>NC_136416.1:7167500-7853750 GCF_051521515.1 Lactuca serriola
TTTTTAAGTATAACAAACTTTACTATACAAAATAATAACAGTTCTAATTCCACAATTTATATATGTTCCATTCATCCAAGTTCTCAGTCAAAAAAATCAGTCTTGTTGTATACGATCATTTGCTTCTTTCCCCCAAAATCTTTGACACACAACGTATATGAGGCATGCTCTCACAGCGTCATTGTCGTTAGCAACTAAGAATGGATTGTTTAATATGAAACTTTTCCAATCATACATTGCCACCGAACTATTTGTTTTGCTTGGAAAGAAACGTTACATCAATAAACACCTTTTTTTACTACCGCTTTACTTTTTTGGATATTTTTTTTCCTATTTGTTTTGGATACGTACACACCAAAATTAAATCTGGTGATCAAAAAAAAAAAAAAACTATTCTAAGGCCATAAACCATTTTCATATCGTCCACTTTAAATACAATCGTTTTATGCCATCCTGAGATAATACTGCGTGTGGCCGTATCTGATGAAGAAACATTTTGTGGAATAGTAACCCATCCCCTTGTAATGAAGGGACGTCCAACAAAAAACCAAAAACAATCCTTCTAAATGCTTCACATCGAGCAACATTTAATTATAAATATTTCTCATATATTACACCTCCATCCTTTCAAATTAACCACAACTTTAACATTTTTATAGTTGTGCTTAAATAAAACAAGATGTTAAAAGGGTATAATTTTTTTTCAATAACACATTAAATTCATCACACAACACAACTTTAACAAAAAAAGTTATAAGGAAAGTAAGTTGTTATTTCTAACTATACTAAAAATTCATAAAATTGTTAAAAAAACATATAAATATGACAATTTTGTTGCAATGTAATTCATACTTTACATAAATTTACAATACAAACTATGAAATGCATCGGAAATAAGATTTACATAACAAGATTATTTTTAGTTTTTCACCATAACTGCATAACAAATTAACTACACATAGCATCATATTTGTGGCATGTTACCATGAGAAAATCAACTACGGAATGCATTGTCTATCACATTTGCATAATAATAGCATCATATTCGATTTCATAACAATAGCATACTATGAAATGCAAAGGTGCAACTTCAAGATGCATCATAAATTAGTCTTATAACACAAAACATATTTCTATAACATATTTGCATAACACTTGCATCAAAAATCAATTTTTTTAAACAACAAACTATCTAAACCTACTCTTAAATACCACATATGTCTCCTAAGAGACTTAAACCTATGACCTTTCATTTGAGATGATCACTCCTTACCGCTAGGTCAAAGGCCTTTTGGTATCAAAAATCAGTTTACTACCAATATAATCTATGAAAGCCAAATATACAACTTCATAATGCACGATTTACGCATCACGTACTTGTACAATCATAGACCTGTAGTATACTAACAATACCAAGTATGAAATGCTTTCAAAACCGCAATGCTACTTATGAAATACTCTAAACATCGAATATAACACATAGATCTATGAAAATCGAAGGGGCAACACCTTCGATTTTCGTTTTTTCCCTATTTTTTTGGATAATTCATAAGCAAACTTACCATAAACATGATAAATGATGATTAGAACACAAAATCAGTAAAGATCCATGTTTTCTGGAGAGTACATGTTTTCGTTCATGGCTCCCACAAAGAGTGTTTTCCCCAACAAAAAACTTGAAAAATAAGTGTTAAAAAAGGTATTTATAGGGGGATAAATCGAGGTTCGCAGATGGACCCTCCTGTTAACTTATAACAATCGATACACGTCCACGCTTTACCAACTTGTACATTAGCAGATATGATGGAGCAATTGCAAATAGCCCTAATTCATCTATGATTTTAGTGGCTAAAATTGAGATCTTAGTTTTTTTGGATATTTTCTGCAAAGTGATTAGCAAAAATGGTTATTTTTGTAAATTTTTCAAAATTTAATTCGTTTTAACCGGTAAACCGAACCGAATAAACCGTAACCAGATGAATCAAAACTAAATAAACCGAACCTTATTTGGTTTGGTTACGAGTAGTTTTAATATGTAAAAAAACCGAAGAAAAAATAAAAACCATTAAACTGGAAAAAAAAAAAAATGGCGAGAGAATAACACCCCTGCTACCTACAACAACTATAGAATAAAGTTCAAAATACACACTCATACTCGTTGTTATATTAAAATACTAGTGCCGCCCAGGCTTATTTTGATGGTGCTCAGCTCAAGTGTCGATCTACACGTTCATCCAGAGGACACAGTCTTCCCATCGGCACCCACAGTTGAAGTAGTTCTCAACCTGAACTTGGTTCGGCTAATATAACTTGAAAACTTGTCGTTGAAGCTTTCACGCCTAGAAATAGAAGAAACATTTGAAGGAGCTCTCATCTTCATTTTCGTACGATCGATATAACCATTGACGTTTTGCTCACTAAAAGTCGTCTGCCCAGTCAACTCCTTCCCTCCTGCACCACCATCACCATCTCTAGTTTTCTTGATGTTACTTGAAGAGAAACGCACAAACTTTTTAGTGGGTTTTACTACGGGTACGGGGGGAGGAATGAACTCGCATGGGATTTGATTCTGCAGCGTTTCGCCTGAAACGGGTTGGTGAAGAGGGAGTGATGGGATTTGGGGAGCATCAGTGGTTGTCAGTGAAGGATTTGGAATGTTAGTGTTCTTAGGACAGTGTGAAATTCGACGTAAAGAGCCAAAAGTGACTTTGGATATCTTCTCATATGAACTTCTGGCAAGGCTTTTGCTTGATTGATCTTTCGCCATCAGGTTCAGATTTGGGGGTATTTGGTAACTTCAAAACTAATAAGCAATTTGTGGCTATTTAACAACGAATTTGCCTGATTTGGTAACTAGAAAATGTGCATTTCTCGTTAGTGGGAATTCGAATTTTGAGATTCCGTTTTTATACTTTATGGCGTGTTTGACTCCCAAGAGGACGGAATTGGAATTCAATTCCGTAGGAGTCCTTCAAATTTCATGTTTTGGGATTTGAAGGATTATTGCATAGGAGTTATCCTTTATTATCTCACTAAAAAACTAATATAAAAATTATAGAAAAATTAAAATTATATACTATATACAGATTACAGTAACAAAAAAAAAAAGTAAATACAGAAAAAAAAAAAAAATTTACTAAATTTCATTTTATTTCCGTTTAACCTGATATATGACATGCCAATGTGGGACTAGCCACTTGGTAAATGTTTTGTCTCTTAGATTGGAGCCATCAGGTTTTAATCCGGACACTGGCGATTTGACTTTGTGATACTAACTTCTAACCACTAATATATATATATATATATATATATATATATATATATATATATATATATATATATATATATAGGTTCAGATTCATTTGAGACCATTCTAATTTTGTGAGACCGTGAGACCAAATCTAAAAATAATTTTAAAATGCAAAATAAATGGAAAAATCCAAAAAAAAAAAATTTAAATATTATTTTCGGAACTTGAATTAACTAAAAAAAATAAAAAAATGCGTCTCACGGTCTCACAAAATTAGGCCGTCTCACATGAACCTAACCCTATATATATATATATATATATATATATATATATATATATATATATATATATATGTGTGTGTGTGTGTGTGTGTGTGTGTGTGAGACATATTATATTACAATGCTTTTGATTTATCTTCCAAAAACATTCTACGAACTAAATGTCCTTTTAGAGATTAATCGGTTGATCAAGGTTGTTATTGTTACATAGGGAACGTCAGACTAGACAAACTATCTAGAGTTATTTTCAATGATGTAGATGAGAGAATTCATGTGTTTTGCACAAACAAGAGATCGATAGTTGAGTAATTGCCCGATCCTGGTACATTTTTGTTGGATATGACAAAAAATCACAATTTTTGTCTCAAGAGTACAACTTGTTCAATCATGTCCGGTCAATCAATAATAAACGGTTAAAAGAGGTTAGACTAGGATTCTTTAAGGGCATGCATGATAAAAGAGGTTAGACTAGGATTCTTTAAGGGCATGCATGATATATTCGGCACATAATTGCATTAAGTAATGTTTTTATATTGTGTTATTGGTAAGGGATCACATTCCATTACCTGCTTTTATATATGGTGCTACAACCTGTTAGTGATCAGTTATCAAGTGTGTAGAATCAGATTCTTGGAACGCTTTCCAAGTCAGAAAGAAATTAACCACCAAAGTTGGAGGAATATTGTTTAAAAGTGGGAAACCTGTATGGAAGTTTATTCATATAGACCAATTATAGCCTAAAAGAGTATGGTGAAGCGCTGTCAATATTCACATGTGCAAAATTTTAGCAGATTCTAAGGTAGAAAAATGTTTTTGCCAAATTGAAATACTATGTGGATGGGTACATGCATGCATGGTGCGAGATAAGGATCCACATCTCTTTAAAGATGCTTAATCTAACCCTAGAATCTTTATCACATCAAGCATGTCTTCTATTCTCTAATCTCCACTAATCTCATGTACATATAGCTAGTTATTTATGGTAGTAATATCATTGCTACTTTTCGCTAGTATGATTACAAATTTACAATACAGATCATATGTAAGAATACGCAGACACACACACACACAAATGTTAATTACTTTATGAATAGAGCTTGCAAATTATGAAAGGGATATTGTAGGGAATAGGATCGTACTTTACTCTGGCTGCCAATATAGATGATGTACTTTATTTTTTACCCATAATAGCAATGTACTTAGATTTCTTTACCAAAACTTGATAAATATTCATTACTTTTTACCCATAATAGCAATGTACTTCCATTCTTTACCCATGATAGCAACATACTTTTTTTACACATAATACCAATACGTAACTTGCAAAGGTCACATATTGCTATTATCAATAAATGTGGATAAACAAATGTAAGTACATAAAATTAAGGAAGTGGAGTATTTTAGATCCGGTTAATTGATCTACTCGTATATGCCATTGATTTCTTTGTGTTATTATTCATAGTATCGTATTTTCTTAAATCATTTTCTTCTATTCTATCATGATGGTTTTGGGTGGAGGTATGATTTTTCCACATCTCAACTTTCCTCTTACTAACCTACATCTTTGTGGGAATTGGGTATATTTGTTGAAACAAATGTAAGTACATTGTTACCATGGGTAAAGAAATGTAAGTACATTGTTATTATTATGTATATAAAATTTAAAAAAAAAAAAAAAAAAAAAAAAAAAAAAAAAAAAAAAAAAAAAAAGAGTACATTGCCCTCTCTATTGAGTTACAGATGGGTTCTCAAACAAATGCACATCAACGGAAAAGAAAACAACCAAAAATGTCATAAACATGGCTTGTGATTCACTCGATTGATTCAAAATTACAGTAAACTAGATGGTGAAGTACATATATTTACACCTTCAGGTAAAGAAATTTGAGAATAAACCGAGCAGAACAGAGGATATGTAACTTCTAATGTAGAACTAATGCTAAGAACTCATAATTATTCATACATACATACATACATGATACATACAGTTCTCAATGACAAAATTATGAGTTTGAGTTTAGAATCACAGTTATTGATATGCATACAAATGCAGTTCTCAATGACGGAAGGTCTTGACCACCTGTCCAATTCGACATCGACATAGCGGACAGCTCGTTAGGTGTGAAGAACATGTCACACAACAGCACATATGACCACACCTGAAAACCATATTTCTTTTTCTTCATTTCATATTTTCTGAATATAATAATAATAATAATAAGTATCTAAAACGAATAAAAAGGCCAACAATTGTGTATGTTAAATGTTGAATAAACTTTTGAGTTTTGACTTCTTGTTTTGGGAGCTTTAAATTATCATGAATGTGTAAAGATAGAGGGGGCAATCTCAACACGTTTCTATAGAAATGGGTCAATTGGGCTTATCTTTTGTTAAGGACATTATACTTTGAAAAATCTAACCAGCTACAGCAGCTTGTATTTGTATGGCATTGCTATAATTGGGTATTTTGTAACAGGAAGAAATGAAAATAATAGGATACTATAATAAACAAATAAACAAAATTACTTTGCTATTTCTTGTATTTAACCGCATATCCATGGGAAGCCATGCATGAAAACTTATTATTGAAATACATGTAAAAGTGATTATACTATAGGTCTGATTTTCTGATTATTTAGGGTCAAAATAATCAGATTTGGAGAAGCATATAGAAGTTGCCGTAAGAAAATTTATTATTAAAAAAAAAATGTAAAATTACCTACCTATCTAAAATGTCCATGTATCCTGTTTTGAGTTTTTATAAGACTAAGGAGTAAGGAGGGATAATTTCAGAAAACTTACGGGACAAAAACAGAATTGTACTCCTGTTCAAGACATATGACACATATATCAGGCATTTGCACATCCTTTCGGGTGCCACTAAATCCATTTTCTGCTTTACCATTTGAACCTGAAATTTTTTGAGTAGCAAAGAGTGAACATTGTTGTTAGGACATAGCAATGAAGAAACCAAATTGATGTATAGCAAAAAGAGCAACTGACCTTCGTTATCTGGAGCTGCTCTTTTGGCTGCAGCATCACGAACTCTGCATACAAAATTTGGAAGAAAACAACTGCTCATTTCATTGTAATATCAAAAAAAAAAAATGGGTTGAGCAAAAAAAATACAAAAGATGAACAACAATTGTGGTGAATTGGAATGAATGAGAGTTCTAGGTTAAATTATTTAAAAATGGGTCTACTTGGGTTATCTTTTACCTCCAACAAGTCAAATTGGTAACCATTACAAGCATTGCAAATTAACTACCACTAGTCACTACCCATACCTTTTCTTCAATTCCCAATGACGTTTTCTTTCCATTATGTATTGAAAAGCGTGCTTAGCAATCAGATAAAAACCAAATGCAGCAAAACTCATTGAAGCATACTTGTACCACCTGGAAAAGGAAGCATTCAGTACACAGACGTAGAAAATAAAATTTGTTGTTATTAGGAACATGAAAACAGCTTCCTGCATTTTGAATTTAGTCATAAAATGCTTACAACTTTCTTTAAAAACAAATTGAGAAAACTTAAAAAGTACTCGTATATATAACCAATATGCACACACATGAACATATTGACTGGTAGGTATTAAATAACCTGGCCCATTTCCCAAGATTTGCAATGAGTTGATCGATGGTTTTGTGAGAGACATAAAATGGGCCTTTGAGGGGTCGTTGGATCCGAACTGTTCCAATGTCATCTTTAATAGCCTGCATTTCAGGGGAAGACTCAAACTGATAGTTTTTTTAAATATACAAGAATCAAACCAAAAACTAACATCAACTCTGATAAAAATAGATATTAAGCAGATTCAGAATTATTAAATTTAATTAGAATCATTTACGAACAGTAAACGTTAGATACTAACAATGTTCTCCCTTCACCCACTTAAAACTTATTCACAAAGCACATAAAAAAGGTTTTCTATTAGTTAAATTTTATATGGTCAGCTGCCAAATGGATATAATAAACAAGCTAAACAAAAGAGACAATGTTTCTTTTCTCACTTGTATAAAAACACCATACCTCGCCAACAACAGTTAATGGAGTGCCTGTTGGAAGAACACGTTCAATTCTCTTGACTCCAAGCATCTTCAAAACAATGACATTATAAGCCATACTTAGCATATCATGAATTCATTTATATACATACATAAAAATAATGTAACAAATCAAGACATTCCATACCTTGAGACCTTGTAGATAATCCAATGTTCCACGAACAAGTGATCGTCCTGACTCCTCAAATACTTCACTTCCAACAGTTAACACCAAACCAGCAGCACCACGAGCTCCAACAACATATACATGAGCACTTCCATCATCCTAATAAAAAATTGAAAAATTAAGGACATGATTTCGATGCGTTTATGTGAGAAAATGGGTTGAATTTGGGTTATATTTTATTGCTAGCAGGTTAGATGGGTATAATTGCTTACTAAGAACCAGGGAACCTCTTTACACATTGATAGCATAAGCGCAGAGTCTTGAATCCATGAACCAGCATCATTATGTTTCAAAAAGTGTTGTTCTGCCTAGAAATGATAATAGAGAAAGTGTCATATTGTCATGCCATCAACTTCTTTATAAAGCAATGAAATTTGAACATGAAAAGGAAGAAATAACAAGACACAAGTGTATGCAATTCAAAAGGCTCATTACTGTTTCCTCCACAATTACTCCTCTCAAACCACTATACTCGCAGTTGATAGGAGTATCTGAACCAACTCTACCAGATATTGTCACGACAAAAGGCAACACTTTGTTTGCAGCATCCAGTAATTGTGCTGAAATGTTAACAAAAAAAAATACATTATTCATCAATTACGTAACACAATCTTTATCACTCTCCTTTGTAACTAATTATTGAGATAAATGTAATACTGTCTAACTATCCTAACTCTCATGATTGTTTGATTCTCATTTTATTTCCTGAGCATCCAAACACCTCGCGCTAATGATAACAAAACATGACAAAGGGCTGCACTTGAAGATTATAACACGCTATGCATGCAATTTTGAAGTTAATACATAAACTCTCGTTAAATGCTCTTTTTTCGAACAGGGGTAAGAAATGGTAGGGTAAATGAATGACTAACCCAAATCCTTCAGTTGATTAACTCGAGTTACCGATTTGAGAACCTCTGCATCCCTGCAACATCAATATAACCCAAAAAAAAATACAAATTTGAATGAGCAGAAATTAAAATACACCACTAATTAAAGAAAGAGAGCATAGAATAGGGATGGATATACTTACTTTCCGCTACTTCGTCCAAGAAGATAGAGAGCGGCGGCACTCAAACAACAAGTGACTCCGCCCCACGGAACCATCTCGATCTGTAAAATTAGAACACTGATCAACGAAAGTAACGAATATTAACCTCCAAACAATGAAGAACAAACATAGGGCATGGCAGAGAATGAAGTGAATTTCAAGGTGGGGATTGAAATACAAGAAATTGGCGATTCAGGTAGGGTTTTTCTTGTTTGTTCCAACGATTGATTGCAAAAAAGTAAAAGATTTGTGGGTAATAGATAGTTAAAGAGGGATCCGATGCTTAGAGGGGGAGGGAGGGAGGGAAGGAAGGAACTACATGAACTCGTGGAGTTGGGCAAAATCCATGTAGATGAAACTGTAACAGAGAAGCTGGGTCCACTTTGAGTCCACGTTTGGATAGAGAATAACCCTTGGGCTAAATTAAAACGGCGTTCCTGATATTTCAATTTTTTTTAATATATTACATAATCACATATTTATAGAAAATAAACGGCGTTCCTGATATTTTTATTTTTTTAATATATTACATAATCACAGATTTATAGAAAATATGTTATAACCAGTGTGAGACCTATGTATAAATGAGTTTATTTTAAAAAAATATATAATAAAAAAAAACTAAATATAAAATTCTAAACATTTAAAAAGTATGAATTTATAAAAAAAAAGTAAAAAGATATTGAATTATAAAAATTAAAGTGTTTTTTTCTTTTTTAAATTTAAACAAATAATTTAGATAAATAAATAAAGAAAATTAATGAATCTTTAATTTGGTATTTTTGAAATTAAAAGAAAAGTTTATTAATGTATTTATTATTGAATATAAATATTATCTACAATTTAATAAAAAAAAAAACATAAAATGACATGTAGAATAAAAATTAATTTTAAATAACCACAAAATTACGTGCGGCAAAATAAATAAAAATGTGACATATAGCAAAAAGATCTTTATTTATTAGAGAGGATTTGATTATATTTAGGGAGGATTATATAATCATAGATTTATAGAAAATATATGAAACAAGAGTTGTATCAAAACTTAGAAAAACTTAATAGTTTCATGTGTTATCTATGAAGGAGAAAAAATAAATAAATAGGGATTATATTAAGGAGTCTTTTAAAAGGGAAATTGAGTAATTTAATCTCTATAAACCACCATTTTAATCAAATAACCAGCTTTTTTTTAGTAATATGACCACTTGCTCCGGAACATAGCATTCTGGAGTTGTGGTCTTCATTCCGGAGTTCCTACTTCGGATTATAATCTCAGTCTTTTTTATTTTCAGAACTTATATGTATATATACACACACACACACACATATATGTGTGTGTGTCCATATGTGCTTAGAACATTACATTCAATCAAGTAATTTGTAATTATCTCTTATAAAACTGTTTGAAAATTAGTTTCTCAGAGAGTCATCACGAAGAAGGCTTTAACAACCTGCATGTTTACCTTCACAACCTTAGGTGAACCAACACGCATACTTACACTCACATAAAAACTAATTTGATGGATCGTTTTAAAGCTTTTTTTTGGCTATTGGATGGGTGGTATATTTGTTTTTTGCATTTTTCTATTGTTTCTTTAAAATATATAATGTTTCTAGATCTAAATTAATTCATTTTTGTTTCCCAAAAATACAGATCCATGTATTCAAAGGTTGTTTCTTGTATGTCGTCTTCATAGGTAGTGTCCCTCTTAGAGGGGATTACCTAAAAACAATGTTTGTAACAGTTGTTATCGACGGGAACAACCAAACACTCCCTATAGCATTTAGTTTGGTCGTGGAAAATAATAACTATTGTCGTACCTAGTTCCTTATGAGGTTAATAGAAGCTCTGAGACAAGGTAGGGGAGTATCATTCATAACAAATATGAATGATGTCATTAGTTCTTGCATAGAACATGTATTCCCTGATTTTTATCATGGGCGTACTTCTAAAAGTGTGTTCAAGTATATGTGCACAAAAGGCATCTCTAGCAGAACATTACAACATTTGTTCTGGATGACATCCAGCTCATATATTGTGTCTGATTTTTAAGAAAACTTCCGCCGGCTGAACCCTGATGCTCGTGAAATGCTTGCCGACATCAGTCATGAGAAATAGGCAAGAGCCTATTTTCCTAACATTCGTTAGAATGTAGTCAACATTGATGTTCCTGGATTTTTTTGTGTTATCGGTAAATTAACGCAGTGTACCGATAATAATGTTTACCGAGGCAACTCGTGACTACATTCAACAGACTTTCAATGAACACAGATTAATTACAGATAAAATACCGGATGAAATATTAAATTTATTTAATTACTTGTACAAGAACCTTATTTGATAATATTTACTTTTCAATGAGTTTACCTATTGTAATCACTCTGTATGTTGAAATGGTGCTTTATAAAAGGATGTAAAAGTCTGTTCGGTGGGAAGCAACAAAGATCCCACCAGAGATCCCGTCTCCGCTCCCGTCCGACATTTATCGAGTTTTTGATTTTAAGAAAACTTATGTTGTTGATCTGAACCGTCATATATGTTCATATGGGGAATGGTGCAGTTTGGGTATAGCTTGCAGTCATGCTATTGTGGCATCACGTCGTTCGAACATCCATGAATTATATGATATGGTTCAGATATATTACCAGGATGGTGTGTTTCAGACTACCTACCAGACACAAAATGTGCACTTTCTTCCCCCTCCAAATGAATGGGAAATATTAGACCCTTAACTTGCAGGTTTGTTGCCAATGTAATTGCAATTATTTATGTTTGTATTTGTAATTGATTTGTAGTGCGTAATGAAAAATATTATTATTGTCCTAATATTTGTTACATATTACAAAGATAGAAAAAAATATATACAATTTACAAGTATCATAGTAATACTAACAAACAAGAAAACATTACATATTAAAAAGATTAATAAGCGTTACAAAAGAAAAACTCACTTGATGAACATAAAGCTTACAACTTGTACACAATGATTCCAAAAAAGAAAATCCAACTACAAATTAACGTTATCTTCAAGTGCATATTTTAGGTTTCAAATTTCTTCTTCGATTGAAATAAGTTATTGATTATCACCGAATTATTTTCTTTTTCTTTGTCAACCCAACAAATAAACTCAGACTTTGGTCCCTGAAATTTTAAGATCAACCACATGACGTATATGATGAGTTTTTGGCCATAAGAACTTTCCTATGTGCGCATGCAAAACCCTAATGCTCGGATCTAGGCTTTCTAATAAAACATGCTTTGAATCCAAGACTTCTAATGACTAATTAGGTGTAATAACAATATTGAAACAGATCTAGAATCATACCTTTAAATCCCTTGTTGATCTTGTTGTCTTGGAGCTTCTAGAGTCACAATTGCCACTCCTCTAATGGCTTACAAACACCAAATAGCAAGGAGGATGATTTGGGAGAGAGGAGAGGGAGGAAATCGGCCAGGGTTTCTATACTTTAGATGAAGTGTCGATTTCCTTATGTCATAGGGTCTATTTATACTTGTAGACTCCTTAAGGGTTACAACCTAAACCCTAATTGGATAATCTTCTCTTAAAGCTATCCAAATCCATTCCTTAGATAACCCCTTGGACGATTTGAAGCAATCCTTAGCTTCTAGAATCCGTCCAATCCATATCTATATGGATTTACAGTCTAAAGTTTAACTATCAAACAATTGACAGTTTATACCCTCTTATTTAATTAATCTCTTCAAGTCACCAAATTAATTCCAATTAATTCTATGACTTATATTAATCAAATAACAATATATTATTCTCATAATATACTAATAATATTTACTCTCTCTTAATAAATCATCCTATCAAGTTGTTATGGTGAAGGCAACCCAAAAGGACCATACACAACCGAATCAAATACTTGCCTAATATAGTTGCAGCCTTAGACACTATTCCAACAGTCTCCCACTTGGATAAGTCTAGTAACTATATGCACAAGTACAATTCGGTTTGCAATCGTAGCTCTCAAAGACGCTGTCAAACTCTGATCTAATCAATCTTGTCCTTTAGATAAGGGATCGTACAGTCCTCTGTTAGATATCATGCTGACAATCCTATGGAATGGTTAGTCAAGCATTTAGGTTTCTCGATCTCTGATTTATTTGACATAGAACTTAATCGAACACATCAATCCAGTTTTGACCGGGCCCGGCACATAAGTCAAATCAAATCATCGAGCGGCCGAGATATCGTTTTTACCTTCTTAGATAAAAGTTACAGATAAACTTCGACTTATATGCATTTACTTATTCATTAACCAACTATACACAACAATGCGTTTTATAACACCGAGTTACTGATGCGTTTTCGCATTTTCAATGTACAATCAATTAACAAATAATAAACCATATATCTAGGTTTTAAGACTATATGATATTATCGTCTTGCGGTCACCATTTTATATCATATTCCATAAGGTGATTCCAGCAAGCGCGGGTTTGTTCCAATGCTCAAAACTAGTTCATAAGCACTCATGAACGTTGCAGCAACCCTTTTCTATGTCTAACACCATTTAGACAATCTACACACCAATTCATGAAAATCTTCATTCATATCTACTTCCAACATATGAACGATTGTGGACAATTTGAACAATTCGATTATTCCTAATAAACTCAATTATTCTGGAAGTCAAAACATGCAAAATGAAACAATAGTTAAACAACTAACATAAGATAGTAACATTACTCATAAATAAAACTCCTTTATTTAATCATCAAATGTTAATTACATTTATCTATTACACGTTTCTAATACTATCTAATCTATGCTAATATCATCCTTCAACCCAATACTCCTAGCATGCTGCAAGTGCTTAACCCTACTCAGTCCCTTCGTAAGCGGATCTGCTGGGTTATCTTCTGATGATATCCTCTTCACTACGAGTTGTCCTTCTTCTACACGATGTCTAATGAAGTGATATTTTCTGTCGATATGTCTTGATCTACCATGATCCCTCGGTTCCTTGGTCAAGGCAACCGCTCCTTCATTATCACCGAAAATCTCCGTGGGCTCCTTTATGGCAGGTACAACTCCAAGATCACCGATGAAGTTCTTCAGCCATATTGCCTCCTTCGACGCTTCGCTCGCTGCAATGTACTCTGATTCGCACGTTGAATCAGCTACAGTTTCCTGCTTGGGACTCTTCCATGTCACTGCTCCTCCATTCAGGGTAAAGACCCAGCCCGACTGCGAACGGTAGTTGTCCCTGTCGGTCTGAAAACTGGCATCACTATACCCTCGCACCTTCAAGTCATCACTCCCTCCGAGGACTAAGAACCATTCCTTCGTCCTCCGAAGGTACTTAAGGATATTCTTCACCGCAATCCAATGTGCTCTGCCAGGATTCCCTTGATATCTGCTAACCATGCTCAAAGCGAAGGCTACATCAGGGCGAGTACAAGTCATAGCGTACATGATTGAGCCAACTGCGGAAGCATATGGTACTCGGCTCGTTTCTGCTATCTCAGCTTCGGTACTCGGACTTTGAGTCTTACTCAACTTGGCATTATTTTGTATTGGTAATTCTCCCTTCTTCGAGTTTTCCATACTAAAACGTTTTAGTACCTTCTCCAAGTAAGTATTCTGACTAAGTCCAATTAGTCTCTTACTTCTTTCTCTTACTATCCTTATTCCCAAAATGTAAGAAGCCTCTCCGAGGTCCTTCATAGCGAAGCACTTCCTGAGCCAGGACTTAACCTCCTGCAGAGTCGGGATGTCGTTTCCTATGAGTAATATGTCATCGACATATAGAACGAGGAAGCTTACTATACTCCCACTGGCTTTGACATATACACATGATTCGTCTTCGCTTCGTACAAATCCAAACTCTTTGACTTTCTCATCGAAGCAAAGATTCCATCTGCGAGACGTTTGCTTAAGTCCATAAATGGACTTCTCAAGCTTACACACTCTATTCGGATGCTTCGGATCCACAAACCCCTATGGCTGAGCCATGTAAACATCCTCAGCTAACTTTCCGTTAAGGAAAGCGGTCTTGACATCCATATGCCAAATCTCATAATCATGAAATGCAGCAATAGCTAGCATCACTCTAATAGATTTTATCTTCGCAACTGGTGAGAAGGTCTCATCATAGTCAACTCCCGGAGTTTGAGTAAAGCCCTTTGCAACCAATCGCGCTTTATATGTGTGTACGTTTCCATCCATGTCGGTCTTCTTCTTGAAGATCCATTTGCACCCAACGGTCTTACGTCCTGGCACATAATCAACCAAATTCCAAACTTGGTTATCATACATGGATTGGATCTCCCTATCTATTGCCTCTTTCCATTTTGCAGACTCCGGGCCTGCCATGGCTTCCTTATAGCTATTAGGTTCATCAAGATTTATTAGTGTATCATCACTAATATACGTGTCCCCTCGGTAGTAATATGAAAACCATAAAACTGGGGATGAACTCTAACTCTATCGGAACGTCTAAGAGGTAAGGACTCGTCAATCGGTTCAACCGGAGTTTCCTCCTCGGGTTGATTGCCAGCGGTAGAGGTTCCTTCATCAATCGACTCTTGAATCTCTTCAAGCTCGATTTTCCTCCCACTGTCTCCTTGGCTTATGAGTTCTCGCTCTCGGAAAACTCCTCTCCTCGCAACGAAGACAACATTGTCCTTCGGTCTATAGAAGAGATATCCAAAGGATGTATGCGGGTAGCCGATGAAAATACATCGCTCACTTCGAGGTTCGAGCTTGTCGTGAGTATCTCGTCTTACGAAAGCCTCGCAACCCCAAACCTTGATATGTGCCAACGAGGGAGCTTTCCCTGTCCACATCTCGTGAGGTGTTTTGGCAACCTTCTTAGTAGGGACTCAGTTAAGGATATAGGCGGCAGTATCTAAGGCATACCCCCAAAAAGAGATAGGTAGTGAAGCACGACTCATCATAGAGCGAACCATATCCAATAAGGTTCGATTACGCCTTTCTGCCACACCATTCAACTGCGGTGTCCTAGGAGGCGTCAATTGTGAAACTATTCCACACTCCTTGAGATAATCGTGGAATTCAAGACTTAGGTACTCTCCTCCTCGATCGGATCGAAGCATCTTGATTTTCCTGCCTAATTGATTCTCCACTTCATTCTTGAACTCTTTTAACTTTTCAAAGGTTTCTGACTTTTGCTTGATTAAATAGATATACCCATATCTACTATAATCATCGATAAAGGTCACGTAGAAGCGGTTCCCATCCTTCGTGGTTGATCTAAACGGTCCACATACATCGGTATGTATTAGGTCCAATAGACCCTCACCCCTTTCACACGTACTCGTGAAGGGTGACTTAGTCATCTTTCCAAGTAAACAAGATTCGCACGTGTCATCTTCCCTAAGGTCGAATGACTCCAACACTCCATCCTTTTGGAGTTGGGCTATGCGTTTCTTGTTGACATGTCCAAGACGACAATGCCACAAGGATGCTTTATCCATACTAGTGGAAGAATCTATGTTCAAAACATCATTTCCTAAGTTATCAACAATCATAACAGTTTCATAAATTCCATTACATGGTATAGCTTCAAAGTAAAAAACACCATTTAGATAAGCCAAAATAGAACCATTCTCATTATTAAAAGAAAATCTAAAACCTTGTCTATATAAACCATGAAATGAAATGATGTTTCTAGCCATTTATGGCGAATAGCAACAATTGTTCAAATCTAAACATAAATTATTCCTAAGCACTAAAGAATACACTCCAATCTTGGTCACAGGTGACGATCTTCTGTTCCCCATGATTAGATTGATTCTTCCTTTCTCCACATCCCTACTTATTCTTAGTCCTTGCACATTAGAACAAATGTGGTAACCACAACCGGTATCAAGAACCCAAGAAATAGCATGATTAGAATCGTTAGATTTAATTGTGTATATACCTGCGAAAGATGGCTTGATCTTTCCTTCCTTCATGGCTTGCAGGTACTCTGGGCAGCTTCTCTTCCAATGTCCTATCTTGTGGCAGTGGTGGCACTCTGCCTCCTTAGGGTTAGGGCAGGGCTTAGCGGGATCAACTTTGGTCCCACTAGAAGAGGCACTATCTCGGGCTTTAACCTTACGATAGTTCTTAGACGAAGCCTTCCTCTTCTTTCCCTTTCCTTTACCAATAGCCAAGACAGGAGCAGCGGGTAGATTGGGAGTTGGTGCAACAAACTTGTCTTTGAAGTTGCTATCAGCGACCCTCAAGAGACCTTGGAGTTTGCTTAGGGTGATCTCCTCTTTGTTCATGTGGTAGGTCATCCTAAATTGATTGTACATTGGAGGCAGAGAGTGAAGCACCATGTTGATCGCCAAGTCTTCCCCAAAGTCAACATTTAACTTGCGAAGGCGGTCAACATACCTTTGCATCTTTTGCAGGTGCACGGTAAGAGATTCTCCATGACCCATCTTAGCGGAAATCATGTTAGTGAAAATCTCATAACGCTCTTGTCTCGCGTTCTGGTGGTATCTCTCCAATAAGTCTTGATGCATCTCGTATGGGTACATGTCCTCGTAGGACTTTTGGAATTCGGAGTTCATGGTGGCTATCATGATGTAATGTACCTTGGTTGCATCTCGCTCATGAGTTTCAAAAGCGGTAATTTCAGCCGGAGTAGCGATTTCAGGATTGATTTTCTCGAGCTTCTCATCGAGGACATACTCCTTATCCTCATAGCGAGCAATGGTGCGAATGTATCTTATCCATTCGGTAAAGTTCGTTCCATCGAAGGTGACCTTTTGGCAAAGGCTCATCAACGTGAAAGAACTAGCAGCAACGTTGTTTGCGTTCGACATCTACAAATAGAAAGGACAAAGATAAATTAGAATATGAATCCCTAATTATCACCCAATAAGAAAAATTAGGGCTAGGATCCAACAACAACATTTACATATTAGAAAAGGGATGCCGTAATCTAACATGAAAATAAATTGAAGGTAAGTGAATGACGATTCACTAATTCTCCACCATAAAAACTAACTATGAGTCCTAAATGTATTGAGAATTCCTAGGTTCAGATGAGATTCACTGAAACTATTCAATGGCATGTTTAAATCTCGATATGCCCCTCTTGTTTGTGACTGGGATACCGAGGATCACAAAGCGGGTGTGAATTACCATGCAAATTCACATGGTGCCTTCATTGTAACGATCACCCATTCGATGTGCCGGTAAACCACATACGCTCCATCGAACTATGATAAACAATGAATCACCCTTTGCCACCTTTGCTTAGAACCAATTAGTGTGTCAGTAAACCACACACGCTCCACTAACTTCTTAGCAAGGGTGCAAAGTGTAATTTCATAGGATTGCATCAATTCACTTTTCCTAAAGTAACTAAGATTGGGAATTTTTTAAAATATGTGTAGTTAGTTTGTATTACTTATTATACTTTTAATGAGAGGATGAGGTTGCCCTATCCTACCCGTTCGGCTAATGACCCTCCACCGATCAAGCAAGCGGTGGGTGTGAGTGTACACCCATTAAGCGCCATTTTATAGGCCGCAACCTTATACCCACCTTATAGATCGGCTTCGTGAATGAGGCCTACTAACGGTAAGACTAGCATTTTAGTTATACATACATACACACACACACACACATATATATATATATATATATACATATATATATATATATATATATATATATATATATATTATTCTTGTAATATTATATTAGTATAGGGTTGTATTTTAAACCTTTTAAAATCTAGGGTTTGAAATTTAAATTGTCTAAATTAAAACTTTTAATCACAAAATATAAATTTCAAAACTTGAGGACAAGTTTTAAACATTTAAAACATGGAGGATCAAATAACAAATAATTTCAATTAACAATTAATTTCCTAATTATCTATATTTGATTTATTCAAGATTTCTTTCAAGATAATTACCAAAATAATCAAAATAATTAATTAGTTATCATATAAGGAAATTAAATATTTTATTAGTTGATAAATATCTTTAATTAGATCAAGATAATAGTCATATATATCAAAAAATCGGATTAGGGTTGATCTAATATGATTAAGGTAAGTTTCCATAAGATAATCATGAAGAAATCCCGAATCTGGTCATTCCTGATGCTTGGACTTGCTGAGTGCACCAAGTGACTCGCCGAGTCAGGCCAACTCGCCGAGTCCATGACTCAAAAACACAAAAATCGAATTTTTCAGGGTTATTTATAGTAGTTGATGTCCTTATTATACATTCAACGCCACAATCGCAGTATGTCATTTCTTTGTATTATGATAAATGAATTTTTAGTAGTAAATTTAACAAGGTAAAGAGTTTGGATGCTTGGATTTATTTATATAATGGCATTTACTAGGGTTATGGTTCCTCACACTAGTCCGAAAACACATTCCGGAGCCACATTTCGGAATTGATATTTCAGACCCTAATTCCATAACAATAATTGTCCTAGATTCCTGACATATGAGTAGTCATTCAAAACGATAAAGGTCAAAGATTCCTGACATTATGTGTAGTCATTCCGAACAGTAAATGACATAGATTGCTGACAATCTTTCGGGCCAGCTATTTCGGAGCCAGGTTGCGGACCAGTTATTTCGGAGCCACATTATGGAATTGATATTTCAGAACATAAATTGGCATAGATTTCTGACATATGAGTGGTCATTTCCCAACAGTGAAAGTCTTAGATTCCTGACAGTATGTGTAGTCATTCCGAACAGTAAATGTCAGATTCCTGACAGTATTTCAGACCCTCCAGAGCCACTTTCCGGAATGGCTATTTCGAACACTTGTTTTTCGACCTTAAAATGTACCTAGCATGAATCCTCAACGTTGAAATAAAACTGGAATTAGTTCATCCCATGATAGTGTTTGATATTGTGAATAAGAAGATTGTTAAGTTTGTTCAGATAATAACCCGTTTCCGGAAGGCCCCAATTTCCCACTCCCGGATAAAATGCATGATGATGTTTTCCAAGCTATGAAGGTTGTTGAAGAAGCAAATGAAAGGGACTCTAAAAGAAGTCACATGTGACAACCCAATATTTCAAATCAATGTAATGACCAAAAAAAAAGTCAAGAATTGTAATCTCTTTTGATATAATGAAATTATCGACAAAAATAAAATGCTCAAAAGTCTCTACTGGATTTCATAAATGATAGATATCGTGTCAAGGGTTTCATAAATATAAATAACACTAAAATCCGAGTTATAATGAAGAAGTTATGACCAACCTAAGATTCACGGCAAAACCGTCAATACGGTTAAACGTAAAACGCGAAGTTTTAATAAAATACTTTTTAACCTTAGGTATCTAAATGAAAGTCGTAGATATCATTAAACCATAAACAAACGAAAATAGAACGTCCAAATATGACTTCGTATGAGAAAGTTATGATTTTTCGAAGTTTCAGATATAGCAGTAGACAGCTAAAAACTCAAAATAGAGATCGAGCAACTTTTAGCCGACACAACGTAAATGAGAATCGAAGATCTCAACAATAGTAGCGCAACGGTAAAAAGTCTGACGAAAACGGACGTCGGATGAAGAAGTTATGGATTTATGACGGAATTTTCGTGTCCCGACCTGTTAAAAATAATTAATTCAAAATAAATTCAAAATTAGCCGACAAAATCTAAATGAGAGTTGTAGAGCATATTCTCACCTACGCGTGCATATATATAACGTCGAAAACAGAGCTCGTACGCGGAAGTTACGAATTTTACAAGTTCGAGACACAAAATCTGAGGCTGTCAGGCTGGCCACAACGTAGCACAGATGGCCACGATGTGGGGCCATGACTGATGGGTTTTCAGGCTTGGTAGCAGACGTCTCGTCCACGAAAGGGATAGGATCGACTCCACGACGTGGGTAACCCTTTTGCCACGACGTGGGACCCAAAAATTGGGCTATAAATATAGCTCAAAGGGTTCTAGGTTTCATTGCTCAGTTCTCTTCTTTCTCGTGCCGAAGCTCTGCGTTTAAACCCTCGAAGCCCCGGTCTTCACATCCAAGTTCCGAAGGAAGGTTTTACACTCCCAGATTCCCAAGAATCCCGAGAAATCCACATTCTCAAGTCGAAGTTCTGCTCGGTTTTCATCTCACCTTCTTCAATCTATCAAGTGAGTTCATACCCCTATAACTACAATTTCAAATGTTTTGCAAATGCTTTTATATGCTTTTAAGGGTGGGGGATACAAGTACACACGGTTATCCTCGTGTGAAAAACATCAATCTTTTGCTATACTTTTGTTATATAATAAATTGTATGTGATTTATAACTATCGTACGAAAACGTTCTCATACAACATATCACGATAACACTTGTCTTTTTGGAATGAAACATGTTGTTATATAAATATCAAACACTTTATTTATATTTTGAGTATAAATGTTCAATAATATTATTACAAATGTTATACTTTACATACAAAAACGACACTACATTAGGATTTATCATACAAACGAATCACACTTTTGAAAACTACAATAGGTATAGTTTACTAGATATTCATGAGATTTTACATACTATAGGTACTATATCAAGGAAATACTTTCATATACAAGAACGAATGGACTTTTCATACGTAAATAAAATCTATTTGATACTAAGTTTTGTGAGACATTCAACTTCATGTACTTTCAAGTATGCAGTTAAAGTCCTGTATTATATACTATAATCTCTTGTTGGGAGAGCGTGATACTTGTGTATAGATCTATACGGGATTGACAATCTCGCACCTAAACTGTTAGCTGCAGTTAGACCGGCGGGTCTGGGGTGACAAATGTCATAACATTCCAACGCCTGAAGAACGTTGTTACAGGCAGACTGGGTCAATAACATGGTTATAAAAAGTCACATGGAGTATTAAAAACACGTTGATTTACGGGGTTATTAAATGCCTTAGTGATTTTATACATACATAAATCTATTATTCTAGTCATGAAAAACACTATTGCATTAAAGTTTTGGAACTTTTAAACTACCACACGCTTATGGAAAAATATTGGATTTCTAGAAACAAACATTCAAAACAGTCGGGTCTTGGTAGAAGACTACTTTTATACTAGTAGGAAATATGAGATTTTCTAGGAGTTTCAAACATCTACAAACAGTTTCATTCAAATTTATACAAACATTGACATTAAATACTTATGAACTCACCAGTTTAAATGTTGATCTACTCTTTCAAATCTACTTGTATTTCTCAGGGATTCAGTAATACATGTAAACTTCAGCTTTTGGAGAAGTGACGCTAAGGCGTCAGTTTAAAACTCATTTTGACATCATATTGTAATTTGATTTGAAACAAGTATCATTCAACAATGTAACTTTTAAATTATATATATATATATATATATATATATATATATATATATAATGGTTGTTTTACTTTCTTTACTATGTATTCAACTGTTACGATACTACATGAAGTCATCCACCCTCGAACGATTCCGCCGTTCTGGTTTGGGGGTGTGACATCACACACTAAATCAACGTGCAGACGATCTGTCGGAACAAGTAAATGAAAAAGAAAAATAGGTTGCAAAAGCGATAAAGAAGTGAAACAAGCTAATAAGTGGATTGAAAATGTAAATAAGGAGATCAATAAGCGGCCTGAAGAACGGGACCGTCTAACAAATGTTGTTATAATTAGAGGAGATTTTATTGACCGTGGAACAAAATATGTATCTTACAATTTCCTGATTTTTGGAAACTAATCTAGGTTAAATAACGCTTTTTGCAATAATGTTAATGAAAAAGGATAATTGTCATTTTAGATGATCATATCGTTCGTTTTACAAAATCTAGTTTGCAAAGACATTACAATATCTATATTTAAAATTAGATTACATTTCTAGCCGATAACTGGGAACTTCCATCCAATGCAAACTCGTCGTGTCTACATGATTTTCAAACAATTTCATGTAGGCCTCGGTTAGTTTGAAACCATTATCAGTCAATTAGACTCAATATTCTGTTGTTGGAGTTGTCCTACGTTTTTCTTCGATGATGTCCATTGTGTTCACAAATTGGCATATATCTTTAGACATGGTAATAAGAAGCATTTGCATGTTATACAATGTTACTTTTCTCCAATCCTCAGTCGGTGAAGGCGATAATGAGATTTACAGTATTACCATTTGTTGTTTAGCACGTTGATAATCACAAATCATTTATAATGCAGTCGTATCAACAATACGTCGTTGCTCGTCTTCAAGACATGGTGTAGCATACTCGATATGCAACTCATCCTGATTGTTCGAGTCACTGGATGTTGGAGACTGAAAATAGAATATAACTAAATTATATTAATATACTATTTTAAAAACAAATGTGTATAAAATTATTTAATAATAATAAAAAACACGTCCTGAAACATATCCATAATTATAAAAAAATGCAACTAGTCTATCATAACAGGTTTGTCTGCACTTGCTCAGGTGTCGTTGTGTTGTCTTTCGGAGTCCTGTCTGCTTTCGATTTAAGTTTTAACACATTTCCTGATGTCTTTCTTAATTTTATGGGTGTCTTTGTTGGTTTATTTTTATTTTATTTTGAAACTCAGCATCGTCGTTTTCTATCTGCAAAAACAAAGAACATTTTAATACATTACCGAAAAAATTAATTATAATTATAAAATTATTGTTTTTTTATTTTACCTTTATCGAGCGCAATTCCGAAAGCTCATGTAAATGGAATACAATTTCGTCGTCCGTAAAACCCATTTTTTTTAACAACATCCAAGCTAGCAAGTCTTTGGACTAACATGGGTTATTAAACAATACTTAGAAAAAAATTGTATATTATAAGTATTATGGATCATCATTTTGGAATAGATCATTAGGTTTCAGACAACGTTAATCGTGTTCCGGACCTACATTACCAATTTGCAACCCCTACAATACCTAATTCTTGACTAAAGCAACCGATCATAAACACATTACAAAATACTTACATAACATTCATACACGTACAACGACAAAAAAAGATTAAAACAAATAAATTAAAAAAATATTTTGGAATTGTTCCTCGTATTCCGAACCATTCCGGAATACGTAATTTGTTTAAGAAAATCAAATGCAAAGTAAGTTAAAGTGTAGAACTTACTTGGTTTAGCGAATTCATGTTGAAAATTTGGTCTGAAATGCGGGTAGATTGTGCTTCAGATATGCTAAATCCGGAACACGTATTCCGGATTTTTTGTGTGTGAGATCCATATATATACCATTGGGCTACAGTATTGGGCTTGGGCCGATTTTCGGGTCCGGAATGACCCATCCTAGACCAAATGGCTATTAAAAAAAACTTGGTGTTATTTATAATAAAAAAATCAGAAAACAAAAAAGTGATTATATTACTCAATTTCCCCTTTTTAAAACTATGTCATGTATTCTTCTTTTGGCATCACATAATTGAAACCTCGTTACTTGAGCTCTGACTTCGAACATCACATATAAGTATCTTATTCAGTTGGCCACTAGGTTAAAGATTTTCTAGGTGTAACAATGTAACATCCCAAAATTAAAGACCAAAAATTTTATTTTTAATTTAATAATTATAAAATCAATTGTCTGAAAACATCCATAGTGTCAACCCATATCAAAACCATTATATCAATAGTCAAAACATGTCATAATAAAACAACATAAGAGTATAAATCCCAATGATCTCGTATGCGAAATCATGGTGTGATGCGCTGCAATCATGACGACTCATTTCCTTTCGAAGAAGAAGCATGAAACAAAAACTAAAAACCATAAGCACAAAGCTTAGTGAGTTCCTCCATCATACCACATATCATACAATAAACATATTGCCATGCATATATGGGTGTCCGACCTACCCTACTGAGCATATCTGGGTGCTCAACCTACCCATGTCAGGCATACCAGGGTTCCCGACCTACCCCCGTCAGGCATATATGGGTGCCCAACCTACCCTCCGGTTATCTCAACTGGTTACGAGGTCTATTTCACCCCTACCACTACCACATAATAACATATCATAACCATATTGTCAGGCATAACTGGGTGCCCGACCTACCCTCCGACTTATCTCAACTAGTTACGGGGTCTAATCCACCCCTCATACCACTATCACATATTATCATAGCATACTAGAAATAAAGCATAACAAATATTGGCATACCAAAAAATTATCACAAACACAATCATCTCTACTATAAACAACTACTAGTGGGCCGACATTGGTGCCTTCGACCCACTCATACAGGAAGGTAACCCACCTTAAATACTAGAATGTAGTTGAAAATCTTCGGCTCCGAAAATCAACTAAACTCAAGCTCCTATACATAAAAGATTTCCTTAATCACCTTTTCATACTCACAACCCCTTAAGGGACAACTTTGGTCAAAGTCAAAGTCAAAGTCAATGTCAACGCTCCGAGTTGACTTAACTCATCGAGTTCACTCCTCAACTCGTCGAGTTCCCATAAATCACAAAATCGTGAAGTCGTGATCCAACTCGTCGAGTTCCTCCTTCTCAACAGAATCGGGACTTTTCAGTACAATTGGCCGAGTCCCCTTGTGGACTCGACGAGTTCCTTATGTCTTCGGAAAACCGAGAAAACCCTATCCAACTCGCCGAGTCATCTTTTCGACTCATCGAGTTTGCTTAGTAATCAAAAGGTCGGGGGACCATAATCCAACTCATCGGGTTGGGTAAACAACTCGTCGATTTCCTTAGTCTTAACTCATTCAGTCACTTCCAAGTGAGTCTAATGCCTCCAAACTATAGATCTGGTCCCCTTGGTTTGAGATACAACGTAAAGTTGCTAACTTTACGTACATGCATGATATCAAGAGGCTAAAAACACTAAAACTAAGCTTTGTAAAGGACCTAGGGCATGGAGGAGGGCCAAAAATTGATAAAGCTGGCAACTTTAAGTCTTAATATGCCATGAAATGTCTAGATCTGAAGTCATAACTTCATAACATGTTCAAATACATGATTGACACCAAATAAGATACTAAAAACCATAAAGTTCACAAAGGAGAGATCTAGCAAATAAATAGTCAAGGTATCGACTTTATACCTCCAAATGGTTGCAACAACACTGAAATATCGGATCTAAAGCTTCTCCCTTCAACTTTGCACCACCAACTTCACACTCCTTCAATAAAAACACCAAATAACACTCTTTAGGCTCACACACACTCAAAATGGGGAGAGAGGCACGATTAGGGTTTTCTATGGACTGAGGGGATGATAAGGGAGGCCACAATGAAACATTAAGGCATTTAAATAGGGTACAAAATCTTGAAAATTAGGGTTTCATTTCTGGCAGCCTACTCGTCGAGTTGAGGCCTCCAACTCATCGAGTAGGTTTCTTAACCCGCATTCCAAATCACCTCAACTCGACGAGTTTGGGGCTCCCAACTCGTCGAGTTTCTCTATAAAATTGCATAAATGATTTTAAATACATACCAGAAACCAGGCGTTACAAACTATTTACATTGTGGCTAAATTGTTACATGTTTGGTTTGTCATACCTACAAATAAATGGATAAATAATAACAATTGAGCTTGATTTCATTGCTACAATACAATAGAGATAATATATAATAGGGTTCATGGGTAAGTTTGGGTCGCTTTAAGACCCAAACCCAACGCAACCCATAAATGGTCGGTTTCTGGTTTTCAGAACCCAATAGGATCGGTTTCTGGTAGGTTTGGTTTCTCGGGTTCTAAGGTCGGTTTGGTCAGTTTTTCGGTTTCTTGGGTTCAACCCATACACTCACAGGTTATGGGTTTCAAACCATGGGTTTTGGGTCTTAACTCATTTTCCATAAATGAGCCAACAAGTGAAATACTTCAAAAAACACCAAATTTAAGTTAAATACTTCAAAAAAATGAGTCTTACAACAAATAGTCTATTATAAGTTACAACCAAAGCCCGAAATATTCTACTGCAATCAAAACACAATCAAGTATGGGTCGGTTTCTCAGGTTGGATGGGTCGGTTTCTGGGTAAAAACCGGAATCGAACCTGATTTTTTGGTTTTTAAAAAATTCAAACCCAAATCGTCGGTTTTGCTTCGGTTTCGTCGGTTTTAGTTGGTTTCTCGATTTGGGTTTGCTCACCCCTAACATAGAATAAGAAGGGTCGGTCCAAAGAAATATGGGACTTAACGTTTAACCATATTTTTCACGTGACACATCAATACCAATTATTAAAAAGAAGGGGTTTTGTTGGTGAAATTAAATTTCATAAACAAATTGGAAACTATATAGTTTGAAATTAAAATTCAAGAATTTAAAGACATTTCTGATTCTGATTCTCATTCATGTGCAATGTTATAAGATGTAATATGACTATGATTCATGTTGAATCTAGGTCGGTAATCAAGATATTAATAAGCTCTAATATCCAAGTTAAGAAAAATGTTTTATTCAAAATATGCTCTTCAAACAAAACTTCATTTTTTGATTCAATTCAAATAAGCTTTTGCATCAAATCACTAAATGACATTAAGTTATTGTAACAATTACCAACAATATCCAACATTCCTCATAAGTTTGGGAATATGAACATATAATCTTTGATTACACTAATTTTAATCTATTTGAAACCAATCAAGTGTATGTTACCAACATCAAATCATAAAACATATACGAATTTCCCAATTTGACTAACTAGAACCCTAATTCCATTGATCAAGTGAAAAGAGGACTAATCAAACACATATTTAAGACCAAATCAAAGATTACAAGATGATAAACATGAAATCAAGTGAAAATTACAATCTAACAACAAACACTTAAGAATCTGGAACCGGAAATGATAGACAGATAGAGAAGTTAGCCACACATGGCTAAATCAAACTACAAATTCAACAAGTTTTGATCTTTAAATCAACTTACAAAATGCAAATTAAAGTGTTTCGAAAGTGCTCAATAGTGATATGATCTCCCAAAATCGCCTCCTTGAAGTCTATGGTTGAAGTCCTTTTTAAAATTCCTCAGAAAAACTCATTTTATCGAAAGTTGCAAGTCAAAGAAACTGTCAGACCTCGTTACATGGCCTGTATAATGTATGCCTTGTCATTACATGGCCATGTAATGTTCCAGATGTGTTGAAATGCTTCCAAAGCATGGTCGCGTAATGTATGCCTTGCCAAAGCGCAGGTCGTGTAACGTGCTACAAAATAGCCAATTTCCGATTTTTTCAATTTCTTCAATTTAGCTTCGAAAATTCTGAAACTTCACCGAGATCTTTTCTCGAACATCCTAAGCATGCTCTAATCTTCAAATCACCCTGAAACATCCACAAAAAATGGTGAAATATAGACAAATCTTGGATAATGTCCCTAAATGCAAAATGCATGAAAATTACACTAAATATGCAATGCAATGTTATAAATAAACATGAAATTAACATATGAAAAGGTGCAATTTATGCACCAAACATTACACTAAAAAAATTACATTTTATTTTTCCATAAAAAATAATTTTTATTACTTGTTAGTTCGTTTGGCGAACGACGTGTTAGCTCATAACATTGTGCAAGTTTTTTATAAGCCCGAAGTCTTTTCACATCTTTGTACTCCAGGTCAGGCACATGTACATTTATGTGTAATCTTGTTTTCTATATATTCAATAAAATGCAAACACACGAGTAATGGGTGATATTATTCTAATTATCACATGGTACCATGTTAGTACCTATCTTACTTAACTCGTTTTTTGTTGTAGTTTAGTTAACACCTTTTTATTTTTTTGTGCATGTGGTACTACTCTTCTATACCTAGTTGTCTACATAGAAGATATTATTGTCATAGCAATGATCTCACTTTACTTCATGGTTTTATCCAACAAACAGAAACACGACTCTCATTTAAATATTTGGGTCCCTCAAGTTATTTTCTCGAGTTAGAATCCACTCGCACCAAATATGATATTTTATGTGACAAGTTAAATATGTCTGAATATTCTTAATCAAACATAGATTCTCATTTCTAAACCTATTGCTACTCCTGGGTGGCTGGTGTGCAACTCCATAGTTCACAAGGATATCCATTTAGTAGCCATACCTTCTATTTAACAATAGATCTTTTGTTGGGGAAATTCGATACTTAACCATCACTCGACTTAATCTCTTATTTGAATTTAACTCCATTTGTTAGTTCTTCGATCGGATATGAACGCTCGTTTATTGGATATCAAACACATTTTAAGATACAATAAGGGTATGACCCATCGTGGCCTTACTTTCTATTGTTTCATTGATTTCACACATATCCATGACTGTTATGATGTTTGAGCGGGTTTGTTGCCTAGAAACTTATTGACACACTTATGGTTATTCAATACTTTTAGGCAACAATTTAATCTCTTGGAGTGAACGAATTGCTTTTAGAAAACTCAATGTCTCGTATCTTATTCAACAAAAGCGTCGTCTTCTGTCTCGAAATCAAGTTGCCCTTTCTGCTTCATGCCTTAAGAATCGATTGACTTTACGTATCATCTCTTCGACATTGACCCACTCCTTTCCTGCTAGTTCCCGAAACAACTCTCCTTCCAAGAGACCATGAGTAAACACTGCTATGATCATGGGTTCGTCTCTCGTCGACATCCTTCTGTTGATTTCATTAAACCGTTTAAAGTATGCTTTATTCGATTCCCCTTCACGTTGGCGGCAAGCGAATATCACATGCACTTGTTGTTGGAACCTCTTTTGTTGGATGAAGTTGTTGCAAAATTTCTTACATGGCTCTTCGAAGCTTCCTATACTGTAATGCCCGTGTTTCTAGGCTAGGCATTAATATTGACATTATAGTCTAGGTTAACCTTTGTAACTCATTTTGAAGAAATGAAAAGGAATTATGTGAATATCATGTGAATTATGTGTTTTATACTTAATTATTAGGGTTTAATTAATTAAGAATAACAATAAGCATCAAAAATAAATATTAGATAAAGCCGATATCTTTACATAAAGTTGTAGTGGTCGAAACAAGGATTCCGGGGATATAAAGAATACCAAAATCCGAATTATAATGAATAAGTTATGACATGTCGAAGTTTCGCGACAAAAACCGGCAAGGTGCTAAATGTCGTAAAAAGTGAGTTTTTGATAAACTACTTTTTAGCCTTAGTGATCTAAACGAAACTCGTAGTGTTCGTTAAACCGAGAGTTTGTATAAAAAGAACGCGCAAATCTGACTTCATATAAGGAAGTTATGATTTTTCGAAGTTTCAGCTTAGCAGTAGACAACTAAAAACTCGAATTTTAGATCGAGTGATTTTTAGCCGACACGACCTAAACGAGAATCATATGTCTCATCATTAGTAGCACAACTGTAAAAAGTCTGAGGAAAACGGACGTCGGATGAAGAAGTTATGAATTTTTAACGGATTTCCTGTCCCGGTCTGTTAAAAATAATAATATAAAAATTAAAGTCAAAATTAGCTGACGAAGTCTAAACAAAAGTTGTAGAGCGTAATTTTACCTACGCGTGCATATAAAGAACGTCAAAAACGGAGCTCGTATGCGAATATTATGGATTTTAGAAGTTTTTGCACAAAAACCGAGAAAATACGCATAGTTACGTTTTTGCCATGTCACCCTCGCTCAAAACGCGCCACGTGTCCAAAATATTGTTGAGTCATCCGAGCTGCTGAGTCATTCGAGGCCACCTGTCGACGCGTGTCACATTCTCCTTGGACCGAAGGCTCGGCCAATCAGGAGATGCCTCGTACCCTCTTCCCTCGTGTCCGAACCCTCGCAGTCTGCCACGGAACCCCCTACTTCGGACCTAGACCTCGGTCCAGTAAGAAGCTACCAGCAAGCCTTCGCATGCGTAGCCATATGCGAGCCCACGTGCAAGCAGGTGCTGAGAGCCCTCGGATCTGCGACACCTGGAGCCTTCTCAGCCGTTGGATCAGGAGGCTCGCCCCTATAAATAGGAGGGTGCGAGACCTCCGGGTATATTTTGCAAACTTGTCATTTTTAGCCCCTTTTTTCAATATTTCTTTCATTCTAACTTCCCCCAAAGCCCCGATATTATACCAAACACCCGGAATACGCCACGAAGTGCCCGAGAAGCCCGAAAAATTTATCTTTTCGGTTTCGAAGCCCGGCCCTCGCAGAGCCCGGTTTCTTAATAAAACTCCCGGTTTTATTAGAAATGAACGTTTTAGGAAACAAATTGCCGCCCGATTATCATCAAATCATGTGAGTGTATAGTCACCTTCATCTATTACACCTAGACATGAAGTATTTTATATAAAATACGTGCTACGTGTAATTATATTAATTGTTTAATTGAGGTGACTGTTGAATAGATGTTTTATACAAGTTTTAAAATGTATGTGTATTTTTATCTACAAATATGTTGGGTAAAACATGGGTAGATAGTGATGTGTGATGAAATAAAAGTGATGAGAGGCCTCGATGTGATTTGAGATCCAGTCATCTAGCGGAGTTTGGATGATGACCATGGACTTTCTAGACAGTCCAGTGGAACACTGGCAGGCCCGCAACTTGTAGGTGTAATGATGTAGAGTGTTCATTCGTTGTGCTCCATCCCCCTCAAGGTTGCCTTTAGGACATGTATGGCTGAGGAAACCCCTTAGCAGTAGTGTCCATCCCGATGGTATTCTTTAGGCTAGGTCCCTTGTGATAAGTGTTTAGGGGCGTAAAGTAAGGATAACGGGAACGGGTAATCAGGGTTATTGTTGATTGGTGAACTTAATAAGTTTATTATTACTCTGGGTTGAAAACTTTATATGCTCACCAGGCTCCCAAGTCTGACCCACTCAGCTTTTTATGTTACAGGTAGTGGACCCCGAGCATAGTTGGAGGATGACGAGAGATTTTTGGATTATAAGCCAGTAGTTGTAAATAACTATTGAATGGCTTATAATGTCTTGTTTATGCTTTTGATCTGTATCAAAACATGACATCCCGAGGTTTTGATATGAAATGAAACTATACATTTCTTAAAGAAAGGTTTTGCTAAACATTTATCATGTTTTGTTTTGGGGACCAATTCCGCAACATCTTTTAAAAGGATTTCTCTGATTTTATTTTAAAAAGCATAAATTAAATCGGTCTTTTCTGTCCGAGAAATTAGGTGACGTCACATATACTTCGAGGTGGTAGACTTGCTAGCCAGTATCAAGCAGATTTGTCTAATGTACCTAAAAAGTATAGGCTCCACAACTTTGGATCCATTGGGATCATCTTGATGTCCCACTGGAAGTTTGATACATGGTCGTCTGGATCTCCCGTCCCATCATAGGGCGACACTCTTGGTCCTTTCAACCCTTTTGGGATGGGTTTCTCATTAATGCCATTCGTAAAGGGTGAACGGAAGTTTAAGTTGTTAAAAGTCTGATTGTATCTTTTTGCTTCTACCACTTCCAAGGGTTTTCCTTGGTCTTGTTTAGTGTTTTTTTCTAAATTTTGCATGGCCATATCTCTCCTCCTTTTTACTTGACCTTTTCTCACGTTCTCTTACTTGATATTCTTCTTCGTCCGAGTCCTTCGTTTGATCTTTGTGAACAGAAACCAGATCCCGGTCCTTTTCTTTGTAGGGCTGATTTTCTTTCTGTAACATTCTCATGTTATTCATAGCTTTGAAGGTTTTAAATGCTTCGAACTCCTCTATATCCCATTATTCCACCATTTTATTTTGATGACTCGTCCTTCCTTCTTCAACAATACCCCATGTTGCCATGTTTTGGTGCCTTACCACAGTAGTAACTTGTGGTGTTTCTCTAAAAGGGATTCAAGGATTGCTTAAGCCCTAAGCAAGGAAATTAGGGTTTCCACCATAAAACCCTAATAGCCTCAACTATAAATAGATCCCTTAGCATATGGAAATCGGCACCTATGCTTTTTGGAGTTGCCCTAGCCGATTTCCCCCTCTCTCCTAAGTCATCTTGTTGCAAGAGTGTTTTTAATTCCAATAGAGGTGTAACATTTTAGGCACTAAGCTTTCAAAGGTCAATGAGTTCTTGTTATTACTACATAACAAGTTTAGGTAATCATTCTAACTAGTTTATATGTCAATTTCAATTGTTATATGTTAGTCATAGGGTTATTACTATGGTATTCAATGTTGTATGTTCTAATTAGAAAAACCTAGATCAAAGCAATTAGGGTTGCATGTACACCACAGGAATGATGTTATGCTCATAACCCAACAGTGGTATCAGAGCCTAGGTCGTTTTTTATAGTTGAATAGATGCAAAAGTGAACTGCCAAAGGATCAAAAAGTCGAATTTTTCTTGTTTGCGAAGCCGACTCAGCAAGTCCATCAATGTACTCGACGAGTTACATGAACTCAGTGAGTCCAAGGTGCTGTTGACAAGATTTTCGATTTTTTAAGCAGTTTTTGATGAGGATCATTACCAAAACTCATTTTTCTTGCCTAAAATCGTTTTTTCATGATTGTTATGTTTATCCTTATCAAAATTGGTGGATTTGGTTAAATACGGATAATACATAATTATTATATATGATTCAAGTATTTGACCTAGTAAGTTTGAAAAGTTTCAGTTTACACCCTTTAAGTTTTATAGTTTAAATTTAAACTTAAAAGTTTTAGTTTTTGAAATTTAAATAGTTAAACCCCAATATTTTGAAAGATTTCAAAATTTGTCCTCAAGTTTTGGAATTTAAAATTTAATTAAAAGGTATTAATTTTGAAATATGAAATTTTAAAACCCTAGTATTTTGAATAGTTCAAATTACACCATTGTGGATTTTATTAAATTAATTAAGAATTTAATTAAAAGAGAAAAATTAATAAATCCATAATAATATGGTTTAAAGGTTAATCAAATTAAAGGTGTAATTTATTAATAGATTAAACCACTCAGTATTTTAAAATTACAAAATACACCCTTATACTATATAGAATTAAAAGTTTAATATTATATATGTATAAGTAAATGTTAGTCTTACTGTTAGTAGGCCTCATTCACGAAGTTAGTCTATAAGGGGTGTTTAAGAAAGCGGCTTGTAAAATGACCGTCATTGGGTATCCACTCTTACCCACCGCACCATTGACTAGTGGAGGGTCGTTAGCCAAACGGGTAGGATAGGACACAATCTTCCATTATAAGTATAATGTAATACGAAGTAACTAAACACTTTTATAAATTCCCAAATCTTAGTTATGTAGGAAAAATGTGGAGTTGGTGCTAATCCATGAAATTACACATTGCACCTTGTTGGTCGTTAGTGGATCATGTGTGGTTAACCGACACACTAATATGGGACTAATGAAGGATGGCAATGGGTAGCTTGTAGATTATCATAGATAAATGGAGCGTGTGTGGTTAACCGGAACATTGATTAGGTGATAGACATCTTCGAGAGTACCAAGCTAATTTGCATGGTTATTCACACCTTGTTTGTGATTCTCGTTATCCCAGTCACAAACTTGAAGTGCATAATCGAGATTAAACATGCCATTGAAAAGTTCATTGAATTTCAAAAGATCTGGGAGTTTCAATTCATCTAAAACCTAATTTTCAATTTTCGTTTTTCATGGTGGAAATTGGTAAATCGTCATTTACCTACCTTCAAATATTCTACAGCTGGATTACGACATCCCTCTTCCGAGTTGTAGAATATTGTGTTGGATCCTAGCCTTGATATTTCATTTGGATGTCATATCAAGGACTATTATCAACTAACTTGAATTTTCTCTCATTTTGTAGATGTCAAATTACTATGGTCTTCTCGAATCCTTTAGAAAAAGCTTTCCACATGAAGATGATGTTCCACGATTAGATCATGGAAATGGAAATCATTCTTCACTTCCTCCACCTCCTCCAATTATTCTCCCTAATCCACATGTTCGTCGACTTGAAAAGTTCAAGGTCACTCAAGCCCTATTAGCTAGCAAACACTAAGATGGAAATTATGTATGTGCTCACGTCTTGGACATGAAGTTGCATATTGACAAGTCAAGAATGTTGGGTGTCAATGTCTCAAGGAAGTTGGCTGTTGACTTGGTTCTTCAATCACTTCCTGACTCATATAGTGAGTTCATTAGAGAGTACTATATGATAGACCACAACGTGACCCTCATTGATCTACCTATTTGCTAATTGTTATTGAATCAACAATGATTTGGCGCACTGGCAAAGCAAATTTGACTGGTGGATCAACCTCCCAAACTTCCATGGATATTGACGATGGCAACATTGGAAGTCCAGAAAGGTCTTCTCTTCCAAATGGAAAGGGATCGGCCAAGGTCAAACCGTTTGGCCAGATGGTAAAGAGAAAGACTGGATCTGAGATTGTACCATGTGCTATTATGAAAGAATCCGTTTGTTTCTACTGCCAAGAGAAGGGGCATTGAATGCGAAGCTGCCTTATCTACCTGAAGGATCGCGAAGATGTGAGAGTCAAGATGTATGACTATGCTTCAGGTAAAATTCACTATCTAACTCTATTAAGTTCGTATTTGTATACTCTTAATACATGATGTGATAAGATTGCATTTTGATGTTTTATAGGATCGAAGAAAATAAAGGAAGCTTAAAGGAAGAGTGAGTTGAGTCTGATCACGAAGAAATGGATTTCGATCGCATGGTTCGAGGATTGGATTTTTGAGCTACTGTTTAAGAGTTAGAATAGATTGCTTAGAAATGTTTAATAACATAGTTTTCATTTGTAATTGCATTGTAAGAACAAGTTTTTTTCCGCACTTTTATAAATAAAATAAATTTTGTTTTGTTTTATTTATATATCCTTGCAATGACATTTGTGAAAATTGATGTTTGTATGTTTCTATTGATAGCAATATTGAAAAGGATGTGATTCTTAGTTATGTTATTTGTGGTAGTGTCAGAAATTTACAAATAACGAAGATTCTCATCACCCAAGTTTCAATTGGACATAAACTTGGAATCATGCGATTTGTATGATGAATGAGAACATTCATATTCAGAAAATTAAGACTAATTACTTGTTCACAAAATTATGTGAGTCAAGTGAAAGACTAGGAGATCTAGTACGCATTGTTGTGCATAAGGTCAAGTCCACCACAAAGAACAATAAGAATATTCATCGTGATTTTGCTAAAGATTTAGTAAATATGGTTATGCTTACACATTAAGTGTAATTCTGAATCATTGAAAAGGTTTCAATGTAAAGCAGAACGAATAGGTAAAATCAATTAGGAAGAAAGATAAAAGTTTCTCCAATCTGAAAAGAAGGGAGAGTATTTAAGTATCATGTTTTATGATTAACTTAGTGATTATCAGACCGTGTCACAATTGATCCTCTAAGGACACCTTAGTGCATTAGTGTGGCTAAGAAGAGGAATCGTGAATTGTTGAAATGGTTAAATCAAAAGGTGAATCATACTTCGTTCCGAAATCGAGTCTTAGAGTCATACTCCAAGATTGTGACTTGAGTGACATAATCTTTAGTAGGAATGTTCTTACTCTTGCACATTTGAAATTGGTAAGTTATGATGTCTTGGATAAGACAAAGATCAACTAAAACCAATTGTGTGAAGTGTTTATCTTGATAAGAACCCACACTAACTCTTGAGTATTTGTTTGTCAAGGATTGTTTCTTGACAAGAGAATCTAATATGTCAAGAAGTCAGTGGGAGTCTAAATGATCTTGAAATGTTTCAAGAACTAATCAATAGTAAACTTATTGTTAAACACTAGCACAAAACTTAAGGTTTGCAACCGATAGTGTTGACATATTCTTGTTTTTGTGCCATTCCAGTTGAGTTGACTATGCATGTAAGTTCTATGAGTTCTCATTTGAATGCATAAAGGAAAAACACCTTAATCAATGAAAGTTCATTGATATGTATGGGTGAGCTACGCAACTACTTGGAAGACGTGGTAGGCCAATGTGCTGCCAGATGGCAAGAAATATAAAAAAAAAATTGAACAAGTTCAGTCACTACTAGAAAAACAACCTTTTACGACGCTCATTGCGCGTCGTAAAAGGCTCAGACGACACGCAAATGCGCGTCAAGGAAGGCCCTGTCATAAAGAGAGACGACGCGCATTTACGATGCTCATTTACGATGCGCAATTACGACGCGCGTTTACGACACCCAATGCGTATCAAGGAAGGCCCTGTCATAAAGGAAGACGACACGCATTCGCGTGTCGTAACCTTACGACGCGCGTGTTTTTGACACGCAATGCGTATCAAGAAAGCCCCTGTCAAGAAAGGCCATGTCATAAATGAAGATGACACACGTTTTTGCGTATCATAATTTTAAATGTTTAAAAAAAAATATTATTTATAGATTTACTAATTTTCAAATTAGATAATACATTAAAAATCTCATAATACAAAATAAAATACCATAAATAACAAAGATAATTCATTTCAGTAATATGTCAAATACAAATAATTATTCTAATAGTGAGTAAATGTTATAAATAAATGAACTCATTTATATACAATTGCATTATCTAGCTTACTATGTGCCAACAACTCTCTCTGTGTTTACTTTTGCTTGAGTCTCGTTTCCTCCAAAGCTTCTAGCCATGCCAAAATATGATATCTTAAATTCATCAAGTCCTTGGCGTGAAGTCTTAGATAGAAGCTTAACTACAATCTCCAATCCTTCTAGCAGACCCTAAAGATCATTATTGGCCATGTAGCAGGATCAACCTCCAATCTCTTTCTGCCTTCTCATTACTTGCAGCATCTTTTGCCTGTTTGACGAAGGTTGTGCCTTCAGCAGCAACATGCTGCATTGCGTCAAAAAGATAAAAACAGATGACAACAAATACAAATAACTACATTCTACTTAAAAAAATAGAATCCAACTCCTAAATCACAAACCTGTTTAAACATACTAGAGACAGGATCCAATCCATGGGGTATTTTTGGAAAATAGTCTGAACATTCTTGACAAATCATCAACCTGCAAGTAAAGGGTAGAAAGGGAAGAAACAAATGTTCACAACCAGTAAGAAATCTAAACACTAGAAGTTTCATAGTGATTGTTGATTCCTATAAACTCAAATGTGAGATGAGAGGCTTGTTCACAAACAGTAATTAATACTAAGTAGAAAGAAACAATCCCTTAATCCAGTAAGCTATATATGAGTGTTTCTTCACTTAATGCAGAAAGTTTCACATGATGTTCTTTCAGAAAAAGATAAATTTTATCTATAAAATGATTTGAAATTTATGCCTCTTTTTGGCGACTTGCAGCCAATGCTTCAAGCTCTTCAATTTACTTTCTTGCAGTAGTAAGCTCTTCATCTCTCTCAGACTTTATTTGTTGTGCTAATCCTATTCTTATGCATTGAAAAGGGGAACCATAACCTCTTGTTCTTGATCCATTCTTTTCTAGTTTCTTTGATGGTGAATTTGAGATGTGGGAAACAAAAATATTTGATTTGACTTGGCCAGCAACAACCATTGCCTCCAATGCTTTAAACTGTTTTTTGAAGTTAATATTGTAAAAAAATATCAAGAATTTAATCAAAAAAATCTAACTATTGTTTACCGTTTGTTTGTATTCTCTACCTTGAGCTTCAGCATGTAGATTAAGCTCGGAAATGTGAGCTTTATGTTGGACAATTTGAGAAAAAATTAAAAAAGAATAAAAATACAGGTTAAATTAGTTAACTTACGTATGGTTTTAATCAGATACAAGAAAAAAGAGAAGAACTTGCACCACTTTATCTTTGTTGGCAATCTCTTTTTCAAGAAGTTCAACCCGCTGAAGGGACTCTTGAAGACTTTTCTCTTTTTCATTCAAAGCTCTGTAGAAAAAGAGTCATTTGTCAACAAAAATGCACAATTATTTCAATGTTTCTTTGATGAGTTATGGTTATCAAACCTTTTTATGTCTTAATCACTAGTTTTGACATGGTTGATTTGTTGTTTAAAAGCATGAAACTCTAGTTCTAGCTCTTCCCTTTGCAATCGTTGCCTTTCAGCATCTCCTTTGACCATGTCAACCTTAAATTAATATACAACAAAAATTAAAAAATACATCTAAAGTTTTACAATATAATGCTAACTTCTAATTAAAATAAAAAAGCTAACCTGGTTTTCAAGGACAATCACCATACAATCCAGCTCTTCAATAGAAATCTCATATAATTTCACCTCCTCTTCTTTCTCTTAAGCATACAGTCTACTTGTTTCAGCAATCTATATTCAAAAAAAAGAATTAACAATGTTGTAGAAATGAGATTTCATTAAGTAAATACAAAACAATAATACTATTATTCTCATACTATTGTTTCAGCAATCTATATTCAGCATACAGTCTACTTGTTTCACCTCCTCTTCTTTAAACTTTTCAAGAACCATTAACATACTATTATTCTCATTCTCAAGATCCTTTCTTAGTGAATCCAATTGTTCTAGTCTTGATGACACAATTACGACGCGCATTTTCTTTTGCCTTCACTGCTTCACATCTTTGTTCAAAAAGGCAACCTCAGCTTCTTTTTCCAACAAGATGGAATCTTTTGATTGCATATCCACATTAGCCATAACCATGTTTTCTTTAAACTTCTCAAGAACCATAAACATCTTGTTATTCTCATTCTCAAGATCCTTTCTTTTTTAATCCATTTGGCTTAGCCCTGATGACACAATAAGCAACTTGGCTTCTTTGTCCAACAAGATGGCATCTTTGAATTGCATATCCACACTAACCATAACAATGTTTTCTTTAAACTTCTCAAGAACCATAAACATATTGTTATTCTCATGCTCAAGATCCATTCTTTTTTAATTCATTTGTTTTAGTGCTGATGACACAATAAGCAATTCAATTTCTTTTACAAACAAATCCACCATGAACTTCTTTTCAAGATCTATCAACTCTTCATCTTTATCCATGACATTCATTTCCTTCACTAAAACAGAAAGCTCGGATCCCATGTAATTTGATCTTTCCACCATTGCTTCCTCTTGAAGCTGTAAGCTTAGTATCCTCTTTTCAAAACTGGCTAGCTTCATGGAAAACACTCCATTTTCTTCTGTACTCTTGGTGACACGATCAAAACTATTCTTGATGTCACCAAGTAACTTCCCTTGAACCACTCTACACATTTCCAGCTCTTTTCTTGATTTCAAGTTATGATCCTTTAGTTGTGACAGTAGAGAGTTCGATTCACATAAACCATGTTGAAGCAAACCATTTTCTGCTTTCAGTCCAGTTACTGTTTGCAAGAGTATTCCCATGTGACACACATGTAGCACTAACACAGCATAATCTTTCATAATAATCTCAGACCATATGTCTTCATGAAGGTGAGACTTCATGGAAAACAAATCAGACACTGTTCCGGTTCTGACCGGTTCCCCGGTTCCTTTGCTAATCTGTATTTGTGCTGAATCCCCATTACCCATCCCGCCTTCTTGCTCCATATTCTTTTGCCAAATCAGCCAAAGTCAAATTAAGAAAAAAAATCTTTCGTCAGGAAGAACAACAGATGAAAGCACATACTGTGGCCATGTTTCCATTCCCACTAGACGTCCCACCAGCAACACCATTGACAGCTGTCGTTTCACCTTCCTTCTTGTTTTTTCATAGAGATTCTCTAGATGAAAATCTTGTTCTAAAAGAATTGTCACTGCAACATCCTGGAAAGTAGTGGAGTTTGTAAAGTTTTAAATGAAAAGACCAAAATACCCTCGTTACATATATAATAATAAAAGGAAAAAGGTGTATTACTTACAGAGCCATTCCAATCAGCACAATGAAGAATACCAAAAGAACCTGAAAATAAAGATTAAAAACCTTTTGTAGGTTCGGTTCTTTAGAGGTTGAAGCTTTGTGCAGTGAAAACTGAAACAATATAGGGTTCTTTAAAAGATTAAAAACCTTTTATAGGGTTCTTTAAAGATTGAGGCTATGTACTGGCCTGCATATAATAAACAAGATGCGACATTAAAAAATTGATGATTAATAATTGCAGATATTGGGACAACAGATTTCATACAAAATCAGCCACGAGTTTCTCGAAGTTGAAAATCGCATTATTTTATCATTTTTAATTGAATCCAACCCTATACCTCCCCTCCTTCTTCTTCTTCCATGTTTGTACAGTGCTACTGCAACAAAAAATCAAAACTATATTAAAAAAAATTAATTGCAAGCTAAATATTGAAGAAAAAAAACTCAGTGCCAGTTAGTTTTCTTGGCAGCTGAAACTTGCAAGGGCATAATGGTAATTTTCTACCCCAATTAGAAGTGATTGTAAAAAACAAAACTCTCGATGCCAGTTAGTTTGAAACTTGCAAGGGCAAAATGGTAATCTTTTTTGCAATTGGGGCTCACCAGTGCAAATGTTGGTCTCGCTGCCTAGTCTGTGAATCGACTTCTCCCCTTCACAATTCTGTAAATCCTTAAATTTGAACCTTAGTACAGGTTCTTGCCTCCTTTAAACTATAAAGAGTCAAACCCCCTGAATTTCCAAATATGAAAGCGAATTGCTTAATAAATAAATAAACCAGTATCACATAATCAAACTAAAGTGACCTTGATTAAAGTCAAAATAGATTAAAGTCAAATGTCAAAGTGAATTGATTAAAGTCAAAATACATGCAAAATCGACCTTGAGATCGATTTTGAGAGGCTAAATAAAATCGGAATGCAAAAGATGAGAATTAGAATGTGGATAAAGTTATACGATGTGAAAAGGAAGAAGAATCACACCTAAACCAAAGTAGACCTCAAATTTCTGGGTAATAAAGCCAGAAACAGGTAGCGGTAGAGGATTCGGAGAAGCAACGGTGCACAACAGGAGGTGGCGGAAAAGAGAAAAGGAATAAGAGTAGTAAGAGTGATTCAACATAGGCACTCCAAACTAAACAGGAGGTGGCGTTCCATACCAATGACTGCAAAGCTATAAGCGACCGGTGGCAAAGCTAGGTGCAGAACCACGGTGAAGTTATAGATGAGGGGAGGTGAAGGTGATAACGTCAGTATACATTAAGAATCGCTCCCACATACTTCTTATTGGAGGAGGAAGCAACTCATCTCCAGGAGCGCCATCTCCAGCGCAAATCAACCCACATCCTTCTTATTGGAATCCTTTGTCTTAGAGAATAGAGATGAAGGAGGGTAGGAAGCGAGATCTAGGGTTCGAGTGCGAGAGAGAACCGTTATTGCATCGCCGATGATCAGATTTCATTAGACGCACTCCAAACTCAACCTGAATTCGGATCCTTCGAAGGCACCAGTAGGAGGTACATGTTTTCCCTAGATCCTGAACTCCCACCGGATTTCTTCCCAGACTTCATGCTCTTCCATGGGTCGACTTTCTTCCCTTTGCCACTCTGATTACACAAATGTACCTGCGAGAGTCGGTCCTCAAAAATTTCAGTCTCGAGTGATTCGGAGGTGGGACCACCGGTAGAGGAAGAATCATCGAGCGTTTCTTTCGTTTTGAAGGAGAAGGTTAGGGGCAGCAGTGCATGGGATCTGAGTGGGGATAGAGGGATTGGTGTTTCGATCTTGAACTGGTATCTTGAGATGGCGGAAGTGTGTGCTTAGGTTTCTAGATGCACTCCAAACTCTTGAAGCTTATCGGGTTCGATGTTGGTGGTGGCAGCTTAGGGCTTATAGAGAGAGACAGAGAGAGAGAGAGAGAGTACAGAGGTAAAGGAAGACGAGCCGATTCAAAAGGATGTGTTGATTCAAAAGGATTATTAGGGTTCTATTGTAGCATTCTAGTGTGGATTGAGTTTTTAAGGCTCAATGGCGGTGGCAGTGGCGATGGCTTAGGGTTTACAGAGAGAAGGAAGGAGTGAATAAAAAGGGAGATACTGAGGAGAGAGGGTAGAAGCGGGGTTCTTTAAAATGTTAGAATTTCAGACGATTTCATTTTCCCCCTTTAAAAACGCGCGTTTAGGAAAAAAATATAAAGCGACACATTTAGAGGACGTACACTTTATGAAAGGCGCCCTCCGCATTTCTTTTTTTTCTTTTCTTACACTAATTTTAGGGCACGCACAAATGCGTGTCCACTATCCTTCAAATTTTGCAAAATTGACATCATTTTTTAGGGAACACACCAATGCGCGTCCTCTATCAACGAGTGTCATTGTTTGCGCATCATTAAAGGTCTATTTTCTAGTAGTGAGTCCATATGAGTTTGGATTTGTCACAAACACTGTCTTATGATTATGGTTATGACCAATTCACATGGATAGGAACAAATAGACCATAAAATCTAAGTGATAAGGTTTTTCTACACTTCATGAAAATGATTGTGAGGAAACGCTTTCACTAGGAAGATTTTAAGGAGATATTGATTATGTAAATTGCACTCTCAAATGCGATTATGAATAGGACCTCCCTCTTCATAGTTCGAACTGTGAGATTTGGCAATTAGTTTAAAATTTAAGACTTATTGTTGTAAGTTCTGGAATTGTTAGACACACATATGAGCTTTCTAATAAAAGGTGTATGAACTTAGATAAAGTCTTATGGAAGCATCATGTACCAGAAATATGAAATTTGGTAAGAAAGTCAATAAGTATTGATTTCTAGAAGTCCAACTATTTTTTGAGTACATGTCAAAGCTAGTGAGATCATAAGTGTTATGTTGGTAAGGATACAATCATCATGTTAGTGGGAGCATGATTATTATGTGTTTCAAGTTAACAATATTAATTATAGAAAACAAGAGTTTCAATTTGCAAAGTCGCAGAGGTTGAAAAGTTGTTTTTCTATGGTTAAGGGAGAGAAATTTATACTTCATTTCAATTCTAAAAGCTTGGATCGAAAAATTTTAATCAAATTTAGTCAAAGGACATATATGAATGTTATGTTGAAAGGGTTCAACACAAGGAAATTCTATATGTGGCAATATTATGGCAGGAGACTGGTAAAGTATCATGTCTTTATGTAAGACGTTATGAATCATATCCCATACGCTTCGGGTATAGGATCGATTACATATGCTGTTATATTTGACAGTTTTGTCTTTTCCAAATGCCTATGGCATTAAGAGGGAAAAGGAACATAACCGGATATGACTAAAGTAGTTAAACAATTGTCAAGGACAATCTAAGGTTTGCTAAGGATTGGTCACTTGTGGGCAGTTGGAAGTATAATATTGGATGGAACATATCGACATTATTATGAGCAGATAGGATTCTGTTTAGAATGAGTTATCATATGGAAAATATGGAAATGTTTCCATAATAGGAGTTGGATATTAAGAATTTATGTGGATTAGAAACTTTTATGCAAGAAGGATGTCCAAAGGAATGTACTTTGAATGTGAGACTTCATAAAGCACTTTGTAATATCATTGGGTTGTGACATTACAAAAGGGTCATTGCATGAAATGTTATAATCTAACATATTCTAATAGTGGAAAGAATTTGATATTCTTACACTTGTGATAAAGATTGAGAATTATGACATGAGCATCATTGGAAATGTGTTCAATTGATCTATGTCACAAAGTAAGGACCATAAGTAAACATAGTGTGCATGCTTGGAGCATGATATGACTAATGTTTTAATTAAAGTGTTAAGTTGATTATCCGAAACATTATACAATGAATAATGTGTAATCGGTATGGTGATTAAATAAAAGGTGTTTTATTTATACTCAAAAGTTTGAGACCATATTGAATTCGATTATTCTTGTGTTTCACTTCATATGTTTTGACTTCCAGAATAACTAGGTTATTCAAACATCCACAGTCAATCATACTTTGGAAGTAGGTAATGAGTTAAGATTGTCATGAATCTCACTGTAGATTATCTAAAGCGTTTTAGACATTGCAAAAGTCTGTTGTAGTGTTCATGAGTGCTCCTGAAATAAGATTTGAAAATTGGATTAAACTCACACTCACTTGAATCACATCATGGATTTTATCACGAGTGATTAGTGAGACGATGATATCTTATATTCTTGAAACGAAGACATGTGAGTTGTAGTTTGCAAGTCAGTTATACATTGACATATGTATACACACCAATAACTTGGTGTTGTAAAACATATTGTTGTGTGTGATTTAATGAGTAAGTAAAAGCGAGCATTTGAGTCGAATTTTATCCGTTCCTTTTACCCAGAGTGGGATAAAAGCGATATATGTGGACCCCTTGATGATTTAGTGATGACACCCTAAGCACTTGGCCAAGCCTAAACTAAGTTGATGTGTTCAATTGTAGTATGTTGTCAGTCATCATAAATCGGAAATCGGGAAACAACACATGAACATAGAGAATGATTATAATCCATGTCTCAGTTCATACGATATCTAGAATGAATGAATATATGATCCCTTACTTAAAGGACATGTTGCTGATAAGATCAGAGTTTGACAACGGTTTTTTAAAGCTGCGATTGTTAATCAGGTTCTGAAGTCATACTTGTAAAATAGTTATTAGACTTATCCAAGTGGGAGACTGTTGGATTAGGTGTTTAAGCCCATAACTATTTTGGTATGTACTTGACCTGATTACGAGCATGGTCCTTTTGGGTTGCCTCCACTCATGCAACTTGATAGGATGACAAGAGGAGAGAAAGTAGAATTTATTACATGAATAATAAATTCATACTCAAAATGGTTTTATTAATATACTACAAGATTAATATATTTGGAAATCATATTATTTAATTAGTATTGATCAGAAATTAATTTGGTGATCAAAAGAGACCAATTAAATAAAAGGGACTGATATTGCAATTAACTGTTAGTTGCTAGTTGGGCCATGGACTCCTAATAGAAGAGATTGGACGAAATCTATGGGAAGCGGGAAGCCCATAAGGATTTCGTCCAAGGGGCTTTCTAAAAGGGCTCCATGGATTGCTTAAGCCCTAAGCAAGGAAATTAGGGTTTTCACCATAAAACCCTAATAGCCTTAACTATAAATAGATCCCTTAGCATATGGAAATCGGCCCTTATGCTTCTTGGAGTTGCCCTAGCTGATTTCCTCCTCTCTCCTAAGTCATCTTGTTGCAAGAGTGTTTGTGATTCCATTAGAGGTGCAACATTTGAGGCACTAAGCTTTCAAAGGTCAACGAGTTCTTGTTATTACTACATAACAGGTTGAGGTAATCATTATAGCTAGTTTATCTGTCAATTTTGATTTTTATATGCTAGTAATAGGGTTATTGCTTTGGTATTTAACGTTGTACGTTCTAATTAGAAAAACCTAGATCTAAGCAATTAGGGTTGTATGTACACCATAGGAATGATGTTATGCTCATAACCCAACATATGTCTCATAATAAATCTAGAGGGATCCACTGGGGTGGTACCTCCCCATCGCGAAGTAAATGTCCTAGTTAGCACAATGTAACGCCCGCACATTCGAGCTAGTCAATTTAGAGACAATAAGCATCAAAAATGAGTTATTTATGGAATATTATTTATAAGTAATAATCTTAACCAAGTGGTAGTATATGTTACAAGGGTTCTGTACATATAAAGAACGCCGAAATCCGAGTTATAACGAAGAAGTTATGGCCCGTCGAAGTTTTACGGCAAAACCGACACGACACCGGGAGATTAAATAGTGAATTTATGATAGAGGAATTTTTAGCCTTAGTGATCTAAACAAAAGTAGTAGTATACGTTGAACCGAGAGCGTGCATAAAAAGAACACCCAGATCTGACTTCGTATGAGGAAGTTATGAATTTTCTAAGATATGACATAGCAGTGCACGACCCGAAACTCGAATTTTAGATCGAGCTATTTTTGGCCTACACGACCTAAATGAGATTTGAAGATCTCATTAATAGGAAGTCAACGATAAAAGGAAAGACGAAAACAAAGTCTGTATGAAAGAGTTATGAATTTTTTGCGGTCATTTAACAGTATAATCTCCTCCTACTGTTAAATTTAAGATCGGTCGAGAATTAGCCGACGGAGTCAAATGAAAGTTTTAGATCTTATTTTTACCTACGCGTGGATATAAAGAAGGTAAAAAACGGAGCTCGTATGCGAAAGTTACAGATTTTAGAAGTCGAAAGTGTGTTGTGCGAAAATGGGTGGCGTGTCACAATCTTGGCCATTGATTTCTCCACAAGTCTTGCCACCAGATGGTGACACGTGGCACCAAGTTCAGCCATATTTCACCCTATAAATAGAACCTCTGCCACCCTCATTTTCTTCACACTTTTCCCATTCTTTCTTCTCTCTACACTCTCTCTAAACCTCCCAAAAACTCCCCTAGCGCTAGAAGAAAGCCCCGGAGCGCTCGACGGCTCCGATAAGAAGAGCTTTAGGCTCGGAAGTTCTTCCCTTGCAAAGCACGGCTTCTAGCCAAACCCCATCGTAGGTAAGATACGCCTACCTAGTTTTTAATATAGCTTTCATCTAAATATAATAACGTTATTAGGACCTTATAATAATTATTTGAGCTATTATTATGGGTTATATAAGTGTCGTTATAATATCTTTTTAACCACTCGCGGTACGAGGAATCCAGTTTGAAGGGCCTCCTGGGTTGTTGGATTTCAGAAGGGCTATATGCCAAAATGATCCTGCCCTCCGGTGTTTCATGTTTGGCCCCTGTCTATACATAGTGGGTGAAGAGTATTGTTTAACGTTTATACAATAGTAATAATAGTTATACTATTAATTAGTCTCGTTGAACATCAGACTAAACTCTAGTGGAAATGATACTAGGTTTTGTCAAAGGAAATTTGTTTTAAATTAAACGAAGTGTTATCTGAGTACCGAGTCACCACCTTTGCATGTGAGTGCATAGTTACTTTCATCTTACACATAGATATGAAGTATTTTATATAACTTACGTGCTATGTGTGCATATTATTTGAATACTTGCTTTCTATGCTTGATGAACGATTTTATACATGTTTTAAATGATTTAAACTATATATGTATTTTATATCTACGAATATGTTGGGTAAAACATGGGTAAATGAATGATGAGAGATGAAAGATGCTGTGAGAAAACATGGGCAACTATAGACTTAGTGCCTAATAAATAACATCGACACATATAGACTTTGTGCCTATTAGATAAACATTGGTAACTATGGACTTAGTACTTGTTAGAGAAATGCTGGTAGCTATGGACTTAGTGTCTGATAAATGAAGATTAGCAGCTATGGATTTAGTGTTTTACGAACGAGCATTGACAACTATGGACTTAGTGTCTGTCATATGAACCCTATAAGCGATGGACTTTGGGATGAATGAATGCAAGATAGATGATTCTTAGGGTAGACCCTTAAGAATAACGAATATAATGGGGATGGGTAATTGGGTTAATTGTTTGATGATTAAACATAATAATTAAATTATTGTGGGCTGAAAACCCTATGTACTCACCAAGTTTCCCAACATGACCCATTCAAGCTTATTTGTATCACAGGTGTCAATATGAAGTTACATTACACTAAGAGATTAAATAGATATTGATCACTAGTGTAAATGAATGTAAGTTCTGTTTATGCTTATGTTTATGTATCGATGATGATATCCCAAATGTTTTAAAATGAACAAAAATACATTTCTTCGGAAATGCTTTGATAACGTATTTATCATGTTTTTCTGGGAACAAATTCCGCAACATTTTCATTAAAAGAGGTATTATGGTTTTTATAAAGTATAAACAAAATCGATCTTTTCTAGTCGTGAAAATGGGGATGTCACACACGATGCCTTGGTGGATTGATCTGTTCTTTCTGTTGGATTAGGTGTCTAAGGCCATAACTATAATTGGTATGTACTTAACCCGATGGTATCATGGTCCTTTTGGGTTGCCTTGACCAAAACAATTTGATTGGATGAATAATGGAGAAAGAGGATAAATGTGATTTATTAATATATTATGAGAATAATATATTAAAAGAGAAATCATATTATTTAATTAATATTAGTCAACAATTAATTTAGAATTAATTTTGTGGTCAAAAGAGATTAATTAAATTAAGGGGACTGATATTGCAATTATGTGATAATTGGAATATGGGTTGAGGAACCCTGAAGAAGGGATGGACGAATTCTATGGGGAAACCCACATAGAAATCATCCACAGGAGGCCTTCTGGAAGGATCTTGTGGACTGCTTAGGGCCTAAGTGATCTAATTAGGGTTTTAACCGAAACCTTAGCAGCTCACATATATAGGGAACCACTTGGCTTCACTTTTTCGGCTACGACAACCCTAGAAGGATTCAAGAGCCAAAAATTACCTCTACCCTCTCTCTCTCTCTCTAACATTATCCAATTGCTTGTGGTGTTTGTGATCGATTAGAGGTATTACATTTGTGATACTAAGCTCTCAAAGGCAATGATCTTCAACCTACAATTAAAAGGTAACATTCTTACTTGTTTAATTATGTTGATTTTGATTTCTATATGATAGATTTAGGGTTTACAATCTTTGGATGATTATTACATGTATAATTAGAAAAACCTAGATCCAAAGCTTTAGGGTTTGCATGCACACCATAGGATTGTTGTTTTGCTCAAAACCCAACACTTTCCACCTTGGTCTAGACTTGGGGGTACGATAAGTATAAAAATGGCAACAGGTTAATACAAGATTTATCCATTAATGATAAAAGAAATGAAATGTGGAACGATATATTTTGAAATTAAATTATAAGATATGAAATGATATTTATGACATGTATGAAAAAGGTTTTCCTTGAAAATGTTTTACGGTCTAAAAGTATGTTATGTTATGAATGAAATGATTTTTCACGTAAAATGTGATAAATGATTTGGGTCACAATCCTGAGTAGATCATGCGATACTTTTGTCTTATGTATCTCTTTTTAGTGTCATGTATCTCAGGTTGCTCTTGAGGAGAAATGTAACGCCCGTAGATTAGGGTTAGTCACTTTAGAGACTATAAGCATAAAAATTGACTTTTTGATAGAAGATTATTTAGAATGAATAATCTTAACTAAGTTGTAGTATAGGTTACAAGGATTTCGTACATATAAAGAACGCTGAAATCCAAATTATAACGAAGAAGTTATGACATGTCGAAGTTTCGCGACAGAACTGGTACGATACAGCGTGACGTAAATCGTGAATATACGTTAGAGCGATATTTAGACTTAGTGATCTAAATGAAAGTTGTAGAGTTCGTTAAACCGTGAGCGTGCATAAAAAGAACACCCAAATCTGACTTCGTATGAGGAAGTTAGGATTTTTCTAAGTTCCAGCTTAGTAGTATGCAGCCCGAAACTCGAACTTGAGATCGAGTGATTTTTGGTCGTAGCAATCTAAACGAGAATCGAAGATCTCATTATTAGTAGTGCAATGATAAAAAGACAGACGAAAACGGACGTCGGATGAAGAAGTTATGAATTTATAACGGAGTTTTCCTGTCCCGGCCTACTAAAAATAAATAATAAAAATAGAGTCAAAATTAGCCGACAGAGTCTAAACGAAAGTTGTAGGGTGTAGTCTCACCTACGCGGGGATATAAAGAACGTCAAAAACGGAGCTTGTATGAAGAATATACAAAATTTTGAAGTTTATTAAATAATTTAAATATTTAATTTAAATATAAAGCCGATATTATCCGAAGGGGGGGGAGTCATCAGACTTATCCGAGTTACGCCCAGCGTAACTAGAGAATTACACCCAACGTAATCCCAATTTCATCCCCTATAAATACCTTGCGAGGGCAACCGAGTTTCTTTGCTAATTTCTCTTCTCTCTCTCCTGTTTTGCATCGATTTTCGTGCAAGAGATACCCCGAAGCCCCGATATCATTTCCGAGCCCCGAAGCAAGTCCCGAAGCCCCGAAGATCCTGAGAAGTGAAATTTCCAAGCTAAAGCTCTGCCCGCGAGAAGCCCGGTTTTTGTGAATATCTCCCGGTTTCACCGAAAAATACTACTTCTACAAGCCGTAGTGTTGTCTGATCATCTTCTGATCAAGTGAGTGTATAGTTATTTTCTTCTAACTCATAAATATAAAGTATTAGCTATGAAATACGTGCTATGTGTTATATATTATTTGTCTATTTGAGATGGGCTTGGAATTGATGTTTTTATATGGGTGTTAAATGATTTAAACCGTGTTTGTATTTATATCTACAAAAATGTTGGGTAGAACATGGGTAGATGGAATAGTTGGTGATGATGCGAATTCGTGCCTATTGAGTAAGCCTTGGTGACGATGCGACTTCGTGCCTATTGAGTAAGCTTTAGTGAGGATGCGACTTCGTGCCTATTTGATAAACCTTGGTGACGATGTGACTGCGTGCCTGTTGAGTAAACCTTGGTGACTATGGAGTTAGCGTCTGATAGCTATGGATTTAGTATCTGATAGATAAACTTTGGCAGCAATGGACTTCGTGCCAATTCCTTAGGTATATCCTTAGGAACGAATGAATGAAGGATAATTGGTTCTTAGGGTAAACCCTTAAGAAATAAAGGATATATGGGGATGGGTATTTGGGTTGATGGTTTGATGATTTAATAATAAATGTATTATTGTGGGTTAAAACCCTATATGCTCACCATGCTCCCAAGCCTGATCCACTCAGTTTTCTTTGCATTACAGGTAATGCCACAAGAGTATAAGTTGGTGGACTTGACGAGAGATTTTGGATTATATATCAGTAGTTATAAATAATTGCTGTAAAGTTTATTTTATACTATTTATGCTTTTGGTCTGTATCGGAACATGACATCCCGAAGTTTTATTATTTAATAAAAATACATTCTCTTTGAGAAGTGTTTTCATAAATGGTTATCATATTTTGTTTTTGGGACAAATTCCACAACAGTTTTCTTTAAACGATTGCTATGATTTAAAAAAAAACAAAGCATAAACAAATCGGTCTTTTCTGGCCGTGAAATTGGGGATGTCACAAGAGAGGATGATAGATAGAAGTTATAAGTCAAGTAATAGAGAATGGAGTGGAACTTGTTAAGTTCCTTATTAATTCTATCAATGTAATTCGTATCTGTTTGTTATGGTTGTATGATGCTTAATGGTAACATCCAAAGTTTTAAGTGTAAATGTTTTTGTGGGGCCATTTTTTTAAAATGCGGGTTAAGATCCAAAATGATTTTGATAACCATAGCATTGAAAAACTTTTTAAATAATTAGGGTGTTACATGTCCAACTCCCTGAACACCTACACCCCATTTTGGTAACTCTACCTAGATCATGCCTACATAATACGTGTATCGTGCTTTATTTATTCTTTTTATTTAAAACACTTCTTGTGTTATCATGTTGTACACACATCTTTATTCACCTTTTTATTCATATATTAAGGTATGAATAATTTAACACATATTCTTATGTTTACACACACCAAACACACATAATCCAAATCTGGAGCTTATTTCTCGTTTTAAACACTCACACCAACCAAACTTGTGATATATGATGTGGGTTATGTTCCTAACATCAAGAATTATCTAAAATTATATTTCAAGGACCAAAAACCTTCAAAAAGGTGAAGTTATTCGGTTTGAGAGTTAACGAGACAAAATCAAGTAAAAATAAATGTTGTTTCTTGGTTCTAGGCATTAACACAAGACCAAATGAGTTAAGTATGACTAGTACTAGTCCCAGAAACCTACAACAAAATTTGGAATAGATCCAAGAGCTCGAACTATAACAGGATTCATTCAATACATTAAAACCTAATAAATAAGTGAAAATGTAACTTCGAGAGCATTTCGAGGTGGCTAATCTTTTTTCAGAAGCATAATCTTGTTCCTAGTGTCAATGGGGTCTGTAAACAACCTTATTCATGGATAGAACTTACCAAATGCATCATAAAACATTTAAAAACTAAAATCCCGCTAGATAATAGACAAACTAACTAGATAATTATTAGATGATCTTTATCAGTTACTCCAATACTTGTTTAGTGCATACCAGCTATATGTACTCTTGACAGGATAGCCCTTCGAATAAGTGAATCCTAACTTTAAGCTCACAATCAAACAAGAACAGGAAGTAAAGCAAAGATTTACAGATTCTAAGGCTATGACATCCTAAGCAAATATACCCGTAATGTATCCACTAAGCAACTATTGACATACTAATAAAGACCTTTAATTCTCAGATAAGTGATTATTGTAACACAAAATACTCCTATAGTATTTTAAGTTTAATGTTCTGTTCTACTGTTCTTGTTATGATAGTGTTGGTAAGTTTTTAGACTTGTTGCAACCTCACAACCATCCTTAGGCACATGCTAGTCACCCTTCGGATAATGTAGTTGATCAGGCTACATCTTCCTAGGGTTTACCATATGTCTCTAAGTCTACTTGCATTGTCCAACAATCGTAATACTTTTGTACTGTCTTAGTGACATTGATTTTAGTATGAATGCAGGCACGTATACTCAATTAAATATTTTAAATATTTAAAGTATAAACTCTTAGTCAGAGTATTTTAATCCCAATGTATTTATAGTTAGTATATCTTCTATGAGTTGATATACTCAATTCACTATAAACAATGCTCTGATACCAATCTGTCACACCCCAAAACCATGAATGGCGGAAACATTCTGGGGCGGAGGACGTCTTGTACAATATCACAATAATGAATAGTAGTAAACAAGCAACAACATCATCCATTGCATTAATAATATAATTTCATACATGTGTGTTCTATCAAAGTTATAGACACCAAAAAAATATACATATCAAAATAAAACATGATTCTTGAATGAACTCCATCTTCTCAAAAGCCTGACACTTGTACCTGTCTAGTGGTGACCTGAGAATACAAGTTATTTTGAAAGCAAGTATCAACTTTAAAGCTGGTGAGATCATAAGTATATTAGTGTATTAGCTTGTACGAAAGCATTTGTAAGATGTTTGTAAGATGTAATGTATATGTTTTGTAAAGTTTGTGTTTGTTTGAACTATCCTAGAAAACCCTATGTTTCCTACTAAGAGTAGCCTTCTACCAAGGCATCTAGTAACTGTATGTGTGTCTCTTGTAAGAGTGTGTATTTTCCCAAATCCGACTATCATTAACAAAAAATATAGTTTTTACATTACCGTGCATCGTGTGAATGTTCACGAAGCGAATGTAATGGGATAAATATTATAGTACTGTAGTGTTGTATTAAGTAACTACTACTGTACTAACTACCTTAAACCAATTGTTATTTAAAGTACAATGTGATCGGCTTGTACCCTGCTACCGACTCAATAGTAAAACGACGATGTAAGACGCCGTAAGAAATGACATTTGGCACCCGTAGACTTGCAAGTCCCACTATAGCGAGAAGCAAGGTGTAGGATAGTCAATCCAGTATAGATCTATACGCAAACTCATACGTTCCCCAATTAAGGAGATTCTGGATACAAAAACTGTCATGGCAGGTAGTGCCATGACCTGTTTAATGGCTCACATAACTGAATGTAATGTATATGTAATGTATGTGCTAGCTGTATTGTGTGTTCTTCCTCTGTCTATCATGTATGTTTGTTTCTCATCACTATGTATTATGTTTGTTTCTCATCACTAAGTATTATGTTTGTTTCTCATTACTATGTATTATGTTTGTTTCTCATTACTATGTATTATGTTTGTTTCTCATCACTATGTATTATGTTTGTTTCTCATCACTATGTATTATCACTCATGTATGCACTGACTCTTTGTATGATTCATTGTTCTTGTATTAGTACTAGTAAAACCCTAAACTACGCCTATTGTAGTTTACTAGTAATATAACTTGTACGTATGAACATAGAAGTATACCCTTGCTACCCAAGGGTATTGAATTTACTGGAAGTACCCTTTTATGACTATATATGTACACATGATATATAACTAATATTTAAACGACCTTCGAACGGACACCCGATACCCCACCAGACCACATCTCAACGACGAAAAGGAAATAAGGCGGGCGGCCTTCCTAAGCCTTTTAAACATTGCTTATATAACTATACATACATGGACATGCAATTGATAATAAGTATAACATAGTTTACGTAAAATTATTTGATAAGTAAAAGAGTTTGTAAACCAGTTTAAAGCAAAACAGTTTGATAAACAGTTTAAACAGTAAGAAAAATCACTGGTTTTGTAGTTATTAATCAAATGTGATTGAAGTAATAACTATAAGTATTCAACTTGTATCCCCCCATAAAAGCATTTAAAAACAATTAAACCATTGATTAGGGTATGAACTCACTTGCAGTGAGTGGATTGGAATGAAGTGTCGGATACGGTGCTAGGTGACAAATGGAGACTTTTACACACGCACGAGCCTAGTTATCATATAATGAACATATATATATATATATATATATATATATATATATATATATATATATAACTAATTAGTCAATTTATAACTAATAAATTAAGTTGGGAAACTCTAGAACATGAAAACACTTTGTTTCAAGTGTTAAAGATCACAAGGGTTGCATCTAAGTGTTTGTAGGGCAAAGCTAGAGTGTTTGGAGTTCAAGGGTAAACTCCTTTGGAGTTTACGGTTTTAATGACCATTACCCAAGGAGTTTACGGCAGTAAACTCAAGGGTTTACAGTCGTAAACTCTACACTTTATGACCATATGTTGTTTTGAGGTTTTACAAGTCCTTTGAAGCATTTCTACTTGGTGGTTAGGCCCTTGGAAGGGATTAGGGCAATAAAACACTCCTTTGAGGAGTTTACAAACTCATGGTCATTTCCCTTTGGTTTACTACCGTAAACCCAAATGGAAAATGGTATTGCCATGTTTTCAAGTCCTTAACTCATCAAGGTAATTGTCTAGGTTAGTTTTTAGGCCTAAGGAACGAATATGCCCCAATTAAACTCACTTTAGGGTGTTTATGGTTTTGGGAGATCCCCAAACTGTAAACACATAGAAATGGTGGACTTTGGTGTTTTTCAAGGCTTAAACACATCAAGGGAAGGTTTAAACACATCAAGGGAAGGTTTAGACATCAAACTAAGGCTAAGTAAAGGACTTAGGCACACTTTGGTGCCTTACTTGGTGTTTATGGCCCAAGAACATTCTTGGACCGTGAACACCTTAATCCTTGTGTTCTTGGCACATTTTCTTAATGCTAACATGTAATACAAGCTTAATAAGACTCAAGGATGGAAGTACTTACTATAAGGAAGCTTGAAATGAGCTAAAAGTCCAAGAACACTTAGTGTGTGTTCTTGGTGTTTTTGGAAATCTAATCAAAACACAAAAATGGATGGATGAAAAGATGCACAATCACTAGATTAAGTGTTATACCAACTTGAAATGGCTAGAGATCTTGAATTAAATCTTGGATGATACTTGAGAGGGTTTTTGAGTTTACTCTTTTAGGGTGAAAATGAAAAGTGATGTTCTTTAGGGAGTAAACATAAAATGACTAGTTTGGGGAGTAAACTCATGCTTAATGCATGAGTTCACGGTTTTGGAAGATTTTTCGGCCCAAACATAAAAGTTTGGCCGTGAACTTCTAAGACACGAGGTGTTTGCGGGTTTGAAATTTCAAGACCCGAGATGGCCCATCCGTTCACCCGTTCGTTTAAAGATTAATTATTAAAATAATCAAATGAACTTATTTTTCCTAAAAACAAGTAAAAGTGAACTTGACTTATAATATGAAGTGATTGACTTTTAGGGTTTGACCGAATGAAAATTCCGGGTTGTCACAATTTCCCTTGCTTGTTAGCAAAGGACAATTTTCCTTCTAATGGTTCTTCTTTTTACAAAAAGCATACTCATCAAATGCAACTATAGGATGATTTTGGTTTGAAGACTGAGGTGGTGGTGGAACAGCAAAGACAACAGGAGTAGCTGTCTTAGGAGCTTTGTCAACATGGGACTTCATACGAGTTTCTTCAGCAATCAACTTGTGAACAACCGAATCAATAGTGGGAAGAGGTGTACGATGCAAGATTGATCCACGTAGACCTTTAAAATCTAAACGTAATGCCATCAAGAACTGAACCAAATGTTTCTCTTCCCTTTTATCAATATAAGGCTTAAAAGCCTTTAACACATCAGGTTTTGTAAGAGTTAACTGATCCCACAAATCCGACATAGCTGCATAAAATTCCTGAACACTTAAATTGTTCTGTTGGAGGGCTCGAATATCAAACTCTAAATGATACTGCTTGCAAAGTTAGACTGAGTATACAGCCTAGCCAAGTGATCCCAAACCTCCTTTGTCGTGTCATACTTCGCCAACTAAGTACCAATAGACAGGATAACAAAATTCTTAATCCAAGTAATGATCTTGGAGTTATCAGTCTCCCATTAATCCAATAAGGTTGGATAATTATTAGCCTTCTTGTCTGTTGGTTTCTTCTTGTCACATGTAACAATCCCCCCACATAGTCTTGCCTCATAAGAAATTTTTCATAACATAACTCCAATATTCATAGTTTTTGCCATCAGTTTGAATACTAATGGACTGAATATAATCGTCTCTTGGAGCCATATTTCAATATCAGTCAAACACTAAATACGAGTAGTAGCAGAAACAATCAAGATCTCGAAATCAACAAAGCCAACATACGAAACGAAACCCTCAAAACCGACAAAAAGAACAAATCAAATCAAACTGAATACAAAAAACGAGCAAGAAAACCATACCCAAATTTGCAAACAGTGTCGATGAACAATGTAATGAACAATACTGTGAAAAGTACTCGATGAATTGAATAGTATGTGAACATTGCTCGATGAACAATGTTTGATGAACAATGCTCGATGAACAATATCAGTGAACAGTAATCAATGAACGGTAATCGGTGAACAGTGCCGATGAACAGTAACTCAGTAACTCACCCTCGAAAACGATAAGTATAGATAATCAACTGAGCTTTGATACCATGTAAACTAGCAAGTGAAAAACATATAACGGATAGGGTTTCGTATTATTATCAAAGAGAAGTACAAATAAAATGAAAGGGAAATACATAATATATAGACTAGCTAATTAGGGTTTCATAGCTAAAAGGCCCAATCATAATACTCAATACAAGATAAAGCCCAAAATTTTATTAGGCTAACAGTAACGACCCAAAAATACCGAGTAAAAGTTTCATCTTTAGTATGTTAAAACCATTCATTATCCTAAAAAGATGACAAGAGTAAAACTATTCTCAAGATATCATAGTAAAATCATAAACAATCAATGCGGAATAAATCTCCAAGGGATACAATGCGATAAAGTCATGCCCTTCCTTTTAAACCAAGAGTACTTGAAAATATTTTAAACATAAACCGTAAGCACACAAATAAGTGGGTTTCCCCAAAACCCCCCACACAACAAAACATATTCAAGCATACATATTGGGTCCACAGTCATCCGACTAGATTACCCTCGAGTCCACAATCATCAAATTGGATTACCCCCGACCCATAGTCATCGGACTGGATTGCCCCATATTTTTTGGCATACAACGTAGAGCAATAAAGCCTCAACCCAACCATACAATGTACACATATGCAACAAATAATCAATAACCAACAAGTACAAGTAATCGTGCAGATCTACTAATCTAACAAATCACTATAACATATCAACATCCTATACATAATGATACATAACACAATCTAGTGGGCCGACATTGGTGCCTTCGATCCACAAGTACAGTGAGGAAAACTCACCTGAATTATTCAACAGAAACCCAATCGCTACCTCAACAACAGAACAAACATCCCAAGCTTCCTAAAGCCAAACCAAGACCAATACTTAGTCAAATACTCAATGCTACCCAAGGTTGACCAAAATTTAATTGGTTAAAAAGTCAACGTTCAAATTCAACTATAGATAACGCTCACATCGTGGCCACTCAATCCAATATTGATCAAAAACTACTACCGAGCCATGGGGGACATGCCACTACGACATGGCAAAATCCATGCAAAACAATCACAAATAAACTCGTCGCTACGACGTGCCGAGCATCATGCCATGTTGGGTACGTCCGGACAAAACAAACATGATAAGTCTTGCCACCATGTTGTGGTCTTTATTTTGAATAGGTTTTCTTCAAAATGAGCTTAATCCACAAGGACCAAAGTAAAAACATGATATTTGACTCCTAATAGCTTCATAATGGATAAAGTTTCCAACTTTATCCATTATGATGGTCCAAACCATCAAGATCAAGACTTTAAGTCTCAAAGGGACCCAAAAAGGCATCTTTCTTAACTTAATCCATTAAGTCCAAGTATCCCACTTTTAGATATGAATCAACAAGATGTATATAGGGACAAAGTTTCCAACTTTATACATAATAATGTCACAATCTTTCAAGATCTAAACTTTAATACACCAAAATAACATAAAGGACCAAAATAACTTGTATGGCTAAAAAGGAATGCAAAAGATCATAACTTTCCTAGTACATGAGGTCTAAGAAGCATTCCAAATTGATCAAAAGATGTTAGAGTCCAAGAAGCCCTCCCTGCGAGCCTTCAGATCTACGATGCGTGGCCTCTTCTCAGCCCTTGGATCAGAAGCCTCCCCCTATAAATAGAAGGGTGCGAACCCTCCCAACTAGAATTTAGAAATTGGCAATCTTGGCCTCTTTTTCACTATTTTGGCTATTTTCACATCCCCCGAAGCCCCGATACTTATTCCAAAGCCCAGAATACTCCACGAAGTGCCCGAGAAGCCCGAAAAATTTATCTTTTCGGTTTCGAAGCCCGACCTTTGCAAAGCCCGGTTTCTCAATAAAACTCCCGGTTTTATTAGAAACGATCATTTTAGGAAACGAATTGCTGCCCGATTATCATCAAATCATGTGAGTGTATAGTCATTTTCATTTTACTCATAGATATGAAGTATTTACCTTATAATACGTGCTATGTGTAAATATATTAATTGTTTATTTGAGGTGACTGTTGAGTTGATGTTTTATACAAGTTTTAAATTGTATAAGTATTTTTATCTACAAATATGTTGGGTAGAACATGGGTAGATAGTGATGTGTGATAATATAAAATTGATGAGAGGCCTCGATGTGTTTTGAGTTCAAGTCATCTAGCGGAGTTTGGATGACGACCACGGACTTTCTAGACAGTCCAGTGGGAAGCATTAGCAGGTCCGCAAACTGTAGGTGTTAATGAACTAAGAGTGTTCATTCGTTGTACTCCATCCCCCTCATGGTTGCCTTTAGGATATGTATGGCTGAGGAAACCCCTTAGCAGTAGTGTCCATCCCGATGATATTCTTTAGGCTAGGTCCCTTGTGAAAAGTGTTTAGGGACGTAAAGTGAGGATAACGGGAACGGGTAATCAGGGTTATTGTTGATTGATGAATTTAGTAAGTTTATTATTATTGTGGGTTGAAAACCCTATATGCTCACCAGGCTCCCAAGCCTGACCTACTCAGCTTTTTATGTTACAGGTAGTTGACCCTGAGCATAGTTGGAGGACGACGAGAGATTTTTGGATTACAGGTCAGTAGTTGTAAATAACTGTTGAAAGGCTTATAATGTCTTGTTTATGCTTTTGATCTGTATTGGAACATGACATCCCAGGATTTTAATATATATGGAAAATATATACCTTCTTAATGAAGGGTTTTGATAAACTTTTATCATATGTTGTTTGGGGACCAATTTCGCAACATCCTTTAAAAAGATTCCTATGATTTTATTTTAAAAAGCATAAATTAAATCGGTTTTTTCTGGCCGAGAAATTAGGGGATGTCACACATACAATGAGTCGGCTTTGGTGCCTTCGACCCATTGGCATGGTGAGGAGACTCACCTCTCAAGAAATGTTGAATCGATAAGATCAATCTCAATCAAAAACTCAAACTCAACAACCTACAATCGCCAAGTGACTTATTTGTAAAAATCTCGAAATACCAAAACACCCTTAAAGTCAAACTTAGTCAACCATGGTCACAGTCAAGGTCAATAGTCTATGTTGACCCCAACTCGTCGAGTGCATCTAACAACTCGTCGAGTACCTTCAGTGTTCAGAAAATGGGATAAGCCCTAGCCAACTCGCCGAGTTGTCTCATCATCTCGTCGAGTTCACTCAATATCCAGAAGGCGGGGAAACCCGATCCAACTCTTCGAGTTACCAGGGAAACTCGTCGAGTTTTCCCAGTCTTAACATATTCAACCCTTTCAGTTGAATCTAAAGCCCCAAACTACAGATCCAGTCCCATAGGGTTGAGATACCACGTAAAGTTACTAACTTTACATCCATACAATACATCAAAGGGATAAAAACACTTAAACAAGCTTATCAGGGTCTTAAAGCATGAAGGAGGATAAAGTTGGCAACTTTAAGTCCACAAAGGCCCTGAGATATCCAGTTCTGAAGCCAAATTTTCATATCATGCTCAAATCCAAGAATAGTCCCAAGATAGGCTAATAATAACCATAAACTTTCATAGAAGAAGATCTAAGCAATAAAATGCCAAGGTTTCGACTTTATACCTCAATGTAGCTGCAACACTGGAGGAAATCCCGAATCTACTGCCTTCTACTCAATATATCCTCTTCAAGCTTCTAGTTCCTTTCAAAAGAGCTCCAGAAGTCACTCTCTAAGCTCTCTCTCTCTCTCTCTCTCCTTCTCTTTCTCTCTCTCACACACACACGATGAGAGGAAGTGGGTGAATTAGTGTTTCTCTGGACGATGGGGGCAATAAGGGAGGATACTAATGAGGCTTAAGGCCTTTAAATAGGGCACAAGCCCTGAAAATTAGGGTTATCCTTTCTAGCGTCTACTCATCGTGTTGGGGCCTTCCAACTCGTTGAGTAGACCCTTAATCCCGCGTCCATTATGATTACGAGATTAGAACTAACATGTAAACGTTTCGGAGGGATAAGGGAATTTAAATACCTATTGAGGGCAAAGACCTAAATTCGCCTTATATGGTATATAGATTGTAATGGCAAGAACTCGTAGTGGAGTTGCAAATGCAAACGGAACCAGAGATCAACAGCCTCAACCTCAAGAAGTTGAGAAAGTACCTATTGTAGGAGCTGCACTTGAGCCAATGACGATGGCTGGAGTACAAGCAATGATGCAGATGATGTTAGATCGCCAGATGGAGGAGACAGGGCGATTACTACAACAACATAGGGAAGAGACTACGATGCCTGTTGAACAGACCATATTGAATGAAGGGCAATCAGTAGGAGGGAACTATAGTGGGACTCTTGGTCAAGCCAACCCACTGATAGTTAGACAAGACAACCAGGATAGAGGAGTTAATGGACGCGGGTGCAAATACAAAGATTTCATGGCATCTAAACCGTCGTGTCTATCTGGAAGTCCGACACCGGTGGAAGTCATGAAATGGATCTCCAAAATGGAGACGATGTTTGAAAGTTGTGAGTGCAACAACAAACAAAAGACCGCACTTGCAATTCCTCTGTTAAAGTCTAGTGTGTTGAACTAATGGAAGTTACTAGCTAATTTGATGCCCAAAGGAGAAGCTAGTAAGATGTCTTAGGAAGACTTTGTACTACAACTGAAACTGCAATACTGCTCTGAGCAGGATCTTCTGGAGATCAACAATGTGTTCCAGAATTTAAAGAAGGGAAAGATGAGCGTTATTGAATATGCTGCTAATTTTACGGAAAAGATGAAGATTGTTCCTCATCTAGTTCCAACTGAACTCTCTAAGGTCAAGAAGTTTGCCCTCGGATTACCAGCGGACTTTGGTCTGATGGTTAAGCAAGCAACCACTCTTAAAGTCGTCATTTGGGCTATTAAGAACGTTGAGGTTCAGATCAGAGAGAAGGGTCTGGAGAGGGCGGAAGTTGGTGAAAAGAGAAAATGTGAAGGAACTTCAGGTTCCAGCAAGAGAAGCAAATTTTCTAAGTTTAAGAAATTTGGAGGAGGAGGAGGTGAAGTGAAGTGGTGTGAGAAGTTCAAGAAAAAGCACTCAGGGAAATGTAGTGAGGAGGTGACTTGCTTCACATGTGGAAAGACTAGGCATTATGCCAACGTGTGTCCGTCCGAAAAAAGTGTATGTTTTGATTGCCATGAAGAAGGGCATGTTTTTAAAGACTGTCCGAAGAGGAAGGATGTTGCAAATCCCAATCTACCACTAAAGCCGAAGGCGAGAGCCTTTCAGATGACACTTGAGGCTGCAAAAGAAGAAGATCGAGTTATAAAGTAGTAATGTGAATAGTAACAAGTGGTTTAGCCTATTAGAGGCATAGTATAGGGTAAAACTGAACCTTTGTGTAATCGTTTCACGGAAATAATATAAACCCTGGTTTTGTCATATGATGAATTGAATGACTATGTGAAATTCTTGTATGGCGATTTGGAGAACTGCGAAACAATACTTGGGACGAGTATGATTAGGTGCGAGTGGTAGTAGAGGCCTATACTACCGGAAGCACATGACTCATACTTGGATCAGGGAAAGTCACAAGGTTACTAAGGAGCTATTATTTGATTCCATTTTATTCTAGTCTACCGTTACCATCATTTCGGTAATGACTAAGAAGATGATTGTTATTCTGACCTTAGAGGTCATACTGAATCGAGTCCGACTAAGATGAGTATGTTACGTGGTTCAGAGAACCAAGTTCGATGTAGCATTTGACTTAAGCCAGAAAATTGAGGTGAAAGATGATTAAAGCGATCAATAGAAGTATCACTCATTGTTAAAGAAGTTGATATTTAGGAATGATACATGTTGAACTGTGATTGTATCACATTAGAACATGAAGGAAGGTGTAGTTTGTTCTAAAAATTGTCCCCAGGAGATCTGAGTCTAAGTAGTGCAGTATACAATGAGAGATCATTAGAACATGACCCATCGGTCTGTTACAATAAATGAAGGGAAGTACTTATTCCAAGAAAAAGGAGTCCTCAATAAGGATTTATTTTGTAACTCGAAGGTTACGATTGAAAGTCCTATGGAGATCTGAAGCTTTTTAGGATTAGTTGGATATTATCACTGATTTATCCAAGGCTTTTCTTCGATCGCAACTCCATTGGAAGCTCTGGCCCACAAAGGAGTTGTCTATACTTGGAATGAGAAGCATAGGAATCTTTGAGAAGTTAAAGAAGAAGTTGTGTGAAGCACCGATTCTTTTGTTACCTGAAGGAGTTGATGACTTCATAGTTTATAGTGATGCCTCTGGAGTTGGGTTAGGATGTGTTCTGACCCAAAGGGATAAGGTGATAGCGTATGCATCGAAGCAATTGAAAGAGCATGAAAAGAACTTCCCCACTCATAATCTGGAATTGGCAGCGGTAGTATTCGCCTTAAAGATATGGAGGCACTATCTTTATGGTACTAAATGCAAACTTTTCACTGATCATAAGAGTCTTCAATATCTCTTTAATTAGAAGGAATTGAACATGAGACAATGACGTTGGCTAGAGTTACTCAAGGACTACGACTGTGAGATACTTTACCACCCTGGTAAAGCAAATGTTGATGCTGATGCTCTCAGTCGGAAGGTGAACCTCGAAAAGAAAAGGCCAAGAGCGTTGAGAATTGAAGTTGTCTTTACAATTGTGGAAAGTATAAAGAAAGCTCACGAGGAAGCTTTAGAGAAAAATAACCGGAAGGAGGAACATTTGAGTAAAACGTTGGTGTTTGATATAAACGGTTAGGGATTGAAGGTATTCAAAGATAGGATTTGGTTACCTAAGACGGGATGAGTAAGAGATCTTCTAATGGAAGAAGCTCACAAGACCATGTACTCGATTCATCCCGACAGTATGAAAATGTATAGGGACCTAAAACCCTATTACTAGTGGCTGACGATGAAGCTCGATGTTGCTAAGTATGTGGCCGAGTGTGTAACTTGTGCTAGGGTTAAGGCACAACATCAGAAAACGTATGGGAGTTTATAACCTTTACCTGTACCCATGGGTAAATGGGAAGATATCATTATGGATTTTGGGACTAAACTGCCCAGAACAAGGAACGGTCACGACATGATTTGGGTGGTCGTTGATCGCTTCACTAAGAATACGCATTTCATAGCCGTTAACGAGAAATGGTCTATGGATAAACTTGCGAAATTCTTATGTGAGGGAAATTGTGAGGTTACACAGTGTTTTGTTAACGATTGTATTTGATCGTGACAATCGTTTTACCTCAAGGTGTTGGAGGAGTCTGTAAGAGGAATTGGGTACCAAGTTGTGTTTGGATACAGCTTACCATCCGCAAACCGATGGTCAGAGCGAATAAATGATTCAAACAATGAAGGATATGCTGAGAGCATGTACCCTGGAATTCCAATGTAACTGGGATGAACATTTACCTTCAGTAAAATTTTTCTAGGGTAATAGTCTCCACTCAAGCATCAAGATGGCACCTTATCACGCTTTGTATGGGGAAAAGTGTTGAATGCCGTCATGTTGGCTGGAAGCTGAGGAAAAGCAGTTTATGGGACTTGAAATAGTCCATTAGACTGCTGAAAAAGTTGCAAGTGATTAGGGAAAGGATGTTAGCTGCTCAAAAGAGCTATGCTGACAAGAAAAGACAACCGATATCATTCGAAGTTGGAGATTCGGTTTTACTCAAAGTCTCGTCATGGAAGGGACTTATAAGGTTTGGTAGAAGGGGAAAGTTGAGTCCAAGGTTTATTGGACCATTTAAAAGTTCTTCAGAGGATCGGAAATTAAGCTTACAAGCTAGAATTACCGGAAGAACTAGAGGGTATTAACAATACCTTTCATGTGTGTTATTTGAGGTAGTTTACGGGAGGTGTTCCCGACATAATTCCCATTTCTGAATTAAGATTGGATGAGAGCAAGAGGTTAATTGGGGAACCTGAGGCAATCGTTAACCGTAAGACTAAGAAGTTGTAACGTAAGATAGTCGATTTAGTGCTTGTGCATTGGAACGTTATAAATGGGCCAAATCCCACCTGGGAAACGAAGAGTGACATGGTGAGTCGCTACCCGTAATTGTTTATCGCTGTGTGATTCCAGGGACATAAGCATCCTAAGGGGGAGAGAATTGTAATGCCCGTGTTTCTAGTCTAGGCATTCATATTGATATTATAGTCTAGTTTAACCTTTGTAACTCATTTTGAAGAAATGAAAAGGAATTATGTGAATATTATGTGAATTATGTATTTTATGCTTAATTATTAGGGTTTAATTAATTAAGAATAAAAATAAGCATCAAAATTAAAGTGTGAGATAAGCCTGATATCTTTACATAAAGTTGTAGTGGTCGAAACAATGATTTCATGGATATAAAGAATGCCAAAATCCAAGTTATAACGAATAAGTTACGAACTGTCGAAGTTTCGCGATAAACCGACACGGTGCCGAATGTCGTAAAAAGTGAGTTTTTGATAAACTACTTTTTAGCCTTAATGATCTAAACAAAAGTCGTAGTATTCGTTAAACCGAGAATTTAGATAAAAAGAACGCCCAAATCTGACTTCGTATGAGGAAGTTATGATTTTCGAAGTTTCAGCTTAGCAGTAGACAGCTAAAAATTCGAATTTTAGATCGAGTGATTTTTAGCCGACACAACCTAAACGAGAATTGAAGGTCTCGTCATTAGTAGCACAACGGTAAAAAGTCTGACGAAAACGGACGTCGGATAAAGAAGTTATGAATTTTTAACGGATTTCCTGTCCCGGTCAGTTAAAAATAATAATATAAAAATTAAAGTCAAAATTAGCCAACGAAGTCTAAACGAAAGTTGTAGAGCGTAATTTTACCTACGCGTGCATATAAAGAACATCAAAAAACGGAGCTCGTATGCGAAAGTTATGGATGTTAGAAGTTTTGGCGTGAAAATCGAGAAAATTTGCATAGTCACGAGTTGCCACGTCACCCTTGCCTCGCATGTGCCACGTGTCAGCAATGGTGAGTCATGCGAAGCCACGTGTCGAATTCTGATTTGATCGAAGGGAGGCCCAATCCGAACCTCGCATGCCTTCTTCCGAGCCTCGCACATGGACTGCTAGACCGCGGTCCAATCAGCAATCGCCACCGAGGCCCTCGCACGTGCTGCCATATGCGCATCTTCGCCTGCGGACCCCACCACCGAAACCGACTTCGGACCCTAGACCTCGGTCCAATCACAGACTGACAACGAGCCCCTTGCAGGAGCGAGCCATGTGCGAGCCCTCCCTGTGAGCCTTCGGATCTGCGATGCGTGGCCTCTTCTCAGCCCTTGGATCAGAAGCCTCCCCCTATAAATAGAAGGGTGCGAACCCTCCCAACTAGAATTTAGAAATTGGCAATCTTGGCCTCTTTTTCACTATTTTGGCTATTTTCACATCCCCCGAAGCCCCGATACTTATTCCAAAGCCCAGAATACTCCACGAAGTGCCCGAGAAGCCCGAAAAATTTATCTTTTCGGTTTCGAAGCCCGACCTTTGCAAAGCCCGGTTTCTCAATAAAACTCCCGGTTTTATTAGAAACGATCATTTTAGGAAACGAATTGCTGCCCGATTATCATCAAATCATGTGAGTGTATAGTCATTTTCATTTTACTCATAGATATGAAGTATTTACCTTATAATACGTGCTATGTGTAAATATATTAATTGTTTATTTGAGGTGACTGTTGAGTTGATGTTTTATACAAGTTTTAAATTGTATAAGTATTTTTATCTACAAATATGTTGGGTAGAACATGGGTAGATAGTGATGTGTGATAATATAAAATTGATGAGAGGCCTCGATGTGTTTTGAGTTCAAGTCATCTAGCGGAGTTTGGATGACGACCACGGACTTTCTAGACAGTCCAGTGGGAAGCATTAGCAGGTCCGCAAACTGTAGGTGTTAATGAACTAAGAGTGTTCATTCGTTGTACTCCATCCCCCTCATGGTTGCCTTTAGGATATGTATGGCTGAGGAAACCCCTTAGCAGTAGTGTCCATCCCGATGATATTCTTTAGGCTAGGTCCCTTGTGAAAAGTGTTTAGGGACGTAAAGTGAGGATAACGGGAACGGGTAATCAGGGTTATTGTTGATTGATGAATTTAGTAAGTTTATTATTATTGTGGGTTGAAAACCCTATATGCTCACCAGGCTCCCAAGCCTGACCTACTCAGCTTTTTATGTTACAGGTAGTTGACCCTGAGCATAGTTGGAGGACGACGAGAGATTTTTGGATTACAGGTCAGTAGTTGTAAATAACTGTTGAAAGGCTTATAATGTCTTGTTTATGCTTTTGATCTGTATTGGAACATGACATCCCAGGATTTTAATATATATGGAAAATATATACCTTCTTAATGAAGGGTTTTGATAAACTTTTATCATATGTTGTTTGGGGACCAATTCCGCAACATCCTTTAAAAAGATTCCTATGATTTTATTTTAAAAAACATAAATTAAATCGGTTTTTTCTGGCCGAGAAATTAGGGGATGTCACACATACAATGAGTCGGCCTTGGTGCCTTCGACCCATTGGCATGATGAGGAGACTCACATCTCAAGAAATGTTGAATCGATAAGATCAATCTCAATCAACATCTCAAACTCAACAATCTACAATCGCCAAGTGACTTATTTGTAAAAATCTCGAAATACTAAAACACCCTTAAAGTCAAACTTGGTCAACCATGGTCAAAGTCAAGGTCAATAGTCCATGTTGACCCCAACTTGTCGAGTGCATCTAACAACTCGTCGAGTTCCTTCAGTGTTCAGAAAATGGGATAAGCCCTAGCCAAGTCGCCGGGTTGTCTCATCATCTCGTCGAGTTCACTCAATATCCAGAAGGCGGGGAAACCCGATCCAACTCTTCGAGTTACCAGGGAAACTCGTCGAGTTTTCCCAGTCTTAACATATTCAACCCTTTCAGTTGAATCTAAAGCCCTAAACTACAGGTCCAGTCCCATAGGGTTGAGATACCATGTAAAGTTACTAACTTTACATCCATACAATACATCAAAGGGATAAAAACACTTAAACAAGCTTATCAGGGTCTTAAAGCATGAAGGAGGATAAAGTTGGCAACTTTAAGTCCACAAAGGCCCTGAGATATCCAGTTCTGAAGCCAAATTTTCATATCATGCTCAAATCTAAGAATAGTCCCAAGCTAGGCTAATAATAACCATAAACTTTCATATAAGAAGATCTAAGCAATAAAATGCCAAGGTTTCGACTTTATACCTCAATGTAGCTGCAACACTGGAGGAAATCCCGGACCTACTGCCTTCTACTAAATATATCCTCTTCAAGCTTCTAGTTTCTTTCAAAAGAGCTCCAAAAGTCCCACTCTAAGCTCTCTCTCTCTCTCTCTATCTCTTTCTCTTTCTCTATCACACACACACGATGAGAGGAAGTGGGTGAATTAGGGTTTCTCTGGACGATGGGGGCGATAAGGGAGGATACTAATGAGGCTTAAGGCCTTTAAATAGGGCACAAGCCCTAAAAATTAGGGTTTTCCTTTCTAGCGTCTACTCATCGTGTTGGGGCCTTCCAACTCGTCGAGTAGACCCTTAATCCCGCATCCATTATGATCCTTACACGATGAGTTGGAGCTCCCCAACTCGTCGAGTTCCAGTCTAACACCTTAAAAACTTAAGAAATAAATGATACCTGAAACAAGCGTTACATAAAATGCCCAAAAATACGGAACCTTATGCTTAAATATTGAAAACCCTAAAATCATGGGTTTGGACTGACATACTGTCACTCCATGGCCACGTTTCTCCACTCTATGGTTTGTCATAATGTGGAGCTCTGATCTCCATTTTGTGGCGACGGTTTTTCACCCAAATTCATTCCAACTTCAATCAACCATAACTTTTTCTTTTCAACTATGTTTTCAACGATCTTTATATGCATGAAAATGTATTGACAAGTCCCACAACCATATCTGATTACTTTTGACTTAAAACATACCGAACTAAAATCCTTAATTCATGAAAGAAGTCAGAAACATCATTTTTCCCATTTTACCCATTTGACTTCAAAACACAAACCAATGGCTTAGATCACATAACCAATATTATCAACATCACATATGGTCTAAATCCTATTCTATTGAAGCCTAAGGTTTTTATTTGATCAATTTATTGTCTATAATCCCGAAATAAGAAACTTCTCCAAAACAGAATGTTACACTTAAACCCCAATTTGGTAACAAACATCAAATTTGCAATTTTTTCATAAACTAAACATCACAACTTTAAGATTCAAACTTGGTAAGGTAGAAAGGATAATTTACTTTAGCAGTTTGAAAGTGGGGGTAAAATATTGAAAGTTTGATTCTTTGAGTACTGGAGTTGAGAAAACCTGCTAAAGTTGTGCAATTGCGGTAAAAGAAAAGAGACCGACCATACATATTTACGAAACTACCCCCAATAAAGCGGCTGTTACGCACCAAATTCGGTACCACCCGTTGAATCATGTGTACGAACACACCTTACGAAAACCAACCCCGTCTACAAAGTACCGTCTATAAAATACCCACAATGACGATTTTTTACTCGATCTTTCTCTTTTTCGTCAGCCTTTGAAATTGTTTATCGAAAGGAAAACGAATTGCAACACGAAACCCTAGATCTCCTCAAATATTTTGATTCCATGATTCCATCTCCAAACCCCTCATATAATCCTGAGTTTCATCTTTAAAACCCTAGATCTGACCACCGATTTCACATTTCTTGTATCTCACCGGTCGAATTCGTAAGATTCGACTGGTTTTAGCAGCACCCCATTGGATTTTTTTTGTGTGAACTAAAATATTTGCGTCTTAAGGTTGTTGAGTAATCGGGGATGGGAAGAGCGTCTATAGAAATATCGAGGACATCTTCGTCATCATCACCGCCGGCGGTGACAACGACCTCTACATCGGTCACCGAGACGGTGAATGGAGAACATGATTTTAGGATTTCGGGTTACTCGCTATCGAAAGGAATTGGAATTGGGAAGTATGTAGCGTCTGATACGTTTATGGTTGGTGGGTATTCATGGGCTATCTATTTTTACCCTGATGGGAAAAGCCTGGAGGACAATGCGACATATGTTTCTTTGTTTATTGCGTTAGCTAGCGAAGGATCAGATGTCAGGGCGCTTTTTGAGCTGACTCTTCTGGATCAGAGTGGCAGGGAGAGGCATAAGATTCATAGCCATTTTGGGAGAGCATTAGAGAGTGGTCCGTATACCCTTAAATACAGGGGTAGCATGTGGTAAGCTAAACTCTGTTTTTGTTATATGATCACAATTATTAATGTATATTTTTGTTCAAATGATTTGGTATAATCTTGAAAATCTATTTGCTTAATTCATATATGTTGGGGCGTGTCTGGATGTGGCTTCATTTACCAGATTAGTGCTTAAAATTAGGTATAGTTAGACAAGTTTACATTCATCTCAATAGTTGGTTCGTTACAAATTTTAGGGTTATCTAAGTCTGATCATTTGACTTTAAATGATCAGAAATTTACAATCATCATCAGTTTTTTGCCAAACACTCTTGGTGGTGCTGAATGTACATAGTTCTATGATCTAGTAATCTATCATGAAGTTCTTTTCCCATGGGTAAGATCTTTGAAATGCTACATCTTTTAGTGAGTAGCCAGTTGCTGTTTGTTTGTTTTAATAATGCAGAGAATGTAATATTGATAATGTTAGATCTCTTTGGTAAATATTGTCCCCTTTTTGAGTTCTTTAATGCCTATGTAATGCAGGGTTGGTCAAATGTGCTTTATTTTTCTTCCCCGATGAAATATAACTTAAGAAATAATTAAATTTTGTGGAAATGTTGATGTGTGTTGTCTGACTGATTATCACAAAACAAAAAGCATCGGAATAAGATAATGAAATGATTAAAATCAAGGATATTTGAGTCATTTCACACCAAAGTCCTAATAACCTCGTTAGACTCGCATTTAATTTAAACATCCTACGGTATAGCCTTTTGCTCATCGAAAGCACAAGCTTTGATTGTCATACATTTCATCAGAGGAAGCACATAATATATATCCGTTTGTATGCATCCAGTCAAGTAAATAAATGCATACAACTTTGTAGCAACAGGGTTGAAATGGTAATTCTAGTAATGGTTGAGCGTGGAAACATTCTTACTTATATTTGCATTATAGAAAAGTACAAATGATCTCATTATCTATCTGAAAGATTCTAGGTGCACTATGTTCTCGGGTTCTTTTATGTTATTGCTTAAAAGGTATGCGATCCTACTACCTTTTTGTGACAGGAACTGCCTGCTTGCTAATGTATGCCTACTTATTGGTACATCATGAATCCTAATCTAAGAAATTAAGAAGTGGTGTGATTAATCTGTTGTTTAGGCAAATTATCCTTGATAAATTATTATTAAAAAAATATACAAGAGAGGGAAGTAACAGTTGAGAAAGTGGAGGAAATCAAATGAGGGTAAAGTTGTGACAAAGTAAGGACTTAATGTGAAAAGCCCCCTTTTTCCCAACTTTTCTATCAAGTCTGCTTTCTGCATCAAGTCAAAAAGATTTACCCCCCCTGTAGTTTTTCTGGCTACACTACTGACATTTCGATTCAATGATTATAATGGAATTGGTCTAAACTTTTAATATGGTTGGCATACTATTTAAGTATCTAGTATTTAGTATTTACGGTCTGCCTGATCTTTGTCAATTCTAGTGAAGGAAAGTGTTAATTCTTAATTTGAAATCATAATACAAATACAATACACACTCGGACTTTTGATGCATACTTGATTTTGGCTTTTCATGTTTATGGTTTTTATGCTAGTTTGTTGTTGAGAACTTTTGTTTGCTGATGCTACAGGGGTTATAAGCGGTTTTTCAAAAGATCTGCATTGGAGACATCAGATTACTTGAAAGATGATTGCCTTCAGGTTCATTGTTGTGTTGGAGTTGTCAAGTCACGGACAGAAGGCCCCAAGACCTACTCCATCCATGTGCCACCTTCGGACATCGGGCAACAATTTGGGCAACTCCTGGAATGTGGAAAAGGCACCGATGTCTCTTTTCAAGTAAAAGACGAAACCTTTTCTGCTCATAAATTGGTGCTTGCAGCCCGCTCACCTGTTTTCAGGGCTCAACTTTTTGGTCCAATGAAAGATCAAAATACCCGATGTATTATAGTTGAGGACATAGAGCCCCCTGTTTTCAAGGTAATATATTTAAAAATAAATAAATAATGTAAGAAAGTTAGCATCTGTTATGAATAAGCTATATAACCAAAAATGTGTATTTTGCAGGCATTGCTTCATTTTATGTATTGGGATAGTTTGCCTGACATGGAAGAACTAACCGGCATGAACACGAAATGGGCCACCACATTGATGTCTCAGCATCTTCTTGCAGCTGCTGATCGCTATGGTTTAGATAGGCTTCGGGTGCTCTGTGAGACTAATCTTTGTCAGGATGTTGCCATAAACACGGTTGCAACCACATTAGCACTGGCTGAGCAGCACCACTGCCACCAGTTGAAAGCTGTGTGTCTCAAATTCGTTGCTTCGCCTGAAAATCTCAGAGGTAACTTACCAGATTAACTGCATAACCCACCCACCCAATCCCATTAATTAAGTAAATGAATCATGTTGCTTGTTTATCAGCCGTGATGCAGACGGATGGGTTTGATTACCTTAAAGAAAGCTGCCCGGAAGTCCTGACCCAACTCTTGGAATATGTAGCAAGGATCAGCGAGCATTCTCCTGCCATAAGCAAGCGCATTAATGATGTTATACCTGATGGAGTTGATGTTCATGGTAGAAGGGTAAAACAGAGATTGTAATTCCAAACCCCTTCCCTTTCCCTTGTTGAAAAAAGATCAAGTATAGGCACAGAGGTCATGTCATATTATGTCATGTAGGGGTTAGGAAAGTATGAATGCAATTCTTTCTTCTTATAAGCTGAAAGTGTAAATTTAGTGTTGTAATCGATTGCATGTTGCAAGCTGTTTACGGCTTCCTTCCCACTTTTTGTTTCCACTTTTTTGTTTACTTCTTAAATCGTTTGGTGTTATGTGATATGATGTCTTATCTCACTTTTCATTTCCAATTTTTGTTTACTTAAATCATTTATGGGTAGACACAGTGGCACTGTTAGCTGCCATGATCTGCATCCACATGTCCTGTTGTCAAGGTCAACATTATATCTCCCTTATAGGGGTGTCGAACGGGTAAAATTTTCGGGTTTCGGGTAGAACGGGTATTTCCTTAAAGAAAATAATACCCTATACCCGACCTATATTGTAATTCGGGTATTCGGGTTTGAGGTCGGGTCGGGTAGCTATTGGGTATACCCGAAAATTTCTTAAATGACACTTATTGATAAATTTTTTCTTTATTTTTTTATTTTTACATGTTGGTTGCTTTAATAAAGAATCGGGTAGGAAAATACTCCATACAATTAACAGGTATATATATATTAACAATACAAATCAATATAATATGTTATGTACTTTTTTAATTCCATTATGTGCGATAGTGAGAAACTGAGAATTGTGATGACGGTTCAGGATTTCAGCTTCAGATTCGTATTCCCTTTGAAAGTCTGCGTCGACTGTCGGGCTGTCGTTCATAAGAAGGAAAGGAAGGGTTTTGTTTTATTTGAAGCGTACGTGACTGCATTGTATATTTGGTATTAGTTAAAAAACGAATTCGGGTATTCGGGTATATACCCGAAAATATATATTCATACCTAAAACTCGACCTATATTATTATCAGGTTAACCTATTACCCGAATGTTCATACCCGTTACTAGGGTTGGCAATTCTCGACACGACAAGCGACACAACCCGCGACACGACACGAAATAAATGGGTTTGGGTTGAGTTTTTCAACCCACTAACCCACCAACCCGTTTATTAAACGGGTCATATATGAGTTTCTCAAAAAATAAACGGGTTGACCCGCCAACCCGTTTATATTCTTAATAAAAAAAATTATTTTATTTTTAAATATATTTATGTATCAAGTATTAATATTTAATACGTATTACAAAAATATACCATTTATTCATAGACCATTTGACTGTTTGACATTATGACTCGTGGTGAATGGTCTAATGTCATAAGTCGTAACCTATAAAGCTAAGTTTGTAACATGTTTCTATGAATGTTTTTAATTTTCATTTAGATGTTTAAGACTTAAATATGTAAAATTCGGACCCATGAACCCAAATCTGACCCACGAACCCGCCAACTTGTGAACCTGTTTAAATAAATGGGTTGGTGGGTCATATATGGGTTTATGTTCCAAACCCGCCAACCCGTGACCTGTATATTTAAATGGGTCGTGTTTGGGTTGGCATATTTTGACCCGCCAACCCGAACACGACACGATTGCCAGGCCTACCCGTTACCCGTTCTACCCGACCCATTCTACCCGAATTCAGAACAGGTCGGATGGGTAGAACGGGTTTCAGGTTTTTTCGACAGGCCTACCTTATACCCTAATCCCTGTCATGACCTCATATTGTTCCGATAAGAAGGCGTTGCTCCCCAATATTTTTCCGTACAATATGCAATGTTATAAGTTCCAGCTATGTCCTAAATAATGTTGGGTATTTTTTTCTAATACACATTTGACTATTATTTAACTTGTTAATTTTTTTTATATATTATCATTATCACCACCTATAAATTATAGGTGACAATGGTAATATGTGAACACATTGTAGCAATCAAATGCATACAAAAAAGATAGTTAATATATATATTTTTTTTTCATATTTTTTAAGACTTTTTGTAATTTCGTACATTTTTTATGATATTTTTCTTATAGGTTTTTCTAATAAAATGTTTTAAATTTTGCTTATAATTTTTCTTTTTTTATATCTTTTATGATATTTTTTCTTAAAGATTTTTTAATATAATCTTTCAAACTTTGCTTTTATATATATTTAGGACATTATAGATATTTTAAAAATAACGTTTGAAAAAAATAATACTAATAAATATAGAAAATAAAATCGCTATTAAAAATATTTTTTCGTTTTAACAAATCAAATCAAATGATCAAATATATATTAAAAAAATTTGTCTAAACCCTTCGTTAAAAAACTCGAGAACATCGCGTTAGGCTCTTCTACAGAAAAATAAAATCACACCTCCCCGGGCTAACACACCTTTCACTTTCATGGCGATTGTGTTTTGTCCACCGTTACCAACCAGAGTCCTCTCTTGATCAAACCCAAACCCTAATTCCACAAATAAAAACTCCGCTCTGCATTGTTTACGGCGATTCCGGCGCTTAATTTCTTCTGTTCCCTCCATTTTGAGCCGTTGTGCAATGGAGGAGTTCGAGCCAAACCATCTAAAAACCCCGATGGTCTCTACAAGCACAAGGTTCTCTGATTTTTATCTCTTCCTTTGTATTCCTTCAATCTCCATCGTTGCTTATATGCTTTATCAATTTACATTGCTTTCACACTGCATTTGTTTGGTTCCCGGTAATCATGTACGCATGCTAAAATTTATTACTTTTTGTATCTGATATCATTTTCTTTAATTGGTTGACAACTTGACATATCAAAATGTTCTAAAGCTTTGCCCTTCGCCTACTTGAACTTTTATCAAGTGTTAAAGCAGTTCACACCATGTTAGTTTATAAGATGGCTATATTAATACCTGTTTTCTCCAGGCACAAATGTGCAGCATGTTTTCAGCAGTTCAAGAAAAAAGAGAACCTTGTTGAACACATGAAGAAATCCTATCACTCAGTGCATCAACCTAAATGCGGTGTTTGTCATAAACACTGCAAATCATTTGAATCATTAAGGGAGCATATATCAGGTGTGATACTTTGAGGGTGTTTGGATGTGCGGTTTTAAAGTGATCATTGTGATTCAAGAATCAGAATCCGAATTGAAATCACAGTCATTTGATTAAAGTGAGTGATAGTGGCCTTTGGTTCACAGAATTTGGAATTCAACTCCATTGCACTCCTGGTTTTTGCAATGAGTATGAAACTGAATTCCATTTGAATTTACAAAATCCTTTGATCATCTGATTTTAATGTCCCATTCCATGGAATTCAATTCCTCGCATTTACTCCTTTTTCAAAATACTCAAATATCCTTTTAACCGTAAGTTCAATAGCAAATGTTTCTCACTCATGATTTTTCTTCCATTTTGGGCCAACCGAACTCGTGACACAATTCAATTCCTTCATATTCCATTTCCTTTGACAAATTCAAGTTTCTCCCAAAACATTTCTCGAACCAAACTTCCCCTTTTTAATCAGTTTTTTTATGTGCTTCTGTTTTGTCCTACATAATTAAAATTATAATCATTTGCAAGACACTATGAAACTGTCAAATGGCAATAATCACTTTATCATCGCATCTAAACACTCCTTTAACATAATCTATCCATTAAATTTTTCATTCTTATTTACATTTTTGTATGGATTATGTAGGTCCATTAGCCAAAGCTCACTGCTCAAGTATATTTGCACAAAATGGTTGCCACCTTTGTCTGAAAGTCTTTGAAAGCCCTGTTTCTGTTGATGAGCACAAAGAGTTATGCCTCCTGACTGCCCCTCCCCCCCTCGTAAGTTGATATGGAATAATCTTTTCGATGATGAGGGCATTAACGTCTTTTGCACAAGCGAGAGATGGAGAGCAAGTCCATGTCCCATCTTTTTTGGTGGACAAGAAATGCAGTGTCATGACTCATGAGTCTCAGTTTCAATCTAATACACTTGACTTACATTTATTTTATTAATGTCTTGCAGGGGACAATGAATATTCCCTACACAGAATATGAAGCCTTAGAAGATGAAAACTACATGAGTAAATATCCTGAAGCAGTTGCTATCAACTGCCAAATGGTTGGGTGTGGTATCGATGGATCAGTTGATCTATTAGCTCGAGTTTGCCTTGTTGATGAAGAAGATAATATGATATTCCACACGTATGTGGAACCCCAACTATCTGTAACTGATTACAGGTACTTTTGTCTTCTGTGTTGCATCTTGTTCATTTTTCTTCTAGAATTCGATGACTGCATGTTTATGTGAAAATGGGTCAATTCAGGTTATATTTTCTCGATAACAGGTCAAATGGGTTAAACTAAAACATTTTGCTAAAAATGGTAACATGTCAAATGGTTTAAAAGTTTTACACTTTACAGCCTTCTAAGTTATTTCATTAAAAAAATCGGATATTGCATTTTAATATCGTCCTTGTAATTATATTTCACTTACTAATTCTTTACAAATCAGTTTCGGTTTTAGTGAAACTGGTTCATAAAGTTGATGTTTACATGAATTGTGAAATAGATATGAAGTAACGGGCATAACAGAAGAGCAGTTAAAAAGAGATGGTATGTCAGTTAAGGAAGTGAGAGAAAAGATTTCTCAAATTTTGTACAACGGAGAATCAATAGGAAAAGCACGCTTGGATGGTGGAAAAGCTAAACTTCTTGTGGGCCATAACCTGGACCATGCTTTGGATTGCTTGTTAATGAACTATCCCGAGAATTTGTTAAGGTTTTCTATATTCCATTTTTTTCTCTTATCAAGTTTTTCTAATATGAAACATGTATTCAGTTATAGTATTGTACTTCAGTTTCTGTCTTTTTTTTTTTTTTTTTAAATCTACCGAATCATAGCAATGAAGATTGCTTTGAATATGAATGTCATTCCTATAATTGGGTAGATTTGTCCAAAGTACAAAATGTTGTAATAAGAAGAAATGAAAGTGAATTAATGGAAGTACGTTGCTATTTCTTGCATCTAACACTTTACCTTTACCTTAAAAGATCAGTATTGTTGTAGCAACTTGCCAATTCCTTGCTTTTTATAAAATCTAATTATTTCGGCTTTTAATGGTCAAAAAATCTGAATCAGATTTGCCATCGCTACAAAAGTTGGGGGCATCTGCTGCCTAAGCATAAATAAATAAATAAATTTAGATTGAGCATGTTTTTGTTCAAATGCTGTTTTTCTGTGTGTAGGGATACTGCGACATATCGTCCACTACTTAAAACTAATTTCATGAGCCACTCTCTCAAGTACCTCACCAAGACATATCTAGGGTAAGTTGCTTGATTTGGGTATTTATTTATTTTTTATTTTTATATATGAATAATCTTAACACGAATCATGAGTTTTAGCATACTTAATTTTGTTTTATCTGATCCACTTCTACTCATGTCACCCAAATATGGGAAATTTTATATTGGTCATGAGCTCTTTTATAGAAAATGGTTTCTAGATTACAAAATGTTCCATCAAATTAGAAAACCATAAAAATGCCATTCAAAAAAAAAAAAAAAAAAACTATAAAAATAGGAAAGTTGGTAGCAAATAATGAAATCTGAGCAAGTGACCAACAAATAGTTGTGATTTAGTTTTCTAAAATGGGAAGGAAATAGTTACCCCTAAATTCGCCCAAACTAAGCTGTCATTATATGTATTATGTAATGTGAGTGGTTTCTAGATTACAAAATATTCCATCAACAAAACCTTACCCATTTGACTTGTCGGAGATAAAAGAATAAGATATATCCTATTGAAGCTCATTTTTCATTCTTTCTTTCTGTGTGGGGGTACCACACGTTGTCTGTACATATATTTTTTTTTTTTTAAAAAAAAAAATTGACCAAAGTTACTACTGTCCTGTTTACTTTGAACTTATGTGATTTTTTTATAACACAACACAAATTTATGTTTTCAGGTACGATATCAGGTCAGGGAGTCACGACACGTTTCAGGATTGTGTGTCTGTAATGAGGCTGTACAAGCGTATGCGCTCTCAAGAACATCAAGACGAAGAGACTGCAAAACAAAACCACCTTAATTTTGATGCTCGAAAATCAAAGGATCATGATCTTCAGAACATGTCACCGGATGAACTCTTTCGGATTTCAACTTCAAATTATCAATGTTGGTGTTTGGACTCTCAACCACGTACCGCTGAGTTCTATGGTGTTTGAAGAAACCCTAAACATATTTATATATCATAAAAGGAAAATGGTTTTGTTAAATATCAAAAGGAATTCACTGAAATAAAATTATACGACTGAATATTTGTATTGGTTCTGAAAACTTCAAAAGACGAAAAGAAAATCAGACACGAAGTGCAAGTATCTCTGCCCAAGCTCAAATAGCCGACCGACTTCACAACAATAGAAAAATCAGAATGATCCCCACCCCATGATCTCCAAATCCAACTAAATGATATTCCTTATCCTATCCTTTTTCATGCATAATGACCCGATTAATCCTAGCCCTACACCTGTCATTCTAGGTGCTTCCTCCTCTGGTACATTTTCCAAACTTTAGGGACGTTGGGCTCTTTTGTTTGGGGACTCATCGGGATTTCGACCATTTTCCTTATCAATACCGACAGCTGAAGGAACATGTTTGTCCTCAAGCCTGAATTCAGGGAATTGTTGTTAGATACTTAGGACAAGCCGTCTTCCAAAGTGGCATCCTCAATGGAGCTGTGTTTCCCCTAAATTAACCATTAAGGACAAGTATGAACCGGATTAAATTGAATAAAACAAAATAAATCATGTGTATAGCCTTTGGTATGACAAGGACAATGACAAAACAATATGTTGAAATTACTAAATTATGATATTTTTCAATTTTTCTTCACAATGACAATATGTCAGATCCTCGATTTCTTCTTGCAATATGAAAATTAAACCCAAAGGGAGAAAAGAAAAAAAGGTAAAAAAACAAAGAAGTAAATCACAACTCGGTGGGGAACCCCTGCGTTGCGGGGGTCGGATGCGACAATTTTTTCCGTTGTTTGTTCAATTTAAGATAGGAAACAGTTTCTTGAGCGAAAATTACAGGGGCATATCCGTCACGAAATGGCGAGGGCTCTTTCGTCATTGTTCTTATGTTCCCATCATGTTGTCTCTCGAGGTCTTCTCTCTCGTAATTCATTACCCTTTGTGCATTTGCAACTCCACTCAACAAAGGTCGCTCGAATGCTGTTCTTGCTGTGTATTCTGCAAATGTTTCCTGGATTCGAAAAAAAAAAAAAGCAAATTCAATCACAAATTCAACATATTATTAATTTAATTATAACCACTGTATATTTAAAGTTTCCCCTAAGGACCTAATAGCAATGTAGGTAGGTTTTTGGGGAAAAAACTCAAAAGAAATAAAAAAAAAAAAAAGAAAAAAAATGTCAAAAAACAGGAAAACCTATAAATTGAAAGTACAGTGCTATTTACTTAATTTATAACCTAAAAATTAAAAAAAAAAAAAGTCCTAAAAAATAGAAAAATAATCCTAATGGCAATCTATGTGTTTAGTTGCTTCTTAAAAAGGACATGGAATTTGGCCTCCACCTGGCGTACTACCTCAACTGCAGCAAGGTTCAATGTGGAGGGGGATGAACGAAATCCATGTTTACATACAAATAAATCACATCAATATCATTCCGCGAATAAGCCTTCAAAAAAGTAATAATAATAATATTAAGCATCAATACCATTATCATTCTCCCAAACAGTGAAGTTGGAGGTGGAGGTTTACGGACTGAATCTGCACCATCAGATTTAATACTCCTTTGTATTAAAAACAACAAAGTTGACAAATTCGATAACTAATATTCCAGGTGTTCATTATTATCTTGGTCCTGAAAAAAAAAACTTTTACTTTTAATAAATCTAGAATAAAAATAATGAAAACCTTGATGGCTAAACCAATCGTCTGAATGAGACGATCAAACACGCTACTCCTTTCGGCTTCAAAAGACTTCCATTGGATAAGGCTTTTGTATATAGTAAATGCAGCAACAGGTTTCCCTTGACTGAATCCAATGTCTTTCTTAACACATTCAATAAGAGCGGTAACATTTTCCTGCAACAACATTTGAATGAACACAATAATAATACCACTATTCATCGGATTTAGTTGCAAAAAGAATGGATATCATCATACATGTTGATGATTAATTGGTGTTCTTTTAGCCTTGTTATCATAGTCATTATTCAAATTCCTAGTATCTCTCTTGCAAAGTGACGATTCGCCCAAAGAAAGAATAGAACGATAAAAATAATGAGATGGATTTACATCTTAACATGAGGAGTTTGTGGCTATTCAACTATACGCACAGAGAGCTAAACAAATCATATTTATAAAGGTACACTCAAGCTCATAAATGACCTGCATCACCTTTAGCTTTTCATTTTCAATGGTCAACAACTTGGACTTCCTGGATGAAGGCAACAGTTTCAACTACCTTTTTGATAGTTTCAAGTTCCTTCATGAGCAACTCTTTAGTCTCTTAGAATTGAGATTGCATATCCTGTAAAACAGATTGTAGTTTTGCATTTTCCTGTGTTTTGGCTTCTTCCAAATCAGACTGTAAGAAAAATGATGTCATTGTACATACAATGAAAGACAAACAGGTTAGAGAGTTCACATAAAAGTTAAAACACAAAAGTTCATCATCTGCTCTCACCTTCATTTGAAAATTTGATTGAGTTGTTGATTAGATTAGCAAAAATTCAAACAACTCTATTGGAGTCCCCTTGAACTACCTTTGGCATATCATCTAATGCAGCAAACAGATCACAAACCATTAGGTTGACCTAACATTAAGTTATATGTAATTGCAGACATGATTTTATGTTTACCAGAGAGATCTATGACAGTTTCCACATCATGCTTTTTGCACTATACACTATACAGATGTCCAAAATAATGTTCAGGAGACGAAGGAGAGTTGTTGAACGTGTATGAGTTTGGCTAATTGTTGCGTATTGTTCGTTTATTAGACATTCATTAGATATAAGAATGTCTAGCTATCCAATGACTGCAGCCAATGGTGTTGTCACTCATGGCTGTCAAATGGAAACGTCAAAACCCAAATTGCTAACAGAAGTAAAAAAAAAAAAAAAAAAAAAAAAAAAAAAAAAAAAAAGATGAATCGATCATGAATAGTAACCTCAGATTTGCTAGAAATTGTCTCTTGTAGTTGCTAGATACCCCTGCTTTTCTTCTTGCATCCAAATGGCTGATTAATTCGCCGACAGATGAATAAGTGGGGAAGACGGTAACTCAGCCGAAATCATTGATGATTACAACAAACACAATCCTAGCAGAGGTAGGCGACGGTGGAGGTGGGAGACGATGATCAAAACTAACTACCACCAACCAAAATCAGAGCAAGCAAGTTGAAATTCGGAAGAAAAAAAACTATATTTCGATGCGTACAGCAAAAGTAAGCCTCAGAAAGAAAACAAAGATTTAGAAAAGACAAAACTGCACAAATGGTCCTTGGTCCTGGTTAGCTGAAAATTAACATTTTAGTCCAAAAATGTTTGGACTACCACCAGAGGTCCAAATTTTTCATTTTGATGCGAATTTTTCATTTTGATGCGAGTTTGGTCCAATTTGCTTTGGACTTTTTTATAATGACAATTTTGCCCTTCCTTTTTGCTTTTTCAATTTTTATTTATTTATTTAAATATATTTTACAATTTTCATAATTAAAAATAAAACAAAAAAGAAACTACTACTCCAATCCCTACCCCACCCCTCCCTCTCTCTCTCATACCACTACCGGTTATGCTATCACCACCACCGTCCGCCATCAAAATCACTGCTACCACCGCCGTTAGTCACTGATAACCGCTACTGCCATCAATCACCACCAACACCACAACAACATAAATTGAAACTCAAGAAAACTATCATTATCTGATGAATACAAACATATTTTTCCTGATCTGGCAAATAAAACATTACATTTTTAATCTACAACCTCAAAATCAAGAACAACTAGAGATTTAAACCCATAAGAACAATCAGATAGAGTGTGGAATGCATAAGGTAATTATAGGCGAATCTGCACCTGATCTTCTTCGCATCTATGGATCTCTCTGTCTCTCTGTCTCTCTCTGATCTTCTTCCTCAAAAAACCCTTGTTTCAACGGAGTTGTACCTCTTCGCAAAACCCCTAGAGATGTCATCATCGTCACAACAAAGCTAGCGTCTCCGACGATTTGCTGAAAACCCTAATCGCTGGCGGCATTGGGGTCGGCAGTGGTCCCCCCGGTGAAGATGGACAAATCCTCGGCAATAGAGGTGGCTTTACGTTTGCAAATCTTCGGCCGCAGTGGAGATGAACCCTCTGATCTAAAAATCGTTTAGTCAAAACCCCAGGTCACTGCCCTTCTCATTTCCGTTTTTGGCTTCAAGCTATGGAGACATTCATCACCGCCACTATCTTCATCTTCGTCGAGGTTTTCAGGCAGGTGGCATTCATCACTGGAGACCTCCCTACGCAACCGCCACCCATCATCTTCTCCGTTTCCCAGATCTGTTCACCAAGCTTCAACGACATAGGGAAAGAGAGATAAAGGGAGTCCTTCGTCTTCTCGAATTTCTAGCTCCGATCTACTTCTGTCTCTCTTCCTCTCTAAAGTTATCTCTTCATCTCCCTTCTATCGGCTTCAAGTGGTGGTGGTGATGCTACGGCGGTGGCTTTTGGTGATGGTGGTTATGCTTTGATCGGCGATGGCTTCAAGTGGGTGTTTACAGAAACAAAAAGGCATATAACAAAGGAAGGGTGTTTATATTTTTCTTTATTATTTATTTTTATATATAAACTTAATAAAGAAACTGAAAAAAAAAAAATAACAAGGGCAAATCTGATATATTTTCAAAATAATTTGGATCAAACCCGCAACAAAATGAAAAGTTTGGACCTCTGGTGCTAGTCCAAACATTTTTGGACCAAAGTGGCAATTTTCAGCTAACCACAGGGACCATTTGTGCAGTTTTGTCTTTAGAAAACATAGCAGATTAAGCGAGGGAAGCTTAGGGGTGTTTTGGATTAGCTTATTAGCTTATTACTTATTAGCTTATTTGTGGTGGGAATAAGCAATAAGCAATAAGCATGGGAAGAGATGCTTATTAAAATTAGCTTATTTAACTTAATAAGCTGGATTTTATTCAAACACTCAAAGTTAGTTTATTGTGGGAATAAGCAATAAACACCTCTTTTTTTTTTCCTATCCAAACACCCCCTTAATATAGGAAAACAAAGACGAAAAAGAAACATACTTGGCCTGAAGAACGACAAAAGGACGACAGTCGATTGACGGGACGTCTCCAATTTAGGCATAGTTGTCCGCTTCATGTTGAATAATCACCACCAGTCGACTTATTAAACGCGTTCCCCATTCCAAATCCCATTCCATAACAAAAAAAAATTGAACCCTAAAATCAAAAGTTGAGAATTGATTAAAAATTCGATTTCATCAAAAACGATGGCTGAAAGAGAAAAAGTACAAAAGTGCAAGATATTCTTACTTGATCAAAAGTAAAGAGGCGGTGGGGAAGGATCCGGAGGAAGTGACCATCGTATCGCTTTTGGGTTTCAGAACTGATGGCACGTTGTGCGACACATCCTACACAGATTTCTCGGCCACCCTCTCCTCTGCTTCAGTACCTCGCCACCGGTTGTGTCCGAAGCGACTCCGTGAAGAAAGAGACAACATGGTCTTAGCGGGCTAGATAGGGGATGGAGCGGAAGATACAGGATAAGGAGGCGGTGCGATATTTTATGATGGAAGGATCTGGAGATTGATAGAGATAAACCAAGAAGGAATATGATACACAAACAAAAATAGAGGGACCGGAAATATAATTTAAGGGACCAAAATTGGGCAAAATGTCTCATGTTTAATGTTAAAACTTTTCACAACATATATATATATATATATATATATATATATATATATATATATATATATATATAGGCTTAGGTTATTTTGTTTTTAATAAGTATTGTGTGTCAGAATGCACAAATCTGGACCAACGGATGAAATTAATCAATGGACATGATTTGAGAGTGTATGATATTACAATGGGGTAACATGTACCATATAATCACACAATTTTTAGCAAAAGGGTATTTTGGACAATTAACTACATTTATAAAAGGAAATTTTCAGATTTTTAGAGATGATTAATTCTCCTAATTTAAAAAATCTGAATTTTTTAATTAATTCAATTTCAATTTTTACCGATTTTATTCTATCATAATATTTTTTGTTAGAATGATACTCTTTCAGAATTTTATTCTAATAGAATATTATTGAAGAAAAACAAGATTCTTGAATAAGATGTTGAAAAATAACAAACATTCTAATATATTCTTATACATCCGAACTTAAATACAAATTCATACATATTCTTACAGACTAAAAATCTTATACATTTTAATATAGTTATAAATATTCTAAAAGAATATCAACAAAAATGAATAACATTCTTAAAAAAATAACAACATTATGCTAGAATACTCTTGTTCTCCAGGTTTTCTTCTTGAATTCTGAAAGAATATTGCTGTTTTTGGATGTTGAATCCCGAAATTCTGAAAGAATATTGTTGTTTTTCTTCATTCTTTGAGAATGAAGTATCACATATCTTTTTTTCATAAGTTACCTCATCATTTCTGCATCATCCTAACATACATTAAATTCCAACAGAATATCTGAATCATGAATATTTGAAAGAAACACATGTTCCTACTTACACCACCACAAAAAATAAACACCAACTTTTAGTTTTTGTTTTCTTCTTATTATCTACAAAACTCATAAGTTTTTAGTTTTTTTTATATAATTTTACTAAATTCAAATGGTTTAGAAAAACAAAACAACTAAAGCCAGTATATGCAAAACAAGATTCTAACATAAATTGACTTTTATATTCAAAATCACTACAATAAAACATAGAAGAACAAGTATAAAAACAATTCCAAACCAATTACAAAATTAGACTTTTATAATCAAAGTATCTATTCAAAAGTCAAAGAGAACAATTGATATTTCTCACTATCTGATTCTTTAAGAATGGGATAAACAATTAATGTATAAAAATTCCACTGATTTAGAAATGATTGTGTGTCTCTACGGATTTAGATTGGGGAATAATTTCTTGGATAGGAGGTTGATTATCAATAAGAGAAATCAAGATCAAGCTGCAGATAAAAAGAAAAACAAGCCTGATGAACGACTCCCCCTCGAGGATCGTTCAACTTCTTAACCACATTGCTTCACTCTTCCTGCTATTGTAATTCATACAGTTATCAATCATTAGTCTTAGTTGTCATTCTGTCTTCTCTCAGGCATAAACACAAACACATAGAGTGCACTTCAGTATGTGTTATTTATATCCATTATTTTAATAAAACCAAAACACAAATACAAATTAGAGTAGTATATGTCATCGTATATGCAATAACTAAGAACCAAAGACAGAAAATATAGATTAAAAAGAATCACATAAGCATTAAATCAAACCTGTGGTCTTGTTGTTCAATAGTTGTCTTATGGTTCAGTATTGTCGGCTCAAAAACTCAAAATCAGATATGAAAAGAAAGACATAATCTTATTCTGACGACTTTAATCGAACATCTTTCAGGCATTCTATTTCAATCAATCTATTTTTTGCCACCATCTGTAAGCATGGAGGCATCAGGTGGATGGAAGGCGACGAACATGAAGATGAGGAAGAAGAGTAGTCGAATAAAGGATCTAGAAGTTGCTGTCATGATGGCGGATAAAAGGCCGACAGTGGTGCTCGGATGTATGAATCGATTTCTGGTGGAAATTAAGGTAGAGAGGTATCAATGATTTGAGGAAGTCGTCGATGGTTAGGGATGTTGGCTTTGTAGGGTTAAACTAATTAAGGAGAAATTAATTGACTTAATTTTTACCATAATTAGATATAGTAAGTTTACCATTGTACCCTTTTTTAATTTATTTAATGATTTATTATTCCTGAATTCTCATTGGTGCATTTAGGCACACACTATTTGCTAGAAACATTTGAACCTAGCTCTCTCTCTCTCTCTTATATATATATATATATATATATATATATATATATATATATATATATATATATATATATATATATCAAGAAATGTAGAAGCAACAAAGACCATGAGTGAAACGAAGTAGATCGAGAAATGAAAGAAACATATTTCAACTTTTATTTTGTTTGTTTACCACCAGATCAAATAACAAAGATCAAGATATGAAGGAAATAGAACAACCAGTTGAGAGGAAGACAAACCTTCATCGAGAAGGGGTGGGGGTCAATAGATTGTTGTCGGGGTGGGGATATGGGAAGGTGGGGACAAGAGTCCTAGGGATTTTTCTATTATTATACATTCTCTTAAAGTGTGTTCCATGGGTTTGGGTGAGACTAAAATTTCAGAGAAATTGTCTCCCTGTATTTGGTCAAAGTTATACCTTGTCCACATTCTGTGTTTGTCACATGCTGCTTCAATAATACTTGTTCGGTTCTATCCAGTTCAATACCATCCACCAAACGCTACCTTAAGGAATTATGTTGTTGTCTTTCAGGATTTCTATAGTTGTCAGACATTTGTAAGGTCATGGAGGAGCATCTATATCTATTTACAACCCATTTAGTAAGTAAGATTTGACTGAATGGTTTCTCGAGACGAAAAGGGAGGCATGGAAGACATAATGAATTTTAGCGAAATTGAGCAATTGTAGTTTGTAAGCCACCAAACCAATTTTGGTTGTGATAAGAAAATGGTTATAATAACGAGCAACAACCAATTTTGTCTATGATAAGGAAAAGGTCGTAATAATGAGCAACATGATTTTGTTTATGCGATGTACTACCAATTGTTGTCGATGAGGTCTAAGCTTGAGGAAAACCCAATCACCAACAACAAATAATTCATCCCTTCGGTGTTTATTAGTGGATTTTTATCATTCGATCTTAGGCATGAGAAAGGTGATATTTTAATTGAGGCCAATGCCTTATCACAGTACATGAGGTCTCAAGCGTCGGTTTCACATTGAATTTCCCCAGGTGTTAAACACATAATAGTGGGTGGGGATAACCATACACAATATCAAAAGGGGTTGTGTTGGTGGACACATGAAAAGTCGTAATGCCAATTGTGGGTCTGAAAAGTAATTTTCTCAATATCGATTCTCAGATACATACTTGATAGAATTTAGATTTAAGGTCATTTTTGGAAAACAATTGGCTGTTGTAGAGCTCATTTAGCATCTCCTCCACAACTAGTATCAAGTGTTTGTCATGAATATTGGCCTGGTTGAATGCCCGATAATTAATACATAAATGCCAAGAGGAGTCTTTTTTCTTACTAAGATCACACAGGTTGAGTAAGCACTATGAATTGGGAGGATAATACATTGCTTAAATATTTTCTCAAAATGCTTGATGTACTTCATCCTTATGCAAGTGAGGATATTTGTATGTATAAACACATACAGAATCCTAGCCCACGATTAAATCAATGGAGTGTTCCATGCAACGTGTAGTGGGGGTAAGCATTTTGGGATGATAGAATATATCAACAAACTAAAAAGATTATTCAACTGAATCATGTTAGCTAGGAATGATCGATGGTGCCATAAGGAGGAGAAAAGATAGAGAAACCATATTAATCTTTAATGCAGGTGTGGAGGGGAAGAAGGAAGGGTTTGGAATGGTGTGATGCCATGCAGTTTAGTGAGAGAAGTTTTGCTCCAAATTAAATATCCCTAGTTTTCCAACTGCATAAGATGTCCCCAATAGTTCTAAGCAAGGCGTTACCTAAAATCATATCCAAGTTACCCTTGTCGTATACCAAATAATCAACAATACATGCGAAGGAATTGAGTTGGACAAGAATGTGTCGGCACTATTCTAACATCCATGTTGTTCGCTCATCACTCAATTTGATGCTAATTGCTGGGAATGAATGGATGGTTAACCTATGTATAAGAGCCAACTTTTAAGAAATGAAGTTGTGGGAAGCACCATAGTCAACTAAAATAAGTCAGGAGTCTATTGATCTCCTTAACAAGTTTAATTATAGAAAGTGGGGATGGAAGTATAGATAGGGCCGAATGAGTCGAGTGAAAGACACTCCCCTTCATCCATGGGTGCTACTATAGTATGTCATTAAATCCTATTTTATTCCTTTTATCATATGTGTCCACATTATCCGTATGAGGTAATATCCTCAGAAAGTACCAAATTCTTCAAGTCAAACATCACAATATCTTCTCACTTCATTCATGGGCATCCTTTCTTCTTCTTACCATATATGGTAATCATATCCACCCTCCTATTGCGATCGTCAGTTGTCTCTTACATACATGTCTAGACCATCACAATCCTCCTTCCCTTAATTTCTCATTGATTGACACCACTCCTAGCAAAGTTCTGATTGTTATCTTCGTCACCAGGTCCAGTAAGAATTTTCCACAAATCCATAACAACATTCTCATTTACACGACCTCTATCCTCCTCTCAATTCTTTATTGGTTGACCAACATTGAAATCTTATACAACATATCTTGTCTTATAGCTACATTGTAAAACTTTCCGTTAAGTTTTAGTGAGACATTTTGGTCACACAAAACTCATGTGGATGCTCTCCACTCTAACCAGTCCGCCTTTATACGTTGGGTGACATTATCATCAACAACTCATAACCTTATGGATCATAGACCCTGGGTATTTGAAGCATTCTTTTGGTTGAAGGATTTCATCACTGATACACACTTTTATGTCTTCGCTATTTTTCTCTCTGCTAAAAATACACCATCAATAACAAGTCTTAATTGTGTTTGTACTTAGCCCCTTTTTCTTCCAATAATCCATCAACGAACTCATACTAATGCTAGGACTTGTCACAAGCAAATTTGAAAAAGAAAGAAGTCTGCCAAAATTATTGGTACTTGTTTGATCAATCACATTGTTTAATAGTTCATTGGAAATTTTATTTAGGGATTTCACCGGTTACTAATCCAGTCTTGTTATAGTAAGCCTCCTTGGCCACTACATTAGTGGCTCAACTTCATCATAGAAGCTATTTGTAACGACTAAAAAAAATCATAACAAATTCAAACTTTTAAAAACCACCCAGAGTCATAAAATGTTTACAAAAACATTGTTTCCAAATTGTTTATCCATATCATAGTATCCCAAAATCATAAATCCATAAACAGAGGATGTGCGGTTATGCCTTCGCCTTCCTACGATCATCAAAAGTACCTGAAACAACAACTAAAAATCGTAAGCCAAATCTTAACGAGTTCCCCCAAAGTACAACCACATAGCACACATAACATAAACGAACAAACATGATGGGTCCAATCAGTCATTGGACTGGAATACCCCCGAGTCTACAACCATCAGTCTGGATTACCCTGGCCCAAAGCACCACCACTTTTTGGTCCCTAAATGGAGGAGTGGTAGCCTGGAAAAGTTCCAAACAGGAGACAATGGTTGATTCTACTTGTGAATCAGAGTACAAAGCAGCGAGAGAAGCATCAAAGGAGGCTATTTGGTTGAAAACCTTTATCGGAGACCTTGGAGTTGTTCCAGCCATCAAGGAACCAATGGAAAATTTCTGTGAAAATAAAGGGGGGTTTGCCTTAACAAAGGAACCAAGAGATCATGGCAGATCAATACATATCGACAGAAAATACCATTTCATCATACATAGAGTATAAGAAGTTCACCTTGTCATAAAGAGGGTATCATCGGAAGAAAATTCTATAGATACCTCACAAAGGGTATGAGTAGGGTCAAGCACGTTCAGCAAACTAGGAGCATTGGTCTGAAAGATGATATTAGTTTTAGTAGTTAGATAGTTATTTTGAAACTTGTAACAAAATAATTGTAATTGGCTTGTGGTGATTAAATAATGAAAATTTATTTATGAATTGGATTACTACCTTCTATCTATTGTTTATTTTGTGTTTCATTTTGCATGTTTTACTTCCCAAATAATTGGATTAATCAAACATTCACATTCGATCATACTTTTGGAAGTAAGTAGTGAATCAAGACTGCCATGAATTGTATTGTAGATTGTCTAAAGAGTTTTAGACATGACAATTGTGTTGTTGCAATTTGAAATGGAGATTTAAGTATTGGATTAACCCACATTCAGAGATTACTTCATGGATATTTATCACGAGTAATTTTGAGACGATAGTATCTTATAATCTTTAAACGGAGATATATGAGTTGTAGTTTACAAATTGGTTGTGCATTGATGATACGTAATCAGTAACTTAATGTTATAAAATGTATTGTTGTGCATGATTTGATGAGTAAATGGTGCAAGCATATAATTCAATGTTTATCTGTTCCTTTTTCCTTAACGGGAAAAACGATATATTTGGGCCCCTCGGTGATTTGGTGTTGACTAATAGTGTTAGGCCTGACCAACACTTGATTGATGTGTTCGATTAGAAGTTCTATGTCATTATAAATCAGAAATCGGGAAACAACGAATTGGAAAATGAGATTGATTCTATTCCATGTCTCATATCCGAATGATATCTTGAAGAACGAAGGATTATATGATCACTTGTCTTAGGACACGTATCTGACTGGGTCAGAGTTCGACAACAGCTTTTGAAAGCTACAATTTGCTGATCAGTTTAGAAGTTATACTGACAATTATGGTTACAGACTTATCCAAGTGGGTGACTGTTGGATTAGGTGTCTAAGCCCATAAATATAACCAGTATAAACTTGAATTGATGGTAGCAAAAGTCCTTTTGGGCTGCCTTCAAACCTAGCAACTGGACATGATGATTTTTGGAGAGAGATGTTGATTTATTATTTGATTAATAAATTAAAATAAATAATTTATTAATATATTGTGAGAATAATATATTAATTAGAAATAGTAATATTTAATTAATATTTAATAAGGAATTAATTGGATTTAATTTTGGAATTAAAAGAATTGGTTAAAAGTGTAGGGTCTAAAGTGTAATTGTTTAATAGTTGAACAAAAGGCTCCAGAACCTTCGCATGGAAGGCATGGACGCTTTTAGAGGGATATTATAGGGTTTCTAGAATATCCAATATGGATAAATATGGTGCTGGATAATTACCGAATTTGAAATATTATTATTATATTCAGATTAAGGTTATCCAGGGCATCCTTATTGCACTATAAAAGGACCTCCACCCTTAAGGATTTAGACCACTTATATTTTTGAAGATATAGCCGAAATTCTAAGCTCCCCTCTCATCTCTCCATATTCATCATCTTGCTAGTGTTGGGTATGAACCATTAGAGACACGACATTTGTGGTGTTTGCTTCCAGAGCTTCAACAACACGAGAATTATTGTTATTTGCTTCAATAACAATCAATGTATGTATTTATCAACCCCAATTTGATATTTTCAAAAATATACTAGGGTTCTTAGGGTTTCCTTTTGATGTTCATAATTATAGGTTCAATAGAGAAAACATATATCTTTATTAGGCTTGCATGCACACTTAAGAGTTTAAGTGTTTTTTGTTTTGCATAAAACTCATCAACTAACCCACCCATCACTTCTCACTACATCTCTCTATCTCTCTCTTTTTCGAAAACCGACACCGAAATCCACCACCGCCAATGTAATAAACCACCTGCCATCGTTGTCCTTCATTTTCTCCGACTCAAGATTGTCGCAAGAAACCACTCACCACCGTCATCCTTCATCTTCTCCGACTCGTGAATGTCGCAGAAACCACCTGCCATCGTCGTCTTTCATCTCCTCGAATAGGTTAACTATTCGTCTTACGCATTACGAATCATAAATAGCATTTTAATTATGATAAATAATCTTAACTAAAGATGTAGTAGTCTTGATAACAATCTCGTGGATATAAGGAACGCTTAAATTTGAGTTCGTATGAAAAAGTTATGCTTCTTCCAAATCTCGCAATCAACCCGACACAACTATGTGTGTCAGAAAAAGTGATGTAACACCTATTTATTCTGGAACTCGCATTTTTGTGTAGCTTTAAATTTAGTGGAATCAAATATGGATTTAATATGGAGTTTTTGGGGAAAACTCCATGCCACGGCGTGGTACATGGAAACCCACAACATGGCTAGGTTATTCTGGAACAAACATTTTGGTGGACTCCACGACGTGGCAAAGAATGGCCACCGCATGGCATCTGTTGTAGCCCAAAACCCAGGATTTGTTGGGTTCTCTCGTATATAAACACATTAACTCCCATTCTAGGTGTCACAACTAGGAATTCTGATGCTTTGTAAAACCCTTAACAAAGATAACATTGTAGCAAAAACTTGAAAACATGTATGGTGCTTATTCAATGACAACAAAATTCCATCAAATACTCTATACAAACATTCAAATAGTCAACAAAAGGTTGGAAACCCTAAAAATCCCGGTTCAAGTCCATTTTGGACTAGGATTTTCTTATTGGGCCTAATGGACCAATAAGCTTCCAATTTGACTATTTTGGGCTTAGAACTCTTATATGGGATCTAATTGGACCCACTCTCATGAGACTTAACCTTTTTGGGCCTTATAAGCCTAAAATGGACTAGTTTATCTTTAATGGGCCTTATTGGGCCATAACAAATCAAATTAGCCCTAATGGGCCATAAATTCATTCTTTTATACCAAAATGGGTCGTGATTTCCCAAAAGGCCTAATGGGACGAAAAATAATTATTGGGCCTCATAAATTTGAACCAAGGAAAGGATTTGGACCAAGCTACTTCATCCTTTCTCCTAGCCCAAGTTCTCGGCCCAACAAAAAAAAGAGATTTAGAGAGTTGACTTGTGTGGTGCCACCTCATTTTTATTTGGTGGATAACTAGGCTCATTACACTCCAAACATCCAAGCCCTCTCATGTTCCCATGCAACCTCATCTATCTTCTTCTTCCCTCTTACTCTCGGCCGAAAGTAGGCACACACATAATTCATCTCCAACTCTTTCCGAATTCTCTCAAGAACACTTTCCTTTCCTCCATCAAAATTTCGAGATCTAGGGCATTTCAAGGTGGTTCTTACATAAGAAATCATCATCCTTGGTAAGTTGTACTTAGATCCATGGTTTAGTTTCTTAATTCTTTAATAAATCTCCTTCTGACTCATGAAAGTTCATGATCATGCTTCTTAGAACCTATCTAAGCCAAAGTCTTCTCAAGAAGCTTTCTGGGGCCGAAAACAACATCAAACTCTTCCATTTCTTTCTTCAAACCGAAACAACAAGAAAAGGTGAGTTCATACCCCTCTATTTTCGGTTTTCACAAGTTTTATGGGGGAGAATACAAGTAAAATGTGTAGATCTATGTGTATGTGTATGTTATGTGTGATTTCATGTGTTTATGTGATAAATATGTGCCAAAAAGGAAATAAATTTCGAGATCTATAGCTCAAGGAGGAAAATATACATGATCAAAGATATATTACATTAAACAAGTCAAGAAAAATTACCCTCTAAGATTATAATAAACACATTACAACATAAAACTCATTTTTGGGCTATATTTGTCAAATAAACAAAAGTTGGGTTAAAGGTTGTCATTCACGGTTTTCCTAAGGACCAAAAGGGTCAAAACTGTTAAAATAGATGTTTTTATGAATATTATACTCTTCAAAGGACTAGAAATGTAAATTGTAGCCTAATGGGCCAAATTTTTGGGCTTTTCGGCCCATAGGCCAAAAATTGCAAAAAAAATGTGTTTTAAGAGATTGAAATGGTAAATTTCTCAAAACAGTGGGTAAAAGGGTAAATAAATCTATTTCGTGGGTTAAAATGACCCTTTCTGCCAAAAAGGATCAAAAATGCAAACTTTTTGAATTTTAGGTCAAAATTGTAAAAGTTGCGAAAAGTTTGGAATTTAAATGAAAATCTTTTACTAAAGGGGATGAAACTGCCAAAAAGTACATTTTGGGTTAAAAACATTATTTAAGTAAGTCTATGGGCCAAAATGTCAAGAAAAATAGTTTAAGGGCCTAAAATGTCGTTTTTTTTTTTATAAAAAAGGACTAAGATTGTCATTTTTATTAAAGAACGGCTGAATAGGTCAACCCAATATTTTTGAGTCAATTATTTTATTCTTAAGATATTTGGGTCATGAATACCGAATTATAACTTATGAAAATAGAATGAAAAATATACATATATTTTCAAATATCGTTATAAACAATCGACAAACTTCGTGCCTTTGTGTAACGCTCGTAGATTAGGGTTAGTCAATTTAGAGACGATAAGCGTCAAAAACGACTTTTTGATAGAAGATTATTTAGAATGAATAATCTTAACTAAGTTGTAGTATATATCATAAGGTTTCCGTGCATATAAAGAACGCCGAAATCAGAGTTATAACGAAGAAATTATGACCTGTCGAAGTTTCGCGACAGAACCGACACGACACAGCGCGGCGTAAATAGTGACATTACGTTAGAGCGATATTTAGCCATGGTGATCTAAACGAAAGTCGTAGAGTTTGTTAAACCGAGAGCGTGCATCAAAAGAATGCTCAAATCTGACTTCGTATGAGGAAGTTATGATTTTTCTAAGTTTCAGCTTAGCAATGTGCAGTCCGAAACTCGAATTCGAGATCGAGTGATTTTTGGTCGAAACAATCTAAACTAGAATCGAAGATCTCGTCGATAGTAGTCCAATGGTAAAAAGACAGACGAAAACGGACATCAGATGAAGAAGTTATGAATTTATAATGGAGTTTTCCTGTCCTGGCCTACTAAAAATATTTAATAAAAAATAAAGTCAAAATTAGCCAACGGAGTCTGAATGAAAGTTGTAGAGCTTAGTCTCACCTACGCGTGGATATAAAGAACGTCAAAAACGGAGCTCGTATGCGAAAGTTACGCAAGTTTGAAGTCTGCTCAATCGAGTACGCCCAACGTAATTTTGGAGTACGCCCAGCGTACCCGGAACCGCCTCAGCTACGCATGCAATGACGTCACTCGAGTACATACGCATTCAATGACGTCGTGTACGCCCAACGTAAGGCTTAGTATGCCTAGCGTACTGAGTACGCCCAGCGTACCGAGTACGCCCAGCGTACCGAGTACGCCCAGCGTACCGAGATTTACGCCTAGCGTAATCCCATATTCAACACCCTATAAATAGAATGTAAGGGCAGCCGATTTCTTTGCTCAATTTCTCTTCTCTCTCTCTCCCGTTTTGCCTCTATTTTCGTGCAAGAAATCTCCTTGAGCCCCGATATTAATCCCGAGCCCCGAAGCAAGTCCCGAAGCCCCGAAGATCCCGAGAAGTGCAATTCCCAAGCCGAAGCTCTACCCGCGAGAAGCCATTTTTTTGTGAAAATCTTCCAGATCTACCGAAGAATACTACTTCTACAAGCCGTAGTGTTGTCCGATCATCTTCTGATCAAGTGAGTGTGTGGTTACTTTCTTCTAATGCATAATTACGAAGTATTTTATACGAAATACGTGTTATGTGTATATTTTGTTGTTATATGTGTGAATGTATATTCACTTTCTTCTATCTCATAGATATGATTCATTCTCTATGAAATACGTGTTATGTGTATGTGTCTCGTCTGTTGTTTGGAATATGTATTTAATGAATATGTTATACAGGTTTTAAACTATGTATAAAAATATATATTTTTATCTACTAATATGTTTGGTAGAACATGGGTAGATGACATAGTTGGTGTGTGAGGAAAGATTAGTTTGAGGATAAGACGAAAGATGATATAGATCATGAGATGAGGGTGACAGATGAAAAATGAGTGAAACCTTTACCCAAACGATGGCCCCCATCATTCAACAGAGTAGGGATGACAACCACGGACTATTCTAGACAGTCCTGTGGAACACTAGCAAGCTCGCAACTTGTAGGTGTTGTGGACTTGATGTTCACCGGTGTACTCTAAAAACTCATTGATATGTATTGCTAAAGAATGTCTCGGAACCAATACTGTCAATAAACGAGATAAACCCCGACGACTATGGAGTTAGTGCCTGTTAAGTGAACCTTAGTGACTATGGAGTTAGCGCCTGATAGCTATGGATTTAGTACCTGATAGATAAACTTTGACAGCAATGAACTTCGTGCCAATTCCTTAGGTAAATCCTTGGGAATGAATGAACGAAGGATAGTTGATTCTTAGGGTAAAACCTTAAGAGTCAAGAAGATAATGGGGATGGGTAATTGGGTTGATTGTTTGACGATTAAATATAATAATTATATTATTGTGGGTTGAAAACCCTATATGTTCACCAGGATCCCAAGCCTGACCCTCTCAGTTTTCTTTGCATTACAGGTAATGGCATAAGAGTATAAGTTGGTGGACTTGACGAGAGATTTTGGATTATAGATCAGTAGTTATAAATAACTGTTGTAAGGTCTATTTTATATTGTTTATGCTTTTCGTCTGTATCGGAACATGACATCCCGAGATTTTGTTATATAATGAAAGTAGTTTTCTTTAAGAAATGCTTTGACAAATTCTTATCATATTTTAGTTTTGGGGACAAATTCCGCAACAGTTTTCTTTAAACGATTACTCTGATTTTAAAAACAAAGCATAAACAAATCGGTCTTTTATGGCCGTGAAATTGGGGATGTCACACTTTGCGATTTAACAATTGAACAATCAGACCTTCCGACAATTATGCTATACCTAAAACAAGTAAATATTTAAGTTGTTGGGCTTGAAAGATTCTAATCATGTCTATTGGGCCTTCGTGACCCATTAACATGACTTTTGGTCCTAACAATAATAATACATGTCTATTGGGCCTCCTACGACCCAATTACATGCTTAAGGGACCCTCAATGGCTTTTACGTGCTATTGGGCCTCAATGGCCCATTAGCATTGCTAGTAAGGTCCAAATAAATCATATGCGAAATGGGCCAATGCGTCCTTCGTATACCCAACAACTTAAAATAACATACGTAATTAGTAGGATATTGTAATCCTCCTCTCTTTGTTTGTTAGGCTTACCTTCAATTCAAGCAAACAAATACAGGTCGTTAATCAATGGTAATCAAATTCGTTTGGATTAAGTGAGTGATAACGGGCGACACCTTTAAGTGTCGGTCGTAGTCTGTAGTTATAATCAAAGTCTCCTGGAGGGAGAGCGAGAGTTTGTGTATAGATCTATACGGGGGTGACTCCCCCACACCTCAGCTGTTCGCTACAGTTAGACTCGGCCAGTCTAGGGTGGCAAAATCTTAAGATCAATTCCGGCGTTCACTAGAATGCTAAGACAGACGAACTAGTCATTGTAATGCATGGTTATAACGACTCACATAATAAATCCAGTGTTATCTGAGTAATCAAGGGAATTCATAATCATATGTCGTGACGGTATAATAATTCGAAACAATCATATTATATTATCGGAAAACGTCGGGTTTTTCGAGGAAGTCAACACCATTCACTTGTATTTTTCAATAACTACAATGCAAAACTTCTCGTTTATACACGCTTTGAAATCATTCATGCACAAACCTATGGATCTTCACACTTTAGTATAAACAATTGTATTTTCAGAAAATATCGGATTTTCTGGGTTTTATAAATTGCACAAAACATTTTCATAACAACCCTGCTTATGAACTCACCAACATTTCATATGTTGGCGTTTTCATAAATAACTTGTATTCTCAGGTAACAGATAAGCTGAAGAATAATACCAAGTGTGTTAGGATGTTATATTTTGAAAACTATCAAACAATTTATGTTATGGATATGTAATATTTAGACAATGTACTTGATGTGAACAAGGCCAGTTGTAATGTATTAATGCTTGGTGATGTTTATGTTATGTTTCATGTATATTCATTGTGATGATATTCAATTTAAGTCACGCGAGCCCTCGTACGTTTCCGCCGTCTGGTTCGGGGGTGTGGCACTAGGTCATCTTCCTCAGCCTCCATCACTCTCAATCCCAAAAACCGTAACCCTAATCCCTCTTAGTGATTCCCGACTCATTTTGGTACTTTTGGTGGCTTGAAGAAGAAGAAGAAAGTGTTCTAGTGTGTTGATCTAGCAAGCAAGCCTCATCATCATTCTCTTGTGCATCATCTAGACCTTTCTAAGTGTTTAAGATCCTAGCTTTTTGGTGATATGCTTCTAGATTTAGATTTATTGTCCCTTTTCTTCATGATTGGGAATGTTTGAAGGAATGGATTCCATAAAGTGGGCAACTTTATGGATCCATAAGGCCTCTTTGAGGTCATATGTTATAGATTTGGAGTATCTTGGAGACTTTGGTCCCATGCAAAAGTTTAAGTTCATTTATCCCATGTTTTGACCTAAAAATGGAGGAGACATGCATTAGACATGTATGCCCATAAATATGCGATTTTTATGATCCATTAGGCATAGGAAACCCTTATAGAAAAATTTGGGGAAATGGATTTTATGATTAAGTGCTTAATGGTTGAGTCATACCTTAAGTTTCCATTAGGACCTAGGTTTTGAGATCTTGGTGTACGGGGATGTCCTAAGGGAGAAAGTTGAAAACTTTATCCATCAAGACCTTAAGAAGAAGTAGATATGAGCTTTGGAGCTCTTGGTGTGGTTGGAAGCATCTTAATGCATTGATATGTCGTAGATCCAGTTCCCACGACGTGACACTTTGGCGCCACAACTAAAGCGAGCCCAACTGTTTTTTCATCTTACTGCTACGATGTGACCAATGGGAGGCCACGGCGTGACGAATCGCTGAAATGTTTTTGGCTATTTGACTTTGGACCGTTAACGTTGACTTGTTGACATGTGCTAACTTTTGGTCAAGATTGTTGGATTTAGTGTATAGACTAAGGTTGGACCTAATATGATTTGATAAATGTGTTGTAGCACCGGTTGCGTGGCTTTGCGCGTTACTTTAGCTGACTTCGTGAGTCACGTGAGTCTTCTCACTATATTGTGTAGGATATTAGTTGTCTTTGTGACTCTGAATTGTGTGCTAGGTGGGGCCCGCTTGTATGCTAGGTTTGACCCATTATGTATGCTGGGCGGGGCCAATTATATATATTGGGTTGGGCCCATTTGTATGTTAGACGGGGACCGATATATGGGCGGGCCCGATATTATGTATGATATGTGGTATTTTGGGGAACTCACTAAGCTTTGTGCTTACGATTTTGTGGTTTAAACATTTTTCTGGTACTTCCAATTCCAAAGGGAATGACCCGACTTGTCTGCACAACATCCCCTAATGGCTTTTTCCGCAGTGATTACTTTTGATATACTGTGGTGTCTAAAAATACATTTTAATTCGTTTGGTTTGGAATAATTGATTGTATGACTCGATGGTTTAAAATTAATTTTTTTATTGATATTTTTGGGACGTTATAAGTGAATTACAAATCGGTTGCTTATTAGCCTAAGTAATATAAATGAAAGTCTTAATAATCGTAAAAGAGAAAGCGTACATATAAAGAACGCCTGAATCTGACTTTGTATGAGAAAGTTATTATTTTTCAAAGTTTCAATGTGACACAGTACATCAATATGCAACACATAATTTGAAATTTAGATCGGTTGATTGTTAGCCAAAACAATGTAAACGAGAGTTGAAGATCTCGTAAGTATGAATCCATTTATATAGAGACAATCGAGAATGGAGTTCGTATGAAGAAGTTATGATTTTCGCATAGACTTTAACAATGTAATCTCTATAAAAATATGAATTTAAAATAGATTGAGAATTAGCTGTTTATGTCTAAAAGAAAGTTGTAAGTTGTAGTGCTTGGAATTACTTACACACATATATAAAGAACATCGAAAACGAAGCTCGTATGCAAACGTTGTGGCCTTTCGAAGATTGCGAAAATATACCTATTAGGCGATGACGTGGCACCACCAGGAGGCACTACATGGCATTGTCGGGTAGCCACCTCCTCCAATAGACCAGGTGACGTAGCTCCATGAGCTTTCAACACGTAGTGAATGATGACTCCTCAAATGAAACACTATGTGGACCATTGGAATGTTGACACGTGACACCAACCAAATTGGACGCATCAACCAAAGGCACAACATGCACCTTAATAAATAGGATGCGAATTTCAGCGATTTTGCTCACACCTTCAAGTACCTTTCTCTCTAAAACCTTCCCCTTGAGTCCGATTTACCTAACGTTTTTGAGTGCTTCAGTGGGACTCTGTGGCGCTGACTATTCTAGACAGTCTTGTGGAACACTAGCAGGCTCGCCACTTGTAGGTGTTAATGATCATGATTTTTAGGGAGAATGAAAGAATGTTCATTTCGATACTCTATCCCCACATGGTTGCCTTATTGACATATATTGCTATGAAATCCTCGAAGAAGTATTGTTTTACTCGTTGCTTACAATGATCCTCTAGGATAGGTCCCTTGAGATCATCATTTTAGGATCGGGGAGTGAGAGTTATGGAAATGGGTAACCAGGTTTATTGCTTGTTTTGAGATAAATATATATTTTAAAGCAATATAATTATATTTTTGTGGGCTGAAATCCCTATGTGCTCTCCAGACTCCCAAGTTTGACCTACTCAGTTTATTTGTATCGCATGTAGCGATACAAATGTTCAAAGATAGTAATGTTGAATCCGCTAAGAGTTTTAAGAGGTTTTAGGCCATTAGTAAAATAAACTGTTGCAAGACATGTAATGACTAAGTTTATGCTTATGTTTTCTGTATCGGTCATGACATCCCAATGTTTTAAATATTAATGAAAACATTTCTGCATAAATGCTTTGATATTAATAGTATTATACATTAAAATAATGTTTTTGGGACAAATTCCGCAAAAATGTATTATTTTAAAGGATACTCTTAATTAAATAAGCATAAATAATTTTTTTCCGAGCCGTGAAATTGGGTATGTCACACGGTGTGTTCTGAAACCTTTGCTCCAGAGATCTTCACAGTGGCGGCGACCTCTAGATCTGAAAAATCTACTGGCGACGATGCCAATGTTTCTAAGGTTTTGGGGTTACGAGGGTGTGTCTAAGACATATCTGAAAAATCGGAGAAGCGTGGTGGCGAAGATCTGGAGCTGTTTATGGGTCTAAGACAGATATGGAAAATCGATTTGGTTTTCTCTTTCGTTTTCTAGATATTTTTAGATTTTTTGTTTACAAATCTTGAATTTTCTTGTTTGGGATTGTTCTTGTGTATGTTTGGAAAAACAAAATGATTTTAGGGTTTGTAGAAATATGTTTGTAACACCGAAACTTTTAAAACAAATTTTTCGTTTAAAATCGTTTATCTCTTTAACACTTTTCATAAAAATCCACCTTTTTGTTTAAATTACAATACATGACTCTTTTGTTCAATCAATTAATAGACCGGGATCCTCAAAACCAACGCTTCTTCTGGTGTGTACAATCGATCCGGTGCCGTCCCGTGATCCTGAGAAAACTTAAAACATATAACACGAAACACTGTAAGCACGAAGTTTAGTGAGTTCCCCAAAATACCACTCTAACACATATTAGACACTCAAGGCTATAACTCTGTTGACCCTCTGGTCAGTGTGTCTCAGTGGGACCCCCCAGTCCCAACTCTCTGTGGACCCTCTGGCCCTAACTCTATGGACCCAAAGGTCCTAACTCTGATAACTCTGAATCATGCATATCACATATCACAATAAATCTCATAAAAATAATAGCATACAAATACATTGGCACATAACTCTAAACCTAACTCTGTGGACCCTCTGGTCCTAGCTCTGTGGACCTTCCGGTCCTAGCTCTGATATACACACAACATAAATCACATAAAAATAATGCAGTGCCACACATCGCATAGATAGCATACAATAACTGTGTCACATAACTCTGTTACCACTCTAGGTAAAGTATAGTGAGAAGACTCACCTGACAAGCAGAAAGCAGATATCCTCACACTTGAATCTCGAACTCGCCACCGCCTAACACATAAGGCCAATATCTCTAATTAACACTCGAAGTATCAACTCTAATTAAACCGGTGATTACTCTTCCCCTCTTTAATCAGATAGTGGGTAAAAGACCATTTTACCCCTCCATGGCCTCTATTACCTATGTTGACCAAACCCCAAAGTCAACAAAAGTCAACGGTCAACTCTGACCAGACTCGGCGAGTACATAGGGGTGACTCGGCGAGTCCATGCGTGTCTTCTGACTCTTCCAAGGCCTCGCTCGACTCATCGAGTGAACCTTCCACTCGACGGGTTTCCACTGGATTCGAATCGCGGGGCAACCCGACTCGACTCCTCGAGTCCAATTATGAACTCGACGAGTTGCTTTCATGATCATACTCAAACGACCTTCTGAGGTCAGATCTGTTCCTCTAATCCATAGATCCGACCTTCCCAAGCTCAATAAACACGTAAAGGTTCAAACTTTATGTTCATGCGACCCACATATAGCCATAAATGGATAAATAACCCTTAAAATGATAACCTTGGCTCCAAATTCATAAAGGACTGCATAAAGCTGGGGAATAGGGACTCTCTGGACCTCTCAAGGTCCATATATGAAGATATAGACACAAGAGGGCATCACATACTCTAGATCTCTTACCAAAAGAAGAGAAGAAACCCTAGATTCATGAAATCTATCACCCAAACGAAGATGGACATGAATCCTTACCTCTCATAGCAGCTCTGAATGAAATGATGGAAGATTTGAGTCCCACAGGACATCCTAGCTCGAAATCCATCCTTCCCTTTGCTAAGACACACCAAAAGATGATGAATTAGCCCTCCTCTTGCACCACATGCTTTCTCTCTGCTCTCTAGGGTTTCTCAGGGTGTAATGGCCGCAAATGAAGGCCATAAGGACCTTTAAATAGGTCCCAAACCCGAGAAATTAGGGTTTCTCTACCTAACACCTACTCGGCGAGTCCCTCCTCTGACTCGTCGAGTCCACTCATTAAATCCGCGTGAGAAGCCCGACTCGACTCTGCGAGTTGGATCCTCAACTCGTCGAGTCTCTCCTTTAATCACAAGACTAACCTACACCATAATAACCCTAAGAATCCAGATGTTACAATGTTGTTCTTGAGTTTGCAGAAAAATTATTAGTTATGTTTAAGATTGCAGATAAAAAAATAAGTGTTTTGTTTTTCATTCGGAAAAGTTTTTTGTTTAATCGATGTTGGTGGTGATGTCTAGGCAGTGGTGGTGGTGGATTAGGATGGTGTTTCCGGTAGAGAGAGAATGAATGAAAAGTGGTGGGTATGTTAGTAATATGTAAGGAGCGGAGTGATTATTTTCTTTTTTAACTTAGAAAATATTTGAATTAAATAAAAGAAATAGAAAATGAAATACAAATGACAAACTCGTTATTTTTTAAAAATTTAAAATAAATTATGTTAATATTTTTCGAAATTGACCAAATTTACAATTTTATCTTGAAAATAATATGCAATTCATATGAACGAGAAAAAAAAAGGTACACGTAACCGCAGTCGTAAGTCGTAAATAATTAAATATCATCTTCTCCTATAATTACCTCGATGTGTTTGCCCGCCCGCCACCGTCACTGACTCAAGGTGAAAATCAGCCAATCACCCATTTTCTTCTTGCCCTCATCAATGTAAGCGGTCACATTCCTGTGACATTCTTCGCTCAGTCGACTCTGTGTAATAATCGGAGAAAATCCCCCCTTAGGTTTTTTTTTAAAAGCGAAAAAAAACCCTAGGGTTAGTAGTGAGTAGTCTATGGCGGTGACAGTACCGGCGAGCACGAGTTTGTGGGATGGAGTGTTAGAAATGACAAAATCTGCTCAAAGTAAGGGCGCTGACCCGTTGATGTGGGCGGTTGAGCTCTCTTCTTCGCTCTTGTCTGCAGGAGTATCCATGCCTTCAACTAAGGTCGCTGAATTACTCGTTTCTCACATCTGTTGGTCCAATAACGTTCCAATTGCTTGGAAGTTTCTCGAGAAAGCGCTCTCCATTAGAATCGTTCCGCCAATGCTCGTTCTCGCGCTTCTTTCCAACAGGTTTCATTCATGCCGATTGATTCAGTCAAATTTCCTACTCTTAGATTATAATAACGTCTTAGTTACATAACATTTATAGCATAATAGTCCATGTTTTATTTATTCCTGGAGGATTAGCATAGTGGAAAAATCAGACTGCTTGAGATTTAATTTAAATATTTTTACAAGAACGAATAAACGCTGGAGTGCTACTATGAACATGTTACTGATGTTTTGGCTGCTTATGATGTGCATATTGAAAGTGATTTTTTAATGTTGGTTAAATGGAATAGTACATTGAAACAAGTGTAAACTAAACTACTAAAAGTATGTAAGTAAAATTTCTCTATCATTTGATGATCATTTTTGTTGCAGTTATTGTGAATTGGGTTATTTGACCTCTAATAATAAGATGATCATAAGCAAAAATTGGCCCCCCAAACACTACAAACTGGTTATTGTGGCTTGAAGCTGCAATAATCAGATAATTACTTTCAAAATGCACATCCAAACATTCACACAAAGTATGCCTTTCCATCAAGCTTGGTGTTAAACAACTAGGTGCAACTTGTTGTAGGATGTTCTTGTAGAATTTATTTTTTGTCAGATTATATTATTGTTTGAATTAAGTGGTTATTGGTTATCATAGAGTAATCCCAAGCCGAAGAAGCCACCCTGCTGCCTACAGGCTTTATTTGGAGCTCCTTAAAAGGCACATTTTTCCATTAGCTTCGGAAATTAATGGTCCAAACTATCACAAGTAAGTTTCTTTTCCTCTTTTGGTTTATAAGAATCTCTGCTTTTAGAGTACGGGTGCTCTTTCTTGTCATTTAATATGGTTATGATCCATTGTAGTGCCCTTGTATCTCTTTGTAACTGAGTTGTGAGGTAGTTATCCTTTTGATATCTATGTCTCTTGAAATTATACTTATTAGCATGTTTTAAATAGGAAAAAGAATGACATTGATAACATGAAATTGCAGGATCATGGAATCTATAAATGATGCTCTTCACCTCTACCAGAAATTTGGTCTGGAGTCAAGTGAACCTGGGATTATCTTGGTTGAATTTATATTTTCAGTAGTGTGGCAGTTACTTGATGCGTCACTGGATGATGAAAACTTGCTGGAACTTGTACCTGATAAGAAGTCTATATGGCCTATCAAATCACTCGAGATGGAAATCGATGATTTTGGAGAAAAGAAAACTGATTCTCACTCTCACCAGGGACTCTACAAAATGAACACCACAATGGCCATTGAGATTATCGTACAACTTTTCCGTAATAAAGCAACTTCCAGAATTTTGAACCTGGCACGCCAGAATATGTAAGAAACAAGACCTAAAATCTGTTACTGTATTTTTTTGATTTTAATTTCTAATCATACTTTTTTTTTTGTTGCTAATTCATACTTTTAGGTCTGCACATTGGATGTCTTTCATTCATCATTTGAGGCTGCTCGTAGCAAACTCAACAGCTGTGAGAAATTCAAAAGATATAACTCCTGAGGCTCTTTTGCAGTTAACATCTGATAACCCTGTACAACTGTCCAGGGAATGCAAAGGCAAAACAATATCTCTGCAACAGTTTCATGCAATAGCTGCTTGTGGATCACTTATATCATCTGCAGGCCAAAGTCATGGGGCTAGCCGTTCAGCTATTTGGCTTCCAATTGATTTGTTCCTTGAAGACACTATGGATGGTTATGTAGTGGCTGCCACCAGTGCATCTGAAACTCTCACTGGTACAATTTATTTATTTATTTTGTGGAGGTGCTGAGTTAGAAACATCATTTTTAAGGCCATTTGATTGAATGGATTTGTGTTGTAGATCTGCTAAAAGCTCATCAGGCAATTACTCAGGCCTCCTGGCAGGACACTTTCCTTGGCTTATGGATTGCAGCTTTGCGACTTGTTCAAAGGGTAAAATCCTGTAACACTTTCCACATTAGTAGTTCATAATCTCTGATAGGCTTAAAGTGATATACATAAACCTTTTACTTCCTTGTATATATATTTTACAAAAAAATTCAGGGGCGGGTCTACCCTTTATATGAACCGTTGCATGTATATCCCAGTCTAATTTGGCCTGTAGTGTATTCTTTCTTTATATAGTCCAATTTTTATGCCACATGGCAGTATGCGGTGTTGCTGTAAAGTTCGTTGATTTACATGTATACCCTCGATTAGAATACTATAAAAAATATGAACCATGGCATGTATGACCCAGTCAAATTTAGCCTGTCTTGTATTTTTCATACACATTTTATACCCTGTCGTATGGCACTCTGCAGTGTTGTATTGATTTACATGTATACCCTTTATTCGGTTTGATTTTTTTTAATGGTTTCTTAGGAAGGGGAAGCTGTTGAGGGTCCAGTACCTCGCCTTGATACATGTTTATGCCTGCTATTATGTACGACAACTCTTGCAGTTGTTAATATTATTGAAGAAGAGGAGAATGCTTTGCTTCAAGAAGATGATGATAAACATCCACATCAAGGGAGCGAAACACAAATTCTTGGAAATTGTCGCAAGAGCCTTGTTTCTAGTCTACAACAATTGGGTGATTTGGAAGGCCTACTGACCCCACCACCATCCGTGACTTCCATAGCAAATCAAGCAGCTGCAAAAGCTATTATGTTTTTCTCGGGTATACCAGTTGGAAGTGGTTACCTTGATGGTGTGAGCTTCAATGACATGCCAGTCAATTGTGGTGTGTAAAATATTTTCCATCTTTTTACTCAGGGCATCTGCCTCAGTAAAGCTTATTGTTAGAATCTACTTTCTTGTTTGCAGCTGGAAATTTGAGACATCTGATTGTTGAGGCATGTATTGCAAGGAGTCTTCTGGACACATCAGCATATCTGTGGCCTGGCTATGTGAAGGGACACAGCAACCAAATACCTCGCGCTGTTTCTGGCCAGATGCCTGGCTGGTCATCATTGATGAAGGGGTCTCCTTTGACTACTCAAATGATGCATACTCTGGTATCAATTCCAGCTTCAAGGTATGCTTGTCCTTATGGTTTTCAAAGTCTTGATTTTATGTTTTAAATTCCATGCCCACCAACAAACAACAATGTTTTGATTTTTGATTTTCATATTTTAAACCCTGGTTTGGGAACTGAATTTGAGATCTTGGATTTTAATGGAAGCTTAGCAGAGATCGAGAAAATATATGGAATTGCAATCAACGGTTCAGATGAGGAGAAGATTTCTGCTGCAACTGTCCTATGCGGAGCATCCCTGACCCGCGGTTGGAATATACAGGTGATTTTTACTCATTCATGTATATTTTTGGTTTATTCCACTCTTACAATTCTAAAGTCTTCATGGGTGACATTGATTTACAGGAACATATTGGGTCTTTCATCATTAAGCTGTTGGCACCTCCAGTTCCTGTGGATTATTCTGGGAGCGAGAGCCATTTGATAGTTTATGCTCCCATGCTAAATGTTCTTCTTGTTGGGATATCATCTATTGATTGCGTTCAGATTATTTCTTTACATGGCTTGGTAAGTAAACTTTGGTTTGTGCTCTTGATTCTGATGTATCATTAAGCAGGTAATGGCAACATGCTCTACTCTTTTCACCAATGTAGTCAAGGTTTACATTTATTTTTACCAATAATATAGCATCCTTGAATCGTGTAAACTGTAATTCATTTTTTTACCCATAATAAAACTTATTTCTTCAATGATAGCGTCAATATGTAACCAATAAAATACGTTGACCATATTAGCAAAGTAATGTACACATGTTGCTATTATGGGTAAAAAATATATATAGGTATATAAATTGCTAAAATGGGTAGAAAATAAACTGCATTGCCCATAATGATAACGAGAGTAAAGTGTGTTGTTATTCCCTGTAAGCTGATGCTGATATTTTATTTATCCAGGCCCCACATCTTGCTGGTGTGTTGATGCCCATATGTGAGGTTTTTGGATCATGTTCGCCTACAGTTTCTTGGACACTTCCAACTGGGGAACATTTATGTCCCCTTGCTGTATTCTCAAACGCATTCACTCTTCTTCTAAAGCTATGGAGGTTTCATCAACCACCTCTTGAACACGTGATGGGGGATGTAACCCCTGTAGGATCCCAGCTAACACCAGAGTTCCTGTTGCTGGCACGCAATTCCCAGTTAGCATCATGTGTCAATTCACTTGATCCAAAAAACAGAAGGGGGATTTTTGGGAGGAGTAATCTGTCATCTTTAGAGCCGATATTTTTGGATTCTTTTCCAAAACTGGCGTTTTGGTACAAACAGCATCAAGCGTGTATTGCTTCAACTCTCTCGGATCTTAAACCTGGAACTTCCGTGTACCAAATTTTTGATGCCCTTTTGAATATGATGTTTAGAAAAATGAATAGAGGTGGTCAGTGTACTTCAACATCTGGGAGCAGTAGTTCATCTGGATCCATACCTGAGGATTGCACTCTTCGTCTTAAGCTTCCTGCTTGGGATATTCTGGAAGCTGTTCCTTTTGTGCTTGATGCTGCTTTGACAGCCTGTGCTCATGGAAGATTGTCTCCCCGTGAACTCACTACAGGTTAGTGTTTCTAACTTATCCTATCCAAGTCTTGTAAAGCCTTCAAGTTGCATTTCTTGTATTGTATAAGATTTGTCATGTTGAATTACTCATGATAAATTAGTTGCTTGGCAAATAATACTTATTATACATATTATATCCTCCCACATGCTAGTGCTGTATGAGTTATTAGACTTGGGTGCTGTTTCTTTTTGTATTAATGGATGGGGACAAATTATATCCAGTAAGCTATATATAGCCATATAGGTGTTTCTTTTGACTTAATGTTGAAAAAATGACTTAATAGAGAAAGTGAAGAAAAGGAGGCTTTCCCCATTAAAAGAGGAATAGAAGGAAAGATTTTATGACAAATTTGTAAAAGGCTAGGGACGAATGGGAAAAGCCTCATTTTCCTGATTTTCTCTATTAAGTCGTTTTTTCCGGTTTAAGTAAAAAAACACTCATATGTAGCTTATCATATTAAGTCTTGTTGTTAAGCCCATTAAGTAAAAAAGAAACAATCCCTTAGTTTCTTTAGGCCACTTAAAATATGATGATACCCACAAGAAAAGTGAATAGCACAATCTTTTACAGTATAAATGTTCTTCTACATGATTCACCACATCCTGTGAGTTTCTTTTAAAAATGACTGCAAGTGAGTTGGAAACACTAGTTTAATATGTGTGGAATGTTTGTTTTACCAGGAAAGGAAAAGAAGTGATTGCTTTGCTTCTGCAAGTTTGTTACTTGTAAAAGTGTCTGATAAAAATTGGTTACATCAATTCTAGTCAACATGTATACATGAAAAAGTTTAGCATTCTTTTATTTTTGAAGCATTGCTCTTTCTTCTTAAATTTTCTGGAATGAAATTAGCAACTTGTGTTTGTATCTAATTTTTGTTTTGTGAACATATATGTATGTTTCAGGGCTGAAAGATCTTGCTGACTTCCTTCCTGCATCCATGGCAACTATAGTAAGTTACCTTTCAGCAGAAACAACACGGGGTCTATGGAAGCCTGCAGCCATGAACGGGACTGACTGGCCAAGTCCTGCCACGAGTTTAGCCATGGTCGAGAAAAACATGAACAAAATATTGTCCGCCACTGGTGTCGACGTTCCAAGTCTTTCTGCAGGTCTTTTTCAGTTTGTATGTTCTGATTGGAGATTTTCAGTTTGTTTAAAATCTGTGTTTTTGTTGCATTGCAGGGGGGACTACGCCAACACTTCCTTTACCTATGGCTGCCCTAGTGAGCCTCACAATAACCTATAAAGTGGATAAAGTCTCTGAACCTGTCCTAAACCTAGCTGCCCCAGCCTTAAACACCCTCGGGGCAAGCTGCCCATGGCCATGCATGGCCATCATCTCTGCTCTTTGGGTTTCAAAGGCCAAACGTTGGACTGACTATCTGGTTTTCTCCGCATCCCGGACCGTATTCCATCACAGCAGTGACGCCGTTGTCCAGCTTCTTAGAGTTTGCTTCTCATCAGCCATCGGCCTACCTATCTCCTGTGGTGGTGTCGCCTCCGCCGGTGGTGCCGGTAGTCTTCTCGGCCATGGCTTCGGGTCCCACTGCTCCGGCGGGATTTCTGCGGTGGCCCCGGGAATCCTCTACTTGCGAGTCCACCGTAGCGTTAGAGACATCATGTTTATGACTGAAGAAATCGTGTCTTTATTAATGCATACAGTCAGAGATATCGTATCATTGGAAGTACCTGTTGAAAAACTGAGAAAACCTAAAAACGGGATGGTGATGAGATACGGAGAGGTTTCATTATATTCAGCCATGACCCGTATCAAGCTAGCAGCCTCCCTTGGGGCCTCGCTTGTCTGGATCACAGGCCGGTTAAATTTGGTACAATCTTTAATCAAAGAAACGTTACCTTCGTGGTTCATATCGGGCCACAAATCTGACCCGAGTAAAGGCGACTCGGGCGGGATGACCGGAATGCTGATGGGGTATGCGTTAGCATACTTTGCGGTGCTTTCGGGGGCGTTTGCGTGGGGCGTTGACTCCACATGTTCGGCATCTAAAAAACGGGCGGTTATTCTTGGGGGACATTTGGAGTTTATGGCGAGTGCACTTGATGGAAAGATTTCGCTTGGGTGTAATAAAGCGACATGGAGGGCGTATGTGTCTGGTTTTGTGAGCTTGATGGTGTTGTGTGCACCCAAGTGGGTAGGTGAGGTGGATGTGGAGGTTTTGAAGAGGCTAAGTAAGGGATTAAGGAAGTGGGATGAGGATGAGCTTGCTTTGGCATTGCTTGGGATTTCTGGAGTGAATGCAATGGGTGCAGCTGCTGAAATGATAGTTAAGTCTTCCGTTTAATCAGGAGGTAGGGCAGGGCTAGTTTAGTTTGTTTGTGTAAATATAAAACAAACTGCCTTCCGCTAAAAGGGCCATTGGTAACTATATTGTCCGAGACTGAGCACAGCACAACACTGCACACAGGAAAGGAAATATTCCTTTTGCCCAGATGTTTGTGGACTGCTCATGACGTTAAGTTTGTTACATGTCCTTTCTTGCAAAACAAGTATCATTCATGTTAATCAAACTGTTTTGATTGTTAAATTGCGTATTAGAAACAGAGTTAACTTTATTATACTGTATGTTTTTTACAACTCTACTCTAGGGTAAGGGCTCATAGCAAGTCCACCAAACATACACTCAAAACTGTGTAGAGCTTTCCCGTCTCACCTTAAAGAGCAACAGCAACAGAATCAAAATATCATCTATTTTAAGATATGCTGTGAAACAATGTTCTTAAGTTAGTTAATCATGTGAGAAATTTTGACTAGGAACAAGAGAGAAGCCAGCCACTAAGTTAGGTTGATGGGTATGAGACATGAGTTGGATTGAAGCTGATGTATCCAATTTTCACATTTCCATTGCCCAACCATTTTATTTGTTCCATATTTAAACCAAAACAAAGTTTACTAAATGCCAAGACAAGCAAGAATTGTGTTTGTGTGAGAATGAACTTTTTTGTGCCTCATGGATGGCATCATTATTCGCAAATATTACTTTACATATGATACTGGTATTATAAGAGTGTAATCCTTTTGTTAACATTTATAATAAACAAACCTCAACAATAACAAACAAGAATCTACCGTTAACTGTCTATCCTCCTCCTGGCTTCAAGTAACACACAACTGTGAGACGCCACTTCATATGCAGGTGCTCCAGGCATCATCTCAGGAATGGAATCACCCGTTACAGAAAAGAACCCTGGAAACGGAAGACTTGTGTCGACCAAACGAACCCATGCCATGTCAGCAGGAGGCGGCGGCACAGTAGCAGTTACCGCCTCATCTCCGCCATTGAAGGCGGCAAACATGTCACCATCCAACATGTTTTCATCATCTCTGTTTATTTCTTTCTCAACCTTCAAACTAACCGCTAGAAACTTGCTAGTTGGATCTTCCCAATTTGGCAGGGACAAATTTGTCCCATACCAGTCAATATTTTCAACCTTCAAAAACTCCCGCCTCTGAAGAAGATCACTTCGCCTGATTTTTAACGCACTCAAAAATGAAATAAATTCTGTCGTTTGAATCGCGAAACCGGTTTGTAATGCATTCCAATTGAACGGTTTCCGATCGCTTCGGTTGACCGAACCCCCTGACGATTGACCGCATTCGTCTCCAATATTCAAAACAGGAACACCCAGAGAAATATATAAAATAAATAAATAATTACGGATCTGTTTCAATCTAGTTTCAAGTACACTTTTCCTTTTCGTAGCACCTTCTTCCCCACAGTTCCAGCTTAACTCACTTGTGTTACTAAAACTCACCGAGTCAACAAGAGTCAACCCGTGGTTTCTCGACACAAAATTGAAACAAAAGGCGGGCCCACGACCATTTAAGAAGATATCACCGCTCCCACATATCCGTGTCGCGAGATTACTAACGAGAGTCTCGCCTCTTAGATAATTTCTGGTATCCCTGAAAAATTCCGTGTTCATTTCCGCCCATCTTTTCCAATGTGGAAACTGGATTTCTTTTGTGGATTTTTGAATTGGGTCGAAAGAATCTGCTATAAGTTTGGTGTTGGAAAGTATAGGATCAAAAGAAATTGCTTCAATTAAAGGTGGACGAGAGAGAATTTCACCATTAAATCCACGTAACATTGAAGAAGCATTGATGAAACAAAACCCATCGATATGATACTCAATCACCCAATTTCTAAGACTATCTAAAATCAGCTGTTGAACAACAGGATGCGCACAATTCAGTTCGTTTTTAGTTGAAAGATAATAGGAAGGTCTATCGATCTTGGTCAACGATGCGGTTTGACTAGTATGGGTGAGGACAACTTCCATTAACACCTCGATTCCGTTTGCATGTAATCTCTTGACCATCTCCTTCAATGACTGAATGGTCAACGGATTCCGTGGTGAAAAGAAATGAGATGGGAAATATGGTCCAACTTGTTTATCGTATGGAACTATTGGCTCTAATAAGATGGCATTAACACCAAGATTCTTGAAATGATCTAACTTTTCACTAACACCCAAAAACGTCCCTCCAACTTCGTTTGTCAAGTTGCTAGATGGATCTTTTGTGAAATCCGTTACATTTAACCGATAAACCATTAGTTTCTCCATGGGTAAACAAGGGCGAATCTCATCACTCCAATCAAAAGTAGGCTGCTTACAAATTTCACCAATAAACTTCTCTCCTATGACTTTAGCATATGGATCTAATAGGACTTGATGCTCATAAGACTCGTCTTGACCACTGTTTCTGATTCGATACCCGTATGACACAAAGTTCATGTCACTGTCCATTGATGCATGCCAGATGTCACCCGATCGATTCACATAAGGATCTAGATCAATTTCTAATGCGGGGTTTTCTTTAGATTTGTTTTCAAATAAACATAGGACTACACTTTTTGCGTTTCTTGAGAAAAGGGCAAAGTTGATGCTGCCATCAGCTGAATATGAAAGGCCAAGTGGAGCAGGAGATCCTGATCTTATGCCTACTGGGAAACAGAAATTTGTCCTTCTATGGCTTCTGATCTCGATCTTTTCACCACCAAAATGAGACTTCAATAGGAATGAAACATAGAAGGGAGCTAAACTTGCATTGAATTCCAATTCAGTGGAAAGCTTGTTTAAGGATTTATTCACAAAAGGGGTTTCAGAGATTCCAGAATCACTCGACTCCAGAGGGATTAGTGATGATGAATCAGATCTAAATATGCCCCAACTCATGATCACATCATCATCATTCTCATGCAAAGGGGAAACTTCAAGATTCACCCTATACTTGTCGTTTTTTAACTCGGTAATAACCTTCACATGGCCACCCTTTTCTGTTCTAAACAAATAAGTGGATAATTTGTTGGCAGGTTGAATAACAGGAAAAGTTGAAGCAGCCAATACACTTATTCTACGGGTGTGGCAAGAATCTTTTATCATGTTCTTAGCAACTAATCCAAAAACTAGGTTTTGTTCCACATTGATTCTCCCTGGTGTTTGTGCCACTCTTCTACCATATTTGCAACTATCAGCAATAATCAACTTGGAGACTTTGATAGTTCCATGGGTTAGGCAAGAGGGTTGAGTTGCAGAGGATAATGAAATCATGGCTGTTGATATGTCTGAATGAAGTACAACCCACGAGTGCAGACATAAAACTTGCAGAAACCAAATTACTCTACTTAATTCTTGATCTCCCTCTGCTTAAAGTGAGAAGAATCAGCACCCTGAACAACAATTTTAATAAAAGATGTAGGAAAATTACATTCTAATCCTGATCACAGATGGTACTTGATCAAGACAGATACTTTCATCCAGTCCACCAGTGAAATATAGAAATAACAACATAAAATGTTCAATGATGTTGATAAATAACATAGCGTACTCCTTCCATTTCATAATTTGAGTCTACTTTCCATATTGTGCAGACATTAAAACGTGATCTCACACAATCTGATATTGGACAAAGAAATCACTTTTAGCAAAATGGACAGTCTTATCATGTAACAAAGGGATTAGCGCATGGAAATGCAGAATGTTTTCAAATGAAAACTTTAAACAGATCATTAATATACCACATCAGTTACGAAAACCTAGGATAATCAATATCAGAACTGTCGATTAGTACTAAAACCTTCAAACATAAGCTATAAATCGTCAAATATGACAATGAAGAGTTGAAGTGACTCAGACGCATTCAAAATAGATGCTAAGAAATTCAAGGAGATAAAAGAGAATTAAAGTAGAAGATACTGAGAAAACTCACAGCATTGAGATCGATGAGTAACGGAAAAGCTGCATTTTAACAGAATCTCCGCCAAGATGATGATGAACTATGGTAATTCGATTCAAATGCTTATGGATTTTGGGATTTAGTGAAGAGTGAGAATGTGCGAATTTCAAAATTATATCTCCGGTTATGAGGGCCGCAGATTTGTGACGCCCGTCTGTTATGTTTGGATGTGAGCCCTCGAACTCGAATGGATTTTTTTTTTTTTTTTTTTAACAATAAAAATCAAATAATTGTTTGAACAGATTACAGAAATGGTCCCTATGGTATATATAATGTACTCTGAAACCAACTTTTAAGAATTTGGCACGGGCAGTCCTTTAGGTTTCAAAATTTTTCCATGGTTGACCGCTGTAGAGGCCGCCGACCACAAAGAGGTAGAGAGAAACAGGAAGTCGGCCAAAGGGAGAAGTAACATCCCATATACTTGCTTTTTCGTGGATATTGAAAATAAGGGTATCCGGTTTAACCATTTTGTTCGATTTAATTGTAAAGTATCGATCAACATAAAGTTTTGATCTTTCTGATCTTGGGGATTGGTTGAAGCAGAAAACCATCTCCAAATGAAGTCTAAACCGAAATTTTGTCAATTTTGCAGGTGTAAACTAAATCTAGGAGCAAATCAAACAATCGAACATCAAAATGACAAACATAAGGGGCCAGTTGCCAAATCTCCCGATCGATTATCCCTAACCGATCAATCATATAGCCTTGATGACCTGAGTTGGTCAACAATTGCTCGGGTAAAATGGCGATTACCTCGTTACCCGTCTTTCACAATTTTTGTTTTTGTTGTTAATTTTGGTAAAGGTTTTGCTGCTACTGAGTAATTATGCATCGACTTTCATAAAAAGGTTAGGAAAACCTTTTGAGACCATAAGTTTAGTACCTTACTTGAGATTTGATGATACATCATACATGTACATAGTTTGTTTAGAGCATACATTATATATATCAAAATCAAATGTTTTACGTTATTGTGACATTATATGTACTATGAGTATAACATAAATAGAATACTATTAAGAGTAAATAGTAAAACTAAGCGGTCTTAGTATGACACATGGAGCCAATAAAATCATCCTTATTCGGAAAATAAAAAATAATCACGCTAAAGTAATTAATAAATACAAATAAAATATAAACATATTAATATAATGATTTATTTGACTCGGTTTATCCAAAATGGTAAAAATTTAATCAAAACCAAACCGAATAAATCAACCTTATTTGGGTTTAGCCAAACCGGATAGTTCAAAAACCGAATAACCTTAAGTGACCCGAAGGGTTTTTTTTTTTTTTTTTTTTTGGGGGGGGGGGGTATATGTAGGATATCAAGAGATGTATGAACATAGGTTTAAAAATATACGTCTTTACCTTTTTTTTTTTTTTATATGATTTGATTCTTGAATTGTGCATTGAAAGCATATGAGCATCCAAGTTACTTGAAAGTAGGGATAAGCATCGGAACCGAATACCCGCTTTTGGAACCGGAACCGCTTCGGAACTGCAGGTTTTGGAATTGAAACTGCCTTAAGCGGTTCCGGTTCTTATTTTTTCGAAACCGTTACCCGCTGGGTACCCGCCGGAACTGGTATATATATGTGTGTGTGTGTGTTACTTAAACCGGTTTAGAATATATTGGTCCGATTTTGTCCGTCTTTGGTCCGAATGGATTTAATTTGGATCGAACTAAATTGCAGTTTTATCGACAAAAGATAACAAAATTAATGTAACCGGGTTACCCGCTCCCGGAACCGGAACCGGAACCGCCGGTTCCGGGACTGGTTCCAAACATTTAAGAACTGCCTAGAGCGGTTCCGGTTCCGGTTCTAACTTTCTAGGAACCGCCGGTTCCGATTCTCGCCAAATGAGGCGGGTACCCGCTTATGCTCATCCCTACTTGAAAGTAATAACGAGCTAGGTCGGGTTGGATGTTTTCTACCTCCCCAGGTGGAGGTGATGAAGAAGCCTTAGATTTGTGTATGAATGAGGATAGCAACGCTTTAATTTGATAAGATATTAATCCTTGGTATTTGCGTTAAGTCACTCCATATATAACCACTTTGTCAAAGCTGCTCTGAAAATACATGGTCAGATGTAAAATTAAGATAAAGCGATTTTCCAACTTTACCCTTTACTCATGTAGTGTAGTCTTGTCCACAAAAAAGAAGAAGATTTACAGAACAGATGAGATGATATGCAGAAGAAAAAAGAGTTGGTACTTGGTGCGTGTTAACTGTAAGTGGTATTTAATTGGGTAGGTTAATTAACTGTACACAATTAATTGACTCGACTCAGACTCAGACTCGCTATATCAACTAACTGAGTTCCTAGATTTACATATACTAATACACAACATAACATACGCAAATTAGTCACAGCTTGTCCTGCGCCGTTATCACTGTCGGACCTGCTTTAGAAGTAGAACCTCCCTTGGACGACGACGTCTCTGAAATAAATTGAAAACCGATTTTTAGATCAAGAATACACAAGAAACCGCACCGAAACCCAAGTTCAAACTGCTGAAATACCCATTCTGTCCTCAGAAGTGTCTTCTTCTTCTTCTTCTTGTTTTTGTTTACCATGATGATGTCTATGAAAACTCCTCTTTGTCAACACCAGTGGATTGTTTTCTTCCTCATCAATCACCCTCGGTCTCTCAAACTCTATTGCACCCTTGAAAACCGGGTGCACGTATGCATCTTGCAGATACGTTTTTATGTTGAGGTTTGGTTCTGTTGCCTTCTCTAGTGTGTCTTTTTTCATCGCATCCTGTCATATCAATCGATCAATAAACATCAGTATTGTCACTTTAACGCATATAATTAATTAATTAAAAATATGTTTTTACCTCTAACGGGAATTTCTTGAATTGAGATTCAAAGCGCCCCTTGCAAACTCTAAAAAACCAGAAGGTCAAGATAGGAAGTGGAATCAGGAAATATGTTGCGTTGTATGCCTTTTTGGTGTTGAGCAATCCCAAGAACAGAAACTGTGAAAGTATCAATCCAATGATTATCCGGCGATGAACATCTGGCCAAAATGTCGCGCCACTCTCATACTTCTGATCGTACACATTGATAATCTATAACATCCATTTAAAAAAAAAAATCAGATATAATATATAGTACTAGTACTAGTATTTATTTATTTATTTATGTATTTATTGGGATACCTGATGGCGAAAAACCAAAAAGGAGAAGGCAAAAAAGACAACAATGAACGGGAGTAGAATAGGGGTGACAGTGGAGTAGACTAATCCAAGCAAAAAGTATAATTGTATGCGAGGCTCTGATATTGCCCAAGTCAAGGAACCAGGATCCATGGCTTGTTCTCTGTCTTTTTCTGTTTTCACCAAAAACGTGTTTTTCAAGTGAAAAACCACCAAAGGAACCAGTCTCAAAATCTCTGCTGCTATGCCTGACCAACCATCTACCATCACATATGTTATGAAGAAAGTGGCTTTCATTGGGATCGATACACCAACAGTTTGTGGAATCCTGCATTCATCCAAAACTTGTAATTTTTTTTTAAAATATTTATTCCATTACCCAAATAGTATTGTTTTGGGAGATGCAAATTAGTAATGGTAGAGATGGAAAAAAAAAAAGATAGGGTCATACATGGTTGGGGACTGATTCAAGAGTCCTTGAAGTTGCTGAAGAGCAGTTCCTGTAATGATGCTTCCAAGAAACACATTCACAAGCAAAAATAAATAATATTTTCCAGCTGAACGAGTCTCCAAAGCCGATAATGCAGTAAACCCCTCTATTTTTGACATCGTCATTATGATTGTTGGAAGAAGAATCAGAAATATTTTTAGTATAATTCCAGGAAGGTAACCTTGAATGATAGCCTTCACTGATTCACTGCAACAAAACAGAATAAATTACATTTCTGCTCCTTCACTACAGCTGATTGTTTCAATAACTTCTCTTGGCCCTTATTTTTGACGTTTTTGGTCCCTGTTCCAAGTAAATTGACTATAGATCATAAAATTACATTTTTGGTCCCCGAGTATAGCTGTTTTGGTCCTAAAAACTATTCTCTTGCACTTTTCCAACTTCTTTCAACAAAAACCACTCTATTCTCTTGCACTTTTCCAACTTCTTTCAACAAAAACCACTACTTTTGGTCCCTAATTGATTATAGCTGATTGTGCTCCTAAAATATAGTCATATTACTTGGACCAGGGACGAAAAAACATTACAAAAACCTGCAAAAGAAAACTTTTTGGGAACAAAATTTTAAAAATCAGCTATACTCAGGGACCAAAATAGTCATTTACTTGAAGCAGGGACTAAAGAACCTTGAATAAAAACCAAAAAACGTAATTTTCTGTTAAAGCTGAAAAGTTTACTTACATTTCAATAAGAGGCTTCATAAAGGGAAGATACTTCTGAATTGACTCGATATTAGCCAGAGTTTGAACAAAGGCTATAGGGACCATAAAGCAGAAGGTAAGACCAAATAGAGCAACAGACATTAGCAATCTTCTAAGTTTAAGTTCCACATATGGTATGCGAAGATTGTCCCAGTAAACATCACGTGGTTCAGGGGCCCAATCTGTGAGCCAAATTGTGGGATTGTTTGATTGTTGTGTTTGAGCACAAACAGCTGCACCCCATCGCGATTTAAATGAAACGAATGCTGCAGGTACAATTGCATTTGCATCATTCAACACCCTTTCTCTTTCTGCTTCCTCCTATTATTGTATTTTAAAAAAAAAAAAAAAAAAGACTAGGTTATGGAAATTGTATTATATAAATAAATCAATCATTCTTGACTATTTTGTATACTTACTTCTTTGCTTAGAGCCTCGATTTGTTGTGTATAAAAATCAATCGCATCCACATGTTTTCCCCAAAGACCCAAAAAACCTGTCTATATAGATACCTAAACTTAAAATGACTTGAACAGCAATGAAAGATGTCATGTCAGCTAAATGAAGTCTAGTCAAATACCTTGGTAGTTGGCCTTTTATTAGGGTTTCTCTCAAACTTGTTGGTGTAGTAAGTAAGCCAATTTTGCAAAGTCTTCTTCATTATCACCATATCTGCAAGAGCATTTGCATTGTACACCACCTAATACTCCAAAATTACATATCCAGATTAGCCAAATGTATGAAATAGGTTCCACAAAAAAGAAGCTCGCACACCTGATGTGAAAGATAATGATCAGGGTGATTAACACAGAAGAAATGTTCAACATGCTCACTAATAGACTCATCATCGTCTGGAGGAACATTTCTCACAAGAACCTACAAGACCAATTATATTTTATGATTATTAATTACTCCATAACTTTTTTTTCAAAATCATATATCTCTGCCCATTTTTGTTGACTATTACTCACTGTAAATTGATCAGGGCGACGTCTTTCAGCAGCAAGAAAATGAAGCCTCATTTTTGTTACAATCCTGTATTCATTGTAAAGGGCGTAGCATGTCCATAATGTGAAGACGTAAGCCATTACTATATGGGCATATAACCTGATAATGATAATGGCAGCACTAAATACATATACTAAAATTATGTTATCAGAATCACAAATGGAAGTATGTAAAATAAAATAAAAAAAAAAAACCTTCTCGATCCAGGAGCAACATTGGATATCGAGAGCTTGTCAATATCATTGTAAGTTAGATCTCGCCTATTTACTCTCATTTCCTCGAAATTCTCCCCCGTATAATTAACAGGTACCAAAACACCAAATGCAAGAAGAGTGATGGGGCAAAATATTTTCAAGCTGCATAAAATTTTTGACATTAACAGAATCAGGAAAAGTAGCATTTAGGTTGTAAGTTTTGATTTTGGCTACTCAGACTCCAAAAGGTGCTCACCCAAGAAGATATATTCGAACATACACAGCAGAATCAAGTCCAGCATGTTCGATAAGCTCAGGTTCTGGCATTCTTAAGGCAGCAGGCATCCAATTCAAGAATTTTAGGTACATTTTGACATCTAGATTAACAAACTTCTTTACATAAGTTCCTGAACTAGTTGGACTATCTCTTATGCCCTTGAGATACCATTTTGGGAAGTAAACTCTATCATTGATGGGTTGAAGCCGTAAAATTGCAAATGCCACCAGAAATAGTACTGCAGACAAACAGTTAATAGCAGCAGATACAGCAATATCTGAAAGACTAGCCATGTTCTTTATCCAAGACCAAACACCACCTACAGTTTCAGTCGAAATTCATGTCACAAGTCACAAGCATTAATACTTTATGAGCTTCAGATGATAACTAACAGATAATCTAAAAAAATATGAATCCGTAAGTTTTTATGTTCTATCTTGCAATCTAGATTCTAAACATCTAGCAAGACTACAAAATAAATTAAAAAAAATCACATTCTTGTTTCGCGAAGCCTAAACGTCCCAAAACAATTTGCTTATCTGTTTTCCTCAACCGAACACATTCGCAAATGAAAATCAACGGCAAAAAGCCAGAAAATCATCGATTCAACTACATGATCCTAAGATTGAAGGGAAGCAGGAATCACATACATTAAACTCATAACAATGCAAATTTACAAGATTTTAGGACGGGCGTCACACAATCGTGATCACGAAGATGAAACGTTGAGATTTTACCTTTTTTTCCTCAGCAAATTTATGGATCTCAACGAGAAGAAGAATGCAATAAACAGGTTAAATCCCGTTGTAATGACTGATGTGAGAAATATGAAAATTAAGGGTTTGAATTTGGGAGAAATTGTGAGGGTTTGGGGATGGTGAAAAATATAGGGGGGAGGCGGCATCAACATGCATTAAGCGCGCAAAGCTTGTATTATGGTTTATGACGTTATATATTTGGGGTACACGTGGCAATTATTGTCTTTTCAATGCTGCATATTCCTTATTCCAGATGTGCCCCTCTTTCTCTATTTATTTATTTTAGGAAAAATGACTTAGGAGGTTAACGAACTCTTTGTTTTCTTTATATTTGGTCTTATTCTTTACATCATATACCATCTATTCAATTGCAATGGTGGTAAGGCGACTAAGAAGAACCTAATTCATGAGAGAGATGGAGATGTTGATCCATGGTGAAGATGCTTGATAGTCTCTTGGTTGATTTCATTAAAATTGAGTTGTAGGTCTTTGTTGATCGATGGAGATGTTGCTTGCTCGAGAAGGATTGGATATGGTTGAGGTGGTTACCGGAGGAAACAGTGGTAGGATTTCGTAGTGGCAGGTGGTGAAGGATGATATGACGGTGGCGAATGATAACTTGATTCGTGATATATATATATATATATATATATATATATATATATATATATATATATATATATATATATAGAGAGAGAGAGAGAGAGAGAGAGAGAGAGAGAGATGGTGGTGGTGAAGACGACGTCAACATACATTATATTATGTTATTCCTTTGACTAAATCTGATCCATTGTTAACTTCCATACTTAAAACATGCAATCCCCATCTTATTTAAGCATCAGAGAGCAATATCAGGGCAACCCCGATATAGCTTTCGATGTTTCTCATTTATATTCACAGATTGCATGCAAGGAGTACCCAACATAATCTTAACGATGATCGGAAAAAAGGATGTAGCATCACATATATATATATATATATATATATATATATATATGTGTGTGTGTGTGTGTGTGTGGAAAAAGTGAATATACCCTACAAGGTATATAAACTTACGTACACAAACCCACAATACTATGTCGTTTGTGTCATATATGCATTACAATGTTTTTAAACTTCAACCCATAATTTGATTTACTTTTAAATTTTCACTATTATATTCCTCTTACATCATATATTTCTGCTGAACACCTACCATGCTATATATATTATATTTGAAAATGAAAATTATGTAAGAAGAAGATATGAGTTAAATTTTAACAATTGTGATCATGATTAGGAAATAATTAGATTTTACCTTTTTTCCCTCAGCTAATTGATTGATCTCGACGAGAATAAAAATGCAATAAACAAGTTAAATTCCTGTTGTAATGACTGATGTGAGAAATATGAAAATTAAGGGTTTCAATCCGTGAGAAATTGTGAGGGTTTGGGTGAAGGTGAAAATACGGGGGTAGCAGGCATCAACATGCATTAAGCGTGCAAAGCTTGTATGTTGGTTTATGACGTTATATATATATATATATATATATATATATATATATATATATATATATATATATATATATATATATATATATATATATATATATATAGGGTTAAGTTCATGTGAGACAATAGTATTTTGTGAGACAATGAAACCAAATCTTGACCACTCATCTTGAATAATCAAATGCTGAAATTAAATAAGATTAAACCACAAGGGACATAAAGTAGGCGGTGACATTTTTATAATTAAATGGAACTTTGGGATTAGAATAAGACACGGAGGGGTAGTAACGAAATTTTACATTCTATTTCATTTAGCTCACAAATAAATACTCGGTATTCTTCCTAAAAACCCTAGATACGAACACTAAAACCCATTTGATCCAATCTCGATCATCGACATCTTCTGCTTCCTTCACAAATTTGTTTTAGGTTAACCATAAATATAAGTTGGTCTTCTAATTCGAGCTCCTTATTACATCAAGGTTTCATCTTTTTTTTAACCAAGCTCGTTCGATTAAAGGCATTTTCCCAAATTTCTCTAGAAAAGCCCTAAGAAACTGATTTTGAATCTTCATATGATCCAAAAATCAAATATATTCCCTTCATATTTGGATTTAGATTCAACATTTTATTCGTTCTCCACAATATTTAATTTTTTATGTAAAACCCTAGAAAACCTTTTTGGATTCTGATTATGAAGCTAGCGATTCTGATTCTGATCATCAAAAATTGGTAGTTCAACACAATATGGTAAGATGAAACTAATATGTCTTTTAGTTTGTTTTTATACGATTATGATTTCTATGAATCCATGGATTAGGTTTGAATCACTTGTAAAAACATAGTATTGATATTCAAGTTTGATTTTTTTTGGTTGAAATAATCAACCAGTGATTAATCTATATATTCTTGTAATAGTTCGTTCAGATTTCATTAAGATTCCAAAATCGAATACATTTTCGGTTGGAGTTCTTTTGCTAATCCCTTGATAAAACCATAAAACCATATTCTGATTCTTATTTTCAATATCTCTATCCTGATTCATTGATTTCATGTGTTTTCTGATTCAAACTTGTTCCACTTTGATTATGATTAAAATTTCATTCTAAAATCTCTGGAGGAAAAACATAAGAAATTGATTCTTAAACTAACTTAATTGTTTTGGATTTTGATCCATACTCTATTGTAATTATCATAAAAAAAAACCCATATAACTGTTTTGGATTTTGATGTTGGAGCTAATGATTCCAGTTATCATAAAAAATGGATAATTCATCAAAATTTGGTAAGATCAAACCAATATCTCATTTAGTTTGTTTTTTATTTCATTATGTATATGCTAGGTTGATTTAATTTATAGATGATGATTATGTTTTGATTTTATTACATGATATAGTTTAATTCTAGGTATTCTGATTTGTTGGTTGAAATTATACTTGTTAAATATTTTGGTTTTATGTTTGTAGTTGCTAGGTTTTAGAGTTTACTGATTTATTACATGATAATTTGTTGATTTTAACAACATGGTACTTATTAAATAATAAATATCTTGATGTCTATATGTATATTGTTTTAGATTCTAATTTTGCAGCTAATGATTCAGATTGTGACCGTCAAAAAAATGGATTGTTCATCAAAATCCGGTAATTTCGAACTGATATAGTTATTTTTTTTATAAATTTGCACTAATTTTAGAAGTTTTGTACTAAATGCTCTTGAATATTCTTGATTTTGGTTCTAATTATTCTATGATTATTATTTATGAAACATTTTTGTGAATTTGTGTGTTGTTGCAATTTACATGTTTGCTATAGCCATAGTTTGAAATGAACTTGTTTTCATGTAGCTATGTTTTTTATTATAAAACTTGTTAACAACAACTATGTTTATATTCATTATTGTATGTTTTTTATTATATTACTTGTTTATGTTTATATTCATTGTCGTGTTCTCAATCCTTGCTAATTTGCCCTGAAAATCCTAACAAAAGTGAGTAGTACAAACATCCTGTAAAAATAATGAGAAACACACAATTTATAATAAAACAAGGGAAATAGTTAACATTTTATAATAAAATACTGACAAAAACGTGCTAATGGATGCATATAAAATGCATCTAACAAACCTCCCCAAACTAAAACATTACTAGTCCTCGAGTAAGGAAAGGATATGCATCAGAAACGAATACGAGGGAAAATGGAAGCGAGGGAATAACCTAGATGAAACTAACAACCTAATAAGAAAACCTAACTAACAATATCAATATAAAAATATATAAGGAGTAAAATATGCATGAAAAAACATAACAAAATGAAAAATAAACAACGATACAGAAAAGAAAATAAACAACCTAAATTTTTGTCTTCTCTTTATTTATTTATTATTTTTTTACGACTAGACTCTAAACCGAGGAAACTCCAGTGGGATCACTACCTTAACAACCATCCTGATACCTTCCTTATATCATAGACTCCCAAAGTCAGGAAGACTCGTGATGGTGTAACCCAACAAACTGATCATATATTTTATTTAAACTTTATATCTTAATTAGCATTGGAAGCGAAAATAACACAGTTCAAAATCTCATGCTCTCAAGACTAGATAGTTAAAAACTAGAATCGACGCATCCTTAAGAACCCGACACAACCAAATCAGCTTTTTCCGAAATAATGGGCCAACCCTCGTAGGAGCTCAGCTCTATGCTTTCACTTTTTCGAGAATGATAAATATCATATCACATAGTTCTTCTTGCGCCATATTTGTCTTCGTTGTGGCTCTTGATTTGATTGAACTTGAATTTTGAATCTTTGTCTTTAACTTGAGTTCTTCAATCAACTTTTTGAATTTCTTGAGATTTCTTTGATTAAGTGCTTGAAATTTAACCTGTGTACCGGATATGACAGTTGTACCATTCTTTTCTTTTTGACTGTGTGGATCTGATATAATGTTCTCTGTACCGCACGGGTAACGTGTGTCAACAAATAGGATCATGTTCTGTGGGTTCAGACTTGTCGATAAAGGTTCTTTTAAACATTAAAAAACAAATAATTATGAAGTTGTTACTACCGCCCACACAATGTTTCAGTACGCAATTTTTTTTTATTTTCTATGGTTGGGGTCTCAGATCACGATGTTTTGCGTCCCCTAGTTATGGTAGTTGCTTCTACACTTCCATTATCGATCCTCACGCTTCAGACTTTCATTTTCCACATTCGCAGAGCTATCGAATGTAAAGAGTATCTCATCTCGTATTTTTTTTTTTTGTTTTTTTAAATGTCAAAGACAAAAAAAAATCTTTTTAGAATTTTTTAAATTGGGCGTTTGACTTAAAAGTCCCTAAGTTTTCAAAATTTGTTCGGTTTAGTCCCTGCGACAAATTTTGGTGCGTTAATGCCCAACATTTGGGCTCTTTTTGTCAAAAACGCCATTTAACAGGTCATCCGGTGACACACCTCTCATTTACTCCCGTTATCTTGTCCGTTAGACATCGAGAACACAAATACCCATCACCTTTACGCCAAAACGTACGTCTTCTCCATTTCTCCACAAAAATCATCATTGTCGCCCATATTTCTCTACATTTTCAAAGCTTTTTAGGGTTTGATTGTTATCAAAAGCTCGAGTAAAGAAGAAAACAATAATCAGTATTGATAGTGTAAGTTAAGTAAAGAAGACGATCATCACATGTTAGGTATTTACAGTTTTGGACTAAATTTTCATTTTTTTTCCCTTTGATCTCTTAGTTAAAATGACGTTATGTAACCTTGATTTTATGTAGGAGTGAAGAATGGCTTCATCAGAGGAAGAATGGAACGATCCATTAGCTGCTTTGAACGAACCTTTTTATGGGTTGAACGAGATGGACTTTGAAGTACATGGCAAAGAAATATTATTTTTAAAAAGAAATATTATTTTTAAAAATAATCAAAAATAAAAGTTTTAAAATGACCGTAAATTTGGAGATGTCATAGTTGGTATCAAAACATTAGGCCGATTGCATGCATTACACCCCTTTTTCTTAAAAACCTTTTTAGAAAAATCATTTTCTTTTAAAAGATTTTAGAAATCCTTAGCGTGAGTCCAGACACACCTGGGAGTGTGCTCGAATCCCTCAAACCAAGGCTCTGATACCAAATTGTAACATCCCAAAAATATCGAGTAAAAATTTCATTTTAAATAAGTCAAAACTATTCATTTATTGTTCCAAAAGATGATCAAAGTCAAACTATTCTCAAGACATCTGAGTAATTTGTAAACATTCATTGTAGAATAAATCTCCAGGGGATGCAGTGCGATCAAGTCGGGCCCTTCCTTTTGAGACCATAAGTACCTTAAAACATTTTAAACATAAACCGTAAGCACAAAGCTTAGTGAGTCCCCCAAAATACAACAAGCAATACTAATCAATGGGCCCAACCCTAGTGTATATTCCAACCCAACATACAAACATGGGCCCAGTCTTAGGGTATGTTTCAACACGAACATGCAATAATGGGCCCAACCTTCTACACAACACAATTTAGTGGGCTGGTATTGGTGCCTTTGACCCACAAGTACAGTGACAAGACTCACCTCAATCGATAGTCAGATAAACCTCACACTCAAGCTGCTACTACAAAAGCTCCTCACACTAAGCATATCCAAAACAACCCTAATTAGCAACTAAGGTGATAATCTATAATCAATGGTCCATCACATAGTTCCCTCTCTCTCTCTCTCTCTTGGGTAAAAGACCATTTTACCCTTCCAAGGTTAGACCCTTCCAAACGTGACCTAATGAACCAAAGTGAACAAACACGCCTTCCGGTGCTACGTCATGTATACACCATGCCTTTACACCCCGCGTAGAGGGATTAATAGAAACACCGTAAAGAATCAAAGCTACGTTGGGCGTAGCCTATTTTACGCACCGCGTAGAACGTTGATAAGTCCTTTTCCATTTTAGCTCTTAATTCGTAAAGACAACCCATATAAATCTCAGATTTGGTCTTAATGATCGTCCCGAGTGATAAAGTTCCTGACTTTATGCCTTTGCAAGACTTAATGGAGCACAAGATCAAACCCTAGTTCCATATCATCCTCTAATGGCCTCAAACCCTTGCATGGGTGAAAGATAGCAACCAATATCCCATTTTTATGATATGTGAACCTCAAAAACAACAAAAAATGACAACCTTAAGCTTTGGAGTAGCTCTTGCTCACAAGAACCGAAATCATGGGACTAAAAGCATGAAAAAACCAACAAGCTAAACTAGATCTAACCCAATGGATAATAAAGGTGAGAACTTTATACCTTATGAACTTGGAAAATGAGATGAAAGCTCTAGATCTTCAAGATTGAGCCACACCAATCCATAATGATAGACTTATCCTTCTTCAAAATGCACCAAAAACACTCAACTGACTCAAAACAAGCTTACAAGGGATTAAGGTTTCGAAATGACTATCTGGGAGAGTGAAGGCTGAGTATGGCGAGGGCCTCAAGGGAGTTAAGGTCCTTAAATAGGGCCACAACCCTAAAATTTAGGGTTTGGATACTGCGCACCTACCCCCTGCGTAGGGACCTGGTACGCCTGACGTAGGGCATTAAGCCCCCCATCCATACTCCTTCCTACGCCATGCGTAGAACGCACCCTACGCCCCGCTTAGGACCATTTTTGCAAGAAAATTTATAATTAAGCTCAAAAGGAAAATACTTGGGAAAGGAGTGTTACAAATTCAACTAGAGTCAAAGCATACTTCTTGGTTCTTCTATACTGACTCATAGTCACGCCAATGTCAAAAGTGTTTTTCACCTCCTCTTTAAGCAATCTGACACTCATCTTTTGATTGTTAACAAATTCCTGAGTAAAATGAGTACATATCCATTTATAACTGACAATTGATACTAATTTAAAATTCTTTTAACAATTAATGTTACTTATAAAAGACTTGATCTAGAAAGACTTTTCATCACTCATCCATGAACCCCAAACCCTAAAAATGTATTTTTCATCACAACATTTGGCTAATAATCACCTACTATTATTTTTTACAAAGGATAATTGATAACCATTCGTAACAACACAGCTAAAGAGCACATGTTTCAATTGTTTAGCATTCTCAAACCTCATACCTAAAATAGGTTGATCCTCTTTCCAATGAAGCTTCTCATTTAAAATATTTGGGAAGTCGGGATCAATATCTTCATTGTCATCCATGGCTTCATCAATAGGTTCATCTTCACCTACATTGTCACCCATGTTTAAATTTGGCCCATTATCCTTTTTGAAAGAAATGAGGGATTCCATCCTCATCCCCATGCCTTGTCTCAACTAGGTCAACTTTTTCTGCATCATTAATCACTTCTTCTTGTATGTTATCAACATTTTCATCTTTTTCTTCATCCAACCATTCCTGCATGTTAGTATTACCAAAATGGTCTACACACATAGGGAGTTCAACACCACATTCATAAGCAATTGCTATGAATTCGACATAATCAAGCTCATTCTGAATTAATCTCAAATCTTTTGGAAAATCAATACCAGGAAAACATTAATAGAGCTTCTTACATTTTTCTTGAGTGGACCTTTCGACGAACGCATAACACTCGTCCTGGTCCATGTCTGCGAAATTGATGTTCATCAGCCTCTGATTAATCCTATTGGTGTATTGTATGTGGTACGTAACGAAGATTCCTTAGAAGTGCAAATCGACAACGATGTATACAACAACCATGTTTGAGGTTTGAAGAGAAGAAATGAAGTAAGGGCTTGCTCGAAGAGAAGAAATTGGAACAGTGTTCGTTGATAATTCTCTTCTTAAAATCGTAAAGAACACACTAGTAAATGTGTATATGTCATTAATAAATGAGGTGACAATCAACAAAGGACACAATCAACAACTTATGTGGTATTATGTCACACCCCCAAACCAAGGATGGCAGAAACGTCCGGGGTGGAGGACTTCATGTATAGTATCATAACAACAAATGCAATAGTGATTTAAGTAAACACAACCAACATATATATAATTGAAAAAGTTACATCATTGTATGAATTACATGTTTCAAAATCAATTACAATATGTTGACAAAATATGAAATGTTTGACGCCTTAACGTCCCATCCTCAAAATGCACCTGATTTCCTGTTTAGTGATTTCCTGAGAATACAAGTTGTTTGAAAAAGTGTCAACAAAAAGGTTGGTGAGTTCATAAGAGATTTAGAGAAGTAAACCATTTTCCTTGTAAAAGCGTTAGAATATGTATCCAGAAAATCCAATATTTTCTTTAATATGTGTATGTAGTCCTAAATCCCAGAACCAAGAATGAACAAGTATTTTCCATACTTAATAATATAACCATATTTTTAAATTGGCATAAAACCCTTTTCGATTATAAGGAAAAATTCCCGTAAAATTTATGAGTTGTTAACTTCCTAAGTGAGCCACTATAACCATACTATGACTGAATGAACCTGCCGCGACGTTTCTCAGGCGTCGCGAAACTAATATGACATTTGTCACCACAGACCTGCCGGTCTAGCTGTTGCATGCAGCTCAGGTGTGGGGTGTCTAACCCAATATAGATCTATACACAACTATCACGTTCTCCCTACAAGAGACTCTGGATATAGCTACCATGAATTTAAGTCCCGCACTCGGACGTACGGAAAGAGAATGTCTCACAATTTAAGTTAACAAGTTTACGTGTGGTGTGCGTGAATGTAAAACCTTTTTGTATGAATGTACCCTTTTTGTATGAGTGAGTTATGTGATGAATCATAAACTATACCTATTATAGTTTATCAAAACAAGGGCAAAAGTGGTAATGTACATAAACTATACTTAACATAGTTTATTCAAATGTTTGTATGTAATAGATGTGCTATGATTATAACAAATCGTTATTTCTATGCTCTATCTAGCAAACTCCATTTGTTAACTGATGTATGACTATATACTAAGTCAAAATTTCATTTTATTTGCAAAAACCTATAATCACATAAAGATATACACCTTGCTCAACATGTTACAAGGTGAAATGAAATTGATAGCATTTTTCTGTTATTAATATTTTCATTTACTGTTCTTAGAAAATTTATAGAAAAATCATCAAAGGTCCAAATTAGAATCTGTAAATTCTGAGAGTTTGGAAAATGAGTCTAGTTTATTCATAATTTTTATTATGAGTTTTAATGAACTCTAACTTGTGTGAACAAGTCCATAATCACAGATTGGTCCGGATTGATGTTTGAAATGATAGACAGTTTTGTAAAAATCACCATAAATTGTAGAAAAATCGTATGGAGATGTGCAAGTAGTAATTTTAAAGCTAAGAACTGGAACTACTTACACCTAAAACAGTTTTGAAAACAAAAATGTTTAAGTTGTCCAAAACAGTCCGTGAATGGAGTCCAACTTTTCTGATGAAGGCTGTTAGTAAAGTTTAGTTATGTTCTTGGTGTTTTAACTTGTATCCCCCCCCCCCCCCCCCCCTAAAAACTTGAGAAAACATGAAAATGTAGGGGTATGAACTCAACTTAAGTGATTTCAGTAGATGATTGTTGAAGAATGGAAGTGATCAACTCAAGAACACTTGAAGATGCCTTGAAGATTTTCGAGAATCTAACATCATAGTGATGGAGTTTGTGTAAGCAATCAATGATTTGAGTAGAATGAAGTGCAATAATCACAAGGAGGATGAATTATACTTACCAAGAGAAGATTAAAGCTTGAAGATCAGCATTGGAGTCTTGAAATAGAGAGAAAAAGTTTGAGAGGAAAGTTGTGTTTGATTTTTGGTGAAATGAGAGCAAGTGAAAGAAATGAGGAGAGAGGTTGAGTGACCAGCCCTAAAAACGTGGGGATGGCTTGTGAGAGAGGTAAAAAGTACAAGGAAGTGACAAGGTATGGTGGGGAGGAGTGTGGGTTAGGCATGGAGTGGGTATGGGGGTTGCTTGTGTCATAATACAAGGATAAGTCAACACTCAACCTTTGTACTTCACCCACTCTTCTTGGATAAGGTTTTATCCTTAAAAAGGTGATTAATCATTAATTAAGGGGTCTTATATGTTAAAATAAAGTTTTGGGTGAAAATCCCGCGTTAAAATGATGAAAAACGAAGCTAAAATGAAGTCGTAGTCGAAAACCGGAAAGAATTGATCTTCTAGTGAGGCCTCTCGGTCCTGACCGGAGGTTCGGTCCTCCTGAGGCTGGGCGAGAAGCGAAGCGAAGCGGAACAACAAGAAGCGAGAGTCAAGTTCGGTCCGAAAGTGTCCAAAGCGAAATAGACCGAAGTGAACAGTGACTTCGGGCTCGGGCATGTGCGAGGTTCGGTCCTGAGAGGACCCTTCGGGTTCGGTTCAGCAGCCTTCGGGTTCGGTTCAGGAGGGTTCGGTCCCTAAGAGGACTTTCGGCCCTAAGAGGGGTTTCGGGTCCTTAAGCCCTTTTTGTCCGTTTTTGCCCCGTTTTAAGCGGTTTTCGACCCGGTTAAGGGTCGAGATGGCCCAAGAGACTACAAAAAGTTTAAGGAACTTTTAAGAGAGATTTGGGAGAGATTTAACATTCTTGGATAGATTTCACATACAAAGAGATATTTGGGAGAGATTTCACATACTTAGAGAGATTTGGGAGAGATTTGACATTCTTGGAGAGATTTCTCATACAAAGAGATATTTGGGAGAGATTTCACATACTTAGAGAGATTTGGGAGAGATTTGACATTCTTGGAGAGATTTCTCATACAAAGAGATATTTGGGAGAGATTTCACATACTTAGAGAGATTTGGGAGAGATTTGACATTCTTGGAGAGATTTCATAATAGAGAGAGATAGAGTGAAAACGATTGAGAGAGGTTTCATGTGTGACAATTGTGAGTGTTTGGCTCTGCAACGCAAGGTCCGTGAACCCCGTTAAGCCATGTTTTAGGATCTTACACACTCCCGATGAGTATGCAACATTGTTTTATTGTTTTTGTTCGTTGTTTAGCACTAAGGCTAAAGAAAATTAAACACACGAATTTTTCCAAGTGATGTTTTCTCATTAAAATAGTGAGTTATACAGTAATTACATAACACAAACCCTTATATACAAGGTTTAATTGAGTTGACCGGTTTGACTCGATGACTTTGTTCGACTTAGACTTGACCCGAATTTGACTATTGTCACATATTAGTAAAGGAGGTGGCCAAAATGTGATCGGCTTACCCATTCAATAATGAAAAAAAAACTTATCGATCTGAAAAATACTAATTCGTTCCCTTATAAAGTTATGAAAATAGTTCGTGGATTAAAAGAGTCAACCTTAGAAAGTTCCTAAGACATTTGTGTCATCTCTCTCTCTCTCTCTCTCTCTCTATATATATATATATATATATATATATATATATATATATATATATATATATATATAAAAGACAATAAAGAAAAGACAAAGCATAAAGAAAAATCTAACTTGAAGGTTATTGACAGAAATTGAATTCACATTGCAAAAACTGGAAATTACAATGACAATATTGATAGTAATCAAAATTTAAAGTAAAATTGCAATATTCGTCAAACCACATGGACATAAAATTTATTCTATAATAAATCTTAGTCGTTGAGAATGCATTTTATTCCTTTAGCATGTCACTTCATGTCTTTAATGGCAAATATTAACTATTGGTTTTTGTTATGATAGATTTCTATAATATTTTTAATTTTTATAATAACATTACTTTAGGGATGAAACATTATTTTTGGACGTCACCAACTCATCGTTATTCGATATAAACAGTCAGTGGCGGAACCAAGGTCAAAATAAAGGGGTATCCTAAAAAAAAATTTGGATGACCCAATTTTTTTTGGGTACTTCGGTTTTGGTTTTAAACCTAAACCTTAATCGAATCCTTAGATAATCTAAAGTCATGTTATATAAACATGAAGTTGAAGTATTTTTTGATACTTGAATCGATGTAGAAATCAAAGTAGATATCAAATGAAACATGAAGATAACATCTTAATATAATAGATGAAATTGGCTAAATTTATATGTGTTTGGTGATTTGGGATAGAATAGCTAGGAAAATAATAATAAAAAGCAAACAAAGAAAATGTAAGGAGGGAGATTTGATCTTTAGATCTCTACTTTAATATATTAGTGCCTTATCCAACAAACCACATATTTGTTTGGGTTTATAAGTGAAGGGAAACATATATATACACTATATAAAATGAAATTTTGCTAAAAAGAATTACACTACCGAAAAATTTTCGAAGAGTATCCCAGGTTACCCCGGGATCTACATTAGATCCGCCCCTGTAACGAGCGATAAAATGATGGCGTCATATTTTCATAAAAACTATCATTTCTAAATTTGAACTTGAAACTTTTATTTGTAGATTTTACATGCTTAACGTGTACATCAGTACATGTCTGATATGAACGAGCAAATTCTGGAATACGACAACTTTATTTTTTTCAGTGTGATAATTCAAAAACGTACACGGTACACACATGAAACCAACGGAAGCATAAAATAAGGGCCAACTAAACAAATGGGAAAAGTGGAATGATACAAAAAGTAGAACAACTAAAGCAATTGGGTGCATCACATTCCCTGGTCTCAACCTCATAATAACACAACCCAAACTACAACTTTCTACCACAAAATTGGTACTACAACCAAATAATACAATACGAGTAAACCTAACAATAATTGGACTCGCCGATCAAAATTTTGTTGAATTTCCTCTTCCAGGGGAAATTGTTGCTAAATCAGAGCAACAATTCAAAAGTCACTTTACATCATATGCTGTAAAGGTCATAGATCGATCTGGAACAGAAAAGTTCAGCTCTGGAGAGTAAAAGATCGACGATGAAATGATAGCGTAGACCAAGTCAACAGATGCCATCAAATAAAACCATCATCTCCGAAACCATTTGTGTTGACCGTTGGATCATCATAATAATATCCGTCCGTGACCCCACCTGAGCTATTTCCGGTCCCATCACTACCGTCCATTGCATACTCTTCTTCATCCTCACCGTTCACTCCTTCATCTGATGACAACGGAGCTAACCAGCACGTGCCATGAAGGTGTCCGTTCACGCACACAAAATACTCCAGTGCGCCGTCGTGTGAGCCGAGCCGCTTAGCCGCATTCCTAGGAACTAAGCCGGCAGTGGTCATACTCCAAACACGGGCCCCACAATAAGGGCACCTCTCCCGCTCCTCTAACGCCGCCTGTCTCGCTATCAAACAAGCACGTGTCCTCGACTCGCGAAATCCCCGGAATACCCCTCGGAAAACACCTAAGTCATCTTCTCGATCACCAACCCGGTGTTCACAGGGGTCGCTCACAAACAACAAGTCCCCACGACACCGTTTCATCAAGAAGCTCCGACCGGACGTCTTCGAGAACCGGGTCTCTGTAACAAAGTGCCCCGGTTTTGGCCGGCTCAATACAAAATTCCGACTAGGTTCGCAATCGCCGCAAAAAAACAGCAGCTTAGCTAACGCCGGCCAACCGCCGCCCATCCGGCTACTGTGAACACCGTTCGATAGCGTCTCTGTTATCCTCGGCGCACGGAACAAACAGAGCTCCCGCCATAACAACCGCTTCGCCATGGCGCGGAGTCTCCGGCACACTGACGCCGTCCGGCAAAGCACCTGAACGTCCCATTTCATCGATTCCATAACTAACAGAAGCACTCTCTCGTTAAAAAAATCCGATTCGTGTGAACCGGAACCACCGCTAATGGACGTGCTCAGCCTCACTCTCTGGTTCGCACTCATTTTCTTCTGATCTCCGGCGAAAAAAAAGGTATTACACGCTTATATATAGTTGCACAATACCATTTCTAGAGACTAGAATACTAGTCCAAATGTGTCAGGTGATTATTGGATGATTACTTTTCTATTGGATATTGCTCCTGGAATCATGATCGTGGGCGGTTTCAGTTTGTGGAAAATGGACACGTGGAGGTATTAATTGGTGCTTAAAAGGAAAGAAAGTAGGTTATCAAGTGACTGCCAGCCACGCGTCCAGGAGGATGTTAAAAGTTGGTTGCTCGAAATATCTTTTTTAAGGGGTTACGTGGCAGTCTAGGAGGCTGTGGGCTACCACGTGGATGAAAATATCTGGTAGTGTGGGACACGTGCAGGGCTGTCTTGGGTTACACGTAGGGTAGATGACCTGTGTGGACAAAAAAGGTCAAAAAGGAATATGTATCAACGGATTGTTTGATTCTTTGGAGGTTTCCCAAAATGGGGTAGTTGTTTGGATATTAAGATGTTTTGCACTTTTTGAACTACTTCTGAATTATTTATTTATTTATTTATTATTTATATTTATATAAGGTATGCGTAAGTTTAAAAACAAAACGTAAGACATCGATTTATCAATCTTATGTAATATAAAAACATTCATTATATGTAAAATTTTCACAAAATCATAAAAATAATATATTTATTTTGTAAAAGTTATACTAAATGGACTCAATAATCCAAACCAACAAATAATGATATGCTACTAGACCTACTTATACCACAAAACGATTATAGTAGCGGAAGCAACAGTCGTGTACACAATAATCATTCCGAGCTAGCAAATAATGATAAAATGTTCATAAAAAGAAATTTATGAAAATGAATAAATAATAAGTATATTTTGTTTAGAAAATTATAAATAAAAAGGAGGTTATATTTAGAAAAATTACTAACAACACGTGTTCAAATAAATGACATGAGTTTCAAAGTTAAAATCTCTATACTAATAAAAGAGTAGTCTTTTTGTCAAGTGTCATAATATTAGAACTCCTAATTAATATGATGTCACTTGTCATTCTATTAATTCTCTATTTTAAATTAATTAAACCTCCTAATTAATGTGATGTTATTTGTCAATCTATTTATTCTTTACTAGGTTATAACCCGTGGGAACCACGGTTATAAAATAAATTAAATACTAATTGTAATAAATTAGGCAACAAATATTATAAATCGATTTTTTGCTGACATGTTTCATCTGTGTAAAAAAGAAGTAGTGAATTAGTGGAAATGTAATTAACGAGGAAAAACCGAAGACTGACAAGTGGCAAATAATTAATTTCAAGCTGTAATTGATTGATACGTGACAAATTTGCTACTCTTTTATTAGGTAGGGAGATTTTAAAGTTTAAATTTTATATTATTGTTTTCATTAGTTCACAAATAAAAAGAGCCTAATATATATGATAAATTAATTCCACATATTTATTTGAATCAATAATTATAATTTTACATAACTAATAAAAAAATCTCTTAATTAATAATGTATTTAAAATTTTATATAAAATAATTGATTAATAATTTTGAATTTTTTATTATGAATATTTAATTAATTTTGTAATCGTGGTTTCCACGGGTTATAAACTAGTATATTATAAATATCAGGGGTGTTTCTTTGATTTAACATATAATAATATTTGTCATATTGTTTAAGATAAGGATTATTTGAATATCGTTTTTTATTCGGTGTTAAAGTTATAAGAGGTCTTTAAGATGTATTTGTAAAAAACTTTTGAGATTAATGACAATGGACGCATACGATTATTTAAAACTAAATGAATATTTGCGCAAAGTATAGAATATAACAATATATTTGAAATCTTTATAAATATATGTTTTTTAAAATATATTAATAACGTTGTTTTGTTAGTTTTGAATTATTTGATAATATATGTAGACATTTTTTAAAATTCTACAATCCAAATTGTCTCAGTGACCTCTACTTACGTGTTACTCATGAATAAAATTAAATATAATATATGGTTTAATGATATTTAAAGGTGTTTAATTTTAAAAAAGTTTATTTGTTTAATATTTTAATTTCTGTTATTATAATTATTTAAAACATCAAACATTGTTTTTGTTTTTAAAGATAATAATATAATTTTTGTATATAATATTACTTTTAACTATTTTTGTTGTTAGTTATATAAAATAACGTATCTTAATTATTTTAATTTGGTTTCAGAAATTTAACTTTTTTAAAATTTATTTGATTAATATTGTTAGTTTCTTTGATTGTTATTATTTAAAACAACAAACATTGTTTTTGTTTTTAAAGATAACATTATAATTTTTTTTTATATAATATTACTTTTAACTATTTTTATTGTAAATTATTTTTAAGCTATTTATGAAAAATCTCAATGATTATAAATAAATAGTTTCATGTTCTTTTGTTGTTAATTTAGAACTACAATTTAGGTTGAACACTATAATTTATAACTTCTAAATATTTATAAAATAGTCTCTCGATTTTTTTTAAGTTTAACTGAAATTTTGATTTAAGTTAACCGTTTAAAATTATGTTAAAATTAATAATTTAACTATTTTGCATAAAATAATAAATTATACAAAAGTTATGACTTTAAATTGACAATTGTTCATATACGACAACATATTTAAAGTAATAAGTTAACTATAATACGTTAAAATTTTAAATTTATAATTTTATAAATAGAAATAAAATATGATATTTTAATATTATAGTTTAGTTAATTTATTATCAGAATTTAGTTTTTTGTATTAATCTAACATTATTAACCAATCATACATCATCATATCATACATACTTATAAAACTAACATTTTTTCTTGAATCTCATTCATTTGAAACCCCCATTCTTTTTTTCTTTCACCACATTCATTTGAAACTCCCATGACTTTTCAATTTCTTTATAATAATAATTATGATTATAATTTGTAATTAGGTTAAATAAATATCAAATCTAGAGTGTATTCATATATAAACTAAATTTCAATATTAAAATAGTATTTTTAATTGTACGTATAAAATTATGTTTTTTAACTTTTAACATATTATACTTAATTTATTAGTTTTAATATATTGTTGAATGTAAACCATTATGATTTTAAAGGTATAATTTTTGAACAATTTGTATAAAATACTTAAATTATTAATTAAAATATAACATTATAGGCTCAACTTAAATATAAATTTTATTTAACTTAAACAACCCAAAGATTATTTTAAAAACAATTAAAAGTGATAAATTGTAGTGTCTTTCTAATAATGATTGTAAGTTGGTTAATAAGGTTAAATAAATATCAAACCTAAAGTGTAATCATAAATAGACTAAATTTCAATTTTAAAATAATATATTTACTTCTATTTATAAAGTTATGTCTTTAGATTTTAATATATTATACTTAATTTATTAGATTTAAAATGTTGTTGCATGTAAACCATTATCAGTTTAAATCTACAATTTTTGAACAGTTTAGACAAAATACTTAAATTGTTAATTTAAATATAACATTACAGTGTCAACTTAAATATAAATTTCAGTTCCACTAAAAAAACCAAATAATATTTTGTAAATAGTTAAAAGTGATAAATTATAGTGATAAATGCAAAAACTAAATTGTAATATCAGTTTAACTAAAATATTTCCTAAATATATTTACATAATCGTTAAAAATTTTCAAATAAGTAGATTAAAACAACTTATAATAACAATAGTTAAAAATAACTCTATATAAATGATTATATTATTACCTTTAAAATCAAAAAATAATGTTTGATGTTTTAAATAATTATAATGATAGAAATTAAAACATCAAGCAAATATATTTTAAAAAATTATTTAAAAATAACAACTATAAATAATATTAAACCATATATAATATTTAATGTTATTGATGTGTAACTCGCGAGTAGAAGTCATTCAAACGATTGAGATTATGACGTTATAATAGATTTATATATTATCATATAATTCAAAATAGTCAATATATTATATCAAATTAATATATGAATTATTATATCAAATTTAACAACAACGTTAGTGTTATATTTAAAAAAATATATATTTGTAAAGACTTCAACTATATAGGTGTTTCTGCACATTACAATGTCAATTCAAATATAAATTTCAGTTTCATTTAAAAAACTAAAGAATATTTTATAAATAGTTAAAAGTGATAAATTGTAGTGATAAAAGCAAAAAACTAAATTGTAATTTCAATTTAACTAAAATGTTTCTTAAATATATTTTTATAATCGTTAAAAGTTTCCAAATAAGTAGCTTAAAATAGCTTACAATAACAATAGTTAAAAACAACTCTATATAAATGATTATATTGTTAGCTTTAAAAAAAACAATGTTTGATGTTTTAAATAATTATAATGATAAAAATTAAAACATTAAGCAAATAAATTTTAAAAAATTAATTAACAATATACAACTATAAATAACATCAAATCATATATTATATTTAATTTTAATCTCAATCGGATAGAAGTTATTCATACGATTGAGATTAAGAAGTTATAATAAATGTATATATTATCATATAATTCAAAATAATCAATATATTATATCAATTTAGTATATACAAATGATTATATCAAATTTAACAACAACGTTATTGTTATATTTAAAAATTCATATATTTGTAAAGACTTCAACTATATAGGTGTTTCTGTGCAACGCACAGGCATTCGCCTAGTTTATAATAATCATTAGAAAGAAATTGAAAAGTCATGGAAGTTTCAAATGCATGTGGTGCAAGTAAAAAAATGTCTTTTTTATAAGTATTTAAAATATTATACATTATGTTACAATCCTTAGAAACCAAGAGTAAAAGATTTATAATATTTTATTAAATTAATAAGATATAAGTTTTGTTTATACTTTTATATTGATTACTTTAAATTAATATATATTTTTTATTTGAATATCTGATATACATTATATATGTGAAGATATTTAATATAATTACGATTTATTGAACATAATATAAATTTGATTAGAGTGTAAAAAAAACACAATCAATCATAGAAATAACATTAATATACGAAAAAATAAATATAAAAGGAATTTAATAAAAATAAATAAACATAACATAATAAATTACTAATTTAAAACTACAAATTGTTTATAAATTTCTAAAAATTTCCTTACACACAACATTAGAAATTTTGTTTGCAATGCTATCATCATTATCTAAAATTAACAATTTTAATCATTTTTTACTTTGAACTTTAAATAAGACAACATAATTCTAAATTGTAACGACTAATCAAATATTTATTAATATGTTAAGATAAATGTTTCGTTGATGTGATGTTTTGTCGGTAAGTTTATACTGGTTAATTAAATTTAATATATACAATATCACTTTTTGAATTTAATCTAAACATGTTATTATTTTTTTGTAAAATATATCAATAAGTTAGTTTTATCAACCAAAAAATATATATTGTCATATTACTTTTTGTTAAATATATAAATAAGTTAGTTTTATCAGTAAAAATATATATATTGTCATTTTGCGTTGGTTTCAATCAAATCAAACAATAATCTAACAAATAATTATTTAGAATTTCCAAAATACAAACGTTAATATGATATGAATATGGTTAATTTAATCATAATCTTTTGATTTCATCTAGCAACAAAGAACTACGATTAATTTTAAAAGGTTAAAAGTAAAGAACTTATTTTATTATAAGGTATATTTATTTTTTAAACTTTTTGACATCATGAATCTTTTTAAGGTTGAACTGTGTTTTAAATTATATCTTAACATAAAACTATATTGATATTATTAATATTATAAATTTGATTTCATAGTTAATAACTTAGCTTTATAACAAAAGTCATCTTACTATTAACGAACAATTAAAAGAGTAAAAATGATATATCAATCCAAACATCTACCGGTCCGTATAAACTTCTTTGACAACATTTCATTTTGAAATGTCTATAACAGCGGAGACGATGTCTAGGGGCAAAATCGTCATTTAATAGAAGAAAATCCAATAGGCAGGAAGTCGAGAATCTCAGTTAAAAGCAAACTTTGTAAATTATACATAAACACACCCTACAACATCCTATATATAGCAAAACCGTGAAACTTATGTGATCCCACTTACCCCTTAGTAAGTGTATTTTGGTTCAAATTTCCATCATTTACAACTATTTGTAATCTTTCTTTGTATATAGTAATTCAAGAGTTTAATGACATAAAGTCATAACTTTGTCACGAGTTTAGCTTAACCCATTAAGACATAGAGAGGCAACACATATGACTACATTTTTGGAAAAATACAAAGGAGAAAAGTTCATATCTAGGATGTGTGGAATTATAGCTATTTGTAATCTTTCTTTGTATATAGTAATTCACGAGTTTAATGACATAAAGTCATAACTTTGTCACGAGTTTAGCTTAACCCATTAAGACATAGAGAGGCAACACATATGACTACATTTTTGGAAAAATACAAAGGAGAAAAGTTCATATCTAGGATGTGTGGAATTATAGATTCCATGAGAAAACCTTGCATCAAAACAATCCTCTTGTCTTTTGTTTTTTCTTTTTTTCCTGCCCAACATCTCTTTGGATATGTTGTCTCTCTCGTCATCTCTTTCAATATTTTCTCCACCTTGTTTCCTCCAAAAACTCCCAAAACGTAACGTTACTTATGAAGTACGAAATATGTGATGAGTTTGAGCCATAAGAACTTTCCTATGTGCACATGCAAACCCTAATGCTTGGATCTAGGTTTCTCTAATTGAACATGCAATGTATCCAAGGCTTACAATTATAGATATAGTGTAAACAATTGAATCATAACATATGAAATCAAATCTAGAAGAATACCTTAAGTTGGTTGCTTGAAACTTCTTGTTCTTGGAGCTTAGAGTCACAATTGTCACTCCTCTAATGGCTTACAAATACCAACTAGCAAGAGGATGATTTGAGAGAGAGGAGAGGTAAGGAAATCAGCTTTAGGGTTTCTTTCTTGCAAGAGTGGCCGATTTCCCTCACCCATGGGGTCTATTTATACTATGAGCTACTAGGGTTACACCCTTAACCCTAATTGAATAACTTATGCCCTAAGCAATCCAAAGATCCTTCTAGATATGAGGCTTAGATGGATTTAAGATATCTTAACCCTAAAATTCGTCCACCCTAATATTAGTAAGGATTCATAGCCCAAAAACACAACTATCATACATTTGACAGTTTATGCCCCTTTATTCAATTATCCTCTTTAAGTCACCAAATTAATTCTTAATTAATTTATGACTTACATCAATCAAATAATATTATTATTCCTTTAATATATTACTCTCATAATACATTAATAATAATATCTCTTCTCTCTTTATAAATCACCATGTCAAGTTGCTATGGTGAAGGCAACCCAAAAGGACCATGCACAACCGGGTCAAGTACTTACCAAATATAGTTATAGGCTTAGACACTAATCCAACAGTCTCCTACTTGGATAAGTCTAGTAACTATAAATGCAAACACAATCCGATTAGCAATCGTAGCTCTCAAAGACGCTGTCAAACTCTGATCTTATCAGTATCCTGTCCTTTAGATAAGGGATCATATAATCCTCTGTTTAGATATCGTGCAGACAATCTCATGGAACATAGTCATACTTATTGTCCAGCAGTTGGTTTCTCGATCTCAGATTCATTTGGCGTAGAACTTAATTGAACACATCAATTCAGTCCTGACCGGGCCCGACACATAAGTCAAATTAAATCATCGAGGGGCCCTGATATCGCTTTTACCCTCTTAGGATAAAAGTAACAGATAAACTTCGACTTATATGCATTTACTATTTACTAATCAACTATACACAACAATGCGTTTTATAACATCAATTTACTGATGCGGTTTCGCATTATCAATGTACAACCAATTAGTAAACAATAAACCATATATCTTGGTTTTAAGACCATACGATATTATCATCTTGCGATCACTTGCGGTACATTCCATAAAGTGATTCCAGCAAGCGCGGGTTTATTCTAATGCTCAAAACTTGTTCATAAGCACTCATGAACATTGCAGCAAACCTTTGCTATGTTTAATACCTTTTAGACAATCTACACACCAATTCATGACAATTTTTATTCATACCTACTTCCAACATATGAACGATTTGTGGACCATTCAAATAATTTGATTATTCTTAATAACTCAATTATTCAGGAAGTCAAAACATGCAAAGTGAAACAATAGTTAAACAATTAACATAAGACAGTAGTTTTACTTATAAATAATACTCCTTTATTTAATCATCAAATGTCAATTACATTTATCTATTACATGTTTCTAAACTATCTAATCTAAACTAATATCGTCTTTCAGCCCAATGCTCCTAGCGTGCTGCAAGTGCTTAACCCTACTCAGTCCCTTCATAAGCGGATCTGCTGGGTTATCCTCTGACGATACCCTCTTTACTACGAGGTGTCCTTTTACCCGATGTCTAATAAAGTGATATTTTCTGTCGATATGCCGAGATCTACCATGATCCCTCGGTTCCTTGGTCAAGGCAACCGCTCCTTCATTATCACAGAAAATTTCCATAGGCTCCTTTATGGAAGGCACAACTCCAAGGTCACCAATGAAGTTCTTCAACCACATCGCCTCTTTTGACACTTCGCTTGCTGCAATGTACTCTGATTCGCACGTTGAATCAGCTACGGTTTCTTGCTTGGAACTTTTCCAAGTCACTGCTCCTCCATTAAGGGTAAAGACTAAGCCCGACTGCAAACGGTAGTTGTCCCTGTCGGTCTGGAAGCTGGCGTTACTATACCCTCGCACCTTTAAGTCATCACTCCCTCCGAGGACTAAAAACCATTCCTTGGTCCTCTGAAGGTACTTAAGGATATTCTTGACTGCGATCCAATGAGCTCTGCCAAGGTTCCCTTGATATCTACTGACCATGCTCAAAGCAAAGGCCACATCAGGGCGAGTACAAGTCATAGAATACATGATTGAGCCAACTGCGGAAGCGTAAGGTACTCGGCTCATCTCAACTATATCGGCTTCTGTACTCGGACTTTGAGTCTTACTCAATTTGGCATTACTTTGTATCGGTAGTTATCCCTTCTTCGAGTTTTCCATACTAAAACGTTTTAGTACCTTATCCAAGTAAGTATTCTGACTAAGTCCTATTAGTCTCTTACTTCGTTCTCTCACTATCCTTATTCCCAAAATATAGGAAGCCTCTCCGAGGTCCTTCATAGCGAAGCACTTCCTAAGCCAGGACTTAACCTCCTACAGAGTCGGGATGTCGTTTCCTATGAGTAGTATGTCATCGACATACAAAACGAGGAAGCTAACCATACTCCCACTGACTTTGACATATACACATGATTCATCTTCACTTCGTACAAATCCAAACTCTTTGACTTTCTCATCAAAGCAAAGATTCCATCTGCGAGATGCTTGCTTAAGTCCATAAATTGACTTCTCAAGATTGCACACTCTATTAGGATGCTTTGCATAAACAAAACCCTCTGGCTAAGCCATGTAAACATCCTTAGCCAACTTCCCATTAAGGAAAGTGGTCTTGACATCCATCTGCCATATCTCATAATCATGAAATGCAGCAATGGCTAGCATCACCCTAATAAACTTTATTTTAGCAACTGGCGAGAAGGTCTCATCATAGTCAACTCCGGGAGTTTGAGTAAAGACCTTCGCAACCAATCGCGCCTTATATGTGTGCACATTCCCATCCATGTCGGTCTTCTTCTTGAAGATCCATTTGCACCCAACCGTCTTACGTCCGGGCACATTGTCAACCAAATTCCAAACTTGGTTGTCATACATGGACTGAATCTCGCTGTCCATCGCCTCTTTCCATTTTGCAGACTCTGGGCCTTCCATGGCTTCCTTATAGCTATTAGGTTCATCTAGATTTATTAGTGTACCATCATTAATATACGTGTCCCCTTCAGTAGTAATATGAAAGCCATAAAATTGGGGTTGAACTCTAACTCTTTCGGAATGTCTAAGAGGTAAGGACTCGTCATTTAGTTCAATCGGAGTTTCCTCCTTAGGTTGAGCGCCAGCGTTTGAGGTTCCTTCATCGCTCGACTCTTGAATCTCTTCAAGATCGATTTGCCTCCCACTGTCCCCTTGGTTTATGAGTTCTCGCTCTCAGAAAACCCCTCTCCTTGCAACGAAGACAACATTGTCACTCGATCTATAGAAGAGATATCCAAAGGATTTCTGCGGGTAGCTGATGAAAATACACCGCTCACTACGAGGTTCGAGCTTGTCGTGAGTTTCTCGTCTTACGAAAACCTCACAGCCCCAAACCTTGATATGTTCCAACGAAGGAGCTTTCCCTGTCCACATCTCGTGAGGTGTTTTCGCAACCTTCTTTGTAGGGACTCGGTTAAGGATATGGGCGGCAATCTCTAAGGCATACCCCCAGAATGAGATAGGTAGTGAAGCACGACTCATCATAGAACGAACCATGTCTAAAAGGGTTCGATTACGCCTTTCTGCCACACCATTCAACTGCAGTGTCCTAGGTGGCGTCAATTGCGAAACTATTTTGCATTCCTTGAGATAGTCGTGGAATTTAAGACTTAGGTACTCTCCTCCTCGATCGGATCGAAGCATCTTGATTTTCCTGCCCAATTGATTCTCCACTTCATGTTTGAAATCTTTGAAAGTTTCAAATGTTTCTAACTTGTGCTTGATTAAGTAAATATACCCATATCTACTATAATCATCAGTGAAAGTCACGTAGAAGCGGTTCGCATCCTTTGTGGTGGATCTAAAGGGACCACGCACGTCGGTGTGTATGAGATCCAATAAACCCTCACCCTTCTCACAAGTGCCAGTGAAGGGTGACTTGGTCATCTTTCCAAGTAAACAAGATTCGCACATGTCATCTTCCCTAAGGTCGAATGACTCCAACACTCCATCCTTTTGGAGTTGGGCTATGCGCTTCTTGTTGACATGTCCAAGACGACAATGCCACAAGAATGCTTTATCCATACTATTGGAAGAATCCATACACAACACATCATTTCCTAGGTTATCTACAACCATAACAGTTTCATAGATTCCATTACAAGGCATTGCTTCAAAATATAAAACACCATTTAGATAAGCATAACTCGAACCATTCTCATTATTAAACGAATATCTAAATCCTTGTCTAAATAAACCATGAAATGAAATGATGTTTCTTGCCATATTTGGCGAGTAGCAATAATTATTTAAAGCTAAACCTAATCCATTACTAAGCACTAGAGAATACACTCCAACCTTGGTGACATGCGACGATCTTCTATTCCCCATGATTAGATTTATTCTTCCACGCTCCACATCCCTATTTCTTCTTAGTCCCTGCAAATCAGAACAAATGTGATAACCAAATCCTGTATCAAGAACCCAAGAAATAGCATGATATGAATTATTAGATTTAATTGTGTAAATACCTGCAAAAGATGGCTTGATCTTCCCATCCTTGATGGCTTGCAGATATTCCGGGCAGCTTCTCTTCCAATGCCCTAATTTGTGGCAATGGTGACACTCTGCCTCCTTTGGGTTTGGGTTGGGCTTAGCAGGGCCAACCTTGGTCCCACTAGAAGAGGAACCATCTTGGGAATTTCCCTTGTGGTGGCTTTTTGAATAAGCCTTCCTCTTCTTGCCCCTTCCCTGCCCAATAGCCAAAACAGGAGCATCGGGTGGATTGGGAGTTAATGCAACAGACTTGTCCTTGAGGTTGCTCTCAGCAGTCCTTAGGAGCCCTTGGAGTTTGCTTAGGGTGACCTCTTCCTTGTTCATGTGGTAGGTCATCATAAATTGGTTGTAGCATGAGGGCAAGGAGTGAAGAACGATGTCGATAGCCAAATCTTCCCTAAAGTTAACATTTAACTTGCGAAGACGATCAACATATCTTTGCATCTTTTGCAAGTGCACGGTTAGAGACTCTCCACTTCCCATCTTAGCAGTGATCATGTTCGTGATGATCTCATAGCACTCTTGCCTCGCGCTTTGGTGGTATCTCTCCATTAAGTCTTGATGCATCTCGTACAGATACATGTCATTATAGGACTTTTGGAATTCGGGGTTCATTGTGGCTAGCATAATGCAATGGACTTTCGTTGCATCATGCTCATGGGTCTCAAAGACATCCATTTCTTCGGGAGTAGTGATTTCTGGATTGATCTTTTCGAGCTTCTCATCGAGGACATACTCTTTGTCCTCGTAGCGCGCAATCGTGCGAATGTATCTTATCCATTCGCTAAAGTTCGATCCGTCAAAAGTCACTTTTGACAAAGGCTCATTAGTGTGAATGAGCTAGCAGCAACGTTGTTTGCGTTAGACATCTACAAATAGAAAGGAACAAAGTTTGATTAGAATTAAGTCCCTAATTAAACACCCAAAATGAAAAATTAGGGCTAGGACCCAACAACATTATTTACACATTAGAAAAGGGATGCCGTAATCCGACATGCAAATAATTTGGAGGTAAGTGAATGACGATTCACTAATTCTTCACCATGAAAAACATAAGCTTAAGTTTTAAATGTATTGAGAATTCCTAGATTTCTTTGAGATTCATTTAACTTTTCAATGGCATGTTTAAATCTCGATATACCCCTCTAGTTTGTGACTGGGATGCCGAGGATCACAAAGCGGGTGTGAATAACCATGCAAATATACGTGATGCCCTCATTGTTACAGTCATCTATTCGATGTGCCAGTTAACCACACACGCTCCATCGAACTATGACAAACAATGAGTCGCCCTTTGCTACAATTGCTTAGAACCAATTAGTGTGCCGGTTAACCACACGCGCTCCACTAACTTCTCAGCAAGGGTACAAAGTGTAATATTATGGGATTGCATCAATTCACTTTTCCTAAAGTAACTAAGATTGGGAATTTTATGAAACGCGTTTAGTTACTTTATATAGATTCATTATACTTATTAATGAGGAGAGGATTGCCCTATCCTACCCGTTCGGCTAACGACCCTTCACCAGTCAAGCAAGCGGTGGGTGTGAGTGTACACACATTAAGCGTCATTTTATAGACATCAACCTTATACCCACCTTATAGACCGACTTCGTGAATGAGGCCTACTAACGGTAAGAATAGCATTTTAAATCATATATATATATATATATATATATATATATATATATATATATATATATATATATATATAAAGCTTGTAATAATATAATAGTATAGTGTTGAATTTTAAACTTGTAAAATTCTAGGGTTTGAAATTTAAATTACTCAAATTAAACTTTTAATCACAAAACTTAAATTTCAAAACTTGAGGACAAGTTTTAAACTTTTCAAAACATAAAGGATCAAATAGCAAATAATATAAATCAACTAATTAATTTAATGATTATTTAAATTTGACCTAGTCAATATTACTTGCAAGACAATTTACCAATTTAATTCAAATAATCAATTATTATCATATAAGGAAATTATTATTCAATCAAATGGTAATTATCTTTTGTTTAGTCAAGAATATACTCAAATATATGATAAAATTCGAATATTAATGACCCATAACAATTAAGGCAAGTATCCTCAAGAAAAACAACAAGAAATCCCGAAATCAACTCTAACTGACGCTAGAACTCGCCGAGTTCCACTATGAACTCGCCGAGTTGGAGCTACTCGCCGAGTCCACAATGGAACTCGCCGAGTTCATCAGTCAGAAGCACAAAAAACGAATTTTTCAAGCAAAAGAAATTAACCAAAGCATCAATTCAATAGAAATCAATCAAAGCTCTGATACCACTGATGGGTTTGATTCATAAGAACTTTCATATGTGCACATGCAAATCCTAATGCTTGGATCTAGGTTTCTCTATTTGAACATGTAATGTATCCAAGGCTTACAATTATAGATCTAGTGTAAACAATTGAATCATAACATATGAAATCAGATCTAGAAGAACACATTAAGTTGGTTGCTTGAAACTTCTTGTTCTTGGAGCTTAGAGTCACAATTGTCACTCCTCTAATGGATTACAAACACCAACTAGCAAGAGGATGATTTGAGAGAGAGGAGAGGTGAGGAAATCGGCTCTAGGGTTTCTTTCTTGCAAGAGTGGCCGATTTCCCTCACCCATGGGGTCTATTTATACTATGAGCTACTAGGGTTACACCCTTAACCCTAATTGAATAACTTATGCCCTAAGCAATCCAAAGATCCTTCTAGATATGAGGCTTAGACGAATTTAAGATATCTTAACCCTAAAATTCGTCCACCCTAATATTAGTAAGGATTCATAGCCCAAAAACACAACTATCATACATTTGACAGTTTATGCCCCTTTATTCAATTAACCTCTTTAAGTCACCAAATTAATTCTTAATTAATTTATGACTTACATCAATCAAATAATATTATTATTCCTTTAATATATTACTCTCATAATACATTAATAATAATATCTCTTCTCTCTTTATAAATCACCATGTCAAGTTGCTATGGTGAAGGCAACCCAAAAGGACCATGCACAACCGGGTCAAGTACTTACCAAATATAGTTACAGACTTAGACACTAATCCAAAAATATTCTAGGGAAATTTTGAAAAACGCATATCTATATCCATCGTTTGTCCCTTTTTGTGACATGTAGATTATGTTCTCGAAGTCCAGGCTTTACCTCTCTTTCTCATTCATGTAACCCTTTATACTTCTAATTTTCTTGGCTGGAAATCGCTTTATGCATAGCTAGAATAACGCTTGAAACATGCCTTCTTTCCGAATGATCCAATCCCACTCTTATTCTCTCCTTCGATCTCTTTTCTTGTGGACAAAGAAAAACACGCAAAGTAAGACTGCGTATGACGCAAAACTAAGGGGTTAACGCCTCGTTTCCAAGTCTAACAAAAGAAAAGAAGCGAAGAGAAAAGAAAAGAAAGTCATGATAGAAAATAAGAGAAAGGAAAGGAAAAGAAAATTTTCTTTTGTGTTCCCGAGTTGTAGAGAAGCGGAAAGAAAATGAATCATTTTGTTCTTTCTTTTCAAATCCTCCCAAATCGGAAGGAAAGTTAGGATGTAAAGTGATCCTCCCATTTCCCTCCACTTCCCTCCTTTAATGAAACTCGAGAACATCAATTTATTTTATTTTCTTCTCATTTTCATCCATTTCCTTTCCTTTCTCTCGTTAAGTTGAACTCGGGAACATGTTGTAAGGGAAGGGCCATCTTTTTATTTATTTATTTTTGGGTTGCATGATCATGGGCGGAGCTTATATATAGCCAGGGGGCTGTGGCCCCCCTATTTTTTTTAACAATTAGTCCATAACTATTTAAAAAGTTACATATTATGCCTAACACTATAAAATTTGACTTTGCCCCCCCCCCCCCCCCCCCCCCCAATCAAAACTTCAAGCTCTGCCAATGTGCATAATCATGTATGCAGCAAGAGAAATGCATGACCCATATATATTTTTCCAACTTTGACATATTTGGTCCCTTGCTACCTTAATCTTACAACTTAAGTTTTTAAGTGGCGATTTTAGTCCCTAAGGTTTATTTGATCATAACATGCATTATTATAGTTCCTTTTATTTTTTAATCCAACACAAAACTATTATTATTAATTCTTAAAGATCAAAATCCTTAAATTGCGCTAAATAATCAAATAACGAAAAATGGTGTAACATCCCGAAAATGAGGTATTTCCAAATTTAACCCTTTAGTATGAATGCTTATGGTATTTAGCCCTTGTGTATGAGAAATCTTGCAAAATGGCCCATAGTGGCATTTTTGTAATTTCAAGTCGAAGGTTAGTACGTTAGGCGTACGTTGTGTACGTTGGACGCACATGTGCAGGTCTAGCACGTTGGGCGTACATTGCGTACGCAGGGCTTACGTGCGAAGGTTACAAAACCTATAATTTAGGGTTTGTACCCTATTTAAACATCTTTATGGCCTCCAACCTCATCTCTCATCAGCCTCCAACACCTCCATTCAATTTTAGCAAGCCCTAGCCACTTGTTTGAGCATTCTTGACCTTTGTGTGTGTTTTTGGTGGTCTTAGAGGAGAAAGAAGGAAGTAGATCCACCTTGGAAGCTTGAAGGAGCTTTGGATCTGGGATCTTCACCTCTCTAACAACCTCCAAGAGGTATAAAGTTTCAAACTTGGCTTGTATTTCATTAGATCTTGCTAAGTCCTTGATTCATGAGCATTTTGTCCCAAGTCTTGACCTTTTTGGAGTATGAAATGCTCTAGTCCATTCTAGCCGTCCTTTCCGATTTTTTAAGGGGTTTAGACGCATAAAAATAGGGCCTTGGCTCTTAATCCTTTTCCATGCATGTGTTTGATTGTTTTAATGGGTTAAGAGGATGGAGTTTTTAGCATTTAGCACTTATTGGCCATGCAAGACCATAAAGTTGGAAACTTTATGGTCAACGATGATATTTGGGACTTGGATCTACAATTTGGTCATAATAGCTTAAGTATTAAGCTCTTAACTTGTTAAGAAGAATTCCAGCTGCATACGTTGGGCATACCATTTGGTACGCTGCGCGTACACAGCTCAGTCCCCGACTCCTCGGATAGCGAGTATGTCCCGCGTACATCCGAAGTATGCCCAACGTATGAGGGCTGAGTTGACTCAGTTGATTTGAATCGGCTGGGTTGACTCAGTTGATTTCATTGATTTTGACCGATTTTGACCAAGGGTATTTTGGGAAATTGATATTAATTTAGATTGGGAAATGTTTTGATTATTAGGAATCGGGTAGAGCCGATTGTCGGAGCAAAGATTCATTCAGATTGTATTCGGACTGAGAGGCAAGTTTTTCATTACTACACTTGTGGGTTGAAGACACCAATGTCGGCCCGGTAGATTATGTATCATGGCTAGGATGTTGCTATGATGTAGTGATTTGTTAAGATCTATATGATTATCTGTTTGTTGTTATATGTTTATCTGTTTTATATATATATATATATATATATATATATATATATATATATATATATGTCAACATAGTTGTTGGAATAGTGTCTAAGGCTACAACTATATTAGGCAAGTATTTGACCCGGTTGTGCATGGTCCTTTTGGGTTGCCTTCACCATAGCAACTTGACAGGATGATTTATTATGAGAAAAGAAATATTATTAATATATTATGAGAATAATATAAGGAATAATAATATTATTATTTGATTAATATAAGTCATAAATTAATTAGGAATTAATTTGGTGACTTAAAGAGATTAATTGAATAAAGGGGTATAAACTGTCAATTGTATGATAGTTGTACTTTGGGCTATAAATCCCTTATGGATAATGGTGGATGATTTCTAGGGCTTTGAATAGGCTTAGATTTCGTCCAAGGCTTATCAATTAGGGTATTAGATTGCTTAGGGCCTAAGTTATCCAATTAGGGTTTAAGGGTGAAACCCTAGGAGCCTTACAAGTATAAATAGATCCCAAGGGTGAAGGGAAATCAACACTTGTGATTTAGAAAGAAACCCTGGACGATTTTGATCCCCTCTCCTCTCTCTCTCAAATCATCCTCTTGCTAGTTGGTGTTTGTAAGCCATTAGAGGAGTGACAATTGTGACTCTAAAGCTCCAAGGACAAGAAGATCAAGCAAGTGATTCAAGGTAAACTTCTAATTCTGATTTCATATTGTTATTATAGTCTATTAGCCATTAGAAGTCTTGGACTGAATGCATGTTTAATTAGAGAAACCTAGATCCAAGCATTAGGGTTTGCATGTGCACATAGGAATGTTCATATGGCTAAAACCCATCAGTGGTATCAGAGCCTAGATTAGTTTCTATTGAATTGATGCATTGGTTGCTTGTTTGATGCCTTCAAAATTCGAATTTTGTGGTTCTGTCTGATGGACTCGGCGAGTCCCATAGTGGACTCGGCGAGTAGGCTCGACTCGGCGAGTCCATTGGGGTACTCGGCGAGTCCAAGCTTCAGAAAGAGCAAATGTCGGGATTTCTTGCTGTTTATCTTTGAGATACTTGCCTTTATCATATTAGATCAATATAAATCCGATTTTATGATATATATGAGTATATTCTTGATCTAATTGAAGATATTTATCAATTAACAAAATATTTATTTCCTTATGTGATAATTGATTAATTATTATTTTATATATTAAAACCCAACGTGCTTATCAACAGTAAACTTCATCCGTTTGACATTTTAGCCACAATAGTGTACGCATTCATGCTTTTCGAGTTTTCGTACTGTAAATTACCAATTGCCTTCTTGCCCAATCCAATATTCCTATTCCATCCTTCCAACGACCCAAATTCTTAGAACTTCTCCTTCTTTGTCTCCCATTCTCTGCAACTCTTTCTTCGTTTCTGTATCTCTGCAACTGTTCGTACTCAAAAGGCATGTCAATTGCAATCTCTTTCTATCTCTCATATGCACACAGTTATCAATCTAATCATGGAGTTTCTCTGATCTTTCTGAATTTGGGCAAAAACATCGACTAAAATGGTTTGTTGATATGTAAATATTGATGATTTCTGAAATAATTCTTCAATCATGTTTCCAGTGGGCAAAAAACGGCTTAATTCCTCAACAACGGAAAATAACCAACATTCGATTCTTTCAAATCCTAAGGCTTGAAGATGAATCATGAAAATTATCTCCACTTTCATCAATTAGGGTTTAATTTCTAAAATTCATAAGATATCAAATCAATGATTTCTGAAATAATTCTTTAATCATGCTCCCAGTGGGCAAAAAACGACTTAATTCCTCAATAACAAAAAATAACCAACATCCGATTTTTCCAAATCCTAAGGCTTGAAGATGAATCATGAAAATTATCTCCATTTTCATCAATTAGGGTTCAATTTCTAATTCATAAGATATCAGATCGATCTCTTCCTGTCTCTTATACACACAAAGTAAGACAACTTTTTTCTCTGTCATTATGAATTTGTGCAAAATTAGAATTGTCTCCGATTTCATCAATTAGGGTTTAATTTGTGATTCATAACATATGAAATGCATTCTCTTCATCTCTCGCATACTCAAACATTGGGTCGACTTTTTCTGACTCTTTTTCAAATTGTGCAAAAATAGTGTTTCTCTGTTACCTTGATGGCCAAATCTGCAGACACAAAAAAACCAACATATTAAATGAACTTAAAGAAGGATAAAGTACAAGTAATCGTTAATATATTTAAGTTCAGAACTTCTTACTAGGAAAAATTATTGGCCATGAATTGAGAACCTATAAGCATCAATGAAGGGTAATTTTTCAATATTGTGATATTGTCATCGAGTTATTAATATTTCCACTTAATAGTTTTTCTTAATAGCAACAAACAAACACTGAAAGCCAAGTACAATGTCTAATAGAAATAAACATTTGTACATTATTTCCACCTTTAATCTAACATCTTCATTTGCTTTGATAATCATAATTGACACTTGACAGTAAAAGGTTTTAATACAAACAAGCACTAGGTGACCATTACTAAAATTTTACCAATGAAAACATATATGGTTGGTAATGAACAATTGATGTTTGAACAACTAAAGTATAAGTAGAAGCTAAATAAAAAAAATCTTTTGATAAAAAGTAATTAAATATTGAAAAGTAAGAAAGAAGGAATTGTAATATGTAATTTCGTTTAAAGAGTTACACCTATGTAGTAAAAAATCAAATTGTTCCAAATAATATCTTTGAATGATCGGATGAAACCCACTTCTTATTTTCTTCAAAATGTTGTGTATAAAACCAATGTCAGGGGTAAAATTGGTATTTGTTTTTTTAAAATAATCTGTTATACTAATGGTATCCAAGGTTAGTGGTATAATTGGTATATTCTTTTTTTAATAATCTGTTATACTAATGGTATATATACAAGACAAACAAATATCAAATTCATCCACGATCAGGGGTATAATTGGTATTTATATATATATATATATATATATATATATATATATATATATATATATATATATATATATATATATTAATTTTTGAACTGATTGATAAGGTGTCATGTGCAAATGCCAAAAATAATAGGAAATTCAATCACCTTGATATCTAATGTTGGTTTTCGAATGGCTATGTTTAGTTTAGGTAACTGCTTGATTTTTTTTGTTTATATTTTACTAAAATAAACAAGTTGTAGAGTAGTTATATTTTAAATCAACTTTTTTGGAATTTAGTTAATATGATATATTTGGGCTTTAATTAATACGACGAAAATAAATGTCGATCTACTTGAATTCACAAGATATTTCTATTTAAAATATTCAAACATTTAAAAAGTTGCATATTTTGGTTAGTTGTTTTTTTTTGGTATCATTGACTTGGTCTTTATGCCAACAAAAGTAAGGTTTAATCTTTCATATTACCCTTTTAATACGAACTTGCCAAAAAGGTTGTTCTCTGTTATTTCAGAAATGAGAAGACTTGCAGATCTCATCAGATTATTTCAAAAACGAGAAGAGTTACATATCTCATCAGCACTCATCTTCATAATTTGCAACACAAATATAAAACATTATCTTATGTAACGTTAATGACATTATCAAATACACTACTCATATAATTGTTCTTAACGACATTATCAAATACACTACTTATATAAGTGTTCTGCTTAAAGGAAGTAGTTATCATATTTTTAATAACAATAATAAGTGAATACATTTACCATTTATAGTAGCAGAAAAACAACAATTAACGTGACCCGTGGTTAACCACGGATTCACACACTAGTTTAGATTAAATTGGTAAATTGTTTTGCAAGAAATTATTAAATAAATCAAATATGGATAATTATGTGATTAAATGTTAATTTAGATTATTTGTTATTTGATCCCCTATGTTTTGAAAAGGTTTAAAACTTGCCCTCAAATTTTGAAATTTATGTTTTGTGATTAAAAGTTTTAATTTAGACAATTTAAATTTCAAACCTTAGAATTTTACAAGTTTAAAATTCAACCCTATATTAATATAATATTACAAGATTATTATATATATATATATATATATATATATATATATATATATATATATATATATATATGTATAATTAAAATGCTAGTCTTACCGTTAGTAGGCCTCATTCACGAAGCCGGTCTATAAGGTGGGTATAAAGTTGCTGCCTATAAAATGGTGCTTAATGGGTGTACACTGACACCCACCGCTTGCTTGATCGGTGGAGGGTCTTTAGCCGAACGGGTAGGATAGGGCAACCTAATCTCTTCATTAAAAGTATAATATGAAATACAAAGTAACTACATGTTTTTCAAAATTTCCCAATCCTAGTTACTTTAGGAAAAGTGAATTGATGCAATCCCATGAAATTACACTTTGCACCCTTGCTAAGAAGTTAGTGGAGCGTGTGTGGTTTACCGGCACACTAATTGGTTCTAAGTAACGGTGGAAAAGGGTGATTCATTGTTTATCATAGTTCGATGGAGCGTGTGTGGTTTACCGGCACATCGAATAGATGATTGTTACAATGAAGGCACCATGTGAATTTGTATGGTAATTCACACCCACTTTGTGATCCTCGGTATCCTAGTTACAAACGAGAGGGGCATATCGAGATTTAAACATGCCATTGAAAAGTTTCAATGAATCTCATCCAAACCTAGGAATTCTCAATACATTTAGAACTTAAAGTTATGTTTTCATGGTGGAGAATTAGTGAATCGTCATTCACTTACCTTCAAATTGTTTACATGTTAGATCACGGTATCCCTTTTCTAATATGTAAATATTGTTGTTGGATCATAGCCCTAATTTTTCTTATTGGGTGATAATTAGGGATTCAAATTCTAATCTATCTTGTCCTTTCTATTTGTAGATGTCGAACGCGAACAACATTGCTGCTAGTTTATTCACGTTGATGAGCCTTTGCCAAAAGGTGACTTTCGATGGGACAAACTTTAACGAATGGATAAGATACATTCACACAATTGCTCGCTACGAGGACAAGGAGTATGTCCTCGATGAGAAGCTCGAGAAGATTAACCCAGAAATCGCTACTCCGGCTGAAATGACTGCTTTTGAGACTCATGAACGTGATGCGACGAAGGTTCATTGCATCATGATAGCCACTATGAACTCCGAATTCCAAAAGTCCTATGAGGACATGTATCCGTACGAAATGCACCAAGACTTGTTGGAGAGATACCACCAAAACGCGAGGCAAGAGCATTACGAGATTTTCACTAACATGATTTCCGCCAAAATGGGTCATGGAGAATCTCTTACCGTGCACCTGCAAAAGATGCAAAGGTATGTCGACCGTCTTCGCAAGTTGAATGTTGACTTTGGGGAAGACTTGGCGATCGACATGGTGCTTCACTCTTTGCCTCCGTGTTACAATTAATTTAGGATGACCTACCACATGAACAAAGAAGAGTTCACCCTAAGTAAGCTCCAAGGTCTCCTTAGGGTTGCTGAAAGCAACCTCAAGGACAAGTCTGTTGCACCCACTCCCAATCCACCCGCTGCTCCTATTGTGGCCATTAGGCAAGGAAGAGGAAAGAAGAGGAAGGCTTCGTCTAAAAACCATCGCAAGGTTAAGTCCCGAGATGGTGCCTCTTCTAGTGGGACCAAAGTTGATCCTGCTAAACCCTGTCCTAACCCAAAGGAGGCAGAGTGCCACCACTGCCACAACATAGGACATTGGAAGAGAAGCTGCCCAGAATACCTGCAAGCTATCAAGGAAGGAAAGATCAAGCCATCTTTCGCAGGTATTTACACAATTAAATCTAATAATTCATCTCATGCTATTTCTTGGGTCCTTGATACCGGTTGTGGTTACGACATTTGTTCTGATTTGCAGGGACTAAGAAGAAATAGGGATGTGGAGCATGGAAGAATAAATCTAATCATGGGGAACAGAAGATCGTCGCCTGTGACCAAGATTGGAGTGTATTCTTTAGTGCTTAGGAATGGTTTATGTTTAGATTTGAACAATTGTTGCTATTCGCCAGAAATGGAAAGAAACATCATTTCATTTCATGGTTTGTTTAGACAAGGTTTTAGATTTTCTTTTAATAATGAGAATGGTTCTATTCTTGCTTATCTAAATGGTGTCTTATATTTTGAAGCAATATCGTGTAATGGAATTTATGAGACTGTTATGATTGTAGATAACTTAGGAAATGGTGTTTTATTCATGGATTCTTCCAATGGTATGGATAGAGCATACTTGTGGCGATGTCGTCTTGGACATGTCAACAAGAAGCGCATAGCCCAACTCCAAAAGGATGGAGTGTTGGAGTGATGCGACCTTAGGGAAGATGACACATGCGAGTCTTGTTTTCTTGGAAAGATGAATAAGTCACCCTTCACTAGTACATGTAAAAGGGGTGAGGGTCTATTGGACCTCATACATACCGATGTATGTGGACTGTTTAGATCGACCACGAAGGATGGAAACCGCTTCTATGTGACTTTTACCGATGACTATAGTAGATATGGGTACATCTACTTAATCAAGCAAAAGTCAGAAACATTTGAAAAGGTTCAAAGAATTCGAGAATGAAGTGGAGAATCAATTGGGCAGGAAAATCAAGATGCTTCGATCCGATCAAGGAGGAGAGTACTTAAGTCTTGAATTCCACGACTATCTCAAGGAGTGTGGAATAGTTTCACAATTGACGCCACCTAGGACACCGCAGTTTAATGGTGTGGCAGAAAGGCGTAATCGAACCTTGTTAGACATGGTTCGTTCTATGATAAGTCATGCTTCACTACCTATCTCATTCTGGGGGTATGCCTTAGAGACTGCCGCCCACATCCTTAACCGAGTCCCTACTAAGAAGGTTGCCAAAACACCTCACGAGATGTGGACAGGGAAAGCTCCCGCGTTGGCACATATCAAGGTTTGGGGTTGTGACGCTTTCGTAAGACGAGATACTCACGACAAGCTCGAACCTCGTAGTGAGCGATGTATTTTCATCGGCTACCCGTAGAAATCCTTTGGACATCTCTTCAATAGACCGAAGGACAATGTTGTCTTCGTTGCGAGGAGAGGAGTTTTCCGAGAGTGAGAACTCATAAGCCAAGGAGACAATGGGAGGCAAATCGAGCTTGAAGAGATTCAAGAGTCTATTGATGAAGGAACCTCTATCGCTGGCACTCAACCCGAGGAGGAAACTCTGGTTGAACCGATTGACGTGTCATTACCTCTTAGACGTTCCGAAAGAGTTAGAGTTCAACCCTAGTTATATGGTTTTCATATTACTACCGAAGTGGATACGTATATTAGTGATGGTACACTAATAAACCTTGATGAACCCAATAGCTATAAGGAAGCCATGGCAGGCCCAGAGTCTGCAAAATGGAAAGAGGCAATAGACAGCGAGATCCAGTCCATGTATGACAACCAAGTTTGGAATTTGGTTGATAATGTGCCCGGACGAAAGATCGTTGGGTGCAAATGGATCTTCAAGAAGAAGACCGACGTGGATGGAGACGTATACACAATAAGGCGTGATTGGTTGCGAAGGGCTTTACTCAAACTACCCGACTTGACTATGATGAGACCTTCTCACCAGTTGCGAAGATAAAGTCTATTAGAGTGATGCTAGCTATTGCTGCATTTCATGATTATGAGATTTGGCAAATGGATGTCAAAACCGCCTTCCTTAATGGAAAGTTGCCTGAGGATGTTTACATGGCTCAGCCAGAGGGTTTTGTCGATCCGAAGCATCCAAATAGAGTGTGTAAGCTTGAGAAGTCCATTTATGGACTTAAGCAAGCGTCTCGCAAATGGAATCTTTGCTTCGATGAGAAAGTCAAAGAGTTTGTATTTGTATGAAGCGAAGATGAATCATGTGTATATGTCAAAGCCAGTGGGAGTATAGTAAGCTTCCTCGATCTGTATGTCGTTGACATACTACTCATAGGAAACGACGTCCCGACTCTGCAAGAGGTTAAGTCTTGGCTCGGGAAGTGCTTCGCTATGAAGGACCTCGGAGAGGCTTCCTATATTTTGGGAATAAGGATAGTGAGAGAACGAAGTAAGAGACTAATAGGACTTAGTCATAACACTTACTTGGATAAAGTACTGAAACGTTTTAGTATGGAAAACTCGAAGAAGGGAGAATTACCGATACAAAGTAATGCCAAGTTGAGTAAGACTCAAAGTCCGAGTACCGAAGCTGAAATAGCAGAAATGAGCTGAGTTCCATACGCTTCCGCAGTTGGCTCAATCATGTATGCTATGACTTGTACTCTCCCTGATGTAGCCTTTGCTTTGAGCATGGTTAGTAGATATCAAGGGAATCCTGGCAGAGCCCATTGGATTGCGGTCAAGAATATCCTTAAGTACCTTCGGAGGATGAAGGAATAGTTCTTAGTCCTCGGAGGGAGTGATGACTTGAAGGTGCGAGGGTATAGTGACGCCAGCTTTCAGACCGACAGGGACAACTACCGTTCGCAGTCGGGCTGGGTCTTTACCCTGAATGGAGGAGCAGTAACTTGGAAAAGTTCCAAGCAGGAAACCGTAGCTGATTCAACGTGCGAATCAGAGTACATTGCAACAAGCGAAGAGTCGAAGGAGGCAATATGGTTGAAAAACTTCATCGGTGATCTTGGAGTTGTACCTGCCATAAAGGAGCCCATGGAGATTTTCTGTGATAATGAAGGAGCGGTTGCCTTGACCAAGGAACCGAGGGATCATGGTAGATCTCGACATATCGACAGAAAATATCACTTTATTAGACATCGTGTAGAAGAAGGACAACTCGTAGTGAAGAGGATATCATCAGAAGATAACCCAGTAGATCCGCTTACGAAGGGACTGAGTAGGGTTAAGCACTTGCAGCATGGTAGGAGTATTGGGCTGAAGGATGATATTAGTATAGATTAGATAGTAGTATTGGAAACATGTAATAGATAAATGTAATTAACATTTGATGATTAAATAAAAGAGTATTATCTATGAGTAATGTTACTGTCTTATGTTAATTGTTTAACTATTGTTTCACTTTGCATGTTTTGACTTCCAGAATAATTGAGCTTATTAAGAATAATCGAATTATTCAAATTGTCCACAATCGTTCATATATTGGAAGTAGGTATGAATGAAGATTGTCATGAATTGGTGTGTAGATTGTCTAAATGGTATTAGACATAGCAAAAGTTTGCTGCAACGTTCATGAGTGCTTATGAACTAGTTTTGAGCATTGGAACAAACCCGTGCTTGCTGGAATCACCTTATGGAATGTGATAAAAGGGTGATCGCAAGACGATAATATCATATAGTCTTAAAACCAAGATATATGGTTTGTTATTTGTTAATTGGTTGTACATTGATAATGCGAAACCGCATCAGTAACTTGATGTTATAAAACACATTGTTGTGTATAGTTGATTAATGAATAAGTAAATGCATATAAGTCGAAGTTTATCTGTTACTTTTATCATAAGAGGGTAAAAGCGATATCTCGGCCGCTCGATGATTTGATTTGACTTATGTGTCGGGCTTGGTCAGAACTGAATTGATGTGTTCGATTAAGTTCTATGTCAAATAAATTGGAGATCGAGAAACCAAATGCTAGACAGATTGTTCCATAGAATTGTTAGCATGATATCCGAACAGAGGACTGTACAATCCCTTATCTAAAGGACAAGATTGATTAGATCAGAGTTTGAAAACGTCTTTGAGAGCTACGATTGCTAATCGGATTATACTTGTATATAGTTACTAGAATTATCCAAGTGGGAGACTGTTGGAATAGTGTCTAAGGCTGCGACTATATTAGGCAAGTATTTGACCCGGTTGTGCATGGTCCTTTTGGGTTGCCTTCACCATAGCAACTTGACAGGATGATTTATTATGAGAGAAGAAATATTATTATTATATTATGAGAATAATATAAGGAATAATAATATTATTATTTGATTAATATAAGTCATAAATTAATTAGGAATTAATTTGGTGACTTAAAGAGATTAATTGAATAAAGGGGTATAAACTGTCAATTGTATGATAGTTGTACTTTGGGCTATAAATCCCTTATGGATAATGGTGGACGATTTCTAGGGCTTTGGATAGGCTTAGATTTCGTCCAAGGATTATCAATTAGGGTATTGGATTGCTTAGGGCCTAAGTTATCCAATTAGGGTTTAAGGGTGAAACCCTAGGAGCCTTACAAGTATAAATAGATCCCAAGGGTGAAGGGAAATCGGCAATTGTGCTTTAGAAAGAAACCCTGGCCGATTTTGATCCCCTCTCCTCTCTCTCAAATCATCCTCTTGCTAGATTGGTGTTTGTAAGGCATTAGAGGAGTGACAATTGTGACTCTAAAGCTCCAAGGACAAGAAGATCAAGCAAGTGATTCAAGGTAAACTTCTAATTCTGATTTCATATTGTTATTATAGTCTATTAGCCATTAGAAGTCTTGGATTGAATGCATGTTTAATTAGAGAAACCTAGATCCAAGCATTAGGGTTTGCATGTGCACATAGGAATATTCATATGGCTAAAACCCATCAATAGTATGGTTGAGTTGAGGTAGTACTGCTTCGTGCGGTAGCCAACAAACCCGAGAGCAAGCCAGACATAAGATGTGGGCCTAGTGGGCAATCTAGACTTATGATGTGGTCTTGGGAGCAGGCCAATTATGAGTTGTGGGCTTGAAAGGCAAGCCATAATCATACTGTGCACTCAGGGGTAATCTAGTATGTTAGTTGTGGACCCAGTATATTTTGTTATTTGTTATGTGTGTTGGTACTTTGGTGGAACTCACTCAACTTTGGCTTACAGTTTTAGTTTATTGTTTCAAGTACTTCATATAACAGTGGCAAGACGAAGGTGTAACCGTACACATCCTTGGTTTTATGTTGTTAAATTTTAGGAGTGTAACGCCCCGTTCCTGGTACGCATCAGTTCATTTAATATTAATTTTGTAAAAGCTATGTGACGAGTTAGTAGCCCTAACTTGTCGAGTAGATGCCATATTGGACACGAGGATTTAAATGGTCTACTCGACGAGTCAAAGCCTTGACTCAACGAGTAAGTATGTTAGGAGGAAAGCCTATTTTCGGGGTTTTGCACCCTAAGCCACTTAACCCCTTTTGGGCCTCCCCTACCAGCCTCCCTGTCCTCCAAAACCCTGATTCGTTGTGAGCTTCATCCTTGAGAGATTATTGAGGTTTTAAGTGTGTTTTGTGATATATAAGAGAATTTGAAGAGCTTGGAGCCATCAAGCTTGTGGAGAAGATCAATATCCATGATTTCATCCATCTTTGGCAACCTTTTGAGGTAAAAAGCTCTTAGCTTGATAACCCATAGCTTAGATCTCTTTTAGTGTTTATTTATGGGTCTTTTTGATCCCTTTGAGAAGGATAAGTTACTCTCCATGGGTTGTATGCCAAGAAATCCCTTTTTCCTATGATATTTAGCCTCTAGAACCATAAAAGATATCTTGAACCCGTTTTTGTCCAAGCAATGGTCATGTTCATGGAAGTAGGTTGCTATAACTTGAGTTTGGGTCCATTTGAGGTGTGCAAAGCCATCAAGTCTCTATCTTTATAGAAATGGACCATGGAAACGATCTAGATCTGTATTTTGGAGCCTTAGAAATGTGAAATCGGGTATTTAGGTTCGATCTGCAAGGGACTCGACGAGTTCATATGGGAACTCGGCAAGTCCGATCAAGGATCCTCGATGATGTTCATGAAACTCGGCGAGTTGTCAAGGAACTCGACGAGTTGGATCATCTTGTCCTTTTTTTGACTATGTTAGGACTCGGTGAGTCTGAGGACAACTCAACGATTTAGTTCGTCCAGTCGCGCTGATGGGTAGCCTGGGAACTCAACGAGTCATAGGGTGACTCGGCGAGCCGAGTCGCGATTTTAGGGTTTTTGAGTTCTAGAACTCGACGAGTCAATAGGCTGACTCGGCGAGTTAGGTCAACCTGGAAGGTTGAATTTGACCAAAACATTGACTTTGACCAGGGGTAAAATGGTCATTTTACCCTAAGCAAGATTGCAGGATTTCTAACTAAGTATTATTATATAGTGGTAGCTAAGGAGTTATAGGAGCAGCCAGCAGAGATTCCTTACGCACGAGTTCAGCATTTAGTTTGAGAGTTGAGTTTCCTTTCAGTAGGAAAGGATCGAAGGCACCAAGGTCGGCCCGTATATGTGATATGTTAGTAGTTGAGTGTGGGCGGGGCCCGAATCTCGTAGCAGTTTAGTGTGGGCGGGGCCCGAACCTCATAGTATTATTTATGTATAGATATTTGATTGTTTGGTAGATATACTTGTTGTCTGTGTGATACTTGTATGCATGTCAGTAGCGGAGTGTGGGTGGGGCCCGAATCTCCTAGACAGCGGAGTGTGGGCGGGGCCCGTATCTCCTAGTTGCATGATATTTGTATGGTATGTGGTAGTTTGGGGAACTCACTAAGCTTCGTGCTTACAATTTTTAGTTTTGGTTTCAGGTACTTCCAATAGCAAGGGGAAGGGCTCGAGATGATCGCATTGCACACACCACAATTTCAGCGTGGGATGTTTAGACTCTGATATTTTTATCATATGGTTTTGTCACAGTAATTGATATGATATTTTGAGATACATGATACATGATTTTCTTTGTGATGATGGATGAATTATGGTTTTATACTAAGTTTCAAAACGAAATTTTTGGACCGTATTTTTGGGATGTTTCAAGTTGGTATCTGAGCCTTGGTTTGAGGGATTCGGGCACACTCTCGGGTGTGTTTGAACTCAAACTAAGGGTATGGTATGAAAATTTTTCAATAGAAAGACATTTTTGCAAAAGAATTTTAAAAGAGAAAAAAGTTTGAAAAGAGAAAAAAGGTGTGGTGCATGCAAGCATTCAAGCTCAAGTAAGTACTCCAAATTACCCATACAAGTTTATGATATGATTATCAACTTTATGAGAACTGCATACTAGATTAGGACTAAGGATCTAGGAAGGATGCCTTATGTGCCTATTATATGTGTATCAACTTTATGAGAACTGCATGCTAGTACAGTTTAGTCAGGGATAGCCTGAGAAGTATACGCTTGATTATGTGCACTCAATGCTCGAATGTTGCTTGCTTTGTGCTTTTAGGAGTTCTAGTTGTCTTTTACTAACTAGTAAACGACTATGTTAAGTTACATATTGCAAGGACTAAATAATTTCAGAAGGTTAGGTCTAGCTCTATTTCATAGCTCTTGTTTGAGTCCAACCGTAGAAGGGTAGGATCTCTCATTCGAACAACTATCTAGTCTGAGTGATATGTAATAGCATTTGCGAGCTATTTAGGGGAAGATAGCATGGACTTCTTATGCAGCTGTTGGCGGAGAGTGGGGTGGTGATTACCCTAGGGCAAGTCTAGGATGAGAGTAACGCGTGAAGCCGTAGTAGTAGAATGGTGTAACATCCCAAGTCTAGGTATACCTTATAAACCTTGATCTTTTGAGCACTTGTCCATTTTGGCCCTTATTAGAGAAAAGGTGGTAAAGGAGTACACAGGGTGTACTAGAGTGTACGCTCAGTGTACTCATATGCGTGCATATGAAGCGGAGACCACCTAGTACGTTGGGTGTACCAGAGGGTACGCTGGGCGTACTAGGCCCAGAATGAAAACCCTAATTATTGGTGAGTCCCCTATATAAAGGATATGATGGCCTCATTCCCAGACACCAAACCCTCCTAACCCTAAATCATCGTTCTTATAGCTTGTGAGTGTATTCTTGTGTTCGTGAAGTGGAGAAGAAGCCTTGGTGAAGAAGGAGTGAGAGTCCAGGCTTTTGGATCTGAGCTTAGTTGTGCGGAAAGCTTCACATAGAGGTATAAAACTTTAAGCTTTCTCACTCTTTTGATTTGTGCATTTATATGGAGTATTTTAGGGTTTTGTCCCCAAAGATGGAGTCTTTATCAGATAATGAGCTCCAGAGACCATGATCAACCTCCTTTAGTGTATTTTGTGGAGTAATGTCATAAAAATCCAATCTTGGATGTTATAAACAAGCCATGCATGAGATATGAGCTTTATGAGGAAAGAGGATGAGTGTTTTGAGTGTTTGTGACCTAATCAGCCATGCAATGGCTTAAAGTCACTAACTTTATGGATTAAGAGATATTAGGGAGTCCAGATCTATGATATGAGCCAATGTCTTAACTGATTAAGACCAAATATGTGAGGAGAGTGAAACTGGGACTCACGCTGGGCGTAATCCCATTACACGCAACGTAGGGGTCGAGCATTCCCGATATCTCACATGGCAGCTAAGTACGCCCAACATAGAGAGCTGGTATGCGCAACGTACTCCTTGCCGTTCAATTTTGGTTGACTTTTAGGGTTTTTGTCAATGTGTGGACTATTAAGCCCATGGAGGGCAAAAATGGTCTTTTACCCTTCTGTGAGTGTATGGAAAGGTTAGCCTAGCTTCATGAGAACAACTATTAATTAGGGATAATTATTGTGTGTGTTAGGCGGAGGCTAGACTGGTGATTCGAGTTCAAGGTTGTCCAATTCCTACGAGGTGAGTCTCTCACTATACTTACTATGAGTGGTATCTATGAGTGACCGGAGGGTCTTATGTGTTTACTTGAATTATGCATCTTGTCTGCATGATATATATGCTATATTATGTGTTATTGAGACTGGACCGGAGGGTCCAACGAGTTGGGAAACCGGAGGGTCCACACTGAGACCGGACTGGAGGATCCAACGAGCCGTGAGACCGGAGGGTCCTCAATGAAGACTGGACTGGAGGGTCCAACGATCTATAGCCATGAGAAGCATATTATTTGTGTATGTGGTATTTTGGAGAACTCACTAAGCTTCGTACTTATCGTGTGATGTGTTATGCGTTTCAGATACTTCTCAGGATCACGGGAAGGCGTTGGCTTGATTGTACACACATATCAGATATGGAGTTATTGTTGGGTTTTAAGCATTCTAACACTCCTATGGTGTACATGCAACCCTATAAACCTTGGATCTACGTTTTCTCTATTATACATGCAAATATTAAATATTCCAAGGTTTCATCCTAACTAGCATATTATGAAGCACCTATACTACAAAGTTCTAGTTAGATGACATACATTTTGATGTAGCTTGATGTCTTCAAGCTTTAAGAGCTTAGCCCCAATAGTGTGGAAGCCTCAAGTGGAATCACAAATCACCAAAACACCTTGGAAGACTTTAGAGAATATGGACACTTGGCTCACACTTATGAAATCGGTTATTGCCCTCTTTAGTGTATCCACACTAGCCACTTGCCACATTTCATGAACCATAAGACCCTTTATATAGTGTGGGGGATTAGGTTTAAACCCTAATACCCATGACCTTTCATTTCCTAGGATCCATGGGTTAAAGCTCCATGGACTATCCATGAAGACTTAGCCCAACCTAAATGAACATGGCCCACTACACATATATATATATATCTAAGAGTCCATATTTAATTAGTTCCTTTTGATCACTTAATTAATTATAAATTAATTCTTGATCAATACTAATTAAATGATATGATTATATATTAATATATTAGAACTTATAATATATTAATATAAATCATAAATATACTATTCTCAAAAGACTATCCATATAAATTGTGTCGGTGAAGTGCAACCCAAATGGACCATGTCGGGTCGGGTCAAGTACATACCAAATATAGTTATGGACTTAGACACTAATCCAACAGCCTCCCACTTTGATAAGTCTAAAACTATTATTGAGTGTGACTTCAAAAACCAACTAGCAATCGTAGCTCTTAAAGCCGCCGTCGAACTCTGATCTTGTCAACGAACTCTGATCTTTGTCAATGACTTGTCCATTAGATAAGGGATCATATATTCCTCCATTCTAGATATCATATGGACTAAGACATGGATTATAATCACTCTCTCTGTCCATTTGTTGTTTCCCGATTTCCGATTCATGACGACTGACTGATTGAACAAATCAAATCAGTCCTGGCTTGGCCAAGCACTCACATGTGTCATCATTAAATCATCGAGGGGCCCACATATATCGCTTTTATCCCAAAGGTAAAAGGAATGGATAGACTTCGACTCATATGGCTTGTTCTACTACTTGTTGAATCATATACAAAGACACGTTTTATAACATCGAGTTACCAATGCGTTTTCGTGCAATCAATGTATAACCAACTCATAGTAACAACTCATATCTCTAGCTTTGAAGAATTAAGATATTATCGTCTCATGATCACTCGTGATAAAATCTATGAAGTGATTCAAATGAGCGCGGGTTGAATCCAATACTCAGAACTTATGAGCACTCATGAGTGTTCTAGCACAACGTTGTCCATCAACTTGGACCTCTACAAGCCAACCCATGACAATCTTGATTCATATCTGCTTCCAACATATGACCGACTGTGGATGGTTTGAATAACTTAGTCATTCCGGAAGAATAACCTAGTTATTATGGAGGTCAAAACATGCAAAGTGAAACACAAGAATAAATAAATCTAATATGGTATCAAAACCTATGAATATAAATAAAACACTTTCTATTTATCACCATACTGATTACTCATTATTCATTGTTTCGGTTTTATCAACTTTATACTTGAATTAAAACACTAGGTGTCCCATGCTCGAAGCATGTACACTATGTTTTCTAAGCAATAGCTTTGCCATACACCAACTATGAACTCTATGTTTGTCTATGATCCTTTTCTTTGTGAACTAGATCAATTGAACATAATTTCAATGATCCTTTTTTCACACTCCCAATTCCTTGTCTTAAATGTAAGAATTCCAAATTCCTATCATTTATCGAAATCTATTTAGATTTTAAACTTATATGCACTGTTCCTCTTGTAATGATTATGCACAAAGCCACAAAGGCTTGGCAACTATCATTACAGAGTATCCCAGTGGAGAGCAATTCCATGGAAACGATGTCTTAGTTTCAAAGCGCATTGCTTTGAACTTGCTTCTTACATTAAGTTTCTTTAATCTTACACATATTGCTTCCACCTATGAAGACAACTCTATATTCCCATTTCGACTACCACTTCTAAACAAGAGTTGCCTCTTTTCAGACTATGTCAATATGGTCCTTCCAATATTAACAATATACTTCCAACTGTCCTCGAGCAACCAATATTTGGTAAACCTTAGATTGTCCTCGACAATTGCTTAATCACTTTAGTCATATCCAATTCTAGACATTTTCCTCCTTAATGCCCTAGGCATTTGGAAAATTCAAAAAGGATAAATATTATAGCACATGTAATCGGTCTTGTACCCAAAGTAAATGTGACACGATTCATGATGTTTCACATAAAGACATGGTTCTAGACCAGTCTTTTGCCATAATAATTTTTGTTTTCCATATTCTCAAAATTTGACTATGAAAAGGGATGTCGTAATCATAATCGAATTTTGAGAACGCAATATATAGAATTTTCTTAAGTTGAACCAATCCAACATGAAATTCATATATATATATATATATATATATATATATATATATATATATATATATATATATATATATATATTCTTGACTAAAGGTGATTAAAACTCAATATAAGCTCTTTAGAATGATTATAAACTCAATCTAAGCTTTTTAGAATTGAAATGAAGTATAATTTCCTCTCCCTTAATTATAGCAAAACAACTTTTTCAACCCCTACAACCTCACGAATTGAAACTTTTGTTTTCTATAATTAACATTGCTAACTTGCAATTCTTACCATAATTATCATGCTCCCACTAATATGATGATTATTATCATAACACTTATGCTCCCACTAGCTTTGACATTTATCCTGAAAACAGCTGGACCTCTAAAAGTCAATACTTTATTAACATTCTTACCAAAGTTCAGATTTCTGATACTAGATTGCTTTGATAAGGCCTTATCAAAATTATACACCTTATCTTAGATAGCTCACAGGTGTGTCTAAACAATTTCAGAACTATGAAAAGGGATGTCGTAATCATAGTCTCAATTGTTTAGTCTTTTTTCCATTTATCATAAGTTAATGTTAGTGTGCCGGTTAACCACGCACGCTCCACTAACGACTTTGAGAACTGCAAATATCACAATTGCTATCTACTTAAAATATACTTAGTGAAAGAATTTCCTCACCATCATTTTCATGAATTGGAGAGAAACCTTATGACACTTAGATTTTATGGTGTATGTGTTCTTATTCATGTGAATTTGTTAAACCATAATCATAAGACTAGGCTAGTGACCAATCCTAACTCATATGGATTGAACTTGTGCAATCTTAACTTCATGCCACCTGGCAGCTCAAGGGCATGTCATTGCTTCCAAGTAGCTATGCAAACAATTGAGAACATGTATAGCCAACTTAACTGGAATAGGCACAGAAATGTCAACACGATAGGTTATAAACCTCTAGTTGTGTGTTAGTGATGAAATACATGTTTTTATTCTTGATTACTTCTTGAAACCCTTTCAGGATCTTTTAGACTCCCACTATCTCCTTGACCTATAAGACTTTCTTGCCAAATATTCAAGAGATAGTGTGGATTCTAATCAAGACAGACACTTAACACAATTGGCCTTTAGTTGGTCTTTGTTTTATCCAAAACATCACAAATTACCAATTCAAATGTACAAGAGTAGAAAACTTTTACTCTTACATTTGACAAGTGTTTTAAACCTTCTTTAATACATGTCACTCAAGTTACAATCTTAAAGTATAACTCTAAGAATTGTTTTTGGAACGAAGTATGAATCATCTTGTTTAACCACTTCAACAATTCATAACTCCTCTTCTTAACTATCAGAATGAACTTAGAGGATGAATTGTGATAAGGTCTCAAAATCATTAATATGATCTTAAAACATGATACTAAAGTACTCTCCCATCTTTTCATATTTGAGAAAATTTTATCCTTCTACCTAATTTGATTCTTCTTATTCGTTCTGTCATACATTGAAAATTTTCCAATGTCTCAGAAGTATACTTAAGCTTGTAAGTATAATCATATTTACTAAACCTTAGTAAATCATGATGAATAGTCTTATCCATCTTTTGTGGTGGACTTTGACAAGTGCACAAGAAAGTGTACTTGATCCCTGAGTCCTTCTCTTGAGTCACATATACATGTGAACACAAAACTAGTCTTAATTTTCCGAAGTTGAAAATTCTCATACATCACACTAAACACCTTGTATGATTCCAAGTTTCGTTCCAATTGAAACTTGGGTGATGAGAATCTTTCCTTTTTTGGTAAATTTAGACACTACAACACATGAAAGAATCAAATTCATATTTCCAATATTGCTGTAAACATACAAACATCAAGTTTTCATGAATGCCATTGTAAGGAGATAAAAATAAAGTAAAACAAACTTTTATTTATTTTAAAATGAGGAAAAAACTTTTTCCTTACAATGTAACTTGAAATGAAAACTATGCTATTACATGTTTCCTAACAATCTATCATAACTCCTAAGAAGTAGCTCAAGAATCTGATCTTCAACCAAGCGATAGAAATCCATCTTCGTGGTCAGATTCAACATACTCGTTCTTTAAGTTTCCTTCCCTTTGCTTGATCCTGCTAAATATCAAAATGCAACCGAGTAACATTTTGTATTAATAATCATCAACTGGGAACTTAATAGAGTCAGATAGTGGACTTACCTGAAGTAGAGTCAAACTTTTGACTTTAACATCCTTAGGTAAATTTGGCAGCTTCGCAAACAGTTCCCCTTCTTTTGGCAATTTTAACAAATGGACATTTTGGTAATGGTACATGGGACTATCACAGACTTAGTTTTTCTCTTTACCATTTGGTCAACCGAGTTGACTATGGCCGATCCTTTTCCATTGGGAAGAGAATGCTTTTCTGGATTTCTAGTGTCCTCATTGTCAATGTCCATAAAGTTTTGGGAAGTCGATCTTCTAATCAAATTTGCTTTACTAGCCTTCCAAATCATTTTTGATTCAGCAGCACCAAGCAAATAGATAAGATCATTAAGGGTCTTGTCATAGTCTGTTTCATTGGAGTCCCAAAGGAACTCACTATGTAACTTAGAAAGTGATTGAACCACCAACTTTCTCAAGACTTTGACACCTAACTCTCCTGGCTTGTCAATATGTGACTTCATCTCCAAGATGTGATCATACATAGACCTTGCTTGCCAATAGGGCTTGAGTGACCTTGAACTTGTAGGTTAGGGAGAATAATTGGAGGAGGTGGAGGAAGTGAAGTTCCAAGAGATTTGGGAAGATCATAGATGTCTGAACTAGACATATTTTGGGAGATATTCAAGATAGTTGATCTAAGGTCCTTAATATAACACCCAATATGAAATATTAAGGCTAGGACCCAACACAATATTTTATAACTTGGAAGAGGGATGCCGTAATCCAAGCTATAGAATATTTGAAGGTAGGTGAAGGACGATTCACCAATTTCCACCATGAAAAACGAAATAAATTATTAGGTTTTTAATTGGATTTGAAACTCCTAGATCTTTTGAGATTCATTGAACTGTTCAATGGCATGTTTCAATCTCGAGTGTGACCTTCAGGTTTTTTGACTGGGATGTCGAGGATCACAAAACAAGGTGTGAAGTAACCATGCAAATTACATGGTAGCCTTAAGTGTTTACCCCTCAATTGATGTGTCGGTTAACCACACACGCTCCATCGATACTATGATAAACATTATGTTACCCTTTGCCTACCTTGTTAAATACGAGTTAGTGTGCCGGTTAACCACACACGCTCCACTAACCGACTTAAACAAAGTGCAAAGTGTAATTTCATGGATTAGCACCTTATTCACATTTTCCTAAGTAACTAAGATTGGGTATTTATAAAAGGTTTAGTTACTTAGTATTTATCATTAATATTTTTAATGAAGGGAGAATTTATAGTCTTTGTCCTACCCGTTCGGCTAACGACCCTCCACCAGTCAAGGAAGCGATGGGTGAGAGTGGACACCCATTAAACTGGCATTTTATAGGCAGTAACCGTATACCCCCTTATAGACCGACTTCATGAATGAGGCCTACTAACGGTAAGATTGACTTGCTCTTATACTTATATATATCATTAACTTATAATATTATAAAGTATAAGGGTTGAATTTTAACTTTTTAAAATTCTAAGGGCTAAACTTGGAACTAAAGTATTCATAGGAAAACTTTACAAATTCCAAAACTTGAGGGCAAGTTTTGAAACTATTCAAAACTATTCAATTTCCATAACTTATGTATTTAATCCTAAAACTCTTCAAGTTCCATTACTTGAGGACAAGTTATGGAAGACTTTAAACTATTAAAAGAATATGACTTTTCTTTGTCCATAACCTATGGAAATATTTATGAGTTTTATGAATCGTAAATGTGACTTTTCATATAACTTGAGGACAAGTTACAAAAACATATTTTAGAATCAACTCTTAGATTAATTTGGATTGAAAACAACAATTTTACATAACTTTTCTATTAATCTAAGCAACTCATAAGAACAAGATAATTCAATCAAACTTTTCTATGAATCTATTGACAATTATCTTTGAAATTGGATTAGAATGAACATTACCACATCAAAAATAGGTTTATAGGTTCAAAAACAGCTTAGGGTAATGATTCTAGTCCAATTTCAACCTTAAAAGTCGAAAATATGTTGTCTCGGGGTCCTACTCGTCGAGTGTATAAACCTACTCGACGAGTAGGATGAGTTTCTTCATGGACTCGGCGAGTTCATCAGTGGACTCGGCGAGTCCAGTCCCCAGACAGCCCGAAAATCGAGTTTTTCAGCATTTTTCAGCACTTTGCATCAAATCTAATTGAAAACAAGCCTAGGCTCTGATACCACTGTTGGGTTTTAAGCATTCTAACACTCCTATGGTGTACATGCAGCCCTATAAACCTTGGATCTACGTTTTCTCTATTATACATACAAATATTAAATATTCCAAGGTTTCATCCTAACTAGCATATTATGAAGCACCTATACTACAAAGTTCTAGTTAAATGACATACCTTTTGATGTAGCTTGAAGTCTTCAAGCTTTAAGGGCTTAGCCCATATAGTGTGGAAGCCTCAAGTGGAATCACAAATCACCAAAACACCTTGGAAGACTTTAGAGAATATGGATACTTGGCTCACACTTATGAAATCGGTTATTGCACTCTTTAGTGTATCCACACTAGCCACTTGCCACATTTCATGAACCACAAGACCCTTTATATAGTGTGGGGGATTAGGGTTAAACCCTAATACCCATGACCTTTCATTTCCTAGGATCCATAGGTTAAAGCTCCATGGACTATCCATGAAGACTTAGCCCAACCTAAATGAACATGGCCCACTACACATATATATATCTAAGAGTCCATATTTAATTAGTTCCATTTGATCAATTAATTAATTATAAATTAATTCTTGATCAATACTAATTAAATAATATGATTATATATATTAATATATTAGAACTTATAATATATTAATATAAATCATAAATATACTATTCTCAAAAGACTATCCATATAAATTGTGCCGGTGAAGTGCAACCCCAATGGACCATGCCGGGTCGGGTCAAGTACATATCAAATATAGTTATGGACTTAGACACTAATCCAACAGTTATGATTAAGAGGATCCTGACGTTTTGATATAAACAGTTTTTGGTTATGAGATTTGATGTTTTGACATTGTCACATTTTGAGATTTTATTACTGTGTTAAATGTGTTTTTAAATTGAAAATTTTGGTTTGAAAATTTATGTCGTTACAAAGGGACTTGGTGGATTCAAGGTAGTTCTTAAGGTAAGTACGGATAGATGTGGAAGGTAGTATGGGCTCGTACTACTGAAAGCAGATGATCCATACTCGAATCAAGGAAGGCTGAGATGAAACCAGGGAACTTGTAGTATTTGATATCCCTCAAGTTATGTTTAGTATTATGATGTTTGTTATGATGTGTTTTTCAAATGGTGGATTTACGCCCTAGACCAGTAGTTGGCAGTTCAGGTGTCGATGAGGGATCAGGCTCAGGCTCTGGAGCTGAGCAGCTAGACAAGCAGACTAGGGAGTTCATCTCCTCAGAGATCACGTGCAACATACTAGACCAGACTCTTGTGATATTTGGCACGATCAAGGAGGGCATTCTTGAGCTTTTGAATGAGAGGTTGAGTGCTTTACGCATTGAGGTGGCGACCATGATGGGGTCGCACACACTGACTTTTAAGGAGTTCAGGGCTTATGGAGCTCCCAACTATCATGGGGCTCGGGACCCCATTGCGAGTACCAGATGGTTGGCGGATGTCGCCAATGCATTCCGCAATAGCAAATGTCCCGAGGGGGGTAAGGTCCGACTTGTGTCCTGTCTTCTGAAGGACGGGGCACATGATTGGTGGTAGGAGGTCGGACGAGCCATTGGTGATGATGCAGTGTTGGATGCGATCACATGGAGTGATTTCACGACCAGGTTCAGGGTCAAGTTCGCACCTGTTATTGAGGTGCAACAGCTTGCTAGGGAGTTCCAGGATCTCTAGCAGACGACAGAGACAATGGCGGAGATTACCGCCAAGTTTAGGGAGAGGGCCCTTCTCATTCTGCAATATGTGGCGGACGAGGAGATGAAAAAGGTTTGATACCATGAGATACTGAGGAGTGATATCAGACAGTCTGTGAGTCGGTCCAGCTGCAACATGCTGGAGGATATGATAGTGAGGGCTTGTGAGAGGGAGATTGATTTAGAGATGGAGAGGAAGAGGAAGACAGAGGCAGTGTATGGCACGGAGGGCTCAGGCAAGAAGCCCAAGGTAGATTCCCGAGGGAAGGGCCAGCAGGGCCAAGGCCGTTGTGGCAAGTGCGACAGGGGGCATGAGGATTGAGGGCCGTGTAGGACAGGTAGTTCGGGCTGCTTCAAGTGCGGCCGAACTGGACATGTCAGCAGGGATTTTACTGCTACTACCACCACTACAACATCTGATCTGATTTTCTTTCGGTATAATCAGAGGGGACACAAGAAAGTCCCAGTGTCCGAGTCTAGCATCAACAGGACAAGTGGTGGCACCCGCTCCTACCACTTTGAGGATTAAAGACGGTCGTTAGGGCTGGGCTGAGGTGCCGGCGGCAAAGGGCAGAGCCTTCCAGTTGACAGCAGAGGAAGCACGTGCAGCCCTTAATGTGGTTACGGGTATGTATCTTCTCCATTATCTCTTTATTATTTCTGATTATTACTAATGTTTGTGTGTTTGTTTATAGGATCGTTCTTAGTAAATGGCATATCAATTATGGTACTATTTGATTCGGGGGCTACCCGATCTTTTGTGTCGCCCGCACTTAGCAAGTGATTTAGTAGAGCTCTGAGGGAGCTGGATTGCCCACTTGAAGTAGAGATAGCAGATGATAGGACCGTCAGGGTTGCAAGGGTTCATAGAGGATGTATCCTACAATTATTGGATCAACAATTTTCAGTGGATCTGGTTCTAATTCCTCTGCGCGGGAATAAGGTTATAGTGGGTATGGATTGGTTGAGCCCCAATGGGGAAGTGATTGACTGCGAGTAGCAGCTAGTGAGGGTTCGTACTCCTAGTAGGGGAGAGTTAATGATTCAGGGTGAGAAGCTGCAACATGGGTTGACTATAAGTTCAGTAGCAAGAGTTAGGCGCTACCTTCAGCAGGGGTGCGCAGGTTATATCACCTATGTTATGGATACCCGAGATAAGGGTAAGGCCGCAGTGGACGATGTACCGATAATGCGAGAGTACCCGAACGTATTCTCAGAGGATCTGTCTGCGATACCTCCAGAGAGGCAGGTTGAGTTTAGGATTGACCTAGTCCATGGTGCGGATCCGATAGCCAAAGCACTGTATCAGATCGCTCCTCCCGATATGCAGGAGTTGTCTACGTAGCTACATGTAACGTCCGTGTTTCTGGGCTTGCCATTTTTAGCAATGTAATAGTCTAGGTTAACCTTTGTAACCTCAATTTGAAATAATAAAAATGTATTATTTGTGAATTTGTGAATTATGTGATTTATGTGTGTGTTCTTAATTATTATAATTAAATTAAGAATAAAATAAACGTCAAAGTTAAAGCGTGAGATAAGCCCGATATCTTTGCATAAAGTTGTAGTGGTTGAAACAAGGATTCCGGAGATATAAGGAATGCCAAAATCCGAGTTATAACGAAGAAGTTATGACCTGTCGAAGTTTCGCGACAGAACCGGCACGACGCCGAGTGACGTAAAATATGAATTTAAGATATAGCAATATTTAGCCTTAGCGATCTAAACGAAAGTCGTAGATTTCGTTAAACCGAGAGCATGCATAAAAGGAACGCCCAAATCTGACTTCGTATGAAAAAGTTATGATTTTCTGAAGTTTCGACGTGGCAGTATGCAGCCCGAATACTCGATTTGAGATCGAGCGGTTTTTAGCCGAAACAATCTAAAGGAGAATCGAAGATCTCGTTGTTAGTAGCAAAACGATGAAAAGTTAGGCGAGAATGGACGTCGGACGAAGAAGTTATGATTTTATAACGAAGTTTTCCTGTCCGGGCCTCCTAAAAATAATTAATAAAAATAAAAGTCAAAATGAGCCGACGGAGTCTAAACGAAAGTTGTAGAGCGTAATCTCACCTTCGTGTGGATATAAAGAACGTTGAAAACGGAGTTCGTATGAAGGAGATATGAATTTTTGAAGTTTAATAAATATTTAATATTTATTTTTAATTAAACTCCGATATTATCCGAAGAAGGGTTAGGCGGTCTATCCGAAGTATGCACCGCGTACTGCTGTACGCCCCGCGTACAGCGAAGGGCACTCGAGTACTCCAAAGTCGTGTGCAATGACGTATGAGGGCCGATGACGTAAGCGCTGACGACCCCCGAGGCGTATGCCCCGCGTAGCCTCGTACGCCCCGCGTACGTGCGAGGGTCAGCAACTATAAAAGGGGATCTGAAGGCAGCTGGGTTTCATTCACAAATTCCATCCTTCTCTCTAGTCCTTTGCCTCGTTTTGCGTGCCGTTTGTACCCCGAAGCCCCGGTATTATTCCCGAGCCCCGAAGCAAGATCCGAAGCCCCGAGAATCCCGAAGAGCGTTATTCCCGAGCCGAAGCCCTGCCCGCGAGGAGCCCGGTTTTTGTGAAGATCTTCCAGATCTACGGAGAGACGCTACTTCTATAAGCCGTAGCGCTGTCGGATCATCTTCTGATCAAGTGAGTGTGTAGTTATTTTCTTTCCAACGCAATATTATGAAATATTTAATATAAAATATGTGCTACGTGTATATATTTTGTGGTTATATATGTGAATGTATATTCTCTATGAAATACGTGTTATGTGTGTTTGCCTCATCTGTTATGTGGAATATGTATCGATTAAAGCATGCTATACAGGTTTTTAAACAAGGTATAAAAATGTATATTTTTATCTACTAATATGTTGGGTAGAACATGGGTAGATAATTGGTGTGAAATAAACAGATGAGAGGCCTCGGTGTTATTGGTGTTATTCTAGTTATTCAGCAGAGTATGGATGACGACCACAGACTATTCTAGACTGTCATGTGGAACACTAGCAGGCTCATTACCTGTAGGTGTTGTGAACGACGTGTTCACCGGTGTACTCTATCCCCCACATGGTTGCCTTTAGGACACTTATTGTTGAGGAAGCCCCTCTGCAGTAATGTCCGTCCCGATGAAAATCCTGAAATAAGTTCCTTATAATAGACGTTATTTTTAGGAACGTAAGGTGAGGATAACGGGAATGGGTAATCGGGCTTATTGTTGATTGTTGTAATTAAATATAATTATTGTGGGTTTGAAAACCCTATATGCTCACCAGGCTCCCAAGCCTGACCCACTCAGTTGATTTGTATTACAGGAAGTGGCGCAAGAGCTTAAGATGGGCGAATCGTCAAGTTGTTTTGTTTACAAGTCTGTATATGTATATATTTGTTGAACGACTTGTAATGTGATCGTTTATGCTTTATGATCTATATCGGAACATGACATCCCGACTTTTGATTATGAAATGAAATCATATTTCTATATGAAATGTTTTGATAAATATCTATTTTATCATGTTTTGTTTTTGGGAACAAATTCCGCATCTCTTTTAAAATCAAACGGATTTACTCTGAAAATGTTTAAAAAACATAAATGAAACCGGTCTTTTCTGGCCGAGATTTTGGGGATGTCACAGTTGGTATCAGAGCATTAGTTTAAGCGAACTAGGAATTTGTTGGATTTCTATACTTAAACTTAGTATGCTAAGTGGAGATTGTGAGATGTGTGTCTGATAAATTTTAGACACGAGCACTAATTTATTTTAGGAAAGTTGCCTAAAATGTTTTTATGTGCTAAATGTTATATGTTGCCATATATGATATTGTTTGTTCGGATCTACGGTTTGTTGCCAACCGGATCTGAAGGTTTATGTGTTTAGGATTCTAAGCGTATGTATACGATATTAGAACTAGCATGTAATCGTTTGGAGTAATAAGGTGAAATTATTCGGTGTGTAGATAAAAAATGGTGAGAACAAGAAGCGGAGTTGGAAATGCTAATGAAAACAGGAACCAACCGCCTGTAATTCAACAAATACCTGTCGTAGCTAATGCACCTGAGCCGATAACAATGGCTGGTGTACAAATGATGATTCAAATGATGTTGGATCGTCAGATGGAAGAAACAAGACGCCTGCTTAGGCAGAATCGTGAAGAACCGTCAATTCAAGCGGAAGAGCCCGAGGAGAATGGAGGGCAGTCTGGAGGAGAAAACTTTAGTGGGATTATTGGTCAAGACGAACAACCGGTGGTTAGACGCAATAACTAGTATGGAAGAAATGATGGTCGTGGGTGCAAGTACAAGGATTTCATGGCATCCAAACCACCATGTCTATCCGGAATCCCGACGCCGGTGCAAGTTATGGACTGGGTCTCTGAAATGGAGACTATGTTTGAAAGTTGCGAATGCAGCAACAGGCAGAAGACCGCTCTTGCGATCCCTCTGCTAAAATCTGGCGTGTTGAGTTGGTGGAAGCTGTTAGCTGACTCTATCCCCAAGGGAGAAGCAAGCAAAATGTCTTGGGAAGACTTTGTGGAACAACTAAAAATGCAATACTGCTCCGAGCAGGACCTTCTGGAAATCAGTAATGAGTTTCAGAATCTGAAGAAAGGGAAATTGAGCGTTACTGAATATGCTGCAAGTTTCACAGAAAATATGAAGTTTATCCCATATTTGGTGCCTACAGAACTCTCTAAGGTCAACAAATTTGCCCTTGGACTACCAGCGGACTATGGTCCATTGGTTAAGCAAGCAACCACATTGAAAGCCGCCATCTAGGCTGCTAGAAATGTTGAGACCCAGATCAGGGAAAAAGGTCTGGAAAGGTCAGAGGTTGGTGAAAAGAGGAAAATCGATGGATTTTCAGGGTACAGCAAGAAAAGTAAATTCTCGAAATCTGGTTCGAGAGGAAGTGGAGAAAAGGTAGAGGCGAAATGGTGCGACAAGTGCAAGAAGAAGCATCATGGGAAGTGTGGCGGGGAAACCACATGCTTCAAATGTGGAAAGTTAGGGCATTATGCCAACGACTGCACCTTCACCAAGAATGTTTGTTATGGTTGTGGTGAGGAGGGGCACATCTCAAGGGATTGTCCGTAAAAGAAGGAAGCAGCAAGACCCAACATTCCGCCAAAGCCAAATGCGAGAGCATTCCAGATGACACTGGAAGCTGCTAAAGATGAAGCTGATGTCGCTTCAGGTACCTTTCTCGTTAACAAATTGCCTGCCCAAATTTTATTTGATTCTGGAGCCAACTACTCCTTTATATCGCATGAATTTGGTAGAAAACTAGCCTTGCCTGTTGATAGACTAGATAATGCCTTATTAGTCGAAGTTGCTAGTGGCAAGTTTGTACCTGTTAGCTATCGCATGAAAAACATCTTAGTTGACTTGAATGGGAATAAGTTCCACGAGGAATTATTGCCTATCGAACTTAATGGTTTCGACATCGTTTTGGGAATGGATTGGCTTAGCGCCAATGATGCCGAAATTTTATGCAAGAAGAAAATAGTGAAAGTGAACCCGCCTGGAAAGGAATCGTTTATGGTGTACGGAGATAAACGCAGAGTAAACTCTGGAATCATTTCTGTAATGAAAGCCAGAAAATGTTTAACCAAGGGGTGTACATCATACTTAGCATTCGTGATCGACGCTAAGAAGGAAAAGAAGGTGATGCAAAATATTCCTGTTGTGTGTGATTATCCGGAAGTATTTCCCGAAGATCTTCCTGGATTACCGCCCGATCGACAAGTAGAATTTCATATCGACTTGTTGCCCGGAACAACGCCAATTGCAAAAGCACCTTATCGATTAGCACCGACGGAGATGAAGGAGCTGATGATGCAACTTCAGGAGTTATTAGACAAAGGTTTCATAAGACCTAGTTCATCACCATGGGGAGCTCCGGTGTTATTTGTAAAGAAGAAAGATGGAAGCATGAGGATGTGCATCGATTATAGGGAGCTGAATAAGGCAACAATAAAGAATAGATATCCGTTGCCGAGGATTGATGACCTATTCGATCAGCTACAAGGTTCAAGTTATTTTTCAAAGATCGACCTAAGGTCAGGATATCATCAGCTAAAGGTAAGAGAGCAGGATATAGAGAAGACTGCATTCAGAACGCGATATGGACACAACGAGTTTTTGGTTATGTCGTTTGGACTGACCAATGCTCCAGCAGCATTCATGGATTTGATGAACAGAGTTTGTAATCCGTTCCTAGATAAATTTGTGATAGTGTTCATAGATGACATTCTGATTTATTTGAAAAGCCAAGAGGAGCATGGCAGACACTTGCGAGAAGTGTTAGAAGTCTTGAAGAAGGAGAAGTTGTATGCAAAGTTCTCCAAATGTGATTTTTGGATTCGTGAAGTCCAATTCTTGGGTCACGTGGTCAACCAAGAAGGGATAATGGTTGATCCAGCGAAGATCGAAGCTGTGACGAAGTGGGAACAACCGAAAAGTCCCACGGAGATCCGAAGCTTTTTGGGATTAGCCGGATATTACCGAAGATTTATCCAAGGCTTTTCTTCGATTGCTAGTCCATTAACAGCTTTGACCCACAAAGGAGCTACTTATGCTTGGAATGATAAGCATAAAGAAGCATTCGAGAAGCTAAAGAAGAAACTATGCGAGGCACCGATACTTTCTCTACCCGATGGAGTTGAAGACTTCGCTGTTTATAGCGATGTGTCTGGGGTTGGATTGGGTTGTGTTTTGACCAAAAGGGATAAGGTGATCGCGTATGCGTCTCGACAGCTGAAAGAGCATGAAAAGAACTACCCGACTCATGATTTGGAGTTGGCAGCGGTAGCTTTCGCTCTAAAAATATGGAGGCATTACCTCTATGGCACGAAGTGCAAACTTTTCACTGATCATAAGAGTCTCCAATATCTTTTTGGTCAGAAAGAATTAAATATGAGGCAACGACGCTGGCTGGAATTACTTAAGGACTACAACTGTGAGATACTTTACCACCCCGGTAAGGCCAATGTTGTTGCTGATGCTCTCATTCGGAAAGTCAATCTTGAAAGGAGAAGGCCAAGAGCGTTGAGAATTGAAGTTGTCTCGACTATTTTGGAAAGTATCAAGAAAGCTCAAAGCGAAGCTTCTGAGAAGAATGACCGAAAGGAGGAACGTTTGGGCAAAACATTGGTGTTCGGTATAAACAGTCACGGACTAAAGGTGTTCCAAGATCGGATTTGGATACCTAAGACAGGAGGAGTCAGAGATCTTCTGATGGAAGAATCTCACAAAACCATGTACTCGATTCATCCCGGTAGCACAAAAATGTATAGGGACCTGAAACCCTATTATTGGTGGCCGACGATGAAGCTCGACATTGCGAAGTATGTGGCAGAGTGTGTGACTTGTGCAAGAGTCAAGGCACAACATCAGAAACCATACGGGAGTTTAGAACCATTACCTGTGCCTATGGGTAAGTGGGAAGACATTGCTATGGATTTTGTCACTAAACTACCCAGAACAAAAAGTGGTCACGACATGATTTGGGTGGTCGTTGATCGATTCACTAAGAGTGCGCATTTCATAGCAGCCAACGAGAAACGGTGTTCCGCTAACGATTGTGTCGGATCGTGATAGTCGTTTCACCTCACGATTTTGGAAAAGTCTACAAGAGGAATTGGGTACCAAGTTGTGTTTAAGTACAGCTTACCATCCGCAGACTGATGGTCAGAGTGAAAGAACGAGACAAACACTTGAAGATATGCTGAGAGCGTGTACCTTGGAATTCCTAGATAATTGGGATGAACATTTACCTTTGGTAGAATTTTCCTATAATAATAGTTTTCACTCGAGCATAAAGATGACACCTTATCAAGCATTGTATGGACAGAAGTGTCGTACGCCGTCTTGTTGGCTTGAGGCTGGGGAAAAGCAGTTTATGGGACCGGAGATAGTCCATCAAACTGCTGAAAAGTTGAAAATAATTAGGGAAAGAATGTTAGCAGCTCAGGATCGCCAAAAGAGTTATGCTGACAAAAAGCGAAGACCGATGACTTTTGAAGTTGGAAATTCGGTTTTGCTTAAAGTCTCGCCGTGGAAGGGACTTATAAGATTTGGAAAAATGGGAAAGTTAAGTCCAAGGTTTATTGGACCGTTTAAAGCTCTTCAGAGGATTGGGAACCAAGCTTACAAGCTCGAACTACCAGAAGAACTGAATGGGATTCATAACACTTTTCATGTGTGTTATTTGAGGAAGTTCACGGGAGAAGTTCCTGACATAATTCCACTTTCGGAGTTGAGGATCGATGAGAACAAAAGGTTGATTGAGGAACCGGAGGCAATCGTTGACCGAAAGACTAAGAAATTGCGACGTAAGATGGTTGAGTTAGTGCTTGTCCGATGGAAACACACGAATGGGCCGAATCTCACCTGGGAGACGGAGAGTGACATGATGAGTCGCTATCCGCATTTGTTTGCTGGTGTGTGATTCCGGGGACGAAATCATTCTAAGGTGGAGAGAATTGTAACGCCCGTGTTTCTGGGCTTGCCATTTTTAGCAATGTAATAGTCTAGGTTAACCTTTGTAACCTCAATTTGAAATAATAAAAATGTATTATTTGTGAATTTGTGAATTATGTGAATTATGTGATTTATGTGTGTGTTCTTAATTATTATAATTAAATTAAGAATAAAATAAGCGTCAAAGTTAAAGTGTGAGATAAGCCCGATATCTTTGCATAAAGTTTTAGTGGTTGAAACAAGGATTCCGGAGATATAAGGAATGCCAAAATCCGAGTTATAATAAAGAAGTTATGACCTGTCGAAGTTTCGCGACAAAACCGGTACGACACCGAGTGACGTAAAATATGAATTTAAGATAGAGCGATATTTAGCCTTAGCGATCTAAATGAAAGTCGTAGATTTCGTTAAACCGAGAGCATGCATAAAAGGAACGCCCAAATCTGACTTCGTATGAAAAAGTTATGATTTTCTGAAGTTTCGACGTGGCAGTATGCAGCCCGAATACTCGATTTGAGATCGATCGGTTTTTAGCCGAAACAATCTAAAGGAGAATCGAAGATCTCGTTGTTAGTAGCGAAACAATGAAAAGTTAGGCGAGAACGGACGTCGAACGAAGAAGTTATGATTTTATAACGAAGTTTTCCTGTCCGGGCCTCCTAAAAATAATTAATAAAAATAAAAGTCAAAATGAGCCGACGGAGTCTAAACGAAAGTTGTAGAGCGTAATCTCACCTTCGTGTGGATATAAAGAACGTTGAAAACGGAGTTCGTATGAAGGAGATATGAATTTTTGAAGTTTAATAAATATTTAATATTTATTTTTAATTAAACTCCGATATTATCCGAAGAAGGGTTAGGCGGTCTATCCGAAGTACGCACCGCGTACTGCTGTACGCCCCGCGTACAGAGAAGGTCACTCGAGTACTCCGAAGTCGTGTGCAATGACGTATGAGGGCCGATGACGTAAGTGCTGACGACCCCCGAGGCGTACGCCCCGCGTACGTGTGATGTGCACAAAAGTACCCACTAATTTTAATATTTATAACCTAACAAACTTAGACTATCTATGCACTTATAGGCAGTGTACCTAGTCAGATTACAGTATAGCTTAGGTAAGTCGGGTGTCGATCACAGGGAACGGTGGATTAATTTAATATATTTGATTATAGGTTACAGGTCACACGAAAATAATAAAGAAAACGGTTTAATAAATCTCAAACTAACAATTAACAACTCTCGATAAACTAACAAGAAAACAAATCTCTTCAGGTACTTTGGTTTAGACAAATTATACCTTTAAAACATAGACAATTGCATACACAAATTCATTTATTCATGTTCACCGATTCCTAAAATGATTAGATTCGCGTTCACTATAACTAATCATTTAGCAAACAAGTCAATTCAAACAGTGATCAGTTGATTAAACTAACATGCTTCCTAGTGTTCAGTTCGTATCAAGCAAGACTTGTAAATATAGTTAATCGAATTATTAATTCAATTTAATCTCTTGTTGATGGTCATCAAACAAGGCTCACACATTAACTTTCTTATTCTCAAATTAATTCTAGTTTCACATTCGTTGTTTCTAGTCTTATAATCTCGATGGTCATCAAAAATCATAAGAGACAAGCAAATCAAGCAGATGTTCATACAACTTAATTCACTTAACAATTAACAGAAAATAATCATCATTAACACATGAGGATCTTTTAACAAGCTTGGCAAGATAAATTAAACACAAATAAACTATTTAATATAGCAATTAGTCTAATAATCAAAGCTTCATTCAATCATAAACACAAAGTAAAAGGTTTTTACACCTAAATCAGAAACTAAATACAGAGAAGTACCACAATGGAATGCTAAACGTGGTCACGTTAACAATCCATATGATTACCGACATGTATCCGCTCTCCAATCCTTCCGATCTCTGCTCCCGTTAGCTTAACGGCCTTCCGGCCGCCTTCTAGACCCTCAAAACGGCTTAACAGAAGTTAATTGTCGACTAAATTAGGTTAGAAGTCGAATCCTCTCTCCTGGTTAGATGAAAATCGACTTTTATAATCTTTGTGGCCGACCTAAGTACGTTGGGCGTACTTAGGATTACGCGGTGCGTACTCAAGATAATTACGCGATCAAGTCTATCCGGTGCAAGCGTGTACGTGGCGCGTACCATTAATTTATGCGGGGCGTAACCGCTTTGGTCATTACGCGGGGCGTAATGCGACTGTACGCGGGGCGTAATCCACTTCTTCAGCATATTTAATTTCTTTTAGCTCCTAAGTCCGGTTTCCGCTTCGGTCTTTTCTTTTGTGCTTTATTGACAACGAATAGCTGCAAAACATAATTCAAAGCATTATGAGTACTTTTTAGTTCTAAAATAGAATAAATAAGGCCAAAATATTAAGATAAAGTGCATAAAAATATATATAAAAATACACATATCAAAATACCCCACACTTAGCCTTTGCTTGCCCCCAAGCAAATTTAATTTTATTTTACCAATATCGCACTAAACAATCCATTTAAAACTCAGCCATTATGCCAAGACCTCAACGCGTACATTTGTGTCTAAAATTTTCCTAAAGTACCCCCCCCCCCCCCCCATATTTTAAATACTCACAATCTTCATAAACGTTCGCCCACTTTTTCCGAACAATGCTCATTTTATGCAACCCTCCGAATCCAACCGCAGAAAACCTCCTAACCTCAAGGTATTTTTAGTTGAGCAACCTAAGCATACATAATCTAGAATTATAATAATCGATACCACTATGGAGCTCTATTTGAATTCTTCATTTCTTTGACATTTGATCTTTGATCTCTTTGAATTCACCACCTTATTTGATTTGATTTCTGGTATCTTTAACTTTTGAATTTCTTGGAATTTTGATCTTTTGATCTTCACTTTAATTGCTCCAAAATTCTTCACACTTTACTCGTAATTCTCTCTCTCTTTTTTTTTACATGTACCTCACTTTTTTTTTCACTCAAAACCTACATGCTTAAGCAGAGGCGCTCAACCTCAACCTTTATTGGTTAATGATAATAATTTTCCTGGATACATTTCAGGTTTAGGCTGCTAAACATATTGCATCCCTCAAACCAAGCAGGGTTATGTTTTTGTTCCATGATTTCACTAAAATAAGGGAGGCCACAAATGCACTATAACGTATACTGGCTCAACTAAACATTTGAGTTCTCATCGGATCATTTCATACAATATTAGCAAAAATTTAAATTATCACTAGATTTTTCTAAATTAAACTATTATTTCAAGTTTTCAAATTTTTAAATTTTTAAATTTAATTTACTTTTACTTACCGACCCCCTACCCCACACTTATTTCATACAATGCCCTCATTGTATGCTAAAACGAATTAAGAACATAAAAAGGGAGAAAAAGGAACAGACTCCCCTGGGTAGTTGTGGCGAGATCGAATGGGGCTGCTACAAGTTGCTTCAAATATCGCCGAAAGACTGAAAACTGGAACTGCTGCTTCTGAATTTGCCGAAAAATAAAATCAAGACCGCCATCTTCGAAAATGTGGTGCAAAATATTGCAATTAAATGCAATGTATAGTAACCATGACGTGGGAAAGTGTCGACCACGCCGTCTCGTCAAGAATGACATCCTCTTCCCGCGATGAAAAATCCCCCATAACATAGGAAAGTGTCAACCATGTCGTGGCAGCCGGGACGATACTTCTTCCTCGCGTCGAAATAAAACTCTATGGTGTGGGAACTGCTCATCCATATCATAAGAGTCAAAACATTGTGAAAATGCCAATCTTCAAAACGATCGCTCACGAAATAAATATGCACCCCAAACTTATGACAAATTGTGGGTCTCGACTATAATCTTCAACTCACACACTGCTCTCTCTAGCAACAGTCGGACCTAGCTGCTGAACTTACTGCCAGCTTCCTAAGGGCGAAAATTCTGCAAAGATCTAAATCAATCAAAGAGCATCAACATGGAAAACAAAATTTTAAACAAACTAAAAATAAAAATAAAAATAAAATCTCACTAAAATAACTAAAAAAATAGCAAACCAAAATAACTAAAAAGGATATCACGATCACTCGTCTTCGTCGAAATCAAGCTACAATTGTTGATTAAATCCCCTGCATGCAAGAAGTGGTTTGTGAAAACAAAATCTTTCGGGACCTGTCAAACTATTTCCTCTGTTTTCTTTGCACCATTAACTAAAAGTAGAACAAGAAGTGACCAAACTAGTCAAGAACAGCAACAGCTCGGTCTTCCACTTAACCACCTCGATACGCCTTTCTATACTACGCCTCATGGATTGAGTTGGACAAATGAACAAAGTAGTAGACTAAACAAGTCAGGAATTCCCTAATCGCTTTCATTCCCAAAACCCATGCAAAAAATAACGTCAAGCAATGTGTACAATCCCAAATTCCTGCAAAATAAAAAACAAGAACCTTCCCGACAAGTGAAATGATATCATCGAAAATCAAACTAAAAATAAAAACTAACTAAAAACAAATAACGTATAATCAAATAAACTAAATTAATGACAAACCGTTCCCCGGCAACGGCGCCAAAAACTTGATGTGCACAAAAGTACCCACTAATTTTAATATTTATAACCTAACAAACTTAGACTATCTATGCACTTATAGGCAGTGTACCTAGTCAGATTACAGTATAGCTTAGGTAAGTCGGGTGTCGATCACAGGGAACGGTGGATTAATTTAATATATTTGATTATAGGTTACAGGTCACACGAAAATAATAAAGAAAATGGTTTAATAAATCTCAAACTAACAATTAACAACTCTCGATAAACTAACAGGAAAACAAATCTCTTCAGGTACTTTGGTTTAGACAAATTATACCTTTAAAACATAGACAATTGCATACACAAATTCATTTATTCATGTTCACCGATTCCTAAAATGATTAGATTCGCGTTCACTATAACTAATCATTTAGCAAACAAGTCAATTCAAACAGTGATCAGTTGATTAAACTAACATGCTTCCTAGTGTTCAGTTCGTATCAAGCAAGACTTGTAAATATAGTTAATCGAATTATTAATTCAATTTAATCTCTTGTTGATGGTCATCAAACAAGGCTCACACATTAACTTTCTTATTCTCAAATTAATTCTAGTTTCACATTCGTTGTTTCTAGTCTTATAATCTCGATGGTCATCAAAAATCATAAGAGACAAGCAAATCAAGCAGATGTTCATACAACTTAATTCACTTAACAATTAACAGAAAATAATCATCATTAACACATGAGGATCTTTTAACAAGCTTGGCAAGATAAATTAAACACAAATAAACTATTTAATATAGCAATTAGTCTAATAATCAAAGCTTCATTCAATCATAAACACAAAGTAAAAGGTTTTTACACCTAAATCAGAAACTAAATACAGAGAAGTACCACAATGGAATGCTAAACGTGGTCACGTTAACAATCCATATGATTACCGACATGTATCCGCTCTCCAATCCTTCCGATCTCTGCTCCCGTTAGCTTAACGGCCTTCCGGCCGCCTTCTAGACCCTCAAAACGGCTTAACAGAAGTTAATTGTCGACTAAATTAGGTTAGAAGTCGAATCCTCTCTCCTGGTTAGATGAAAATCGACTTTTATAATCTTTGTGGCCGACCTAAGTACGTTGGGCGTACTTAGGATTACGCGGTGCGTACTCAAGATAATTACGCGATCAAGTCTATCCGGTGCAAGCGTGTACGTGGCGCGTACCATTAATTTACGCGGGGCGTAACCGCTTTGGTCATTACGCGGGGCGTAATGCGACTGTACGCGGGGCGTAATCCACTTCTTCAGCATATTTAATTTCTTTTAGCTCCTAAGTCCGGTTTCCGCTTCGGTCTTTTCTTTTGTGCTTTATTGACAACGAATAGCTGCAAAACATAATTCAAAGCATTATGAGTACTTTTTAGTTCTAAAATAGAATAAATAAGGCCAAAATATTAAGATAAAGTGCATAAAAATATATATAAAAATACACATATCAACGTGCGAGGGTCAGCAACTATAAAAGGGGATCCGAAGGCAGCCGGGTTTCATTCACAAATTCCATCCTTCTCTCTAGTCCTTTGCCTCGTTTTGCGTGCCGTTTGTACCCCGAAGCCCCGGTATTATTCCTGAGCCCCGAAGCAAGATCCGAAGCCCCGAGAATCCCGAAGAGCGTTATTCCCGAGCCGAAGCCCTGCCCGCGAGGAGCCCGGTTTTTGTGAAGATCTTCCAGATCTACGGAGAGACGCTACTTCTATAAGCCGTAGCGCTGTCGGATCATCTTCTGATCAAGTGAGTGTGTAGTTATTTTCTTTCCAACGCAATATTATGAAGTATTTAATATAAAATATGTGCTACGTGTATATATTTTGTGGTTATATATGTGAATGTATATTCTCTATGAAATACGTGTTATGTGTGTATGCCTCATCTGTTATGTGGAATATGTATCGATTAAAGCATGCTATACAGGTTTTTAAACAAGGTATAAAAATGTACATTTTTATCTACTAATATGTTGGGTAGAACATGGGTAGATAATTGGTGTGAAATAAACAGATGAGAGGCCTCGGTGTTATTGGTGTTATTCTAGTCATTCAGCAGAGTATGGATGACGACCACAGACTATTCTAGACTGTCTTGTGGAACACTAGCAGGCTCATTACCTGTAGGTGTTGTGAACGGCGTGTTCACCGGTGTACTCTATCCCCTACATGGTTGCCTTTAGGACACTTATTGTTGAGGAAGCCCCTCTGCAGTAATGTCCGTCCCGATGAAAATCCTGAAATAAGTTCCTTATAATAGACGTTATTTTTAGGAACGTAAGGTGAGGATAACGGGAATGGGTAATCGGGCTTATTGTTTATTGTTGTAATTAAATATAATTATTGTGGGTTTGAAAACCCTATATGCTCACCAGGCTCCCAAGCCTGACCCACTCAGTTGATTTGTATTACAGGAAGTGGCGCAAGAGCTTAAGATGGGCGAATCGTCAAGTTGTTTTGTTTACAAGTCTGTATATGTATATATTTGTTGAACGACTTGTAATGTGATCGTTTATGCTTTATGATCTATATCGGAACATGACATCCCGACTTTTGATTATGAAATGAAATCATATTTCTATATGAAATGTTTTGATAAATATCTATTTTATCATGTTTTGTTTTTGGGAACAAATTCCGCATCTCTTTTAAAATCAAACGGATTTACTCTGAAAATGTTTAAAAAGCATAAATGAAACCGGTCTTTTCTGGCCGAGATTTTGGGGATGTCACACTACAAGAGCTTCTAGACAAGGGTTTGATCAGGCCGAGCAGTTCGCCATGGGGAGCCCCGATCCTGTTTGTGAAGAAGAAGGACGGATCATATCGTATGTGCATAGACTATGGGAAGCTGAAGTGAAGAACCGTTACCCACTTCCAAGGATAGATGATATATCTGACCAGATTCAGGGAGCATCTTGGTTCTCCAAGATTGATCTATGGTCAGGGTATCACCAAATGCGAGTCAGGGATGATGATGTGCAGAAGATAACTTTTAGGACTCGCTATGGTCATTATAAGTTTGTGGTGATGCCGTTTGGGCTCACCAATGCTCCAGCCATGTTCATGGACCTCATGAATTGCGTGTGCAAACCAATTTTGGATCGGTCTGTAATAGTTTTCATTGACGATATCTTGGTTTACTCCAAGACTCGGGAGCAGCATGAGGAGCACCTGAGAGAGGTGCTGGAGACACTGAGGAGGGAGAGACTTTTCGCAAAGTTCTCCAAGTGTGAGTTCTAGTTGAGCGAGGTGCAGTTCCTTGGGCATCTCGTCAACCAGAAGGGTATTCTGGTCGATCCAACCAAGATAGAGGCCGTGATGCAGTGGGACATTCCAAGGTCTCCAAATGAGATTTAGAGTTTCTTGGGAGTGTGTGTGGGGGGGGGGGGGTTGAATCTCTTAGACAGCAGAGTGTGGGCGGGGCCCGAATCTCCTAGATAACGGAGTGTGGGCGGGGCCCAAATCTCCATGAGAGTGGGCGGGACCCGTATCTCCTAGTTGCATGATATTTGTATGGTATGTGGTAGTTTGGGGAACTCACTAAGCTTCGTGCTTACAGTTTTCAGTTTTCGTTACAGGTACTTCCACTAGCAAGGGGAAGGGCTCAGGATGATCACATGGCACACACCATAGTTTCAGCTTAGGATGTATAGACTCTAATATTTTTATCATATGGTTTTGTCACAGTAATTGATATGCTGTTTTGAGATACATGATACATGATTTTCTTTATGATTATGGATGATTTATGGTTTTATATTAAGTTTCAAAACGAAATTTTCGGAATGTATTTTTGGGATGTTTCAAGTTGGTATCTGAGCCTTGGTTTGAGGGATTCGGGCACACTCTCAGGTGTGTCTGAACTCAAACTAAGGATATGGTATGAAAAATTTTCAACATAAAATTATTTTTGCGAAAGAATTTTAAAAGAGAAAAAAAACTTTGAAAAGAGAAAAGGGTGTGGTGCATGCAATCAGCCGAACTCAAGTAAGTACTCCCAAATTACCCATACAAGTTTAAGATATGATAATCAACTTTATGAGAACTGCATGCTAGATTAGGACTAAGGATCTTGGATGGATGCCTTATGTGCCTGTTATATGTGTATCAGCTTTATGAGAACTGCATGATAGTACAGTTTAGTCAGGGAGAGCCTAAGAAGTATATGATTGATTATGTGCAATCAATGCTCGAATGTTTCTTGCTTTGTGCTTTTAGGAGTTTTAGTTGTCTTTTACTAACTACTAAACGAATATGTTAAGTTACATATTGCAAGGACAAAATAATTTCATATGGTTAGGTCTAGCTCTATCTCGTAGCTCTTGTTTGAGTCCAGCCGTTGTAGGGTAGGATCTCTCATTCGGAGAACTATCTAGTCTGAGTGATATGTAATAGTATTCGCGATCTAGTTAGGGGAAGATAGCATGGAATTCTTATGCAGCTGATAACGGAGAGTGGGGTGGTGATTACCCTAGGGCAAGCCTAGGATGAGAGTAGCGCGTAAAGCAGTAGTAGTAGAAAGGGACTTAGTGGAGTATAGGCAGTTCTTGAGGAAAGTACGGATAGATGTGGAAGGTAGTATGGTCCCATACTACTGAAAGCAGAGGATCCGTACTCGAATCAAGGAAGGCTGAGAAAGAGGCCGTGATGCAGTGGGAGATTCTGAGGTCTCCAACTGAGATTCAGAGTTTCTTAGGAGTGTGGGCGGGGCCCGAATCTCCATGAGAGTGGGAGGGGCCCGTATCTCCTAGTTGCATGATATTTGTATGGTATGTGGTAGTTTGGGGAACTCACTAAGCTTCGTGCTTATAGTTTTCAGTTTTGGTTTTAGGTACTTCCACTAGCAGGGGGAAGGGCTCAGGATGATCGCATGGCACACATCACAGTTTCAGCCCGGGATGTTTAGACTCTGATATTTTTATCATATGGTTTATTTACAGTAATTGATATGATGTTTTGAGATACATGATACATGATTTTCTTTGTGATAATGGATGATTTATGGTTTTATATTAAGTTTCCAAACGAAAATTTTGGACCGTATTTTTGGGATGTTTCAGGGAGTCTCTGAGTTTTAATAATGTTTTTGGGAACAATGATTATGTAAACAATTTTTTAGTAAATGGGTTGTTTTTTAAAAGTTTAAATTGTTTGTGATTTTTTAATGCAACAAATGGGGCATTACAGATTACTCAATCTTGTTTGTATTCCATGACACCAGATGAAAATTACATTATTGATTTTTTAGGAGGATGATTCAATGAGGATGTGGTGGTTGCCCTGGTGGTTTCTCTGGACATGGATTCAAGATGACTCCTTTAGTTGGGAGGATATTAGCGGGTCTGGCCACCGGCAGGAAGGGGGAAGTGGAGCAATGTGATGAAGACATCAATTATTTTTAGCTCGGAAGATTTGAAGGCAATCCCAGAGGAAATGTCAAGGATTTTGAAGACCAGGTTTGCCTTTGGTAGGCACTCTTTAATTATCAATTTCCTACGCAAAAATTAATGTCTTTATGAATTCAATAATAATTTCAGTTGTAATTCAAAATTTTGAACATGTATATTGTATACTTGGAGCATGATGTTGGTATTTACTATTTAGTAAGTAGGATCTCACAAGTTTAAACCCACATATACATGGCCTCCCAACGTATTTATTGACTTTGTATTTAGATGTTAGTAGAATTGTGGGTTGCAAACTATATTTTTGTTAGCTTTTGGTCTATAACCCACCTATAGTTTCTCAACTTCAACTATCTTGTGAAGAACCTACACTTAACCATTGATGTATGAAGTCATAAAAGACAATTATGTGTAATTCATCAACTACTTTCCAAGAAATAGTCAAAAATTAGTCTAATCACCTAAATTGCCACAAATTACGGAGATGCCACTCCGAAATTGGCACAATATCTATGAAGAAGTGATGTCATCATCAGAATGTCGTTTTGAAAAGAAAAAAACTATAAAAACTGCAATCTACAAAACCGCTGGAACGACCATATCCACAACAAAAGAAAACTTTATATTGTAGCTTTCACCTTTATTGTTATGTCTTAGGGGACGGTCTGTTTGGTCTTTAAAATACTAATTTTCTAGAAGGTGGATGATGAAACGGTAAAGAGATATGATTTGTCGCAATATATTACCCATCCTAGGTATGATGAGTGATATGTGCATAATTAGTTCATATTAAGTATACATTTTTATTCATTTATTAGTTTAATTATCACATATTATGGACAAAAGGTACTTAAAAGTGTTAAATTATGTTTTTCAGTCCAAAGATGAAGCTCGGAAGCGAAAGGAAGCGGGAGAAACTGTTTGAAGATCGAGAATGAAATCAAGAAGAAAAACACTAAAAATGGCATCTACTCGGCGAGTCATATCGGCTACTCGGCGAGTCATATCGGCTACTCGGCGAGTCCAATCGAAGAATCGAGAAGATAATGACTCGGGATCCCAGAGAGTTATCACAATACGGGGAATGTGAGAGGGACTCGACGAGTCACCACATGACTCGACGAGTCGATTCGTATATTTAAAGATAAATATGCACCCCAAACTTATGACAAATTGTGGGTCTCGACTATAATCTTCAACTCACACACTGCTCTCTCTAGCAACAGTCGGACCTAGCTGCTGAACTTACTGCCAGCTTCCTAAGGGCGAAAATTCTGCAAAGATCTAAATCAATCAAAGAGCATCAACATGGAAAACAAAATTTTAAACAAACTAAAAATAAAAATAAAAATAAAATCTCACTAAAATAACTAAAAAAATAGCAAACCAAAATAACTAAAAAGGATATCACGATCACTCGTCTTCGTCGAAATCAAGCTACAATTGTTGATTAAATCCCCTGCATGCAAGAAGTGGTTTGTGAAAACAAAATCTTTCGGGACCTGTCAAACTATTTCCTCTGTTTTCTTTGCACCATTAACTAAAAGTAGAACAAGAAGTGACCAAACTAGTCAAGAACAGCAAGAGCTCGGTCTTCCACTTAACCACCTCGATACGCCTTTCTATACTACGCCTCATGGATTGAGTTGGACAAATGAACAAAGTAGTAGACTAAACAAGTCAGGAATTCCCTAATCGCTTTCATTCCCAAAACCCATGCAAAAAATAACGTCAAGCAATGTGTACAATCCCAAATTCCTGCAAAATAAAAAACAAGAACCTTCCCGACAAGTGAAATGATATCATCGAAAATCAAACTAAAAATAAAAACTAACTAAAAACAAATAACGTATAATCAAATAAACTAAATTAATGACAAACCGTTCCCCGGCAACGGCGCCAAAAACTTGATGTGCACAAAAGTACCCACTAATTTTAATATTTATAACCTAACAAACTTAGACTATCTATGCACTTATAGGCAGTGTACCTAGTCAGATTACAGTATAGCTTAGGTAAGTCGGGTGTCGATCACAGGGAACGGTGGATTAATTTAATATATTTGATTATAGGTTACAGGTCACACGAAAATAATAAAGAAAATGGTTTAATAAATCTCAAACTAACAATTAACAACTCTCGATAAACTAACAGGAAAACAAATCTCTTCAGGTACTTTGGTTTAGACAAATTATACCTTTAAAACATAGACAATTGCATACACAAATTCATTTATTCATGTTCACCGATTCCTAAAATGATTAGATTCGCGTTCACTATAACTAATCATTTAGCAAACAAGTCAATTCAAACAGTGATCAGTTGATTAAACTAACATGCTTCCTAGTGTTCAGTTCGTATCAAGCAAGACTTGTAAATATAGTTAATCGAATTATTAATTCAATTTAATCTCTTGTTGATGGTCATCAAACAAGGCTCACACATTAACTTTCTTATTCTCAAATTAATTCTAGTTTCACATTCGTTGTTTCTAGTCTTATAATCTCGATGGTCATCAAAAATCATAAGAGACAAGCAAATCAAGCAGATGTTCATACAACTTAATTCACTTAACAATTAACAGAAAATAATCATCATTAACACATGAGGATCTTTTAACAAGCTTGGCAAGATAAATTAAACACAAATAAACTATTTAATATAGCAATTAGTCTAATAATCAAAGCTTCATTCAATCATAAACACAAAGTAAAAGGTTTTTACACCTAAATCAGAAACTAAATACAGAGAAGTACCACAATGGAATGCTAAACGTGGTCACGTTAACAATCCATATGATTACCGACATGTATCCGCTCTCCAATCCTTCCGATCTCTGCTCCCGTTAGCTTAACGGCCTTCCGGCCGCCTTCTAGACCCTCAAAACGGCTTAACAGAAGTTAATTGTCGACTAAATTAGGTTAGAAGTCGAATCCTCTCTCCTGGTTAGATGAAAATCGACTTTTATAATCTTTGTGGCCGACCTAAGTACGTTGGGCGTACTTAGGATTACGCGGTGCGTACTCAAGATAATTACGCGATCAAGTCTATCCGGTGCAAGCGTGTACGTGGCGCGTACCATTAATTTATGCGGGGCGTAACCGCTTTGGTCATTACGCGGGGCGTAATGCGACTGTACGCGGGGCGTAATCCACTTCTTCAGCATATTTAATTTCTTTTAGCTCCTAAGTCCGGTTTCCGCTTCGGTCTTTTCTTTTGTGCTTTATTGACAACGAATAGCTGCAAAACATAATTCAAAGCATTATGAGTACTTTTTAGTTCTAAAATAGAATAAATAAGGCCAAAATATTAAGATAAAGTGCATAAAAATATATATAAAAATACACATATCAAAATACCCCACACTTAGCCTTTGCTTGCCCCCAAGCAAATTTAATTTTATTTTACCAATATCGCACTAAACAATCCATTTAAAACTCAGCCATTATGCCAAGACCTCAACGCGTACATTTGTGTCTAAAATTTTCCTAAAGTACCCCCCCCCCCCATATTTTAAATACTCACAATCTTCATAAACGTTCGCCCACTTTTTCCGAACAATGCTCATTTTATGCAACCCTCCGAATCCAACCGCAGAAAACCTCCTAACCTCAAGGTATTTTTAGTTGAGCAACCTAAGCATACATAATCTAGAATTATAATAATCGATACCACTATGGAGCTCTATTTGAATTCTTCATTTCTTTGACATTTGATCTTTGATCTCTTTGAATTCACCACCTTATTTGATTTGATTTCTGGTATCTTTAACTTTTGAATTTCTTGGAATTTTGATCTTTTGATCTTCACTTTAATTGCTCCAAAATTCTTCACACTTTACTCGTAATTCTCTCTCTCTTTTTTTTTACATGTACCTCACTTTTTTTTCACTCAAAACCTACATGCTTAAGCAGAGGCGCTCAACCTCAACCTTTATTGGTTAATGATAATAATTTTCCTGGATACATTTCAGGTTTAGGCTGCTAAACATATTGCATCCCTCAAACCAAGCAGGGTTATGTTTTTGTTCCATGATTTCACTAAAATAAGGGAGGCCACAAATGCACTATAACGTATACTGGCTCAACTAAACATTTGAGTTCTCATCGGATCATTTCATACAATATTAGCAAAATTTAAATTATCACTAGATTTTTCTAAATTAAACTATTATTTCAAGTTTTCAAATTTTTAAATTTTTAAATTTAATTTACTTTTACTTACCGACCCCCTACCCCACACTTATTTCATACAATGCCCTCATTGTATGCTAAAACGAATTAAGAACATAAAAAGGGAGAAAAAGGAACAGACTCCCCTGGGTAGTTGTGGCGAGATCGAATGGGGCTGCTACAAGTTGCTTCAAATATCGCCGAAAGACTGAAAACTGGAACTGCTGCTTCTGAATTTGCCGAAAAATAAAATCAAGACCGCCATCTTCGAAAATGTGGTGCAAAATATTGCAATTAAATGCAATGTATAGTAACCATGACGTGGGAAAGTGTCGACCACGCCGTCTCGTCAAGAATGACATCCTCTTCCCGCGATGAAAAATCCCCCATAACATAGGAAAGTGTCAACCATGTCGTGGCAGCCGGGACGATACTTCTTCCTCGCGTCGAAATAAAACTCTATGGTGTGGGAACTGCTCATCCATATCATAAGAGTCAAAACATTGTGAAAATGCCAATCTTCAAAACGATCGCTCACGAAATAAATATGCACCCCAAACTTATGACAAATTGTGGGTCTCGACTATAATCTTCAACTCACACACTGCTCTCTCTAGCAACAGTCGGACCTAGCTGCTGAACTTACTGCCAGCTTCCTAAGGGCGAAAATTCTGCAAAGATCTAAATCAATCAAAGAGCATCAACATGGAAAACAAAATTTTAAACAAACTAAAAATAAAAATAAAAATAAAATCTCACTAAAATAACTAAAAAAATAGCAAACCAAAATAACTAAAAAGGATATCACGATCACTCGTCTTCGTCGAAATCAAGCTACAATTGTTGATTAAATCCCCTGCATGCAAGAAGTGGTTTGTGAAAACAAAATCTTTCGGGACCTGTCAAACTATTTCCTCTGTTTTCTTTGCACCATTAACTAAAAGTAGAACAAGAAGTGACCAAACTAGTCAAGAACAGCAACAGCTCGGTCTTCCACTTAACCACCTCGATACGCCTTTCTATACTACGCCTCATGGATTGAGTTGGACAAATGAACAAAGTAGTAGACTAAACAAGTCAGGAATTCCCTAATCGCTTTCATTCCCAAAACCCATGCAAAAAATAACGTCAAGCAATGTGTACAATCCCAAATTCCTGCAAAATAAAAAACAAGAACCTTCCCGACAAGTGAAATGATATCATCGAAAATCAAACTAAAAATAAAAACTAACTAAAAACAAATAACGAATAATCAAATAAACTAAATTAATGACAAACCGTTCCCCGGCAACGGCGCCAAAAACTTGATGTGCACAAAAGTACCCACTAATTTTAATATTTATAACCTAACAAACTTAGACTATCTATGCACTTATAGGCAGTGTACCTAGTCAGATTACAGTATAGCTTAGGTAAGTCGGGTGTCGATCACAGGGAACGGTGGATTAATTTAATATATTTGATTATAGGTTACAGGTCACACGAAAATAATAAAGAAAATGGTTTAATAAATCTCAAACTAACAATTAACAACTCTCGATAAACTAACAGGAAAACAAATCTCTTCAGGTACTTTGGTTTAGACAAATTATACCTTTAAAACATAGACAATTGCATACACAAATTCATTTATTCATGTTCACCGATTCCTAAAATGATTAGATTCGCGTTCACTATAACTAATCATTTAGCAAACAAGTCAATTCAAACAGTGATCAGTTGATTAAACTAACATGCTTCCTAGTGTTCAGTTCGTATCAAGCAAGACTTGTAAATATAGTTAATCGAATTATTAATTCAATTTAATCTCTTGTTGATGGTCATCAAACAAGGCTCACACATTAACTTTCTTATTCTCAAATTAATTCTAGTTTCACATTCGTTGTTTCTAGTCTTATAATCTCGATGGTCATCAAAAATCATAAGAGACAAGCAAATCAAGCAGATGTTCATACAACTTAATTCACTTAACAATTAACAGAAAATAATCATCATTAACACATGAGGATCTTTTAACAAGCTTGGCAAGATAAATTAAACACAAATAAACTATTTAATATAGCAATTAGTCTAATAATCAAAGCTTCATTCAATCATAAACACAAAGTAAAAGGTTTTTACACCTAAATCAGAAACTAAATACAGAGAAGTACCACAATGGAATGCTAAACGTGGTCACGTTAACAATCCATATGATTACCGACATGTATCCGCTCTCCAATCCTTCCGATCTCTGCTCCCGTTAGCTTAACGGCCTTCCGGCCGCCTTCTAGACCCTCAAAACGGCTTAACAGAAGTTAATTGTCGACTAAATTAGGTTAGAAGTCGAATCCTCTCTCCTGGTTAGATGAAAATCGACTTTTATAATCTTTGTGGCCGACCTAAGTACGTTGGGCGTACTTAGGATTACGCGGTGCGTACTCAAGATAATTACGCGATCAAGTCTATCCGGTGCAAGCGTGTACGTGGCGCGTACCATTAATTTATGCGGGGCGTAACCGCTTTGGTCATTACGCGGGGCGTAATGCGACTGTACGCGGGGCGTAATCCACTTCTTCAGCATATTTAATTTCTTTTAGCTCCTAAGTCCGGTTTCCGCTTCGGTCTTTTCTTTTGTGCTTTATTGACAACGAATAGCTGCAAAACATAATTCAAAGCATTATGAGTACTTTTTAGTTCTAAAATAGAATAAATAAGGCCAAAATATTAAGATAAAGTGCATAAAAATATATATAAAAATACACATATCAAAATACCCCACACTTAGCCTTTGCTTGCCCCCAAGCAAATTTAATTTTATTTTACCAATATCGCACTAAACAATCCATTTAAAACTCAGCCATTATGCCAAGACCTCAACGCGTACATTTGTGTCTAAAATTTTCCTAAAGTACCCCCCCCCCCATATTTTAAATACTCACAATCTTCATAAACGTTCGCCCACTTTTTCCGAACAATGCTCATTTTATGCAACCCTCCGAATCCAACCGCAGAAAACCTCCTAACCTCAAGGTATTTTTAGTTGAGCAACCTAAGCATACATAATCTAGAATTATAATAATCGATACCACTATGGAGCTCTATTTGAATTCTTCATTTCTTTGACATTTGATCTTTGATCTCTTTGAATTCACCACCTTATTTGATTTGATTTCTGGTATCTTTAACTTTTGAATTTCTTGGAATTTTGATCTTTTGATCTTCACTTTAATTGCTCCAAAATTCTTCACACTTTACTCGTAATTCTCTCTCTCTTTTTTTTTACATGTACCTCACTTTTTTTTCACTCAAAACCTACATGCTTAAGCAGAGGCGCTCAACCTCAACCTTTATTGGTTAATGATAATAATTTTCCTGGATACATTTCAGGTTTAGGCTGCTAAACATATTGCATCCCTCAAACCAAGCAGGGTTATGTTTTTGTTCCATGATTTCACTAAAATAAGGGAGGCCACAAATGCACTATAACGTATACTGGCTCAACTAAACATTTGAGTTCTCATCGGATCATTTCATACAATATTAGCAAAAATTTAAATTATCACTAGATTTTTCTAAATTAAACTATTATTTCAAGTTTTCAAATTTTTAAATTTTTAAATTTAATTTACTTTTACTTACCGACCCCCTACCCCACACTTATTTCATACAATGCCCTCATTGTATGCTAAAACGAATTAAGAACATAAAAAGGGAGAAAAAGGAACAGACTCCCCTGGGTAGTTGTGGCGAGATCGAATGGGGCTGCTACAAGTTGCTTCAAATATCGCCGAAAGACTGAAAACTGGAACTGCTGCTTCTGAATTTGCCGAAAAATAAAATCAAGACCGCCATCTTCGAAAATGTGGTGCAAAATATTGCAATTAAATGCAATGTATAGTAACCATGACGTGGGAAAGTGTCGACCACGCCGTCTCGTCAAGAATGACATCCTCTTCCCGCGATGAAAAATCCCCCATAACATAGGAAAGTGTCAACCATGTCGTGGCAGCCGGGACGATACTTCTTCCTCGCGTCGAAATAAAACTCTATGGTGTGGGAACTGCTCATCCATATCATAAGAGTCAAAACATTGTGAAAATGCCAATCTTCAAAACGATCGCTCACGAAATAAATATGCACCCCAAACTTATGACAAATTGTGGGTCTCGACTATAATCTTCAACTCACACACTGCTCTCTCTAGCAACAGTCGGACCTAGCTGCTGAACTTACTGCCAGCTTCCTAAGGGCGAAAATTCTGCAAAGATCTAAATCAATCAAAGAGCATCAACATGGAAAACAAAATTTTAAACAAACTAAAAATAAAAATAAAAATAAAATCTCACTAAAATAACTAAAAAAATAGCAAACCAAAATAACTAAAAAGGATATCACGATCACTCGTCTTCGTCGAAATCAAGCTACAATTGTTGATTAAATCCCCTGCATGCAAGAAGTGGTTTGTGAAAACAAAATCTTTCGGGACCTGTCAAACTATTTCCTCTGTTTTCTTTGCACCATTAACTAAAAGTAGAACAAGAAGTGACCAAACTAGTCAAGAACAGCAACAGCTCGGTCTTCCACTTAACCACCTCGATACGCCTTTCTATACTACGCCTCATGGATTGAGTTGGACAAATGAACAAAGTAGTAGACTAAACAAGTCAGGAATTCCCTAATCGCTTTCATTCCCAAAACCCATGCAAAAAATAACGTCAAGCAATGTGTACAATCCCAAATTCCTGCAAAATAAAAAACAAGAACCTTCCCGACAAGTGAAATGATATCATCGAAAATCAAACTAAAAATAAAAACTAACTAAAAACAAATAACGTATAATCAAATAAACTAAATTAATGACAAACCGTTCCCCGGCAACGGCGCCAAAAACTTGATGTGCACAAAAGTACCCACTAATTTTAATATTTATAACCTAACAAACTTAGACTATCTATGCACTTATAGGCAGTGTACCTAGTCAGATTACAGTATAGCTTAGGTAAGTCGGGTGTCGATCACAGGGAACGGTGGATTAATTTAATATATTTGATTATAGGTTACAGGTCACACGAAAATAATAAAGAAAATGGTTTAATAAATCTCAAACTAACAATTAACAACTCTCGATAAACTAACAGGAAAACAAATCTCTTCAGGTACTTTGGTTTAGACAAATTATACCTTTAAAACATAGACAATTGCATACACAAATTCATTTATTCATGTTCACCGATTCCTAAAATGATTAGATTCGCGTTCACTATAACTAATCATTTAGCAAACAAATCAATTCAAACAGTGATCAGTTGATTAAACTAACATGCTTCCTAGTGTTCAGTTCGTATCAAGCAAGACTTGTAAATATAGTTAATCGAATTATTAATTCAATTTAATCTCTTGTTGATGGTCATCAAACAAGGCTCACACATTAACTTTCTTATTCTCAAATTAATTCTAGTTTCACATTCGTTGTTTCTAGTCTTATAATCTCGATGGTCATCAAAAATCATAAGAGACAAGCAAATCAAGCAGATGTTCATACAACTTAATTCACTTAACAATTAACAGAAAATAATCATCATTAACACATGAGGATCTTTTAACAAGCTTGGCAAGATAAATTAAACACAAATAAACTATTTAATATAGCAATTAGTCTAATAATCAAAGCTTCATTCAATCATAAACACAAAGTAAAAGGTTTTTACACCTAAATCAGAAACTAAATACAGAGAAGTACCACAATGGAATGCTAAACGTGGTCACGTTAACAATCCATATGATTACCGACATGTATCCGCTCTCCAATCCTTCCGATCTCTGCTCCCGTTAGCTTAACGGCCTTCCGGCCGCCTTCTAGACCCTCAAAACGGCTTAACAGAAGTTAATTGTCGACTAAATTAGGTTAGAAGTCGAATCCTCTCTCCTGGTTAGATGAAAATCGACTTTTATAATCTTTGTGGCCGACCTAAGTACGTTGGGCGTACTTAGGATTACGCGGTGCGTACTCAAGATAATTACGCGATCAAGTCTATCCGGTGCAAACGTGTACGTGGCGCGTACCATTAATTTACGCGGGGCGTAACCGCTTTGGTCATTACGCGGGGCGTAATGCGACTGTACGCGGGGCGTAATCCACTTCTTCAGCATATTTAATTTCTTTTAGCTCCTAAGTCCGGTTTCCGCTTCGGTCTTTTCTTTTGTGCTTTATTGACAACGAATAGCTGCAAAACATAATTCAAAGCATTATGAGTACTTTTTAGTTCTAAAATAGAATAAATAAGGCCAAAATATTAAGATAAAGTGCATAAAAATATATATAAAAATACACATATCAACGTGCGAGGGTCAGCAACTATAAAAGGGGATCCGAAGGCAGCCGGGTTTCATTCACAAATTCCATCCTTCTCTCTAGTCCTTTGCCTCGTTTTGCGTGCCGTTTGTACCCCGAAGCCCCGGTATTATTCCTGAGCCCCGAAGCAAGATCCGAAGCCCCGAGAATCCCGAAGAGCGTTATTCCCGAGCCGAAGCCCTGCCCGCGAGGAGCCCGGTTTTTGTGAAGATCTTCCAGATCTACGGAGAGACGCTACTTCTATAAGCCGTAGCGCTGTCGGATCATCTTCTGATCAAGTGAGTGTGTAGTTATTTTCTTTCCAACGCAATATTATGAAGTATTTAATATAAAATATGTGCTACGTGTATATATTTTGTGGTTATATATGTGAATGTATATTCTCTATGAAATACGTGTTATGTGTGTATGCCTCATCTGTTATGTGGAATATGTATCGATTAAAGCATGCTATACAGGTTTTTAAACAAGGTATAAAAATGTATATTTTTATCTACTAATATGTTGGGTAGAACATGGGTAGATAATTGGTGTGAAATAAACAGATGAGAGGCCTCGGTGTTATTGGTGTTATTCTAGTCATTCAGCAGAGTATGGATGACGACCACGGACTATTCTAGACTGTCTTGTGGAACACTAGCAGGCTCATTACCTGTAGGTGTTGTGAACGGCGTGTTCACCGGTGTACTCTATCCCCTACATGGTTGCCTTTAGGACACTTATTGTTGAGGAAGCCCCTCTGCAGTAATGTCCGTCCCGATGAAAATCCTGAAATAAGTTCCTTATAATAGACGTTATTTTTAGGAACGTAAGGTGAGGATAACGGGAATGGGTAATCGGGCTTATTGTTTATTGTTGTAATTAAATATAATTATTGTGGGTTTGAAAACCCTATATGCTCACCAGGCTCCCAAGCCTGACCCACTCAGTTGATTTGTATTACAGGAAGTGGCGCAAGAGCTTAAGATGGGCGAATCGTCAAGTTGTTTTGTTTACAAGTCTGTATATGTATATATTTGTTGAACGACTTGTAATGTGATCGTTTATGCTTTATGATCTATATCGGAACATGACATCCCGACTTTTGATTATGAAATGAAATCATATTTCTATATGAAATGTTTTGATAAATATCTATTTTATCATGTTTTGTTTTTGGGAACAAATTCCGCATCTCTTTTAAAATCAAACGGATTTACTCTGAAAATGTTTAAAAAGCATAAATGAAACCGGTCTTTTCTGGCCGAGATTTTGGGGATGTCACACTACAAGAGCTTCTAGACAAGGGTTTGATCAGGCCGAGCAGTTCGCCATGGGGAGCCCCGATCCTGTTTGTGAAGAAGAAGGACGGATCATATCGTATGTGCATAGACTATGGGAAGCTGAAGTGAAGAACCGTTACCCACTTCCAAGGATAGATGATATATCTGACCAGATTCAGGGAGCATCTTGGTTCTCCAAGATTGATCTATGGTCAGGGTATCACCAAATGCGAGTCAGGGATGATGATGTGCAGAAGATAACTTTTAGGACTCGCTATGGTCATTATAAGTTTGTGGTGATGCCGTTTGGGCTCACCAATGCTCCAGCCATGTTCATGGACCTCATGAATTGCGTGTGCAAACCAATTTTGGATCGGTCTGTAATAGTTTTCATTGACGATATCTTGGTTTACTCCAAGACTCGGGAGCAGCATGAGGAGCACCTGAGAGAGGTGCTGGAGACACTGAGGAGGGAGAGACTTTTCGCAAAGTTCTCCAAGTGTGAGTTCTAGTTGAGCGAGGTGCAGTTCCTTGGGCATCTCGTCAACCAGAAGGGTATTCTGGTCGATCCAACCAAGATAGAGGCCGTGATGCAGTGGGACATTCCAAGGTCTCCAAATGAGATTTAGAGTTTCTTGGGAGTGTGTGTGTGGGGGGGGGTTGAATCTCTTAGACAGCAGAGTGTGGGCGGGGCCCGAATCTCCTAGATAACGGAGTGTGGGCGGGGCCCAAATCTCCATGAGAGTGGGCGGGACCCGTATCTCCTAGTTGCATGATATTTGTATGGTATGTGGTAGTTTGGGGAACTCACTAAGCTTCGTGCTTACAGTTTTCAGTTTTCGTTACAGGTACTTCCACTAGCAAGGGGAAGGGCTCAGGATGATCACATGGCACACACCATAGTTTCAGCTTAGGATGTATAGACTCTAATATTTTTATCATATGGTTTTGTCACAGTAATTGATATGCTGTTTTGAGATACATGATACATGATTTTCTTTATGATTATGGATGATTTATGGTTTTATATTAAGTTTCAAAACGAAATTTTCGGAATGTATTTTTGGGATGTTTCAAGTTGGTATCTGAGCCTTGGTTTGAGGGATTCGGGCACACTCTCAGGTGTGTCTGAACTCAAACTAAGGATATGGTATGAAAAATTTTCAACATAAAATTATTTTTGCGAAAGAATTTTAAAAGAGAAAAAAAACTTTGAAAAGAGAAAAGGGTGTGGTGCATGCAATCAGCCGAACTCAAGTAAGTACTCCCAAATTACCCATACAAGTTTAAGATATGATAATCAACTTTATGAGAACTGCATGCTAGATTAGGACTAAGGATCTTGGAAGGATGCCTTATGTGCCTGTTATATGTGTATCAGCTTTATGAGAACTGCATGATAGTACAGTTTAGTCAGGGAGAGCCTAAGAAGTATATGATTGATTATGTGCAATCAATGCTCGAATGTTTCTTGCTTTGTGCTTTTAGGAGTTTTAGTTGTCTTTTACTAACTACTAAACGAATATGTTAAGTTACATATTGCAAGGACAAAATAATTTCATATGGTTAGGTCTAGCTCTATCTCGTAGCTCTTGTTTGAGTCCAGCCGTTGTAGGGTAGGATCTCTCATTCGGAGAACTATCTAGTCTGAGTGATATGTAATAGTATTCGCGATCTAGTTAGGGGAAGATAGCATGGAATTCTTATGCAGCTGATAACGGAGAGTGGGGTGGTGATTACCCTAGGGCAAGCCTAGGATGAGAGTAGCGCGTGAAGCAGTAGTAGTAGAAAGGGACTTAGTGGAGTATAGGCAGTTCTTGAGGAAAGTACGGATAGATGTGGAAGGTAGTATGGTCCCATACTACTGAAAGCAGAGGATCCGTACTCGAATCAAGGAAGGCTGAGAAAGAGGCCGTGATGCAGTGGGAGATTCTGAGGTCTCCAACTGAGATTCAGAGTTTCTTAGGAGTGTGGGCGGGGCCCGAATCTCCATGAGAGTGGGAGGGGCCCGTATCTCCTAGTTGCATGATATTTGTATGGTATGTGGTAGTTTGGGGAACTCACTAAGCTTCGTGCTTATAGTTTTCAGTTTTGGTTTTAGGTACTTCCACTAGCAGGGGGAAGGGCTCAGGATGATCGCATGGCACACATCACAGTTTCAGCCCGGGATGTTTAGACTCTGATATTTTTATCATATGGTTTATTTACAGTAATTGATATGATGTTTTGAGATACATGATACATGATTTTCTTTGTGATAATGGATGATTTATGGTTTTATATTAAGTTTCCAAACGAAAATTTTGGACCGTATTTTTGGGATGTTTCAGGGAGTCTCTGAGTTTTAATAATGTTTTTGGGAACAATGATTATGTAAAAAAAATTTTAGTAAATGGGTTGTTTTTTAAAAGTTTAAATTGTTTGTGATTTTTTAATGCAACAAATGGGGCATTACAGATTACTCAATCTTGTTTGTATTCCATGACACCAGATGAAAATTACATTATTGATTTTTTAGGAGGATGATTCAATGAGGATGTGATGGTTGCCCTGGTGGTTTCTCTGGACACGGATTCAAGATGACTCCTTTAGTTGGGAGGATATTAGCGGGTCTGGCCACCGGCAGGAAGGGGGAAGTGGAGCAATGTGATGAAGACATCAATTATTTTTAGCTCGGAAGATTTGAAGGCAATCCCAGAGGAAATGTCAAGGATTTTGAAGACCAGGTTTGCCTTTGGTAGGCACTCTTTAATTATCAATTTCCTACGCAAAAATTAATGTCTTTATGAATTCAATAATAATTTCAGTTGTAATTCAAAATTTTGAACATGTATATTGTATACTTGGAGCATGATGTTGGTATTTACTATTTAGTAAGTAGGATCTCACAAGTTTAAACCCACATATACATGGCCTCCCAACGTATTTATTGACTTTGTATTTAGATGTTAGTAGAATTGTGGGTTGCAAACTATATTTTTGTTAGCTTTTGGTCTATAACCCACCTATAGTTTCTCAACTTCAACTATCTTGTGAAGAACCTACACTTAACCATTGATGTATGAAGTCATAAAAGACAATTATGTGTAATTCATCAACTACTTTCCAAGAAATAGTCAAAAATTAGTCTAATCACCTAAATTGCCACAAATTACGGAGATGCCACTCCGAAATTGGCACAATATCTATGAAGAAGTGATGTCATCATCAGAATGTCGTTTTGAAAAGAAAAAAACTATAAAAACTGCAATCTACAAAACCGCTGGAACGACCATATCCACAACAAAAGAAAACTTTATATTGTAGCTTTCACCTTTATTGTTATGTCTTAGGGGAGGGTCTGTTTGGTCTTTAAAATACTAATTTTCTAGAAGGTGGATGATGAAACGGTAAAGAGATATGATTTGTCGCAATATATTACCCATCCTAGGTATGATGAGTGATATGTGCATAATTAGTTCATATTAAGTATACATTTTTATTCATTTATTAGTTTAATTATCACATATTATGGACAAAAGGTACTTAAAAGTGTTAAATTATGTTTTTCAGTCCAAAGATGAAGCTCGGAAGCGAAAGGAAGCGGGAGAAACTGTTTAAAGATCGAGAATGAAATCAAGAAGAAAAACACTAAAAATGGCATCTACTCGGCGAGTCATATCGGCTACTCGGCGAGTCATATCGGCTACTCGGCGAGTCCAATCGAAGAATCGAGAAGATAATGACTCGGGATCCCAGAGAGTTATCACAATACGGGGAATGTGAGAGGGACTCGACGAGTCACCACATGACTCGACGAGTCGATTCGTATATTTAAAGATAATTCCACAGATCGATAGAGGGGAGTTCTGGGACGATTCAGAAGTACTTTGCTACGATTGAGAAGCCAGAGAAACCCTAGAAGACGACGAAAGGAGCTAGAATTCAATTCCGGAGAGTAATTAAGGCAAAATTTCATCATTCCACTTATTCTTTTGTTTATTCATCATGATTAAGCAACTTGACTTTGTTTGTTTGCTGTTATTTACTTTAATTATGAGCTAAAACCTTTAGACTTTTGCTTGGGGATACAAAGTTGACAATATGGTTTGATTGATTGGTAGGATTAATTCCAAGTTGGTGAATTTTTGTTATTTTAGCTTGCTAAAGAACCTTGTGTGTGAATAATAATTAATTTTCTGTTGATAGGAAGATAATTAATTAGCATGAACATCTATTGATTATTGACCTCATATGCTATGTGATCACTATGCTATATGTCTAGGATTAATGAATATGAAACTAGAATTAATAAGAAAATTGAGTAAATTCATGTGCAAGCTTGTAAGATGACCATCAAACAAGGAGTTAATTAAAAGAATAATTTAGTTAACTATTGCAAGTCTAACTTAACCCGAATAATTAATCTATTGAATATAATTAAATTAGACAATTGGCCACTGTTTAAGTTAGTTTATTTGCTAAGGATTAGGGTAGTGAACACGAATCTAATCACTTGAATCGGTAACCAACGAAAGAATTAATCCATTGCACCATTACCTTGAAATCAACCATAGAGTTAACCAAGTTGAACTAAACAGAAGTTCCTTTCCAATTATTGAATCTAGTTAAGTCGTTATTTTCTAGTCTTAAATTAGTAATAGTTAGTAAGTTTCTAGTCTTGTAAAACTAGAGAAAACCCCTACTTCTTAATTAACTTAGATTAAATTAGTTTTTAGTTTAATTTGTTGTTCCCTGTGTTCGATACCCTACTTACCCAACTATACCACCATTGATAGGTTCACTGCCTTTTGTGTGTCATTTTATAATTGAAAGTAGGTTTAAAACTAGGTGAGTCTACACACATCAATGAGTAAGTAGACAAAATAATCAAAGAAAAATTCAAAATTAAAAGATGGAGAAAAATTGTAGAACACATGTGGTAAGTGACCCAAAGTGTAACATTTGCAAAACTGTTGTGGCAAAATCCCAAATACACTAAAGTATATTGTTTCATAAGCTTTTGTGGATTAATATGTCAATATTAATAATGTTATTACATTTATGTGTCCACACTTCCGCGGCCCATAGGTTAGTAGGAAAATAAACAACTCATACTGGATCGGTATTATAAAATAAGAGGGTTGTTTTCAAAATATGGCGAACTCACGCTTTAATGGCCTAATTTACTTCCCCACAATACATTTGTTATCTTACACGCACTAGGTGTACATTAGCGTCAGCAACAATAGTAACCATTAACCAACTAAAGATTCATCTCTCTCTTCTTTGTCTCCTTCTTCATCGGTTGCAATAAGAATGTGTCCGACATTTCCAAAACGCCAAATCTCATTGTGGAATTTTTCAATTTATATGTTCAGTTCTATGTGCCGCTAAAGGGAGAGAAAATAAAGGATTCCATTAGTGTTTTCGAACGTCGAAATCTAGTAAAAATGGAGAATTTGGGACGCTTTGATGTGATTGTGATCGGAGTCGACGTGGTGTGGAGTTCGGCTATCAAGCAACTAAATGATATCAAAGAACTCTATTTATCAAGAAATTCGACTTCCTACACTACCATGGATCATCTAACGATGAACCTCGAACAATCCGAGCAACTTACCCTGAATCTTACTATTCTCTGATTGATCATTGAATCAGAGAAATAATGGAAAGACGCAAAATCAGAAATCAGCTATAAAGTTTACTTCAAAACACAACAACTGGATTTAGGTCCGGTAGACAATAGTTCTCTTCGCACTCTCATTGCCAATTACGAAAAGCACTCACTTAAACTCCAAATTCTCGATCGTCATCAACTGAAGGAACATTTCACCAAAAAATTTGAGTTTCCGGATGATTGGACTGCGGTTGTGACGGAGCTCGGAGGTGTCTTGAAGTATACTAAAGCAGTTGCAATGTTTCAAATACTCGCAATCAAACATGGTGTAGGGCTTAAAGACAAGACAAAGATTGTCAATTTGGTGAGTGACAAACATAGAGGTGGCATTTGGTGAGTAGCAGATTGGGAGAACAATTTTGGGGCAAGAAATGTCTGGTGACACGGGAGCTTAGGTGAGCAAGCTGATTCAAGAGGTTAGTAATGGCAGCACGATTTTTCTGATACAGCTAGTGGAAACAACTATATTTTACTAGAAAAGATCAAAGAGGGTCATGAACTTGAGTACACCATAGAAGCAGGATTTCCATCATTTGCAAGCTATGGCGAGCCTTATATATATGGAACACCAGCTTTGGGGTTCCCTCATCTTATCAAAGTTATTGTTCATGGTGGGTAAGAATACGATCCAGATAAGAGGACATAGGGGCTTGCTACATAAGGGGCAACAACAATTATCGGACACCTTAAATAATTGATCAAATTAAGGTTTGGTGATGAAGTTGATTAGGAAGATGGGCCAGTGATTACTCAATCTTGTTTGTATTGCATGACAACATGTAGCGTCCCAAAATTCAAGACTAAAAATTTCTTTTAATAAAACATTACTTAAAGCAAAATCATCAATCCAAAACATAATCAGAGTATTAATTTCCAAAACACATGTTCATTATCAGAGTAAAACATTCCCAGACTGTCTAATCTATGGTGTGTGCCATGCAATCACCCCGAGCTCTTCCTTTCGCTACCAGAAGTACCTGCAACCAAAACTAAAAACCGTAAGCACGAAGCTTAGTGAGTTCTCCGCCCTACTACATACCATGCATAACCACATACTGCACACACTAGGCCACACCCACCATTCTGGGCCTCGCCCTCTACCTCGGGCCTCGCCCACTACAACGGCCCCGCTGCTCCAGGCCTCGCCTGGCTTCGAGCCCCGCTCGGATACAGATCTATTTCACTTAGGCCTCGCCTGTCACAGGGCCTCGCCCGCTAACATATAATAGCACACAAACATATCACAACACATAAGCTAAACACATACTAACGGATCCTGTTCTAAGGCCTCGCCTATCCTGGGCCTCGCCCTTGTCCTGCTACTGATGATTCATGGAACCCCGTCCACGCTCCTACTGATAGTGAGATACGGGCCCAACCCACACTCACTCTTTCCCTAACTTGGGCCTTGCCCCTGATCTGTTGCTAATGAGATGTGGAACACCATCCACACTCCACTAATAGTGAGATACGGTCCCAGCCCACACTCACCCTTTCCCTAGCTTGGGCCTCGCCCTTGATCTGTTGCTAATGAGATGTGGAACACCATCCACACTCTACTATTGGTGAGATACGGGACCTCGCCCACACTCACCTCCCTACCAGGCATATATAAGTATCACACAGACAACAAGTATAAACTATCACATAAACCATTCTTTGGGCACCCGCCCGGTATCATTGGACCTTGTCCTGAATATCATACTAGCATACCGTGCCTAGGGCTAACCCCCGGGTCTTCTACTCATAACTACATGGGCCGGCATTGTGGCCGTAGACCCATTTACACAAAAGGGAAACTCACCTGCACTTGCTGAACTTGCTGATAACCCCTCTGGATGTTGACCGACAATTCCCTGAACCGCTGCTCCGCTAGCTCCCCGAGCTACCAATATTATGCAACACTTAGTCTAACTGACCCCCGAAAGTCAACCAAGTCAATGCTGGTCAAAGTCAACCTTCCAGGTCAACCCTACTCGCCGAGTCTATCTACTGACTCGCCGAGTTCATATGCTCAAAGTCCTTCCATTCGCGACTCGACTCGCCGAGTCAGTCCATGACTCGCCGAGTCTACACCCGACTCACTGATTCGAGTCTCAACTCGAAGGGTTTGGGGTTTCGCGACCTGACTCGCCGAGTCCAAGAACTGACACGCCGAGTATAAGGCAAACTTCATCCGACTCGACGAGTTGTTCATCCCACTCGTCGAGTTTCTCCTAATCTTCATGCTACTCGCCGAGTCCACTCAAAGGACTCGCCGAGTCCATTCAGATCTTCATACATGCAGAGGACTTTTGAGTCATGCATGGACTCCAAACTGTAGATCTGCCCTTCCCAAGCCTATTCCTCACGTAAAGTTGCAAACTTTACGTGTAGAGAAGGAGATCTAGGCTAAACACACCATAAACTAGGGTTTAAGGCAAGGAGGCTCCATAATAAACTCAAGGGAAGTTACTTTATGCTTCACAATGCCAAAATGTGCTTAGATCCGAAGTAGCAACTTCAGATCTGGCTTCTAACTCAAATGGATAACTAATCATGGCTAAAAAGCCCCAAAACTCTTAACTAGAATAGATCTAGTTGAAGGAAACGACTTAGTACCATCAATAACTCTGAAAGGTTCCACAAACTTCATATCTAAGGCCAATCCTTGAAGCTTCAATGATTCCCCTCTTTCTTCTTCCTTCAAATCACCTAAAAATGGCTTGGAAGCTTAAATGAGCAACAATGGGGCTTAGGGTTCGGTATACTGGGTTAGAGAGGCAGTAAAGGAACCCTAAGGAAGAGAATGAGGCGCTTAAATAGGCTCCAAGTCCCAAATTTAGGGTTTTCCTCGCTTAGGCCAGACTCGCCGAGTCCACGAGTCGACTCGCCGAGTTGGTCACTTACTCCTTGACCCGGATCCCGCTCGGACTCGCCGAGTTCCTCCTTAGAATCGACGATTCGTCCCTTAAACTTAGGATTTCCTTTCCTTTCTTGGCCTTCCTGACTTTGGGTGTTACACAACAGATCAGGATTACATTATTGATTTTTTAGGAGGAGGGTTCAATGAGGATGTGGTGGTTGCTAGTGGTTTCTCTGACCATGAGTTCAAGATGGCTCGTTTAGTTGGGAGGATATTTGTAGATCTAGCTACCGGCGGGAAGGCGACGGCAGAGCAACTTAGAAAACATCAAACATTTTAAGATCAGAAGACTTGAAGGCGATCCCAAAGTGAATTTCAAAGATTTTGAAGACCAGGTTCGACTTAGGTGGGTAGTCTTTAATTATCAAGTTTTTGCACAAAAAGTAGTGTCTTTGTGAAATTCAACAATAATTTCAATTGTGATTGAAAATTTTGAACACGTATATTGTATACATGGAGCATGATGTTGGTATTTACTGTTTAGTAAACATGATCTCACACATTTAAACCCACATACACATGGCCTCCCAACGTATTTGTTGACTTTGTATTTCGATGCTAGTAGAATTATGGGTTGCTACCTATAGTTTTGTTAACTTTTGGTCCATAATCCACCTATAGTTTCTCAACTTCAAATGTCTTGTGAAGAACCTACACTTAACCATTGATGTATGAAGTCATAAAAGACAACTATGTGTAATTCGTCAACTACTTTCCAAGAAATAGTCAAAAATTAGTCTAATCACCTAAATTGCCACAAATTACGGAGATGCCATTCCGAAATTGGCACAATATCTATGAAGAAGTGATGTCATCATCATAATATCGTTTTGAAAAGAAAAAGAAACTATAAAAAAACCGCAATCTACGAAACCTCTGGAAAGATCATATCCACAACAAAAGAAAACATTATATTGTAGTTTTCACCTTTATTGTTGTGTTTTGAGGGAGGATATGGAAAGACCATATCCACAACAAAAGAAAGCTTTAAAATACTAAAAAACTTAGGTTTCAATTCAACAAAACGGATATCAAGTTTTCTTTCACAATGAAAATGGTCTTTCTAAAGAGTTTTACACCAAACAATTTTAATAAAAAACACTTTTTCTGACAGAAAATCGAATGGTATGTTTAGTTGTGGGAAATTGTTTCATTTTTCTATAGAATGTTTTCAGAAAATATAATTGGGTTTTATTTTTAGTTTTCTATGAAAATTTTAGAAAAACGCGTTTGGTTGAAACCGTGGGGTTTTCATTTTCCCATTTAGAAATTTTGAAAATTTTGAGAGAAAAAAAAAAACTTACTTATTTAAGTTGCATACGATTTCAAAATTTTCATTTTCTTTAAAAAAATTTGAAAACTAAATCAACCAAACGCATTTTTTAAATTTTCATTTTTATTTGAAATTATTTCATAGAAAACTAAAACTTTTTTCACAACCAAATGCACTCTAAGATATTAGTATTTTTTAGAGAATTTCATAAGTCATGAAAATTGTCTTTAAAGATTTCTACAACAATCTTTCTTTTTTAAAAACATTTTTTTGACTGAATCTAAATTTTTTGTATTTTATACGGAACTTCACAGGTCAAAAAAATTAACACAAAAAAAATTCTTTTTTCGATATTTTCCGTGAGATTTCAAAACGACATCAGTTTGGTATAGCATCAACATTTCGCAATACTTTTTGTAATAAAATTACTATTATTTTGATGATCAAACTATTTTTTTTAATATTTTATGAAAAATGGCGAAGACATCTTTGTCTTTTTCTCGTGTTATAAAAGGTAATAATGAGTGGTTACTTATGTCCCACATAAAATATTTGTAAGCGGTAACACCCGGATGCAAACGATATATTTAATAACAATATATATCTACATTTGAATCGGTTTTATATTTTATTAAATAGAAATATAGTTAAAAAGTTATATTTATTTATTATCATATATTAAAAATCAAACAAATTGTAATAGTTGTTTCAGCAAAAATAGATTCCAATTTAATCTTAAAATAGATAAGATTGAGGTTAAAATTATTATACATTGAAAAAAAAATTACTTATATTTTGGCTTATTGACAAAAAAATCACCTTTGATATTTTGTTTACAATTTAACCATTGAAACCTTCTATTGTTTACGGTAAACTACAAATTAAACCAAATTGCAAGTAATAGCTGGTTCTAGTTGTTAAATTGCAAAATAAAAATCAAGAGTGACTTTAATGTAATTTTTTTTTGCAGATTTCCCACCTTTGTTTCCCAAAGAAACTTCTGTGCCATGTACTATTGACTAAAAGCAAGTATACTTTGACAAAACAAAATTGTTTAAGTTGACACCAGAGAGAAACAAGTGATAAAATGGTATAAATATAGGAGGCTTTCAGCTTCCTTACTTGATCCCTGAACATAAAACAAAGCACAAAGAAATATAAGGGTACTACTTGATCCCTCCAAGTTTGAGCTTGAACACATAGCACCTGAGATGAGAAACAAACCAACATCAAGGTGAAAAGAAGCAACAATTATATTTCAAATTTGAACCCAAGACATCTCCATAATGTACACCCAAGACCAAGTTCTAACTTTAGCCTGATTCCAAATAACTAACAACCAACGATTAAAAAAACATCACCAACATTTGGCTTAAACATGGAACCACAACATCTTGATAGCCCTCAAAGAACAAAACAGCAAAAAATCCAAAGATGACAGGATGTTGTAGACATCAAGAAATGTCAGTAGCTTTGGAGCCCTCCTCAATATTGAAATATGTTCATGTACACTCTTGCATTATGTATCTTCTTCTTTTAGAATGGAAATGTTCTGTGCATTGTTTAATCAGCAATAGGGTCTTGCTTGATGATTGTTGTACAACTGTCATTCAAATGAAAATTTGGTCTCTTGTAGGTTAAAAGGAGTTCTAATGAGAGTATTTGACAAGGGTCATCGAGGTCTCCAAAAGTTAGGACCTGCAATAAAAGAAGACAAGTTTAGCATTTGTTTAAAACAAAATAAAATTCAACAAAGGGTAAGAACCTCTAGTTGCCATGGGAACTGGTGCTTCAGGGTATGGTCTATGATTTGAAGGTCGGACGGGATAATGCCAGGTGTTGTACATTGGTGGACCCGCATACATATACATATTTGGGGGATAATGTACTCCTCCAGGCCCATCTGCAGGATGACATGGACGTGTTACAGATATTATTAACAAAGATGATTAATTGTTAATGAGACTGGAACTGGATGGATGAACATGACATGTGAAAAGAATAACTGAACTATATTTCTTTCTTGAATACCTAGTAGGCACAGGTGCTTGCTTTTGTGGCCTCTGGATTACCAGTAGGCTCAGACACTTTGACCCCTGTGTGATGAACATTAGCATTTAGCAGCATCACCCTCGCATGTAGTGCCATTAGGTTTTGAAGAAGGGACCATCTAATTAGACCCTATTTATAATCTTAATGGACCCTCTTATCATTATTTTGCTTTTTCCCTTAAATAAACTAATTATCACATAATAATTACTTTCTTAATATCTATCATTATATAATAATTTCATGGCTTTTATCTTTAATTATTAACTCCTTATTAATCATAGAATTCAAATATCATTTATTATTATTATTATTATTATTATTATTATTATTATTATTATATTTTGGATTTTTTTACATATAATAATATATTTTTATATAAAAGTATTCTTATGTTAAAATCATAATACACAAAAATAATTATTCTAGAATATTTAATACTAAAAAAACTTATTTAAATAAAATTGGTAAAAAAATGTTTAAAATATCATTTTTTTTAAACACTTACTTTTTTTAGCAAAATGTAATTCTCCTTTAAAAAAAGTCTGGTGTTTCTAATAATCTTTAAAATTTTATATAAATTAAGATGGGTCCATATGTTTATCAATCACGTAATACAATTTTTTTTTTAAAAAAGCCGAACTAAAAAAGAAAAATAAACTGGACTTCAAAAATCGTGTAATTGAAAAAAATTTGAAAATAAAACTGAACTTAAAAAGCTGGTACCATTTTGGTACAATTTCCAAGTAACTGAAAAAGCTGATTTTGACCAAAAAAACTCATAATTAGAGGGTCTTATGAGTAAATACAGGGTCCAAATAGTAGCAACAGATTCTTCTGATTTGACAACATTTGTTGGACCGGTTGTATTGACATCATCAACTTGTACCTGTTTTTTGAGCTCCTCATAGCTATCGATTATCTCTCTTACAGCACGAACAAAATCAGCACCTTTACCATGACGTTTGCTTAATAGAGAGTCTTTCTTCTCTTTAGTAAAAGCTTCAACATCGGCTGGATTGCAGAATGCTCTGCATAGAGAGGCATATTTGGACCAATTAGATTTGGTATATATGGTTATCCCTTGGTTCAATTTTCAAGAAGTGTGCAGAAAGCCTACCACTGGAATGAGTTATGGAATGGGTGTGTTAATTAAACATATTTTAAACTAGAAAGTCACGTTATCAATGTATGATAACATAAATACCCCCAGATTTGATGTTAAATAATGACAATTGTAGGACTAGTTCTGGCTGAGAGTTGTACTTGTACATACTACAAAAGATATAGCTCAAATAAACAGATGTTACAAGCAAAACATGCTCAAGAAAGAAATATAGTTGATCCAAAAATGTCTTCAGCACAAACTAATTAGACTAATCAGTACATCAAATCCACAAAGTGAACTATTCAATAAAATCCACAGGTTAAAAAAGAACTCATCTCCTCGTAAAACTGGTATATGTCATTTTAGGAAGAAAATGATCTAAAATGAAGTTAGTACGTTAGACCAATTCACACATTAAACATCCATCATCAAGTAGATGCAAAAATATGCAGCCTTCTTATGAAGAATATGCACCAACAATTACTTTTGACCACTAAAGTTGAACTTAAAGGAGTAATCATAAGGATAAAAGAACATTGAGACTCCTTTATTAAATTTGGTGTTGACAATTGAGAATTTATTATTTCAGTTGAGCCACATGAAGTAACCCAAAGAAAAAAGCAACTCCAGGTGTTACTACTTGTCATGAGATATTGAGATGAAAACGGCATCATGCATGTCAATTTTCATGTAAATATTGTACCCTTATCATCATCTAATGAAATTCCATGGTTTGATAAAACAACTACAACAATATAAAGATTAGGTGATGGCATACTAGACATGAAAAGATATCAGCACTCAGAGATGTTAGGTTATGAGAGGGCCTGATTGTCTTTTTCCTTATCAAATGTGGTCTAAAGTAACTAGTGGTAGCTTTGGCTCCAGCTCCACAAAGAATAAAATAGGGCTAATTACTAATCTAGCCATTTTTCTTAATTACTTATCAAAAAATAGCCAAAATATACCAATTAGCCAAAAATAGCCCCCAAAACCGTAGTCAACTTAGGGTTGACTACGGTCAACGCCTTTGACTGATGTTTTATTGAGAAAACTATTGTTTTGTGCTAATGGGCTACTGTTTCATCGGCCCGTTTATTTTTTCGTGGCCCATTAGCCCAAAGTATATAAAGAAATTTTTTTCAGATTATGTCATTTTGTTTATTGTTTTCTTTGTTTTGCCTACTTTTTTCTCTCAATGGAGCACCCGAAGAACAACCAGGTTTGTCTACTTTTCATCAAAATTTTACCGTATTTGTGATTAGGAGTATCTTTTATATATGTGGTTAAATTTTTTTTGAAAAAAAAACGAAAAAAAAAAAATATATATATATATATATATATATATATATATATATATATATATATATATATATATATATATATATATATATATATAAAACCGTAGGTTTCATACGAAACCTACGGTGTACAAGTTCCCAATGCACATATTGTGCATTGTCGACTTGTACACCTACGGTTTCGTATGAACCGTACATAAATTAAAAAAAAATTTCATTCTTTTTTAAAATCGATTCAATGTGATCGGAATTATGTTAATTTTGTAATCGTGTATTTTTTTTTAAAAAAAAAACAAAACAAAACAAAACCGTAGGTTTCCATAATACCTACGGTTTTTTAAATTTTTTTTTTAAAAAAAATAACTAATAAACATTTTTTTTAAATAACTAATAAACATTTTTTTTAAAATAACTAATAAACATTTAAAAAAACAGTACTTTTTTGGACAAAATAGTAGATAAAACCCCAAATTAGTAGATAAAAAAAAAGTAGTTTTTTTCGCCAAAACCGTAGGTATTAGAGAGAAAACCATAGGTTATATATTACCTACGGTTTTGTATGTGAAAAATGAATTTTTTTATACAAAACGCGAAACAGTAGACGAAATGACGAAACAGTAGGCGAATCTCGAAACCTACGGTTTCGTGGGCTAATTTTGGCTAAAAATTGCTAATTACCCCCCTTAATTTGGCTAGATTAGTAATTACCCCAATAAAATATGATCAGCTCATAATTCTAAATTATAAAGATCACCAACTAATCAACTATTTTAATATAAAAAAACTAATATCATAATGATATTAAATTCAATGATATGTAATCAGACTAAAGTGAAGTGGAAGTTATTCAAATTTTCAACCATATAATTAATAAAATGCCTTCTATATATATGACAAAAAATCACCAACTTATCAACTAGTATCATATCATATCATATCATATCATATCATATCATATCATACTATATTATAAAGGAAACATTTTTCCTTTCACCACATTCATTTGAAACTCCCATAACTTTTCAATTTCTTTCTAATAATATTAATATAAGTTGGTTATTAATAAGGTTAAATAAATGTCAAACATAAAGTGTAATCATATATAAACTAAATTTCAATATTAAAATAATATCTTTACTTCTACTTATAGACTTATGTTTTTTAACTTTTAACATATTGTACTTAATTTATTAGTTTTAATATAGTGTTGAATGTAACCCATTATCATTTTAAAGATACAATTTTGAAACAATTTGTATAAAATACTTAAATTATTAATTTAAATATAACATTACAGGGTCAACTTAAATATAAATTTTAGTATAACTTAAACAACCCAAAAAATATTTTGTAAATAGTTAAAAGTGATAAATTGTAGCGTCTTTTTAATAATGGTTATAAGTTGGTTAATAAGATTAAATAAATATCAAACCTAAAGTGTAATCATAAATAAACAAAATTTCAATTTTAAAATAGTATATTTACTTCTACTTATAAAGTTATATCTTTAACTTTTAACATATTAAACTTAATTTATTAGATTTAAAATGTTGTTGTATGTAAACCATTATCAGTTTAAAGCTACAACTTTTGAATAGTTTGGACAAAATACTTAAATTATTAATTTAAATATAACATTACAGTGTCAACTTATATATAAATTTCAGTTCCACTTAAAAAAACCAAAGAATATATTGTAAATAGTTAAAAGTGATAAATTGTAGTGATAAATGCAAAAACTAAATTGTAATCTCAATTTAACTAGAATATTTCCTAAGATATTTTTTTCAATCGTTAAAAGTTTTCAAATAAGTAGCTTAAAATAAATTACAATAACAAAACTAAAAATAACTTTATATAAATGATTATATTGTTACCTTTAAAATCAAAAAACAATGTTTGATGTTTTAAATAATTATAATGATAGAAACTAAAATATTAAAAAAATTTAAAAATTAATTAACAATAACAACAACTATAAATAACATTAAACTATATATTATATTTAATTTTATTCATGTGTAACTTGCGGGTAGAAGTCATTCAAATGATTGAGATTATTTAATAGATATATATATTATCATATTATTAAAAACAATCAATATATTATATCAATTTAGTATCCGAATTATTATATCAACTTTAACAAAAACTTTATTGTTATATTTAAAGAAAACATATGTTTGTAAAGACTTCAACTATATATGTGTTTCTACGCAATGCGCGGGCATTCACCTAGTTTAATATAAAAAGATTTAAATATCATAATGATATTTAATGAGACTAAAGTGAAGTGAAAGTTATTCAAAATTCCAACCATATAACTAATAAAATGCAGATGAACAGATCCAAAACGAAGCAATTACCATGCAACCAAAAAATAATGAGACCTTTAAAATTAAAATATAGCTAAGAGCAACTGAGATCTAAAAGGAGGTGTTTATCATGGTTAAATAAAAGTTACATTTTAGACATCTATAACTTCATCAACAAAGAGAACGGCCTTAAAGAAGAGCGGAGCTTACTTGAATCTAATGATTCAGAACGCATCACCATCCATGGCCTTCCCCGCTAAGTCTACAACGTAATGCATCAAGTCATTTCCCATAAAGTCCATTAAGTCAATATCAAAAAGCACTGAATGGAGTTGTATAAGGTTCGGAGGTAGGGATGGCAAAAAGCCCCAGACCTAATGGGGAACCCGAAACTTGCACCCGTTTTGACTGGGGAATCCCCAGGTTGATCGGGGATGGGGAATACCCCAATAAAAAAGTGGGGATGGGGATGGGGATGAGGATACCCTTAATCCCCAACCCTAGACCCGCCCCCGACATATATTAATATATAAAAATAATACATAACATATATTTATAGTATATAGTTTATAATACATAAAATTTGATCTAAGTAACCTAACTCATTAGTAATTACTTGGTTGAAATTATAGTTTTTGCTTTTTCTTTTATCTAATTTAAACTCGTGTATAGAGTTTTTTCTAATGTAAAAGTTTGCATGTTAAAAGAGAAAAAGAAATCTTCGTTTCCCCGTTGGGGATCCCAGTCCCCTTTGGAGGTGGGGATGGGGGTTTATTTATATTCCCCGATGAGGATGAGAATTAGGGTCTCCTGTGTTTCCCGCCCCCGTTGCATCTCTATTAGGAGGATTTTTTTCATACAAGTAGCCCAATAAATTTTACACAAATAAGGCCCAAAAATAAAAAGCACCGAATGGAGTATGGAGTTGTATAAGGTTCAACTCTGAACCAAAGTCAGCGACCCTCTAACCCTCGCTCAGTCACTTCATCCTTCGCTGTTCGCTGGAGCACCTGTCCACCTCGGCACCTCCCAATCGGCAATCTGCAATCACCGCTGGCAGCTCCACCTCTCACCTCCGCGCTGATCAGGTATGTTCAGGGTTCTCTCTATTTCTCTCTTCTCTATTCTCCATCGGACCATCATCCCCATTCCACCAGTCCCTGATTAAGTTTAACTGATTTTTATCTTCAATTCTTCATAGTGAATTTCCAATTTTACTTGCTATACTCACTTACTTGCTTCAAATTACTGATTTTTATCTTCAATTCTTCATAATGAATATGACTGTCAAATTACTTGATTACCCAAAAATAAACCCAACAACTTGAAACACCAAACCCAGAACTTGTACACAAATCAAGCAAGATGCAATGTTTTAAACATGTACGCAAAACTCTAAAACCACATGTATAGTACGAGCAGCTAGAGAGAGAAAAGAAAAGAAAGAATAGAGAAGAGAGTGTGAGTGTGAGTGTGAGTGCGAGATGGCAGAAAAAGGAAACCAAGTATAATTTAGGATTGGCGGTTTCAGAAGAAGAAAAAGAGGGTTTTGATGAGAGTTGATGGTATCCTTTCATCCTTTGGGTGGTGAAAAGTAGTAAGCCAATAGGGCATCGGGGAACTCAGGGCTAGTGAGATATGGAAAATTGCAGCATACTCTTGGCTTTCATATTGACTGGTCTCCGTTTTTTTTTTTTACCAAATACTCTCCTATTTTCTGCATTCCATATAAATAAATTGATAAAGTTTTTGAGTTGGCAAAAATGTTATTATTCTAATAAAAATAAAAGAATAAAAAAAATGGAAGCTTAGATGACTTATGACTTTCTCGGCTGATGGTTTAAATAGATAGAGAACTTATGGTGGTAAAATTACTGAAAACATTGATTCGAAGTTTGTAATTCTTCTTGTAGGTATTTTTGGTGATTCCATTATTGTTTTCAAACGTCAAAATCTAGTAAAAAATGGAGAATTTGGGACGATTTGATGTGATTGTGATCGGAGCCGGCGTGATGGGGAGTTCAGCGGCATATCAAGCAGCTAAACGTGGTCAAAAAACTCTACTCCTTGAGCAATTCGACTTCCTACACTACCGTGGATCATCTCACGGCGAATCTCGAACAATCCGAGCAACTTACCCGGAATCTTACTATTCTCCAATGGTTGTTGAATCGGAGAAGTTGTGGAGAGAAGCAGAATCAGAAATCGGCTATAAAGTTTACTTCAAAACACAACAACTGGATTTAGGTCCGGTGGACAATAGTTCTCTCTGCGCTCTCATTGCCAATTGCAAAAAACACACGCTTAATCACCAAATTCTCGATCGTCATCGAGTGAAGGAACATTTCACCCGTAAGATTGAGTTTCCGGAAGATTGGATTGCGGTTGTGACGGAGCTTGGAGGTGTCCTGAAACCTACTAAAGCAGTTGCAATGTTTCAAACACTCGCAATCAAACATGGTGCAGTGCTTAAAGACAAGACGGAGATTGTCGATTTGGTGAGTGATAAGCATAACGGTGGCGTTCTGGTGAGTAGCAGATCGGGAGAACAGTTTTGGGGGAGGAAATGCGTGGTCACAGCGGGAGCTTGGGTGAGTAAGTTGATTCAAAAGGTAAGTAATGGTGGCATGGTTTTGCCGATACAGCCAGTGGAAACAGCTGTGTTTTATTGGAAGATCAAAGAGGGCCATGAACTTGATTACACCATAGAAGCAGGATTTCCATCATTTGCAAGCTATGGCGAGCCTTATATCTATGGAACACCGGCTTTGGAGTTCCCTGATCTGATCAAAGTTGCTGTTCATGGTGGGCGGGAATGTGATCCAGATAAGAGGACATGGTGGGCTGCTACAGGGTCAGAAGGGGCAACAATGGTTATCGGACATCTTAAAGAATGGATCAAATTAAGGTTTGGTGATGGAGTTGATTGGGAAGATGGGCCAGTGATTACTCAATCTTGCTTGTATTCCATGACACCAGATGAGGATTACATTATTGATTTTTTAGGAGGAGGGTTCAATGAGGATGTGGTGGTTGCCGGTGGTTTCTCCGGCCATGGATTCAAGATGGCTCCATTAGTTGGGAGGATACTGACGGATCTGGCCATCGGCGGGAAGGCGGCAGCAGAACAACTTGATGAAGACATCAAGCATTTTAAGCTTGGAAGATTTGAAGGCAACCCCAGAGGAAATGTGAAAGAGTTTGAAGACCAGGTTCGCCTTGCCTTAGGTAGGCAGTCTTAGAGGGTGTTGGTTATTGCTTATTTGAACTGCTTATTAGCTTATTCTGGTTGGGATATATGCACAAAACCAAAACCAATTATATATGTATATACATAAAAGCCCTTATATTATTTTTATGTTCAGAAAAACCATTATATTATTATTTATGTTTTAAATAAAACCAAATTGTAAACTTTTAAGAGAAATGACCGGTTATAAATATGATATGACATACATGCCCCTTATATTTCCTTGATTGTATGTGAAAACATATCAAAACCTACATTTATTTCGATTATTTTTGCTCTGTTGTGTTCTCCATATGGAATTATAAGATTGATTTTCCCTCCTTATCAAATTGTTTTTTATCATAATTAACATCAAATATCATATTAAAAAACATAAATGTAATCATCATATTTGTAGTCGTCAAATTCTCTTAAAACCCCATATTTTGGTCTTTTTCGACTGTTATCTATTAATATAAGGCCTTTTCTGAACATAAATATAATATAAGGGTTTTTGTGCATATCATGTATAATTAGTTGTGCTTTTTTGCATATAGTCCATTCCGGTTTGGTATCGGTAATAAGCTCTTTTTAGTGTTTGGATTGTAAAAAATTAAAACGGCTTATTCCAGTATGGTATCGGTAATAAGCAATTTTTCATAAGTTGTTTTATTTTAACTTATTGGAATATGCTTATTACGGATTAAACTCAAATTACATTTTTACCCCTGATTTAAAAAAAAAATCAATAATATATAAATGTCTTTTTCAGTAATTTCATACGTATAAGCAGAATTTATCAAACACTAAAAAACAACTTATCAAACCTATGAGCTTATTGAGTTTTGATATTGGATAAGCCAATCCAAACAATTTTTTTATAAACTCCCGGATAAGCTGATAAGAACTTTTGAAAATAAACATAAGTTGTTTTAAATAAGCAATCCCAAACACTCCTTAATTATCAAGTTTCTGCACAAAAAATAGCATCTTTTTAAAATTCATAAATGAATTGAAAATTTTGAACAAATATACATGGTGCATGATGTTGGTATTTACTATTTAGTAAGCGGGATCTCACACATTTAAATCCACATCCACATGGTCTCCTAACATGTTTGTTGACATTATATTACAATGCTAGTAGAATTGTGGGTTGCAAGCAAATAGTTTTGTTAGTTTTTGCTATAATTCACCTATCGTTTCTCAATTTCAACAGTATTGTCTTGCCAATAACCTACTTGTGTGAACTCGTAAAAAAACAATAGTAAAAAATTAGCCTAATCACCAAAATAGCCACCAAAAATGCATAGATGTCATTGCAAAATTGGCACAGTAAAGACCACCTACAAAACAACTATCGTTCTGAAAAGAAAAAAAAATGCAAACACGCAAATGCCAGCTACCAAACCATAGAAAAGACCAATTCTTCAAGAAAAGAAAACTCAATATTGTAATGAAAATGGTCTATATAGATTTCTACCACAAATAAATTTAAAATATATATATATTGTAGATGACATCCATGAAATTTAGAGAATATTGACACAACAAATTTCACTGTGGAAGATGACATCCATGAAATTTAGAGAATATTGACACAACAAATTTCACTGTGGAAGATGACATCCACGAAATTGGTGGCTATTATCATGATAAGACTTTTTTTTTACTTTTTTTTTTATTGTTTCTTGAATGATGGCTTATTAGTTATTTTCTCTTGATATAAAAGACAAGTATGTGTGGTCACTAAGGTCCCACCTAAAGGATTTGTAAGTTGTAACCCAGATGTGGATGAATTGTTAAGTCCCTGTTTAGATACCATGGTGCAAATCCGTAACAGATGTGATGTAAACCTTTGTTTCCCAATTCAAATATGTACATGAAACTTATTCCCATGTATATTGACTTAAAGCAAGAACACTTTTGACAATTTTTTTGTTTAAGTCGACACCAGAGAGAAACAAGTGATAAAATGGTAGAATTATAGGAGGCTTTGAGCTTCCTTACAGGTCGACCATTTAAATAAATGCCCCCTGAACATAAAACAAAGCACAAAGAAATATAAGGGTACTACTTGATCCCTCCAAGTTTGAGCTTGAACACATAGCACCTGAGATGAGAAACAAACCAACATCAAGGTGAAAAGAAGCAACAATTATATTTCAAATTTGAACCCAAGACATCTCCATAATGTACACCCAAGACCAAGTTCTAACTTTAGCCTGATTCCAAATAACTAACAACCAACGATTAAAAAAACATCACCAACATTTGGCTTAAACATGGAACCACAACATCTTGATAGCCCTCAAAGAACAAAACAGCAAAAAATCCAAAGATGACAGGATGTTGTAGACATCAAGAAATGTCAGTAGCTTTGGAGCCATCCTCAATATTGAAATATGTTCATGTACACTCTTGCATTATGCATCTTCTTCTTTTAGAATGGAAATGTTCTGTGCATTGTTTAATCAGCAATAGGGTCTTGCTTGATGATTGTTGTACAACTGTCATTCAAATGAAAATTTGGTCTCTTGTAGGTTAAAAGGAGTTCTAATGAGAGTATTTGACAAGGGTCATCGAGGTCTCCAAAAGTTAGGACCTGCAATAAAAGAAGACAAGTTTAGCATTTGTTTAAAACAAAATAAAATTCAACAAAGGGTAAGAACCTCTAGTTGCCATGGGAACTGGTGCTTCAGGGTATGGTCTATGATTTGCAGGTCGGACAGGATAATGCCAGGTGTTGGACATTGGTGGATCGCAAGGTGGACCTGCATACATATTTGGGGGATAATGTACTCCTCTAGGCCCATCAGGATGACATGGACCTGTTTGTTATACATATGATTAACAAAAATGATTAACTGTTAATGAGACTGGAACTGGATGGATGAACATGAAATGTGAAAAGAATAACTGAAGTATTATCTATATAAATCATGATGATCTTTACCAGAGAATGGAGGGGGTGGAAACCTCCAGCTGTCATCATGCACATGCTGCATTCTGTCATGATCGCTATGAAAGTTACCAGTATCTGTACCATTGACAAAATGAAACCTGCCAGGGTAGGAAGGAGGTGGAATCGACTGATCTGATTGGAAATATGAGAACTGTGATGACGGAGCAGGGTGAGGTGGCCTCAGATGCACATTATTATTGGTGGCTTGGACAGGTAAATTGCTGAAAGAAGAATTAGACGACTCTGGTGGTTGCATATCCATTCTGCCTTCAGGAGGATGATAATGAACTGACTGAGCAATCGACTGTTGTGGATCATCATTACCATTCTGCATTACATGTGTCAAATACCTAACTAAAGTACAAAGCAATTTGTAAAAAACAAGTTTCAAACTCACCTGATTAGCTACATAAACGTCCGGCAATGGAGGAGGGGGGGGAGGAGGAAGGGTGGCTGGAGGAGGGGGAGGCGGAGGTAAAGTGGCTAGAGGAGGAGGAGGAGGAGGAGGCGGTGGCGGCAGAGGAAGGGTGGGTGGTGGAGGCGGTGGAGGTGGCGGAAGGGAGGCTGGAGGGGGTGGAGGAGGAGAATTTGGCAGAGGTGGAGATGATGGAGGCAAGTCTCTGGGGAGTGGAGGGGCAAACAAGGGCAAATGCGGTGTAAGTTGATGATGTGGAAGGGATGGTTCCTGAAAGGTGATATTATTAGCAGTAGGGGCAGTTATGTCAGACTCACGAGAAGGGGCCACATCCTCCATTTCAAGCTCGCCATCAACATCCTCCAACACATGGGTATGCTTATCTGTGACCCCCACCCCATCATGCTCTTCAGATGTTTCATGGTTATGTTCAGGAGTAACAGCCTCAAAACCCTCCCCATCTGAATCGCTTCCTTCTTTTTCATCTTTCAGCATTGTTGGGATATCAAAACCAGATAGCTGTATGCTCGAATTACTAACCAAAAGGAAATATTTCAGATTCTTACTTTACCAAAACAAAAAAAAAAAAGGATAGAAAATCACACCTTCCGTACTCATCTACAAGCATACCCTCAACTTCCCTAATTGGGTCATCAAACGCCCTTTCATTCCTAAAGGGCCTGCGAGAAGAATTACTGATCCTAGAAGACATGTTGTTGAGGGAATCAAGCTCACGAATATGGTGACGGATCATCGGTTCTGGAAGAATCTTTCTTTCTTGCCACAGCTTCAGAACCTACCAAATAATGAACATATTTTAATTCTAATAACTCTTGCATACACGGTTTATGGCAAACATATATATAAAGACAAGACATACATACCTTTAAGCATTGCCTACGGTTTTCAAGAGCACTATTCCCTGGAGGAGCAGCAGCCAACAACAACCGTGGTAACACTGCTTGAATCGCAGAAGGATACAGACCACCCACATCACCTGAAACACAATCAATGTGCATCATTGATTCAAAAACACACAATAAATCTTATATTAACTAACAAGTGTGATTAAAAAACACACCTCTAAGCCCTCGAGAACATTGTGCAATAGAGTCCACAAGGAAGAACAAGTCCACCCTTTTGTGTAAACTTGGTTCAGCTTCCAAACTGCGTGCAATAGTCTCCACCACCTACATTCCATATGTTATTATATATTATATAAATAAATAATACATGGTAAGAAAGTTATAAAGAGATAGCTAAATGACTAGTAAAATTACCTTGACAGCTATGCCGAATTTTGCACAGTCGATAGCAATGCGTGTGGCTCGGTCAATGCTTTTCTTTGTCCGTGTTAGTGCCCCAATACTGGCTTCAAAGGAAGTGAGAGCAGCATTTGCTTCTGACATAGTGCTCCATTTGCCGGTTTGCTTTTGTTGTTTATCATTGTATAAATGCACAGCTGCAGGACTAGAACAGCCACTGTTTTCAAGGAAATTACTATTATCTGAAGTGGATATGTTGTTGCAAATTGAAGTAGTAGTAGTATTGGGTGGAGAGGCTCGTGCAGTTGAGTCAAACGCATCATCATTCGGATGAGGAGGAGAAGATGTCAGGGTACCTGACACGTTTTTATCGCTCAAGCTATCTTCATTGTTAACAGAGTTTGAATGGGAGAGTTCGAGTGCGGGACCCGTCTGGTCAACTGTCTTCAAAGCTTCTTTCTCGGTGGTCAAAGATGGAGATTCATCTACTTCCATGTTTGATTCTTTAACTCCTTCCCCATCTTCCAGTCTAAAACAAAACATCATTTCAACTATCAAGTTAATAAAAAATATATATATATATATATATATATATATATATATATATATATATATATCCATCACAACAGAAAACAGCCAACATAGCCTACTTACATTGCATTGTCATCTTCTTCAAATGGATGTTCTTGTTCTACCATATTGCAGCTTTTCTGGGGAGACACAGGCAGCACCAAATTAACATGTGAAACCACACTCACCCCAGAAACATCTGATGGGTCTTTCTTGCTAGGTTCAGTCATCTCCAAAGTTACCATCTCACATTCATTTTTAGACTCAACAAGGGTATCATTGCATTCAGAAACAGATTCTCTCTTCTCAATAGCATCTGACAAAGGTTCTGGGCTTTTCACGACATCAGTTGATTCAACGGTTTCAGTACAAGAAGTCAACACGACAGAATCTTTACAATCAGCAATTTCCACTGGCTTTTCGTCTTTCAAAATCCCATTTGCTGGGCTAGAAGGTTGACTACAGGTGTTGTTGACCTCATCAATCGACTTATTCTGTTCAACTTCTGGAGCTAAATTGGTACAAGCCTGAGAATCACCATTGCTGAGAGGTTTCTCCTTTTCTACTTCACACTCATCTGTTTCTTTCGAGCAGTCTCTTGGTGAAAGAGATCCATTAATAATGGTTTTCATGGTAGAAGGTCCTCCATTAGAAACTTGCTCATCTTCAGCAACATTAGCAGACATAGCTTCAAGAGCACGATGAAGTCGCTTAGAAGGAGGTAAAGCAGCTTCACCATCAGCCAGGCAACCAAAATGCTTATTCTTGTTAGCTTCCCATAGTGGAGGCTTGCTATTGCTATTGCTATTGCTAACACTACAATTATTCAATGCAAAAGATTGCTCTACTTCTTCCCTACCACCCGAAGAGTTCCCCTCTGCAGACATATCTTCGGCATCACTTGAAACCACACAGTTATTTGCAGGTTCTGAAAGTTTATCTATTTTGATTGCAGTTTCAACCTCTTCTGTATTAGATAATGTTCGACCCATACGGACCCTTGCCCTTTTCACTAGTGGCAAATGTTCATCACCATCTTCCTTGGAATACTTCACAGCAGATTTTTCAGAATCAATGTTAAGAGCCTCAATGGCAGAGCCCGATTGCTTGTCAATTCTATCAGGAAACTCGGTTGTAACGGTGATGACCCGTTTTCTACTGGGCTTTCTTTTCTTCTTGACAATGACAGAATTAGTCTGGAATTCAAGCGTCTGACTCAACTGCACGTCTTCCATGACATGATCCTCCTGTTCCGTAAGCTTATAACCAGACTGTACACAGTTTCCCTCGTTAAAACTCTTGGTGTCAGAATCAGCAGTGACAATTTCAGAACCATTTTCTTCGGGGCTTGCATTTGATACAAGAGGTAAATCTTTATCCGGTGAACCAGGTGATGTCCTCACCCTTTTCGTCCTCCTTTGTGGTATGCTGGATAAATTACCATTACTCATCACCACATCTTCTGTGAGGTTTGGAAATCTGCAAGCATCTGTTCTTGCAGATCTCCGTGCGGATGGCACCCTTCCATGGATCCCTGAGGTCTGAGTACCAGAATATTTCTTTCTCGAGTATGTGGTGGGCACAGGTGCTTTTGTGGCCTCCGAATTACCAATAGCCTCAGACACTTTGACCTCTGTGTGATGAACAGTAGCAGCATCACCCTCACACGTAGTGCCATTAGGTTTTGAAGAATCTGCTACTCTTGTGTTTGAATCAATGGTAGGTGTGACAGCCTCATTCTTAGAATTAGCAACACATTCTTCTGATTTGACACCATTTGTTGGAACGGTTGTATTAACATCATCAACTTGGACCTGTTTTTTGAGCTCCTCATAGCTATCGATTATCTCTCTTACAGCACGAACAAAATCAGCACCTTTACCATGACGTTTGCTTAATAGAGAGTCTTTCTTCTCTTCAGTAAAAGCTTCAACATCGGCTGGATTGCAGAATGCTCTGCATAGAGAGGTATACTTGGACCAATTAGATTTGTAATACACGGTTATCTCTTTGTTCATTTTCATAGATCTTAAACTCTTTCCATGTTAACTCACAGACAACAAACATTGTCGCCATAATCAACAAGTGTGCAACAAAGCCTATGACTGTAACGAATTATAGAATGGGTGTGTTTTGACATATTTTAAACTCTAGAGCAACCATTGTATGATAATATAGATACGCCTGCCAATCATTCACATAAATGTGTGCTTATCTATCAACATAAATGCATTTGTCAAATAGTAATTTAACCCCAGATTTGATGTTAAATAATGATAATTGTAAGACTAGTTCTGGCTGAAAGTTGTACTTGTACATACTACAAAAGATTAGCTCAAAAAAACAGTTGTTACAACAAAGATAGGCTTAAGAAAAAGAAACACAGTTGATCCAAAAAAAAAATTTCAGCACAGCCTAATTAGACTAATCAGTACATCAAGTCCCCGCAGTGAACTATTTAATGAAATTCACATATTAAAAAATAACTAATTCATTGAGCTGGATAAAGAGTGATCAGCAGGTGTCAAAATACACCACCTCATCTCCTCGTAAAACTGGTAAGTCGTTATAGGAAGAAAATGATCTTATAATGAACCAATTACATTAGACAGATTCACACATTAAACATCCATCATAAATAGATGCAAAAATATTCATCAGGTTGGTGTGCCTTCTTATGATGAATATACACCAGCAATTACTTTTGACCGCTAAAGTTGAACTTGAAGGAATTTCATAGTTCATGTAATTGAGTGAACATAAAGATAAACGAACATCAAGGATCCTATAACAAATTTGGTGTTGACAATTGAGAATCTATTATTTCAGTTGAGCACCATAAAGTACCCCCAAAGAAAAGAGCAGCTCCAGGTGTTGCTACTTGTCATGAGATGAAAAGTGCATCATGTCAATTGTCATATTGCACCCTTATCGTTATCTAATGAAATTCCTTAATTCGATAAAACAACTACAGCAATAAAAAGATTAGGTGATAGCATACTAGACATGAAAAGATAACAACACACAAAAATGTTAGGTTGTGAATGGCCTGATTGTCTTTCTTCTTATTAAGCATGGTCTAGAGTAATTAGTAAATGAAAATCGTTGTTTGTACTGTATGTTGAATGACAATGAATGACCATTATATCATCCATAGAGCTAAATGAAAATAAATGACCATTAATTCACTATCAGATAGTAGTCGGTCTAGGGGTAGCTTTGGCTCCAGCTCCAGAAAGAATAAACAATGATATGTCTAACTTATAATTCTAAATGATAAAAAAGCACCAACTTATCATCTATTTTACTAAAAAAGATATAAAATATCATAATGATATAAACTCAATTATATTTAATCAGATTAAAGTGAAGTGGAAGTTATTCAAATTTCCAACCATATAACCAATAAAATGCAGAAAAACAGATCCACAACTAAACAATTATCATGTAACTAACAAATATTGAGACCTAAAAAACAACAATACAACTAAAAAAACTGAGATAAACAAAAAAAAGTGTTTATCATGTTCAAATAAGAGTTACATTTTAGAAATCTATAACTTCATCGACACATTGGGTAGCTTATATGAATCTAATGTTTGGAAAGGGAAAGCATGAAAAAGTTGGGAGTTAATTCAACCATCCATGGCCTTCCCGGCTTAGTCTACGACTTATTGCATCAAGTCATCCCCCGCAAAGTCTATTAAGTCAATATCAAAAGTCATGAATGGAGTTGTACAAGGTTCAATTAATACTCATGTTTCTCACCTCAAAAATATCCCAACATGGTTATCCAAAACTTATAGTGATGCTCTCTATCTCACACAAGGCCACTCAAGACAACTTTAAGGGCACATGCTACTGATGAAAGACAATGTGTCTAGCCTCAAGAATCAATATGGTATACCTTAGTTGAATAGATGGTTCCCAATCTCCAGTGGAAACTCATAGGCTTTCTAATTGAAGTTAAGACAGTTTTTATGGACATTGAAGTTATAATAATATTGAGGGAGATGAATATGTGCAGGATAAAGTCAAGGAAGAGTTAGCAGATCTGCAGATGAGGTCCCAATTATTATAGTTAGTACAAGTGTTTTATAGATTTTAGTGTAAAATCATAGATAATACAAGTTTCAACACCCCTTCACGAATTTTCTAGATGTACTCCTAAACATGCGTGCATCAAGACGAGGATATATGTATCTGTGTCTATAGCCGTAAACGTATTATAGTTGACCAATATGAATAACAATTGTCAATACATCCTATGGAAGATCTAGTCCCCACAAGTCGGATCTTTTCTTGGATTTCAAATATACCAGAACGGAAATTACATACCACATATACAGGTTAAGATCCTATAAATTTGTATTCCCTTGTGGTTCCTTCAAAAGTCAAAGAAAGTATGAGTAATGGCTGAAACTGGGTTGATTAATTTGGTTGAGAATGTAAAACTAATTACTGCCTAGTATGTACTACAGATTTGATACTGTTAATATGATCATAGTTATTGGATATGCTAAATACTATCAAATTAGTATTACCATGTTTAGTGCAAACATCTCAATGGCACACTAAGAGTGAAGTCAAAAGATCCCAATTTGAAAAAGTCACCATAGTGAAAACATAGTGTCTATAATAAGCAAACAAAAAAAAAACATTTTAAGCATCAATGAATTCAAACATCAATATATTAGCTAGTACAGCAACTCACTCAAATCAGTCAACATCTGTCCTAAAATTAGCATCTTTTGCCTAAAAAAAGAGATCAGAGAACAAGGCGAATTGTAGCATCATAAAACAATGAATCCCAAAATCTAAGACAAAATGGAAAAAACACAAAAGAGCTCAATAATGAGCTGAAGATCTGCTCAACTCTCTAATAAATGGACTATGTAGAACAAACCTAAAAAAGCATTTATGGTGGATAATTATTTTGTGGTCTATTCTTAAGACAATCAAGCATCATCAACATGTCATTTCACATTATTTGTGAGTTGTGACACATGTTGTGTGAAAACCAGTCTGAGCTACTAAAAATGTATTAGATGATCTCACCCACCCCCTAAAGTACCTAAATGATGACTTTGTGGCAATGATACATATTTATAAGAGACAAATCATAACTAAGATAAACATCAACACTAGATCTAAAACAGCAAAAGGTACTCACATTTGTTGGGTTCCAAAGAAGAAGACTAGAACTTTCTTCCAATCAGTAGAATACCCCCACTTCTCCGGCTCACTAACCTGCCACCACCATATAGATTTATATAGTAAGCACATGCTCCATACTGCCTATGCTTTCCGTCCATAAAAGCATACAGTGAGCAAATTATAAGAAACCAGAATTTAAATTTACAGATATTCTTTCTACAAAGCACTGCTATATATTCGGTTACAAAATAGCTGGTCTTGATTTTGCTTTGTTACAAACTAATGTTATTAGGTTCTCAGATACAATCAAAACACGTGGTTTGAATGAAAGAAGTACAAAAGAAAACCAGGTACAAACGGGCAACTATCACCCAAACAAAATAAAGAATGGTCAACATAGCAAATATATGAAAGCATATCAATAAAGGCTCAAACTTGGTGTGAATCTTTCAACAACTCAGATCAGTCTAACAAACCCTAAGTTAATATTAGAACAATTGACATCAACTCTACAAGATTCCTAAAATAAAAGAAATCGAAAAACCTACCGTAGCAGGCCAAGCAGGGAACCCTTTCACCTTGGCAAGAACAAGATCGCCGACCTTCCACTGCCGACAAGCAGCGGCGGCTGCGGCGGCTTTACTGGCACCTTTTCTCCGACTCGGCGCCATACAAACACGAGAAAAGAAACCTACTTTCCCAATAAATCAAATAAAAACCATACGATGTTACGAAATCAAGAACAATAAACTAATCGACTAATCTTCCACTGTAACGGCTGCAGAATCGCCCGCCGCTAAGTAAGCGGCTTCGAACTCCCTAGGGTTTTCTAACAACCTAATAACGAAACTGTATACAGGCATTGAACGATCAATCGGCAGGCAAAATAAGGGTTCAACACTGAATTTGTAAACAAGAACCCAACTTTTGAAGGTAAATTGTGATTATCAGAGACGATAAGTGATCAAGAACACGAAAAATCCTGTTTTGATTATCACTGTGTGTCAAAAAAAAATGAAACCCTAAAATTCCAAAGGGGGAGAGAGGGGCTTTGTGTGGGTTCTGTGGAAGAGGGGGATTCACATACGGAAAGAAACAGATATGAATTTGGTTTAAAGAAGGGGGTTACGCTACTATGCGCCAGGAGTGCGTAGGTTTGGGGAATAGAAGAGATGCGTGGCTTTGGCTAACGTGAGCGATATGGGTATGGATACTGGTGCAAGCAGCACGTGGCCTACCGACTCGTCATCGGTCATCCATCATGATGGACTGCTGATAAAGTGCGCAGTCCGCGAATATTGGCGTGGGCCTGAAAACTATTGTGAGCTTGCTTATGATAATAGGCTTAACTTTAGGGCCTATATTTATGATCTCAAACGGGAAAAATGTCCACAAGATCTCTATAAATTTTGGACCTTCGCTAAACCACAAAATTTTGTTCATGTTTATTCACCAATCAAAGATCATAGATATGGTAAAAAAAATGTTATCATATCGATTCTTGTGATGCCATTTTACTTTAATTGATTTAAGTCGTTGATTGTAACGTTATAAATGGTAATTAAAAACATTCATAATTGTGTCTCTTTTTTTTCAAATAGTTATTGTTATTATTATTAATATTACATCCTATCCTAATAAATAAGTATTTTTATTCACAAGTGTCATTTTTTAAGGCTCCTCCAATCGATGTTTCCCGCTCATAATTTCACAAACTGATATACCTATTTTGCCTTTTTACTCATTAAACTACGTTAAATTTGGCCTTGATTTGGTTCTGATTTTCTACAATCTCTTTTTAAATGGAAAATGCATTCTTATCGGTTCTAGAGCTTCTATATGTTCATTGGTACCCCTCAGTTACAGTCTATCTACCCAGATTTCGCTTTCTTGCTTTTGGAAACCGAATCAATTTTTAAAATTGACAAATCCTTTTTATCAAAAAATGTTCTTCTAAAAATGCAAAACCCGTCAAAAGCGAAGCAGTCGACAAAAACAATGACAAAATCGTTTCTCAAAATCCACCTTGCATTGCAAATCGTTTTCTCAAAATCCATGTTAAGTGTTCATCAATCCTCATTCCATGTACATCTATTTAATGAATTTGTTTATTGTGAATATAAAGTATAAAGCGTGTGTAGCAAATTGAAAACTCCTCTCGCTTTAGACATCATCGCTATATAGTTTTCAAGATACGTATTGCCTTATTATTCAATCTTATTTGTCTATTAAATCTCAATATCATTGTAGTTTATTAGTATATAATTGATTCTTTCAATAAGTATTTAGCTTTTGTATGCACGTAAAGTGTTCGATGAAATGCACACGCAATTTTTTTATTTTTTATTTTTTTTTCTTTTTTAAAATTAAGGGAAGCAGGTATTCCACTCCATAAAGGAATCTATATTCTTGATTGCAATTATGATATTTTGGCTTGATAATATTTGTCATTGGGTTCAATGTGTGTATATCTATGTGTACAGGTGTGTGTGCTTGTGGATGTATGTTTGTGCTTTGGTAACTTTCTATTTACACCTAATCACACAAATTTATATTTATTACATTTATAATATGACTGATATGTTAGGAATCTCTTATGATAATATCATCCCCATTTGAAACATATGTCAACATCTAATTGAGTTGAATAAGATATCTATTATAAGGATTAAATATATAGCAAAAGCTTCATAACTACTAACAATTTCTTTCATCTACTACTTGTGACACAAACATTTAATACAAATACAATCTTACCAAGACACAAATCCACCAAAACTTTCAACAGCTTACGTACATATATAGATAGAGGGGGAGCGAGTGTGTATGTATGATGATCAAACAAAACACCCAAAACAAATCTACTACTTAAAAAAAGAAAAAAAAACATTTTATGTCAAAGTTAGAGAGAGAGAGAGAGAGAGAGAGTTATGATGAGTTAATCAGTTCGCAACTGCCATGGATTGAACTTTGTATTGGCAATTGTAACATCTTGAACACTACTTGACTTATCAGCTTCAGCTCTGTGTTTAGAGTATCTCCCATTCTGTTCATAGATCTCCAAATCCCCCCATGGTGTAGGGGCAATTTGGTTCGTCATGTCAAACCATTTTGGCACAAATTCTTTCCCTTTTGTTTCGCTTATTCTCTTTTCAACCCTCTTTTCTCTTCCAGGCTTTCCAACCAAAAACAAAAAAACAAAAAATTAATGTCATATTTTCAACATTTTGGAGGGCATTTACGTCTTTTGCACTTACATGTTTTTTTCTGAACCAACTTTTGACATGTCACCCATATATGAATCTAAAATATTAAACCTGTTTACTTTATGTGCAAAATGTGTGTATTGAAATTTATCATCTACTGAAGCCTCAGCAACTTTCCAAACCTTCAAAACATTATTATAATTATAATTATTAATATTGAATAAATTACCAGTAAAAATTAACATATATGAATCTAAAATATTGAAACCTACCAGTGTGAGTTCAGTGTTTGGGAGAGGTTCCCTTTTAGAATCACAAGGCTGATAACTCATCGATTCATTCCATTTTCCTGTCATTAATATTTTAGGCTCTTCATGTGAATTGTATACATATTCATCCACTTCATAACGTCCAACACTTCACAAACAAAAAAAATATAAAAAAAAAAGTAAATTTATATAATGTAAAAAAAAAAAATGAAGTTTAGTTTGTGTGTTTAAAATTGAAATTTATATAATTAAAAAAATCATTATGTTTCTTAAAAATATGATAGCAATATACCCAAGGTTCTAAATAACGTAAGACGTTACTTGGCGACAATGTCAAGCCTCAAGCTTTTCCAAGCCTTGGCAAGCCATGTCGTTTGTAAGGCGTGACTTAAAGTGACAATTTTGTATATAATTCATATTTTTATATGTATTTTCAACTATTATTTATTTTTATATACATATATAAGTCAAAACGGCGTTTTGGTAAAGCTTGGCGGCACATAAAAGTCTTGAAGTCATGGCGCACCATGGCGGAGCCATGACGAGCTTTTTAGAACCTTGAATATACCCTGATAGTTTTGTGTCAAAACTCTGCTTATTTGTACCCCTAGATGTTTATGTTTATACATGAGGAAGAAGAGTACGTTATTGTTCGTTTTGGTTGCAGGCCTCTGCAGGACAAGTAACAAGAGTAGTCCGGTACTTCCAAAATGTTCCTTATTAGGACACTTTACTTCGGAAATCTATTCATATAGCACTATACTTTTGATTTTTATCTTATTAGGACATTATACATTGATTGTTAAACATAAATCTATTCATATGATTATTGAAGACTATGAAGGCGATGACGAGGACGATGAGGGCGATGACGAGGATGATGATTCCGAGTGATGTATTTTGGTTTATTTAAAATTAGGATATTAATTATGTTTTCTATGTTGTGGGTTGTTTGATTTTTTGTTTGTGTTTTTTTTTTACACTAAAAAGTGATGTAACTTTTGCTTTATGGAGCCATATGGTTATTGTGGAAAGAACAAATCATTATAGACTTCACTCTTTATAAATCTACTTTTATGATTTTAGGTACCAAAGTAAAAGGGATAAAGGTAGAGAGGCCAACTACCAACTTTAAATTTTATAAGCTTAAATATGAGTTTTTTTTTTTTGAACCGGCAAATCTAATCTACTTCTAAGCTAACAACACCTATTCCACCTATGTCCACGACGAGACTTGAACTCTCGACCTCAGATAGGGAGGGCACCACCTGATACCGCTGGGCTACAAGCCAAAATATGATATTATTAATGTTTGACCTACCCTATTGTTCATACTAAACTTTATGAATAAAAGATATGTAAATATAATTATAAAGGCTATATAGTTTGGTTGTATAAAAAAAGAATAATCCGGTTAATATTTCTTTTTGCCAAATTATTTAACTTAGTTATGAATATGTTTAATGCTTATAGTGAAATTACTATTCAAGAATGGACTTTGTGTATTGTTGTGTACTTCTCAATGGAAAAAAAAGTCTAATCACATTTATTATTAAAAATTTGTGGTTCAAGTGTCTAGTGCACAATCATAAACTAACAAAACATTACATTACCATACTATTTGATTTTAAGCAAAACAATGTTGTCTTCGTTCGTGGTTGATTATTTATGTTTTTTCCCTTAATTTTCTTAACTTTGTATTTTATTATACAACATAATCATTTTATTATTAATCTACACAAAACGAACATTGTTCATATCTTCAAAACATATTTCAAAATTAATTTAAATTAACAATTATAACTGTTTGTCAATGTCTTATTAATTATAATGTCTACTGATGGTTCGAATTTATATTGAATTATACAAAATCATGATTTTATCAAATATTTACGGATACAAAGTGTCGATCGGATAGTCCAACCAGTGTATATATTAAATCTAACTAATTAGTAAAAACTTACACACAAAACATCTACTTTTGTAAATTAATAAAATTTTACAAATAATTGATTAACCATTACGATTTGAAATTATCGTTAGTGTTTTATATTTTTCACCCGTGGTTTCCACGGGTATTAACCTAGTTACATGAATACATACCTTAGTGGCTAGGCAAATGGATCCATTTATGGTCCTCATCATCATTTTCATCTTCATTTCCCTTTTTTTATTAGACTTGGCACGATGGTATTATATATTGGTAGAAAAGACGGTTTGTTGATTTTGAAGACATGTACGAAAAATAAAAATGAACCCCTCAATATAATTTTTGTATAAACAAAAAAAAAATTGGTGAATTGACATGAGGGAAAAAAGTCAATTAAATTGAAAAAAAAGGGGGCAATTGCAAATTTAAGGTTACCAGGTTAAATTTGTAACTTTTGAAAACTCTCCATAATTGGGGTAGATTGTAAAAATTGAATCATAAATAAAAGGTTGAAAGTGTAACTTGAAGTAAATAATGACCTCCTAATCTCACCATATTAGTATTCCTTATGAAGCCCCAAAAAAATTAAAAAAAATGTTTTCAGCCAACCAATTGAACAACATCATTATATGTTAACCTTTGAATAAAACTATATATATATATATATATATATATATATATATATATATATATATATATATATATATATATATCATGTTTCCCAATTCCCAATGTGTAAATTTTTATATTAATTAATTTGTGATTTAGGCAGGTTCACAGTGTGAGCAGTGGGACTGGTCACCACATAACAATTAATAAAAATCAGGACACGATTGAGCTGAATGGAAAAACCCCTAATTTTCAGCCTTTTAACCATACTTAAAGGCACTAACGCTCATGGTTGCCTCATGTAACATCATGTTTTTAGTGTTAAAAGTTTTGGACTTTTTAGTAAAACTAAAACTTTTCTTAAATGAAAATAAAATAAATTGAAATGAAATGAATATTTTAGAACAATAGCAATAATAACTTTGTCATTAATTTAAATAAATATATGATAGAAAATTTGGCATTAAATAAGACTTTTGTAAAAAGTGAACCAATAGTGTCAACTTAAAGAAACTTGTGTTGACCCGATAATTTGACCAAATAAGCATCCCAAACTAGGTTTGCTTAAGTTATGGTGTAGAAGGGCCAATTGTAGACTAAAGATAATTTTATTAAGCTTTTAGTCGGGTTGGGGACCAGTAATGAAAGGGATTCGGAATGAGGGAATAAAACTGTCAAGTTTGACAAACTTGTGGGACACGTCGCATACGTGTCCTCTGTTGCATACCTGATTCCTTTTAACGTCATTCGTTTCCCATTTTCTCACTAATTCATCCCCCTTTCTTCTACACTCAATTTCAGCTTCCCTTCCACCTCTATGACCGATTTTCTTCTCATAATCCATAGTGTTTTGATGGTTGGAACTCATGAATGAAGCCTTGGTCATTCTTTTTCAAGGTCTTGCATCTAAATGTATATTTCTTCCTATTCCCCCCTCCCCCAAGCCGAATTAGGGTTTTATTGAACTACAAATATGAAATTCTTGCTCAATTTATGGTTGTTATATAAGTTTAATGTTATGGTTTCAATCCTTAATCCATCTCCAAGCTCCAACCAACAAATGGTTGTGAGATTTGTGAATTTGAATGTTGATTCATGGGTTTTCAAACCCTAAACCCTCAAATCTGAAATTATGTACCAAGCAATGATATGAGCTTGAATTTGTTATTGGATTGTCTATGTTCTTTCAAATCGATGACTCATTTGTTAAATCATGACTAATAGTGAGATTTCTAGGGTTTGATTCAAGTTTAGCTTCCATGTAATGAACTTGGTATTTTCAAAACCTAATTGTTCTAAATCAAGATTTATGGTTTTAAACAATGATATGAGTTTGATATTATGCTTATATTATGTATTTATATTCTAATCTAAGATTCACTTGACAATCATTGTCAAATGGTGAGATTATAAAGTTTAGAATAAAACCATACTTTAAATTAGGGGTTTCAACTTTGTTGATTATGGAATTATGTTCTAAGTTTGAGTTCCTACATTTGAACCTATCCTCGTGTCTAGTTTTGGTATTATATCATATTTTAATGATTCGCATATAAATCTATTCATCTTGTGTCATAAATGGTGTTTTAATTGTGTAACACCAAGTTCCAGGTAAGCATCACTTTTGAGTTTGTCAATTTAAGTCTTAAAGGATGAATTTTGTTGGCCAGGACGTGAGCATGGGTGTGTCACGACGTGGTGGAGCCAAGTAAAATGTGCATCTCATTGGTGTAACGCCTTGTTCTGAATCGATTCCTAATTCGAAGTTGTGGGCCGAAGATCGATCATTATAAGGATTAGGGCCTTTAAAAGGTGATATTTAGGCCCATTTGGGTGCGAGTGATGTATTGAAGTGATCTGGGTGTTCGGTTTGTGTTTTGGAGTCTAGGGGTATTTCGGTAAAGTGTCAGTTCGGGCTTTTTTGGAAATTGGATTTTTGTTCGAAGGGTCTTAAGGATGGTATGAGTTGATATAAGTGCAGGGCTTCTCGTTACCTTTTCGTGGATATAAGGATCGTCGGAAACGGTTGTATAACGAAGAAGTTATGGCCTTCAGAAGTTTGGTGGTTTTAAGGTTTAGTCGGGTACGCAGGGCGTACACAAAGGGTATGCGGGGCGTACTGGTGAAAAGAGCAGTATGCGGGGCATACCTTGGCGTACGATAGGCGTACCGACCAGGATGGTTGTGGGTGCTCTTCATAATACATTGGGCGTACTCCAATTAGGCTCAGACCCTATTTTAGGGTCTTGGACCCTATTTAAGCTCCTTAACTCATAACCTAACCCTAATATCTTCATCCTCCATCCCTCTAAACCTTAGAAATCGGCCTTAGCCCCCATTTGAATGATTTTAAAGCTTCAAAGTGATTTATGTGTGTTTTGGTGCTTGAGGAGGAAGAAGGGCCTTCTTGAAGAGCCATTGCTTGACTTCAAACTTTTGGATCCAGGCTTTGTGAACCTAGATCTAACTTCTGGAGGTATAAAGTCTCAACCTTGACAACTCTTTCTTGTAGATCTAGCTAGGTGGCACTTTGTTATGGTTTGGTCTTTTTATGGTGGTTCTTGTGAGTAGAATTTACTCCAGAACTTTGGAGCTTCATATTTGGCCTTTATTGGGGTTATGGAGTCATAAAGTTTGGATCTTGATGAGTATAAACCTTCCATGAATGATTTGGTAGCCTTTTGGTGAAGCTTGGGACTTAGGGTTTTGATTTGGGGCCCATTAAGTCATGTTAAGTCATAAAGTCAGGAACTTTATGACTTAAGAAGTCCCTTTGAACCAGATATGGAAGTTTAGACTAAGTTCTAAAGGTATTACGAGGTTTTTAAGACATTTTGGAGTGATTTTGACCTTCGGAATTCATCTTTGGTGTTTAGGCTTCATTAAGCAATGCAAAGGCTTAAAGCATTCGACTTTATGGATCAAGTCACTTTATATTTAGCTATTATGAGGTGTTGGACATCTTGGTTTAATGGATTAAGAGTTAGAATGAGAGTTTGTCAAACAGGAGGAGTACGTTGGGCGTACAAGCATGTACGTGCAACATACAAGCTCTTAAGCCAATACGCTTAGCATAGAAGCTGAGTACGCCCCGCATACTCAGTAGAGTGGGATTTCGGTTTTTGGGCTTCAGTTTGGGCCATCTTTTGGGCTTTGTTGTTTTGGTCCCTGTTGGGCCATCAGGTTTTGGGTTGATATCTATTTGTGGAGGCCCACTATGGATTTGGGCCCAATTTTCCGGATTGGGCCTTGGGTAGTTTTTGGTATTTGGGCCTTGTGGACTATTAGGTTTGGGCATAAGTCTTGGTCCAAAAGTAGGTGACGGGTAAATTGGTCATTTACCATAGTAATGTTTTTATGCTTATGGATTGGAACCCAATTGTTAATTGGGTGTTGTTTTGACTTTGATAGTTCAGGGATCTGTCAGCCGGCAGCCAAGGATTTTCTGTTTGATTCGGCAGTGCGAGGTGAGTCTTCTCACTATATCCATGGGTCGAAGGCATCAATGTCGGCCCATTACGTGTTATGTGGTATGCTAGTTGTCTTTGTGGTACTTGCATGGAATACCCCGAGGGTAGCCTGTGGCACTTGGATATTAGACCATGGGGGGATTCCATGGCATTCCAGGTAAAGACCATGGGGGGAGCCCATAGCATTCCAGATAAAGACCATGGGGGATCCCATGGCAACTATATGTATGTTGCATGATAATATGTGGTTGTATGTTGTATGGTATTTTGGGGAACTCACTAAACTTTGTGCTTACAGTTTTCAGTTTATGTTTCAGGTACTCCGGTTTTCAAATGGGAGAGCTCGGGATGATTGAAGAGCACACACCACACGTTTTCGCATTCTATGAATTACTCTGATTTGATGATGTTTTGCTAAATATTGGTTACCCTGGTTTTATAGAAATAATTTGTACTGACGATTTATTAATCTAAAAACAAAAAATTTTATGACATGATTTTCAGGACATTGCAAGTTGGTATCACAACATTTGCTTGAGGGATTCGGACATACACTCGGGTGTGTCTGAACTCAAACTGAGGGTTTGGTAAAGTTTTCAAAAGAAAAGTATATTTTTTTTAAGAAAGGAAATTCCTAAGATAAGAAAAGGGTGTGGTGCATGCAATCAGCCGAGCTTAAGTAAGTTTCTCCCAAAATACCATACATGTTATCTGATATGATTTGATTTATGAATCTTTGAATCGCATGCTAGTTATGGCTAACAGTATGCTTAGTTTTTGCATAATAGAATGCTAGGATAGATGCCTTTGTATGTCTATTGTATGAGCTGATAAACTTGTATGCTATAGTTGATTAGTCCAGGATAGATTGGCTTGATTTGTGTGATGCTTTGTAGTCTCGGAAGTATTGGATGTTATGTTGTAATGGAAATATCTATTGGTATCAATAATTGCTAAGTGTATGCTTTAAAATACGGTTAGGATCTTATAGCCCTAGAATAATTGATTTGGACTTATTCGACGTTGGGCGTACTGACCAAGATGATCACGTGGTCTCTTCGGAGTACGTCGGGCGTATTATATGTACGTTGGGAGTACCATATGTATGTTGGGCGTACTCTAATTAGGCCTAAACCCTATTTTAGGGTCTTGGACCCTATTTAAGCTCCCTATCTCATAACCTATCCCTAATATCTTCAGCCTCCATCCCTCTAAACCCTAGAAATTGACCCTTAGCCCCCATTTGAGTGATTTTATAGCTTCAAAGTGATTTATGTGTGTTTTGGATCTTGAGGAGGAAGAAGGACCTTCTTGAAGAGGCATTGGTTGACTTAAAGCTTTTGGATCTAGGTTTTGTGCACCTAGATCTATCTTCTAAAGGTATAAAGTCTCAACCTTGACAAATCTTTCTTGTAGATCTAGCTAGGTGGCACTTTGTTATGGTTTTGGTCCCTTTTGTGGTGGTTCTTGTGAGTAGAAGTTACTCCAAAACTTTAGAGCTTCATATTTCGCCTTTGTTGGGGTTATGGAGTCATAAAGTTTGGATATTGATGAGTATAAACCTTCCATGAATGATTTGGTAGCCTTTTGGTGAAGCTTGGGACTTATGGTTTTGATTTGGGTCCCATTAAGTCATGTTAGTTCATAAAGTCGGGAACTTTATGACTTAAGAAGTCCTTTTGAACTAGATTTGGAAGTTTGGACTAAGGTCTTAAGGTATTAAGAGGTTTTTAAGACATTTTGGAGTGATTTTGACCTTTGGAATTCATCTTTGGTGTTTGGGCTTCAATAAGCCATGTAGAGGCTTAAAGCATTCGACGTTATGGATCAAGTCACTTATATTTAGCTATTATGAGGTTTTGGACGTCTTGGCTTAATGGATTAAGAGCTAGAATGAGAGTTGGTCAAACAGGAGGAGTACGTTGGGCGTACAAGCATTTACGTGCAACATACAAGCTCTTAAGCAGTACGCTTAGCGTAGAAGCTAAGTACGCCCCGCGTACTTAGCATAGTGGGATTTCGGTTTTTAGGCTTCATTTTGGGCCATCTTTTGGGCTTTGTTGTTTTGGTCCCTGTTGGGCCATCGGGTTTTGGGTTGAAATCTATTTTTGGAGGCCCACTATGGAATTGGGCCTAATTTGGAAAATTCGGCAATGTGTAGTTTTTGGTATTTGGGCCTTGTGGACTATTAGGTTTGGGCCTAAGTCTTGGTCCAAAAGTAGGGGAGGGGTAAATTGGTTATTTACCTTAGTAATGGAGTAATGGTTATCGATTGGAACCCAGTTGTTGATTGGTTGTTGTTTCGAGTTTGATAGTTTGGGGATTTGTCAGCCAGCAACCAGGGATTTTCTGTTTAATTCGGTAGTGTGAGGTGAGTCTTCTCACTATATCCATGGGTCGAAGGCACCAATGTCGGCCCATTACGTGTTATGTGGCATGCTAGTTATCTCTGTGATACTTGAATTTAAGACCCTGAGGGTATCCCATGGCACTTGGATATTAGACCATAGGGGGAGCCCATGGAATTCCAGGTAAAGACCATCCGGGGATCCCATGGCATTCTAGATAAAGACCATGGGGGAGCCCATGGCAACTATATGTATGATGCATGATAATTTGTGGTTGTATGTTGTATGGTATTTTGGGGAACTCACTAAGCTTTGTGCTTATAATTTTCAGTTTATGTTTCAGGTACTCAAGTTTTCAAATGAGTGAGCTCGGGATGATTGTAGAGCACACACCACATGTTTTTGCATTTTATGAATTACTCTGATTTGATGATGTTTTGTTAAATATTGGTTACCCTGGTTTTATGGAAATAATTTTTCATAATGATTTATTAATCTAAAAAAATCAAGCCAAGATTTTCGAGACGTTACAATTGGATGTCACAACGTGACATCCCCCTGTATGTAAAAACCCTAATTTGGGGGTTTGTGTCTCTATTTAAGGGAAGTGAGTGTCAGGGCTTGCACGCCTTCAACCTTCATCATCTTCCTTTCACCTTCAACATAAACCCTAGCATCTCTTTTGTCATTTGAGAACTTTTTGTGGTGTTTTAGTGTTTTGAAGAAGAAGAAAAAGAAGAAGAAGAAGAAGAATGAGCTCTTGGTGCATATATCTAGCAAGTTAACATCCTTTCCTCATCTTTGCTCGTATTCTGGACTTTTGTAAGTCCTCAAGTTCCAAGTTTTATGTTTAGTGCTTCTTGTCCCTTTTCTTCGTGATTGTGAGAGTTTGAATGGGTGGGTTCCATAAAGTTGGCAACTTTATGGATCCTTTGGGTCCCTTTGGAGTTATATGTTCCAGATCTAGATTTATATGGTGTATTTGGTCTCATGCACAAGTTTGAGTTCATTTGTTCCATGTTTTTGACCTAAAATAGAAGAGACATGCATTGTACATGCATGTTCATAAAGTGCCGATTTTTATGATGCATTGAGGGTAGGAAAGCCTTTTGGAAAGTATGATGCATCAAGTACGTTCTTTGTTTAGAAATATTGGATGGGAAGGGGTTGTTGTCACTACATGATGTTAGTTATGTCCAACCCACTCTTTAATTTTTGTCATCAGTTTCTTTCAATCACAGAACTAAATACATATTATTTCGTGCTTTTATTCATAGTTATCTGTTGCGTAAGAATCATTTATGTGAACTCATTAGTGCTCCAATTGCTAACACTTATAGTCCCTTTCACATATATAATTTTTTATTCCAGGAGGATTCTAAAAATTTTTGGGAGAGAATTTTAGGATTGAAGTATGTTTCAAGTGCTGCAAAAGCATCCAACATCATCCACCTTGTTCTCAAAATCACCCATCGCATCCTTGCCTCTGTTATCTTTCCAATAAATGAGATAAGCAAGGCTGTTCAAAAGGAATACAACTCATGTGGTGTATGATCCACAACCCGAAACGACTTCTAGATTTTGGATTATTGGTAATATTCAAGTTGTTAAAGTTGTTCCAAAGCACTAGCTAACAACTACATTGTGGAGGTATGATCACAATCATCCTGAAACACCCAACTCTAGCCATCCGCTTTTGTGACAACCCGATATTTCGAGACAATGTAATGTAACACCGGTCAAATTTAGGTCAAAATATAACTTTCCTAAAATCTTATTTGGGTTAAATAAAGTGGTAGGAATCGTAGCAAGGTTTTCATACATATAAAGAACACTAAAATCCGAGTTATAACGAAGAAGTTATAACCATTCTAAGATTCCCGACAAAACCGGCGATACGGATAAACGTAAAAACGCGAAGTTTCGATGCAATAGTTTTTAGCCTTAAGTATCTAAATGAAAGTTGTAGATATCATTAAACCGTGAGCATACATAAAAAGAACGTCCAAATCTGACTTCGTATGAGGAAGTTATGATTTTTCCAAGATCCGGATATAACAATAGACAGCTAAAAACTCGAAATAGAGATCGGGAGACTTTTGGCCGAAACAACCTAAATGAGAATCGAAGGTCTCAACCAAAGTAGCACAACGGTAAAAAGTCTGGCAAAAACGGACGCCGGATGAAGAAGTTATGGATTTTTAACGGGCTTTTCCAGTCCCGACCTGTTAAAATTAAATAATTAAAAATAAAATCAAAATTAGCCGACAAAGTCTAAACAAGAGTTGTAGAGTATATTCTCACCTACACGTGCATATAAAGAACGTCGAAAACGGAGCTCGTACGCGAAAGTTACGGATTTTACAAGTTTGAGGCCCGAAATCCGAGGCTGTCAGGCTTGTCACGACGTGGCACAGTTTGCCGCGACCCGCAAAGTGACTGAGGGCGTCCAATCAATGGAAGAGGATAAGATGACTCACCATGACGTGGCACACCCTTTGCCACGACGTGGCACTCAAAATATGCCCCTATAAATAGATCTCAAGGGCATCGGGTTTCATTGCTCAGTTCTCTTATTTCTCGCGCCGAAACTCTGCGTTTAAGCCCCCGCAACCCTCCCGAAGCCCCGATTTTCACCTTCAAGTTCCGAAGGAAGGTTTTTTGTTCCCGAGATTCCTGAGATTCCCGAGAAAATTAACTTTTCCAAGTCGAAGTTCTACTCGATTTCCGTCTCACTTCTTCAATTAATCAAGTGAGTTCATACCCCTTAATTAACCTTTTAAATGTTTGTAAATGCTTTATGGGTGGAATACAAGTTGAATCATGTTTATTTATTATATCAATCACATGTGATTAATAACTAGCATGCAAATGGATTTACTATGCGTTAACTGTTTTACCAAACAGATTTCTTCAAATGACTTTCTTAAACGTTTTTTTTACATGTTTAAAACTCTTTATCAAACTTTCTTACACACTGTAAGTTTCCTTTCAAGCTCTGTTACAAATGTGTTTTCAAACAAAGGTTTTCCTTATACTTAAACTGTCTTATCAAACAAAATACTTTCAACCGTTTTATAAACTGACATCAAGTCATCGTTTCTTAGGATTAAACTTTTCAAAGGTTTTACAAAACTTCTTTTACGCTTTTATATTGTCAAATGCATGCCTAGATATGTATAGTTATATAAATAATGTTTAAAGGACTTAGGACAGTTAGCTCGCTTTATTTCCTTTTCCTCGTTGGGATGTGGCCTTAGGGCATCGGTTGCTCGTCCGAATGTTGTCTAAATATTAATTATATATCATGTATACATATATAGGTATAAAGGTTCCATTAGTCAGTTCAGTACCTTTGGGTAGCAAAGGTATACTTCCGGATATACTCGTACATTACTAGTAAGTATAATAGGTATAGTTAGGAGATACCACTTACAATTCTAAGTACAAGGAATCACACAAGAGTCAGTTCATTCATGAGTCTATACTAATACATTACATGTTACATGAATACGTTTACATATATACGCTTACATGAATACGTTTACATAGATACGCTTACATGAGTACGTTTACATAGATATACTTACATGAATACATTTACATAGATACGCTTACAGAGATACGTTTACATTGATACGCTTACAGAGATACACTTACATGAACACGTCTACATTAATACGTTTAATAGATACTGTTACATAGGATCTGTTACAAATGTTTCGGGACTTACCATTCCACACCCAAAGCTGTTAGCTACAGTAGGGAAAAGGAGCATCGACGGGTGTCCACGGTTGTACTGTTCGGCGAGTTTCCACGTTGTGAATATCCTAATGCAAAAGGATACATCTTTAGTTATTATATTATTCTCCTTCCTTTACTTTGTGACACATTCACATGAACGACGAGGTAGGATATATTTGATATAGATAAACTATTTTTCCTTATTAACTTTATATTATGACTCATACACATAATCGACAAGGTAGACTATAACTTTTATAATAATAGTTAAACAGGAAAAACCGTCACATTTACAGTGATGCTTTCTTACAAAACAGTCGGGTCTTGGTAGAAGACTACTTTCAAAACAATCGAGTCTTGGTAGAAGACTACTTTTATACTAGTAGGAAATATAGGATTTTCTAGGGTTTTCAAACGTTTACAATTACTTACAAACATTTTCCAACTTTTCTCCAAATGTTTACAAGTCTTTACTTTACAGTTTTTACAAATCAAAGACACATTAATACTTATGAATTCACCAGCTTTATTGCTGATACTCGCTTTCAAAATAACTTGTATTCTCAGGTCACAAATAGACAGGTACGACGACCAGGTTTTGCGAAGACGGAGCAGTCAAGACTCCTCTTTTATTTTGATTATTCATTATGTTGTCTTATACTATGAAAGAACACACATGTATTAAACTATTACTATTAATGCAATGGACAATGTTGTTGCTTGTTTACTACTTTGCATTGTTATGATACTGTACATGAAGTCATCCACCCTCGAATGATTTCGCCGTTCTGGTTTGGGGGTGTGACAGCTTTCCATCCAGTCTCGAGGTTATGAACGGTGAAAATCGCTTAACAACTAATGTTTTCTAAAACAGGCACATGCTTCGTGTGACATCCATCAACGTTTACTGGGATGTTTATAGTCATGATTACCTTCGTGTTGACAATCATAATGCCCGACTTCTTGTTTTATCCAATCCCGCCCACAACACTCATTGGCGCCTTCTATCTAATTTAGGTGTCCCGATACCGAGACCTACACAGGATATTGAGTTTGAGTCTCAGTTTGATTCTGATGAGGATGAGGATGAACCCATTCATGATGCTCTTATTCATGATGATATTGCGCCGGTGCAACAGGAGCTTGTCATGCATCCTTATCATGACATGTACACGCAATAGTTTCAAAGGTTGCATGACGACAATAGGCATTTGCATCGTAACTATTCTGAACTTTATGACAATGCTTTTGAGATAAATACTTAGATGGTGGACTTGAGAGATGAGTTGTATACTTTTAGAGACAGTTAACAAGCACACAATCATCATGTGGATACCCTTATTACTAACATGCATTGGGTGCTTTGTTCGGGTGGTCAACCCACACGAGCACCTTATTACCCTTGATATCCAAACTACCCTCCACCATACAATCCATAATTTTCACAACAATATCCTCTGAAATATCCGCCCCCATTTCCGCCTCACAATCCTTCTCAGTAGTCGGTCTTGCTCTTATCCCCAACATCGAGGACAATGCATATATATATATATATATATATATATATATATATATATATATATATATATATATATCATTGCATTACATAAAAAAATTAAAAATGCACTTAAAAAAATTACAAAACATAAACTCACACAAGTTTTTTGCTTTTTATTTAGGTTTTTAGGGTCATTTTCATGCATTTTCTTTCCTTTTTTCTCATCTCTAGGATGTCTTTAACTTTTTGTCACAATACACAGTAAATTTCATAGTTTTGTCTGCTTATACCCTATTTACATGTGGTTTCACTAATTTTTGAAATTTTAGAACTATTGAGAACACATATATTTACTAATTCACTTAGAGGCGGTGCATTGAGGTGTTTTATAATAATAAATTCCTCTTAAATAATTTGAGTGATAATCAAATATAGGGCGTTTTAAAATACCCGTGAGTACATCATTGTGTGAATCGGTAACGCATGGTATGGCGTAAAAGTTCATTTAGTTTTCTAGTTTCATTCTTGGTTTTATTTTGTTAGTCGCTTTTATGTATGTTTGCTTTTGCTTTGTTTTGTATTGTTTACTTTAGAGTACTTGCTTTTTGTTGAATTCTAGAATATGTTATTCGCTTGGTTAAAAAAACACTTTGTGTAACACCCAAAGTTTTGAAGGACAAGAAAGGAAAGAAAACCTTAATTTTAAGGGGCGACTCGGCGAGTCCGAGCGGGATCCGAGTCGGGGAGTAAGTGATCGACTCGGCGAGTCAGCCAAGGTGACTCGGCGAGTCTGGTCTGTGCGAGGAAAACCCTAAATTCAGGACTTGGAGCCTTTATAAACGCCTTAACCTCCTTCCTAGGGTCCCTTTACTGCCTCTTGCACCCAGAGCATCGAACCCCAAACCCCATAGTTGCCCATTCAAGCTCCCAAGCCATATTGGGTGATTTGAAGGAAGAAGAAGAAGGGGAAATCATTGAGGCTTCAAGAAGTGGTATTGGATCTGAAGATTTGGGGAACATTTCTAAGTATCTGAAGGTAATAAGTTGTTTCTCTCTTTTAGACCTTCTATGGTTGTGAGATTTGGGGCTTTTAAGCCATGGTTTGCCACCCAAGTGAGCTAGAAGCCGGATCTGGAGTTGCTACTTCAGATCCAAGTGTGTTATGAGCTGGGGAAGCATAAAGTATCAGCCCTTGAGTCGATTTTGGAGCCCCTTTGGCCTTAAACCCTAGTTTATGGTGGATTGTGCCTAGATCTCCTTCTCTGCACGTAAAGTTTGCAACTTTACATGGGGAATAGGCTTGGGAAGGGTAGATCTACAGTTTGGAGTCCATGCATGACTCGAAAGTCCTCTGCATGTAAGTAGATCCGAATGGACTCGGCGAGTCCTTCGAGTGGACTCGGCGAGTAGCATGAAGATAAGGAGGAACTCGACGAGTGGGATGAACAGCTCGTCGAGTCGGATGAAGATGGGCATGAACTCGGCGAGTTTGATGAACAACTCGGCGAGTTGGATGAAGATTGCCTTGTGCTCGGCGAGTCTGTTCTTAGACTCGGCGAGTCAGGTCGCGTAGTCCCAAACCCTTCGAGTTAAGACTCGAGTCAGCGAGTCGAGCAAGGACTCAGTGAGTTGGACAGGACAAGATTCGGGAATCAGTAGACTCGGCGAGTCAAGTCGCGATTGGAAGGACTTTGAGCATAAGAACTCGGCGAGTCAGTAAGTGGACTCGGCGAGTAGGGTTGACCTGGAAGGTTGACTTTGAACAGGACTTTGACTTTGACTTTGACAAGAGTTGACATAGTTGACCTTTGAAGGTCAGTTAGACTAAGTGTTATGTTGATATTGGTAGCTCGGGGAGCTAGTGGAGCAGCAGTTCGGAGTCAGTGGTCAGGTAGCGGTCAAAGGAATTAGCAGCAGCAGTTCAACAGTATCAGGTGAGTTTCCCTTTGTGTGAATGGGTCTAAGGCCACAATGTCGGCCCATGTAGTTATGAGTAGAAGACCCGGGGGTTAGCCCTAGGCACAGTATGCTAGTATGATATTCGGGACGAGGTCCAATGATAGAGGGCGGGTGCCCAAGGAATGGTTTAAATGATAGTTTATACTTGTTGTCTGTGTGATACTTGTATGTGCCTGGTAGGGAGGTGAGTGTGGGCGAGGTCCCGTACCTCACCAATAGCAGAGTGTGGATGGTGTTCCATATCTCAGTAGCAGCAGATCAGGGGCGAGGCCCAAGTTAGGGAAGGAGTGAGGGTGGGCTGGGCCCGTATCTCACTATCAGCAGGAGTATGGATGGGGTTCCATGACTCATCAGTAGCAGGACATGGGGGGGCCCAGTGATAGGCGAGGCCTTAGAACAAGATCCGTTAGTATGTATTTAGCTTATGTGATGTGATGTGATATGTTTATGTGCTATTATATGTTAGTGGGCGGGGCCCTGTGACAGGCGAGGCCTAAGTGAAACAGATTTGTATCCGAGCGGGGCTCGAAGCCAGGCGGGGCCTGGAGCGGCGGGGCCGTTGTAGCGGGCGAGGCTCGAGGTAGGGGGCGAGGCCCAGAATAGGGGGCATGGCCCAATATGTGCAGTATGTGGTTATGCATGGTATGTGGTAGGGTGGGGAACTCACTAAGCTTTATGCTTACGGTTTTCAGTTTTGGTTTCAGGTACTTCCGGTAGCGGAGGGAAGAGCTCGGGGTGATCGCATGGCACACACCATAGTTTAGACAGCCTGGGGATGTTTACTCTGATAACGAACATGTATTTTGGAAACTAATACTCTGTTTATGTTTTGAAATGATGAAATTTCTTAAAGTAATGTTTTATTAAGAAAAATTTTTAGCCTGAAATTTTGGGACGTTACAAGTTGGTATCAGAGCCTTGGTTTGAGGGATTCGGGCATGCTCTCGGGTGTGCCTGAACTCAAACTGAGGGGTCGGATGAAAAGTTTTCAAAAATGAAAAGACAGTTTCGTAAAAAGATTTTTGAGAACTAAAAACAGTTTTAGAAAAACAAAAGAATTCAGAAAGAAAAAGAACTTTGAAAAGAGAAAAGGGTGTGGTGCATGCAATCAACCGAGCTCAAGTAAGTACCCCAAAATACCCATACAAGTTTATGTTACGATTAACAGTTGATAGAACAGCATGCTAGATTAGGACTAAGGATCTAGGAATGATGCCTTATGTGCCTATTATATGTGTTTGAGCTACATGATAGTGCTGATTAGACAGTAGTAGGATAGCCTGTTTAGGTTATGCCTGAGTTTATGAGTTTGTGTTGCATGCTAGTTCAGATTCTTGCTGTCTGGATATGATTGCTTGAGTACGTTGTGGTTAGATTTTCCCCTTGTCTGAATGCTGCTTGCTTTGTGCATTGTGGGATTTTGAGTGATGGGAGTTAGCCATTAGGTGGATACGTCACGTCACATGTGATCAGGGTTGAATAATCTCAAAGTGCTGGATTTGGCCCTATTGCGCAGATCTTGTTTGATTCCAACCGTTGTAGGGACGAGTCTTTTACTTGAAGGATTATCTGAGCCTCGTCACATGTGATGGTATCCAGGTGATGGCTAATTGACATCACAAGGAGAACTTCAGCAGCTGAGGACTGGTTGAGTTGAGTCAGAGGTTTCCCTAGGGTAAGCCTAGGATGAGATAGTGTTGGGAGCAGTAGTAGTGGATAAGGGACCTGGTGGAGTCAAAGCAATTCCTGAGGAAAGTACGGATAGATGTGGAAGGTAGTATGGGACCGTACTACTGAAAGCAGAGGATCCGTACTTGATTCGGGAAGGGCCAAGACAAGACCGAGAACCTAGTAGGGAGTGTGTTTGGTCTCGCAGCAGTGATGAGTTTTCTGATAGTGGGTGTATTATATTTTCAGTATGGTGACGTTGCGAGAGAGACCAACGGGCGGATCAGGCGCCGGAGAGGGATCAGGCTCGGGTTCAGGGGCCGAGCAGCTCGAGGAGCGAATGAGGGAGTTGATATCCGCCGAGGTTACGCGCAGTATTTTTAGCCAGACTCCTGTGATCTTTGGCACGGTCAAGGAGGGTGTATTGGAGATTTTGGATGAGAGGCTGGGAGCCTTCCGTACTGAGATGATGGCTTTGATGGGAGCGCGTACCTTGACATTTCGGGAGTTCAGGGCTTGCGGGGCACCAGATTATCATGGGGCTAGGGACCCCATCGCTAGCAGCAGATGGTTGGCTGATGTTGCCAACGCATTCCGTACGAGCCGGTGTCCTGAGGGGGACAAGGTCATACTCGCTTCCTGTCTTCTGAAGGACAGAGCGAGGGATTGGTGGGAGGAGATTGGTCATGCTCTGGGGGATGATGCCGCGTTGGACGCGATGACTTGGAGCGATTTCTCGGCCAGGTTCAGGGCGGAGTTTTCGCCAATTATTGAGGTGCAACAGTTGGCACGGGAGTTTCAGGATTTGACGCAGACCACTGAGACTGTGGCAGAGATCACCGCCAAGTTCAGGGAGAGGGCTCTTCTTGTACCGCAATATGTCGCAGATGAGGAGATGAAGAAGGCCCGATACCATGAGATGTTGAGGGATGACATCAGGGAGTTTGTGAGCAGATCCAACTGTAAGACGCTGGAAGATATGATTTCTCGGGCTAGAGAGAGGGAAATTGATTTGGAGAAGATCTGGAAGAGGAAGCCGGATGAGGTTCAGGTAGCTGCAGGTTCGGGCAAAAGGCCCAAGGGATCGGATTCGAGGTCGAGGGATTATCAGGACTGCAGCCGGTGCGGGAAGTGTGGCAGGGCGCACGGGGGCGTGTGCAGGAGTGGTAACGGTGGCGAGTCTGGCTGTTTCAAGTACGGTCGGACTGGTCATTTCAGCAGGGATTGTACTGTTACCACCATGCAAGGATCCGACTTGATATGTTTTCACTGCAACCAGCGGGGCCACAAGAAGGCCCAGTGTCCCAGTTTGCTTTCAACAGGACGGGTGATGGCGCCCGCCCCTGCAACCTTGAGGATCACGGATGGCCGTCAGGGCCGGGTAGAGGCGCCTACAGCAGGGAGCAGGGCTTTTCAGATGACTACCTTGGAGGCACGAGCAGCGCCGGACATTGCACGTATGTGACTTCTGTTTTTAGTTCTTTTATGTTTGCATGATTATATTGTTATGGTTATGCAACAATTTTTGGTATGGGTATTGTATTATGGTGTGGCTTGCTTGTGATTATGTTATATGCCATCTGCATACCTTGGTTATTTGTATGGTAGTTAGGGGAAGTGCTCAATGAAAGAAGGTTTAAAAGGATGTAGTAATTGTAGCATGCTTGGAAGGGAATTGGTACGTCTCGCTAGTTCGGAGTGGCAGGGCGTTAGAAAGGGAATGGTTAGATCCCTAACCATGGCAAGCTTGGGTTCCTTAGCAGATGGATTATGGAATGGAAACTAAGATCGGAATCTCTTTTGGAGTATTGAGCATCAAGGGGTAAGCGGGATTGAAGTGGGGGAGAACCCTCTGAGTGTGCCCAGGTAGGAGCACGCAGACCCAGAATGAGTATGTGACCTCCGAGAAGGAAAAGAAGTAGTTCAGCGTTTGATGGATTGAGAATTCAGGGTTGGGAGTTTGAGAAACTCCCCGTCAGTTAGTGCGTGTGATGGAAATGGTTAGTGTGTAGTTGGGAATTCGGGTTGTGGTCGCCCGAAGGACTCGAGGGAGTCAGAATGAGGATCTAGAGAGCTTATGGCACGTGGGTGCCTTTGTTCTAGCAGTTAGTGGTGGAAGTATTGTAAGACTAAGGGGCAGCCGTAGCATCCACTAGCAGTTAGCAATGGATGGTGATGTAAGACTGCGGGTAAGCCGTAGCATTCCTTAGTAGCTTCGTTAGCGGAGTTGGGGCGAGGCCCTTATCTCCTAGTGATCTGATAGGGATCAGGGAGGGGTAGTGGATGAGAATGATAGGGAGTTTGCCTGTATAGCCCTAGAGAGGTGAGACCTTGGGAGAGGCCGCTCCAGGATATAGTTGGGAGAGACCCGTGGGCGAGGACCGTATGAGACTAGCAGTGTAGGTGAGACCTGAGAGCATGGTTGCTTAGTAGTACGGTTGGGTGGGACTCGTGGGCGAGGCCCGTGAGTTTTAGCAGCACAGGTGGGACCTGGTAAGAACCTTAGTGTCAAGATAGGGGATCGAGGACCCCAGAATTGTAGCGCCTGAATGGCATGATAGATTGAGTAGTTATAGGTGGTCGAAGTTCCTTAGAAAGTCGCTGGGAGCGGCTAGGGTTGTGTTGGGTCAGCGACCGGTGGGAGCCGGTAATCCAGGTATTGATAGCTTGGTGGGGACCCGGGGTGGTCTCAGTTCATCAGGAAGTCAGATGAGGAAAAGCAGGATTGCCAGTCACTGGCAGTGCGAGTATGCAGCGTTTGGTGGAATTCAGTTAGTTGATCGTGTGGTGCTTGACACCAAATTGTAGTGGAAAGAAATACCCAGTGGATACTGGCGATAATGACCAATACTGGAAGTAGCGGGAGTAAAAGAATTGGTGAAGATAGGGTCTTCACAGTGGCAGAGGAAATAGTTGGTTATGGAGCGTTACCTTGGGGAGGCAAGGAAATCGCGCAAGGAAGGAAGTGGAGAACCCCTATGGGTTCAGCGCAGTAATCAGAGGGTACCAGAAGGATTGTCGGTTGAGTAAGTTGTGTTTCCAGGATGTTCAGGGTCAGGGTTGACCCGAGATGATTATCTGCAAGGACTAATGTTAGTCGGAATGACCAAGCGAGAGGCCAGCGAGGGTAGGCAGCTGGTATTGGAATAATTGGTTGGGTATTAGAGGCAGATCGCAGGCGGTGGGCCATAGCAAACTTCGAGGATGAAGTTTAGTTTAAGTGGGGGAGAGTTGTAACACCCAAAGTTTTGAAGGACAAGAAAGGAAAGAAAACCTTAATTTTAAGGGGCGACTAGGCGAGTCCAAGGAGGAACTCGGCGAGTCCGAGCGGGATCCGAGTCGGGGAGTAAGTGACCGACTCAGCGAGTCGGCCAAGGTGACTCGGCGAGTCTGGTCTGTGCGAGGAAAACCCTAAATTCGGGACTTGGAGCCTTTATAAACGCCTTAACCTCCTTCCTAGGGTCCCTTTACTGCCTCTTGCACCCAGAGCATCGAACCCCAAACCCCATAGTTGCCCATTCAAGCTCCCAAGCCATATTGAGTGATTTGAAGGAAGAAGAAGAAGGGGAAATCATTGAGGCTTCAAGAAGTGGTATTGGATCTGAAGATTTGGGGAACATTTCTGAGTATCTGAAGGTAATAAGTTGTTTCTCTCTTTTAGACCTTCTATGGTTGTGAGATTTAGGGCTTTTAAGCCATGGTTTGCCACCCAAGTGAGCTATAAGCCAGATCTGGAGTTGCTACTTCAGATCCAAGTGTGTTATGAGCTGGGGAAGCATAAAGTATCAGCCCTTGAGTCGATTTTGGAGCCCCTTTGGCCTTAAACCCTAGTTTATGGTGGATTGTGCCTAGATCTCCTTCTCTACACGTAAAGTTTGCAACTTTACATGGGGAATAGGCTTGGGAAGGGTAGATCTACAGTTTGGAGTCCATGCATGACTCGAAAGTCCTCTGCATGTAAATAGATCCGAATGGACTCGGCGAGTCCTTCGAGTGGACTCGGCGAGTAGCATGAAGATAAGGAGGAACTCGACGAGTGGGATGAACAGCTCGTCGAGTCGGATGAAGATGGGCATGAACTCGGCGAGTTTGATGAACAACTCGGCGAGTTGGATGAAGATTGCCTTGTGCTCGGCGAGTCTGTTCTTAGACTCGGCGAGTCAGGTCGCGTAGTCCCAAACCCTTCGAGTTAAGACTCGAGTCAGCGAGTCGATCAAGGACTCAGTGAGTTGGACAGGACAGGATTCGGGAATCAGTAGACTCGACGAGTCAAGTCGCGATTGGAAGGACTTTGAGCATAAGAACTCGGCGAGTCAGTAAGTGGACTCGGCGAGTAGGGTTGACCTGGAAGGTTGACTTTGAATAGGACTTTGACTTTGACTTTGACAAGAGTTGACATAGTTGACCTTTGAAGGTCAGTTAGACTAAGTGTTATGTTGATATTGGTAGCTCGGGGAGCTAGTGGAGCAGCAGTTCGGAGTCAGTGGTCAGGTAGCGGTCAAAGGAATTAGCAGCAGCAGTTCAACAGTATCAGGTGAGTTTCCCTTTGTGTGAATGGGTCTAAGGCCACAATGTCGGCCCATGTAGTTATGAGTAGAAGACCCGGGGGTTAGCCCTAGGCACAGTATGCTAGTATGATATTCGGGACGAGGTCCAATGATAGAGGGCGGGTGCCCAAGGAATGGTTTAAATGATAGTTTATACTTATTGTCTGTGTGATACTTGTATGTGCCTGGTAGGGAGGTGAGTGTGGGCGAGGTCCCGTACCTCACCAATAGCAGAGTGTGGATGGTGTTCCATATCTCAGTAGCAGCAGATCAGGGGCGAGGCCCAAGTTAGGGAAGGAGTGAGGGTGGGCTGGGCCCGTATCTCACTATCAGCAGGAGTATGGATGGGGTTCCATGACTCATCAGTAGCAGGACATGGGGGGGCCCAGTGATAGGCGAGGCCTTAGAACAAGATCCGTTAGTATGTATTTAGCTTATGTGATGTGATGTGATATGTTTATGTGCTATTATATGTTAGTGGGCGGGGCCCTGTGACAGGCGAGGCCTATGTGAAACAGATCTGTATCCGAGCGGGGCTCGAAGCCAGGCGGGGCCGTTGTAGCGGGCGAGGCCCGAGGTAGGGGGCGAGGCCCAGGATAGGGGGCGTGGCCCAGTATGTGCAGTATGTGGTTATGCATGGTATGTGGTAGGGTGGGGAACTCACTAAGCTTCGTGCTTATGGTTTTCAGTTTTTGTTTCAGGTACTTCCGGTAGCGGAGGGAAGAGCTCGGGGTGATCGCATGACACACACCATAGTTTAGACAGCCTGGGGATGTTTACTCTGATAACGAACATGTATTTTGGAAACTAATACTCTGTTTATGTTTTGAAATGATGAAATTGCTTAAAGTAATGTTTTATTAAGAGAAATTTTTAGCCTGAAATTTTGGGACGTTACACTTTGTTTGGGTGTCAAACCAACAAATAAAGAGACAAAAGTAATAACAATTTAACACAAGTCACTGCCACTAAATACTAAAGTTATTATAGAGTAAGTAGAGTCGGTCCACATAGATACGAGACTTAATATTTAGCCATGTATTCACAAATACGCATGATCATTTGAAAAAATGGGGGGGGGGGGGGTCGTTAAATTTAATTTCAATAATAAATAACTTAAGAATAAAACAAGTTAAAAACTAGAATTCAAAATTTAAAAGACATTTCTGATTCTGATTCCTTTTCGTGCACCACGTTGTAAGATGTAGTATGACTTCAATTCATGTTCACTCTAGGTTGGTGATCAAGATATTAATAAGATCTAATATCTTAGTTAAGAAAAGTATTTTACTGAAAATATGATCTTTAAGTAAAACTTTATATAGTTGATTCAACACAAACAAGCTCTTGAATTAAATCGTCAGAAGACTTTGAGTTCATGTAACAATTACCAACAATGTTCAACACTCTTCATATGTTCAAGAGTGTAAGAACATCTAACATTTGATTACACTAATTTTGATATACTTGAAATCAATCAAGTGCTCGTTACCAACATTAAATCATAAAACATATACGAATTTCACAATTTGATTAACTAGAATAATAACCCTAATTCCATTGATCAAGTGAAATCGAGTACATATCAAACATTTTAATGAAGTCCAAACCAAAGATTACTAGATAGAAACATGAAATCAAGTGAAAATCACAATCTAAACGACAACCACATATGAATCTAGAACCGAAAATGATAAGGAAATTAGTTAGGTGTGTCTAATTTAGAACATAAATCTAACAAGTTTTGGTCTTCAAATAAACTTACACATCAAAATTAAAGTGTTTCCAAAGTGTTAAATGATTATATGATCTCCCAAAAATCACCCCTTGAGAAGTCTTGGTCGAAGTACCTTCAAAAATCCCTAAAATCCATCTTTTAACCGGAAGTTGCACATTCAAATTGAACTGCCAGACCATGTTACACAACCCGTGTAATGCCAAGTCATCGTTACACGGCCGTGTAACAACTATATATTTTTCTAAAATGCTCTAAAACACGGTCGTGTAATGCAAAGATATCATTACACTGCCCGCGTAATGACCTGAGAAAATGTGATTTTCCAATTTTGCAACTTCTTCAAGCCGGCTCCGAAAATTCTAAAATTTGACCGAGAGCTTCTGATATGTGCATATTTAGCTATATATTTAGTATAGATTTTTATTATTTATTAGCTAATTATTTGCATATTATGGATAAAAGGTACTTAATAGTGTTTAAATTAAATTTTCAGTCCAAAAGATACGCTCGGAAACGAAAGGAAGTATGAGATACAGTCGGGAGTTTGGGAGTTGAAATAAAGAAGAAAAGTATCAAAAACAAGAAGAACTCGGCGAGTCAACGCCTGACTCGGCGAGTCGGATCGAAGGTTTGCGAAGCAATACGTAAAGTCCTTGCCGCATACAAATTTTTAATAAGGGACTTGGCGAGTCAAGGTACCTTGACTCGACGAGTCAACTCTGTTTCCAGAAAACTATAAATAGGGACTTTATGACCGAGACAAAGGTGGTTGGAGAACCCTAAGAGGTTAAGTTGCGATTAAGAACACGGTGGAAGCCCTGGGAAGTGAAGAATCAATCCTACATTCGATTTTGAAGAGGATTAAGGCAAATTCTTGTTCATTCCTAGTTAATCTTTTGATTAAGTCATGTTTGAACTAATTGAATTCGTTTTTGAGTTTGTTTTTACTGCAATTATGAACTAAAACCCTTATCTTTTTTTTAGGGTATATGGTTTTGTGAATATGGATTGATTTTATGGTTAGGATTAATTTAATTTGGTGATATTGTTTTGTTAAGCTTGTTAAAAAACCTTATGCATTAACCATAACTATTTTCTGTTAATTGACAAGTAATTAAGCTGCATGAACATCTCTTAATTGCTTACCTCATGTGATTTATGTGACAAACTTGTTATGTGCCTAGGAATATCGAATGTGAAACTAGGATTAATTAGAAAATAGGTAAATTAATGTGTGATAAACCATCAACAAGAGGTTAAGTGAATTATTAATTTAACTAACCACTACAAGTCTTACTTAACCTGAATTAATAAAGTAGGAAATTCATTAATTTAGACAACTGACCATTGCTTGAATTAATCGGTTTTCTAAGGATTAGTAATAGCGAGCGTGAACCTAATCATCTTAATCGGTAGCCAATGAAAAGTTTAATCCGACACATTTACCATAAAATCAACCATAGGATCAAATGATTCAAACCTAAACAGAAGTCTCTTTTATTATTGAATTTAGTTGATTTTTACTAGTCTTAGTTGTTAGTTGCTTAGTTAAGTTTTAGTTAAGTTTCTAGTCTTGTAAAACTAGAGAAAACCTTACTTTCTATTACTTGCTCTTAGATAATATTAGTAATTAGTTTAATTTCCATTCCCTGAGTTCGATACCCTACTTATTTAACTATATCACAATTGATAGGTCCATTGCCTTTGTGTGGCTAATTCATAATTAAATAGTAGGATAAAACTTATTTTGTTTCACACACATCAGCTTCCCTCGAACATCCTAAGCATACTCTAATCTTCAAATCACCCTGAAACATCCACAAAAATAGTGAAAAGTAGATAGATCCTCGATTTGTCCCAAAAATGCAAAATGCATGTAGAATTAGATTAAAATGCAAAGCAATGCTATGAATAATCATGAAATAAACATGTGAAAAAGGTGCAATTTATGCACCTATCAGTGGTGATGCCATTCGGGCTCACCAACGCACCGACATCTCCATGGATCTCATGAACCGAGTATGCAGGCCGATGTTAGATCGGTCAGTGATTGTGTTTATCGATAATATTTTGGTATATTCTAAGACCAAGGAGAAGCACGAGGAGTGCTTGCAGGAGGTTTTGGAGACCTTGAGTAGGGAGAGGATTTATGTCAAGTTCTCCAAATGTGAGTTCTGGTTGCGCAAGGTGCATTTTTTGGGGTACATCGTCAACCAAAATGGTATATTGCGCAATGACAATCAATAATCCCTTTTTAAGTCCAAATACATCTTGGTGGCTCTCGAATGGATCGAGAATCTCGAGCTATGGGCCTCCTTCATCAAAATATGATGAGATCCACCAGTATATGGCACCCAAATCCACCCACGGAAGGTCATAAGCCCCCGACTATCTGTCTCAAACTCAGAAATCTGCCTGATCACCCGCTCTCTCTTACGGTTCTCTGGTCTCACGGCTACTACCTGAGCCTATTGGATGGTATCTAAGACTGGATTCATCACAGTCATCCTCATGCACACGTCTCGGATTGGAGCACTCAGTGCTCTGTGACTCAGGGCATCAGCTACCACATTAGCCTTGCCAAAGTGATACAAAATCTCACTGCCGTAGTATTTTACTATATTCAACCACATCCTTTGTCTCATATTCAGGTTGGGCTGATCCATAAGGTATTTCAGGCTCTTATGTTCCGTGTATATGGTACACCGGACACCATAAAGGTAGTGGTGCCAAATCTTGAGGGCGAACACCACCGCCCCCAACTGCAAATCGTGGGTGGGATACCTCGTATCGTGAGGCTTCAACTGCCTTGATACATATGCTATCATGTGTCCCCTATGCATCAACACCGCACCCATCCCTGATATAGATACATCATAGTAAACTACGAAGTCCTCCAATCCATTGGTAAGGGCTAACACTGGAGCCTCGCACAATCTCTGACGAAGATTCTCGAATAAGGCCTACTGCTTAGGCCCCCCAACCAACAGTAACACCCTTCTTGGTCAACCTGGTAAGAGGAACGACAATATTAGAGAAATCCCTGATAAATATCTGGTAGTAGCCTGCCAGGCCAAGAAAACTCCTGATATCGGATGGGGACCTCAGTACCTCCTATCGCATAACTGCCTCAATCTTGGCCGAGTCGACCAAAATCTCATTACGGTTAATGAGGTGTCCTAAAAACTAGACCTCTCGTATCCAGAAATCACACTTAGAGAATTTGGCATAAAGTATCTCCGTCCTCAATACCCCAAGAATCTCCCAAAGATGCTCCTCGTGCTGCTCTTTGGACGTAAAGTATACCAAAATTTCGTCGATGAACACGATCACCGACTAGTCCAACATGGGCCTGCACATCCGGTTCATGAGATCCATGAACGCTGCCGATGCGTTGGCGAGTCCGAAAGGCATCACCACAAACTCATAGTGCCCATAACGAGTCCTAAAGGTCGTCTTCTGAATATCCTCCTCGCAAACTCTCATCTGATGATGCCCATATCTCAAATGAATCTTGGAAAACAAAGACGCCCCGTGCAACTGATCGAATAAGTCGTCGATCATCGGTAGTGGATAACGGTTCTTGACTGTCAACTTGTTCAACTCCCGGTAGTCGATGCACATCCGGTGTGAACCATCCTTTTTTCTTGACAAAAAGGATCAGTTCTCCCCACAGTGAGCTACCCGGACTAATAAAAACCTTCCCCAACAACTCCTGGAGTTGCAAGGATAACTCCTGCATCTCGGGCGGTGCAAGGCGATAAGGTGCCATGGCAACAGGCGCCGCACCTGGAATCAAATCAATTTGGAACTCCACCTGCCTCTCAGGAGGCACACCCGGTAACTCCTCAGGGAAAACATCCGGGAACTCACACACAACCGAAATATTGGGAATATAACTCAGCCTCTCAGTGGCAAATCTCATATCCATCGCATATGCTAAAAAGCCCATACGTCCCGACTGTAAACTCTGCCTCGCCCTGGCGGCAGAACAGAAAGTTGATCCAGATCTAGTCCCCTCGCCATACATAGTAAGCACTCCCCAACTAGGGTCTCGTATGGTCACCATTTGACGCTCACAATCAATCATAGCTCCAAATCGGCTCAACTAGTCAATGCCCACTATGACACATATATCACCCATCACTATTGGCACCAGATCCATCGGGAACTCAACACCGAAAATCTCCAATACACATCCCCGTAATACATCGGTGGCAAAAACCGTATGCTCGTCGGCTATAGAAACCCTCAGTGGTCGACTCAATGCCTCACGTCTAGCACTAATGTGACGACTAAAGGATAGAGACATAAAAGATCAAATCGTACCCGAGTCAAAAAACACCAAAGCAGGCACATAACTCACAAGAAAAAGTACCTATATACAACACAATATAAGCATAAACAAACCTCAAAATAATATAAATAAGGATATACATACCATCAACGACATCAGGCGCTGCATGGACCTCCTCCGCGGTCAACTGAAATGCTTTCCCATGAGCCCTCGGGGGCGCGACCTTCCCCGGCTGGTCATCAGTAACATGTAAAGTTGTAGGAGCAGCAGTCTGGGCTAATCCCTGAGTGAGTTGGGGGCACTTGGCCTTCCTATGGCCCATCTAGTTGTAGTGAAAGCAACCGAAAATCCCTTGGGGCAGTCCCTCACCATGTGCCCCTCTTTGCCACATTTGTAGCAAATCCTCGCTCGACAAGACCCCCCGTGGCTCTTGCTGCACTTGCTACAAGTGCGACCCTTCTAACCTCCAGCTCTCGAATCATCGGGCTTAGCTTGCTTTGTTGTCGGCTGCGAGTGTACCAGTCTCCTATCTCTCCCATGCTGCTCTCCCTCCTCCCTGATCTGAATCTCCAACTCAATCTCTTTCCTCCTGGAATTGGTATGCAACTCAACCAATGTCCGATAAGACAAGTTCGCCATAAACTCCTGAATATCCCTCTTCATGATGCTCAAATACCGATTCACACGTGCCTGCTCAGTGGACACGCGCTTAGGGCAGAACAACACCCTCTTATGAAACCTCCTCATAAACTCTGTCCCTGACTCTGTCTTCTGCTTGAAAGACATAAACTCCTATGTCAAACGCTCCCTCTCCACCTGGGGAACATACTTATCTCGAAATAACTTGGTGAAACTCTCCCAAGTCACTGGAACATGATCTGTAGGGGTAAAATCAGTCGTCACAAACTTCCACCAGTCCTTCGCTCCCAAGCGAAGTTGGTTCAGCGCGAACCGGACTCTCAGATGCTCTGGACATGAACACGTATAGAAACACCCCTCAATGTCGGAGATCCATCTCATGGCAGCGATCGGATCCTATGTCCCATTAAACTCTGGTGGCTTCATGTTGTTGAACTCACGGAACAACAATGAGTCACCTCATTGTGGTCGGGCTGCAGCTATGGTCGTGGTGGCTGTAGCAGAAGCACCCTCCGTAACAACAACGTATCGCTCCTCGAATATTTCAATCAACGTGGTCTTAATAGACCCGAACATCTCTGGTATGGCCTCTTTGATAGTTGTGGCCACCTCCTCATGAATGATCCTGCGGATCTCCTCGTCACTGGTACCACTGCCCCTGGGGTTGTTGCGGCTAATCACCATAGTGTCTAGGAAACACAAACACAAAATCATCAGAGACTAGCTCAACACACACACACACACGATTACCCACCCTTACACACTCCTTAGAATCATAAGATTCGTACTTGGGTTGCATACAGATCCAATGTTTTCAGTAGTACGGGTCCAATACTACCTTCCACACCAACTTGTAGTCGTCCCAAGTCCTCCTCCTAGGATCCTAATTCACAGTACTCTCCCTCATGGATCTCACTACTCTCTCGGTATATTCTTCAATGCTCATCTAGGTATCTCTCCTAGATTTCTCGAAACTCTCTCAAAAGATTTCTGCTATGTTTCTCCCTACTCGGTTCACACACAGAGCAAACAATAGATAAAATCAATCAATAGCATACCCTAGGCTAAGGCATCACTAAATCAGAAATCGAGAAGTAGTACAAAGAGAATGATTTGAAATCATATCTCATATGATATCTAGAATGGAGGAATATATGATCCCTTATCTAAGGACACGCGTATCTGATAGGATCAGAGTTGACAGCGACTTTGGAAAGCTACGATTGCAGATCAGGATCTGAAGTCATACGCAGAATAGTTATTAGACTTATCCAAGTGGGAGACTGTTGGATTAGTGTCTAAGTACATAACCATTTTGGTATGTACTTGACCCGATGGTGCATGGTCCTTTTAGGTTGCCTTCACCAAAGCAACTTGATAGGATGAATTATGGAGAGAAAGGATTAAATATGACTTATTAATATATTATGGGAATAATATATTAAAGGAGAAATCATATTGTTTAATTAATATTAGTCAATAATTAATTGGTAATTAGTTGTGTGACTAAAAGAGATTAATTAAACTTAAGGGACTAGAATTGTAATTATAAGATAATTGCAATTTGGGCCATGGATTGCCTTGAATCAAGAGGAGGACGAATTCTATGGGGAAAACCATAAGGAAATCGTCCATGGGCTTGATTAAAGGAGTCTGTGGGTTGCTTAGGGCTTAAGCAACCAAATTAGGGTTTCCTTGTTAGATAACCCTAATAGCCTCACTATATATAGAACCCTTAAGGCTCAAAAACGTGGGGAACTTCTTTTCTAGGGTTAGAACACGTTTTGGGCAACCTCCATCCTCTCTCCTCTTCATCCACTTGCTTATGGTGTTTGTGAGCCATTAGAGGAGTGACACTTGAGACTCTAAGCCTTCCAAAGTCAATTCAAGGAGAAATTGGGATTGTTATTACTACATAACAATCAAGGTAATATCTTAAACCTAATTATATGTTAATATTGATTTCCATATGCTAGAATTAGGGTTTATAGTCTTGGATTCAAAGCATGTACAATAGAGAAACCTAGATCCAAGCATTAGGGTTTGTATGAGCACATAGGATGTCTTATGACCAAAACCCATCAGTGGTATCAGAGCCTAGCTTGGTTTCAATTGTATCGATGCATTAGATATCTGGAAAATTCGTTTTTAGGGTTTCTGGAGGCTGGACTCGCCGAGTCCATAGCTGAACTCGCCAAGTCCAAGGTGACTCGACGAGTCAACTCGTCAGATGGGGATAATCTCGGGATTTCTTGCTGTTTTTGCATTGGGATAGTTACCTTATCATGTTAGATCAATATTAATCCGATTATATGATATATTTGACTATAATTTTGATCTAATTGAAGATATTTATCAATTAAAATGATAATTGTTTCCTTATAAGATAATTGATTAATTATTTTTGACTAAATTGGTAAATTGTTTTGCAAGAAATCATTAAACAAATCAAATATGGATAATTATGTGATTAAATGTTAATTTAAATTATTTGTTATTTGATCCTTGTTGTTATGAAAAGTTTCATATTTTCCCCTTAGGTTTTATAGTTTGAATTTGAACCCAATAGTTTTGTTGTTTTGAAATTAAATAGTTAAAACCCTAATGTTTTGATAAAGGTTTCAAAACTTGCCCTCAAGTTTTGGAATTTAAATTTTGATTAAAATGGTTAATTTTGATGTATATTTAAATTCTAAACCCTAATGTGTTGAAATGTTTCAAAACTTGCCCTCAAGTTTTGGAATTTAAAAGTTGATTAAAAGTTTAATTAGGAATGTTAAATTCTAAAACTCTAGTATAGTTTTGAAAAAGTTCAAATCACACCCTTATGGTTTTATTAATTAATTAAGGTGTGTAATTAATAGAGAATTAATAAATCCATAAAAGTTTAGGTTTACAATTTAATTGAATTAAAAGTATAATTGTTAAATTAGACCACCTAGTATTTTAAAAGTATAAAAATACACCCTATACTATATATATAACATTAAAGGTATAACATTATATATATGTATGAGTAAAAGTCAGTCTTACCGTTAGTAGACCTCATTCACGAAGCTGGTCTATAAGGGGTGTATAAGGAAATTGCCTATAAAATGGCGATTGAATGGGTATCCACTCTTACCCACCGCACTCTTGACTAGTGGAGGGTCGTTAGCCGAACGGGTAGGATAGGACGAAACCTTCCATTATAAGTATAATGAATTATTAAAGTAACTAAATGTTTTCATAAAATTCCCAATCTTAGTTACTTAGGTAAAAGTGAATTGATGCAATTCCATGAAATTACACTTTGTGCCCTTGCGAAGACGTTGGTGGAGCGTGTGTGGTTTACCGGCACACTAAATGGTTCTAAGTAAAGGTAGCAAAGGGTGACTCAATGTTTGTCATAGTTCGGTAGAGCGTGTGTGGTTTACCGGCACATCGAATAGGTGATTGTAACATGTGAGGACACCATGTAAGTTTGCATGGTTATTCACACCCGCTTTGTGATCCTCGGCATCCCAGTCACAAACTAGAGGGGCATATCGAGTTTTAAACATGCCATTGAAATGTTCAATGAATCTCAAAGGATCTAGGAGTTTTCATAGATTTAAAACTTAAATTCTTTTTCGTTTTTCGTGGTGGAAATTAGTGAATCGTCATTCACTTACCTTCAAATATTCTGCAATTAGGGTTACGACATCCCTTTCCCGAGTTGTAGAATATTGTGTTGGGTCCTAGCCTTAGTATTTCATTTGGGTGATTTACTGAGGACTCAATAAATCAACTAACTTGAATTCGTTTTCTCCCGTATTGTAGATGTCAAAGTTCGACAACTATGGTCTTCCCAAATCCCGTGGAACAAGCATTCCACATGAAGATGATATTCCACGATTCGATCGAGGAACAAGAGATCATGCTTCACTTCCTCCTCCTCCTCCAATTATTCTCCCTAACCCACAAGTTCAAAGGCTTGAAAAGTTCAAGATCACTCAAACCCGTTTGGCAAGTAAACATAAAGAAGGAAAGTCGGTGTGTGCACACGTCCTAGGGATGAAGTCACACATTGATAGGTTAAGAATGTTGGGATCCGTTGTCTGTGAGGAAATGGCTGTTGATTGGGTTCTTCAGTCGCTTCCTAACTCGTATAGTTAGTTCGTAAGAGAGTACTATATGATGAACCACGACGTGACCCTTATAGATCTCACCTATATGCTTATTGCTGCTGAATCAGCAATGGTTTGGCGCAATAGAAAAGCAAAGTTGATTGGTGAATCTGCCTTCAAGACCTCTATGGATATAGACAATGACAACGAAAGACATGCTATGATCGAAAATTTTGATCATAAGAGAAAGGCAATGTCTAAATTAGTTCCATGTCATGCTCCAAAAGAGTCAATTTGCTTATATTGCCAAGAGAAAGGGCATTGGAGACGAAGCAGCCCCATTTACCTAAGAGATCTAAGAGATGGGAGAGTCGAAACGTATGGCTCTAATATAGGTAAAATCCATTGACTAACTCTTTTAAGCTTCATTCTAGATTCTTAATACATAATGTGATAAGATTACAATTGATGTTTTGTAGAATCGAAGAAAAGAAAGGGAGCTTAAAGGAAGAAGTGAGCAGAATCTAACCATGAAGGAATGGATTTCGATCGTATTTCTCAAAGATTAGATTCTTAAGCTACTACTTAGAGTTAGAGTTAGATTGCTAAGAAAGATGTATTAGCATAAGTTTTTCAATGAATTGCATTGTAAGGACAAATTTTTCCGCAATAAAATAAATTTTGATTTTAAATTTTATTTATTTATCCTTGCAATGGCGTGTATGAAAAATTGATGTTAAAATGTTTCTATTATTAGCAATAATGGATTTGGTTCTTATTGTGTTATTTATGGAAAGTTGAGAATTTACCAAATAGGGAGAGTTTCTCATCGCCCAAAGTTTCAATTGGACAGAAATTTGGAATCACGCAACTTGGTTGCACGATGAATGAGAAATTTCATATTTGGAAATTAGACAAATTCATTGACAAAGTGTCAAGTGAAGGACTAAGAGATCGAGCACACAATGTTGCGTGTTGATCAAGTCCACCATAAGAGTAACAATGATATTCGTCATGATTTACTAAAGGTTTAGTAAATATGATTATACTTACAAGATTAAGTGTAATTCTGAATTGATTAAAGGGTTTAGATCAATAGCAGAACGAATAAGAAGAATCAAGTAGGCAGAAAGATAAAAGTTTCTCCATTCTAAGAAGATGGGAGAGTACCTTTTATGCTTTATGATAGGTCTTAATTATTAAGAACCATATCTCAATTGATCCTCTAAGTGAGTCTTAGTACAATTGTATGTCTAAGAAGAGGAATCAAGAATTGAAGAAATGGTTAAATCAATAAGTCAATCATACTTCGTTCCAATAACAAGTCTTAAAGTTAAGATTGTGACATTGAGTGAAAGGTATTAAGAAGGTTTGTAACTTTCATTAAATGTGGAAAGTTGTGATGTCTTGGATAAGACAAAGACCAACTAGGACCAATTTATGAAGTGTTTTGATAAAAGCTACACTAACTCTTGAATATTTGTTTGTCAAGAAATGGTTTTTGACAAGAGAATCTTATATGTCAAGGAGTCAGTGGGAGTCTTAATGGTCTTGAAAGGTTTCAAGAACAAATCAAATAAACCTTATCGATCATCACTAGCACACGAGTTGAGGTTTACAACCTATCGTGTTGACATTATTTTGATTCTCTGCCAATCCAATCGAGTTAATTATGCATGTGAGTTCTATGAGTTCTCATTTTGAATGCATAAAAGGCAAAGCACCTTAATCAATGAAAGGTACATTGATAGGAAAGGGTGAGCTGCTTAACTACTTGGAAGACATGGTGGGCAGTTGTGCTACCATAAAGGCAAGAAATCGAGATCAAGAAAGTTCGATCCATAAGAGTTTGAATTTGTCGTAAACTTTGGTTTTGACAAATTCACATGGATAGGAACAAATACACTGTTTAAATCTAAGTGTCATAAGATTTCCTCCTTCATAAAAATGATTGTGAGGAAATGCTTTCACTAAGACAGATTTTAAGAAGATAGTGATTGTAAAATTGCATTATCGAATTCAATTATGGTTACGGCATCCCTTTCCATAATTTGAATTGTGAGGTTTGGCAATTAGTCTTAATTGTTTAGACACGCATATGAACTATCGAAGGCAAATGTGTATAAGTTCAAGAAACCTTGATAAAAGATTATCAAAGCACTAAGCATTGTTTTTCTGAAAGTTAAGATGTTTATGAATACATGTCAAAGCTAGTGGGAGCATAAGTGTTATGTTCATCAAGATAGTGGGAGCATAAAAGTTATGATTGTATGATTATTAAGGAAAGTTTTGCAAGGTTAGCAATATTAATTATAGAAAACAAGAGTCATACTTTGCAAAGTCGCAATAGTTGAAGAGTTGTTTTGCTATAATTAAGGGAGAGAATATTATGCTTCATTTCAAATCTAAAGGTTTAGGTTGAGAAATGTTAATAAAATTTAGTCAAAGGTACAAAGTGTGTTCTTAAAATTTCGATTATGATTACGGCATCCCTCTTCACAATTCGAATTTTGAGAACATAGCAAATAAAACATTATGCGTCGTGTCCCATACGCTTCGGGTATAGGATCGATTGCAAATGCTTTAATGTTTGACCATTCTAAAATTTTCCAAATGTCGAGCACATTTAGAGGGAAAAAGGACTAGAATCGGTTTAGACTAAAATAAGTAAACAACTATCAAAGGACAATCCAAGTTCGACGAGGATTGGTCGCTTGTGAGTAGTTGGAAGTATAGTATTGGAAAATATGGAAATGTTTCCATATTGGATGGACCATATCGACATCATTACGAATAGATAAGATTCTATTAAGAATGAGTTGTCATATGGAACATATGGAAGTGTGTCCATATTGGGAATTGAATATTGAGAAATCTATGACTAGATTAGAAACTTCTATGCAAAAGGATGTTCAAAGAAAGTACTTTGAGTGAGAGGCATCACATCTATGGAATTGTCTTGTAACAATCTCCGATAGAAGACTTTGTAATATCATTGGCAATAGTCTTTGTGACTTTGGTGCAGTGACATTACAAAAGAGATCATTGCATAAAATGTTAGAATCTAGCATATTCTATAAGTAGCAAGAATTTGATATTCTTTCACTTATGAAAAGGATTTGGAGTTGTGAAATGAGAATGATTGGAAATGTGTTCAATGTGATCTATTTCACAATGTAAGAACCATAGGTAAACATTTTGTGCATGATAGGAGCATGGGACAAGTGTTGTAATGCAAGTAAGAAGTTGATTACCCGAAACTACAAATAATGAGTAATCAATATGGTGATAAATAAAAGGTGTTTTATTTATGATCAAAGGGTTGAGGCCATATGGGATTAGTATTATTCTTGTGTTTCACATTTGCATGTTTTGACTTCCAGAATAATTGAGTTTATTAAGAATAATCGAATTATTCAAACGGGCCACAGTCTTTCATATGTTGGAAGTAGATATGAATGAAGACTGTCGTGAATTGGTGTGTGGATTGTCTAAAAGAGTATTAGACATAAGCAAATGTTTGCTGCAACGTTCATGAGTGCTTATGAATGTGATTTGAGCATTGGATTAGACCCACGCTCACTTGGATCACTCCATGGATTGTATCACGAGTGATTGGTGAGACGATAACATCTTATATTTTTGAAACCGAGATGTGTAAGTTGTATCTTGCAAATCGGTTGCACATTGATAATATGTAAACGCACCAGTAACTTGGTGTTATAAAACATATTGTTGTGTGTGATTCGGTGCGTGAGTACAAGCAAGCATTGTATCAAAGTTTATCCGTTCCTTTTATCCAAAGTAGGATAAAAGCGATATCTTTGGGCCCCTCGATGGTTTAGTGATGACAAACGTAAATGCTCGGCCGGGCTAGGGCTAATTTGATTTGTTCAATTGGTCAGTCGTCATAAATCAGAAATCGAGAAGTAGTACAAAGAGAATGATTTGAAATCATATCTCATATGATATCTAGAATGGAGGAATATATGATCCCTTATCTAAGGACACGCGTATCTGATAGGATCAGAGTTGACAGCGGCTTTGGAAAGCTACGATTGCAGATCAGGATCTGAAGTCATATGCAGAATAGTTATTAGACTTATCCAAGTGGGAGACTGTTGGACTAGTGTCTAAGTCCATAACCATTTTGGTATGTACTTGACCCGATGGTGCATGGTCCTTTTGGGTTGCCTTCACCAAAGCAACTTGATAGGATGAATTATGGAGAGAAAGGATTAAATATGACTTATTAATATATTATGGGAATAATATATTAAAGGAGAAATCATATTGTTTAATTAATATTAGTCAATAATTAATTGGTAATTAGTTGTGTGACTAAAAGAGATTAATTAAACTTAAGGGACTAGAATTGTAATTATAAGATGATTGCAATTTGGGCCATGGATTGCCTTGAATCAAGAGGAGGACGAATTCTATGGGGAAAACCATAAGGAAATCGTCCATGGGCTTGATTAAAGGAGTCTGTGGGTTGCTTAGGGCTTAAGCAACCAAATTAGGGTTTCCTTGTTAGATAACCCTAATAGCCTCACTATATATAGAACCCTTAAGGCTCAAAAACGTGGGGAACTTCTTTTCTAGGGTTAGAACACGTTTTGGGCAACCTCCATCCTCTCTCCTCTTCATCCTCTTGCTTATGGTGTTTGTGAGCCATTAGAGGAGTGACACTTGAGACTCTAAGCCTTCCAAAGTCAATTCAAGGAGAAATTGGGATTGTTATTACTACATAACAATCAAGGTAATATCTTAAACCTAATTATATGTTAATATTGATTTCCATATGCTAGAATTAGGGTTTATAGTCTTGGATTCAAAGCATGTACAATAGAGAAACCTAGATCCAAGCATTAGGGTTTGTATGAGCACATAGGATGTCTTATGACCAAAACCCATCAGTGGTATCAGAGCCTAGCTTGGTTTCAATTGTATCGATGCATTAGATATCTGGAAAATTCGTTTTTAGGGTTTCTGGAGGCTGGACTCGCCGAGTCCATAGCTGAACTCGCCAAGTCCAAGGTGACTCGACGAGTCCAAGCCTGACTCGACGAGTCAACTCGTCAGATGGGGATAATCTCGGGATTTCTTGCTGTTTTTGCATTGGGATAGTTACCTTATCATGTTAGATCAATATTAATCCGATTATATGATATATTTGACTATAATTTTGATCTAATTGAAGATATTTATCAATTAAAATGATAATTGTTTCCTTATAAGATAATTGATTAATTATTTTTGACTAAATTGGTAAATTGTTTTGCAAGAAATCATTAAACAAATCAAATATGGATAATTATGTGATTAAATGTTAATTTAAATTATTTGTTATTTGATCCTTGTTGTTATGAAAAGTTTCATATTTTCCCCTTAGGTTTTATAGTTTGAATTTGAACCCAATAGTTTTGTTGTTTTGAAATTAAATAGTTAAAACCCTAATGTTTTGATAAAGGTTTCAAAACTTGCCCTCAAGTTTTGGAATTTAAATTTTGATTAAAATGGTTAATTTTGATGTATATTTAAATTCTAAACCCTAATGTGTTGAAATGTTTCAAAACTTGCCCTCAAGTTTTGGAATTTAAAAGTTGATTAAAAGTTTAATTAGGAATGTTAAATTCTAAAACTCTAGTATAGTTTTGAAAAAGTTCAAATCACACCCTTATGGTTTTATTAATTAATTAAGGTGTGTAATTAATAGAGAATTAATAAATCCATAAAAGTTTAGGTTTACAATTTAATTGAATTAAAAGTATAATTGTTAAATTAGACCACCTAGTATTTTAAAAGTATAAAAATACACCCTATACTATATATATAACATTAAAGGTATAACATTATATATATGTATGAGTAAAAGTCAGTCTTACCGTTAGTAGACCTCATTCACGAAGCTGGTCTATAAGGGGTGTTTAAGGAAATTGCCTATAAAATGGCGATTGAATGGGTATCCACTCTTACCCACCGCACTCTTGACTAGTGGAGGGTCGTTAGCCGAACGGGTAGGATAGGACGAAACCTTCCATTATAAGTATAATGAATTATTAAAGTAACTAAATGTTTTCATAAAATTCCCAATCTTAGTTACTTAGGCAAAAGTGAATTGATGCAATTCCATGAAATTACACTTTGTGCCCTTGCGAAGACGTTGGTGGAGCGTGTGTGGTTTACCGGCACACTAAATGGTTCTAAGAAAAGGTAGCAAAGGGTGACTCAATGTTTGTCATAGTTCGGTGGAGCGTGTGTGGTTTAACGGCACATCGAATAGGTGATTGTAACATGTGAGGACACCATGTAAGTTTGCATGGTTATTCACACCCGCTTTGTGATCCTCGGCATCCCAGTCACAAACTAGAGGGGCATATCGAGTTTTAAACATGCCATTGAAATGTTCAATGAATCTCAAAGGATCTAGGAGTTTTCATAGATTTAAAACTTAAATTCTTTTTCGTTTTTCGTGGTGGAAATTAGTGAATCGTCATTCACTTACCTTCAAATATTCTGCAATTAGGGTTACGGCATCCCTTTCCCGAGTTGTAGAATATTGTGTTGGGTCCTAGCCTTAGTATTTCATTTGGGTGATTTACTGAGGACTCAATAAATCAACTAACTTGAATTCGTTTTCTCCCGTATTGTAGATGTCAAAGTTCGACAACTATGGTCTTCCCAAATCCCGTGGAACAAGCATTCCACATGAAGATGATATTCCACGATTCGATCGAGGAACAAGAGATCATGCTTCACTTCCTCCTCCTCCTCCAATTATTCTCCCTAACCCACAAGTTCAAAGGCTTGAAAAGTTCAAGATCACTCAAACCCGTTTGGCAAGTAAACATAAAGAAGGAAAGTCGGTGTGTGCACACGTCCTAGGGATGAAGTCACACATTGATAGGTTAAGAATGTTGGGATCCGTTGTCTGTGAGGAAATGGCTGTTGATTGGGTTCTTCAGTCGCTTCCTAACTCGTATAGTTAGTTCGTAAGAGAGTACTATATGATGAACCACGACGTGACCCTTATAGATCTCACCTATATGCTTATTGCTGCTGAATCAGCAATGGTTTGGCGCAATAGAAAAGCAAAGTTGATTGGTGAATCTGCCTTCAAGACCTCTATGGATATAGACAATGACAACGAAAGACATGCTATGATCGAAAATTTTGATCATAAGAGAAAGGCAATGTCTAAATTAGTTCCATGTCATGCTCCAAAAGAGTCAATTTGCTTATATTGCCAAGAGAAAGGGCATTGGAGACGAAGCAGCCCCATTTACCTAAGAGATCTAAGAGATGGGAGAGTCGAAACGTATGGCTCTAATATAGGTAAAATCCATTGACTAACTCTTTTAAGCTTCATTCTAGATTCTTAATACATAATGTGATAAGATTACAATTGATGTTTTGTAGAATCGAAGAAAAGAAAGGGAGCTTAAAGGAAGAAGTGAGCAGAATCTAACCATGAAGGAATGGATTTCGATCGTATTTCTCAAAGATTAGATTCTTAAGCTACTACTTAGAGTTAGAGTTAGATTGCTAAGAAAGATGTATTAGCATAAGTTTTTCAATGAATTGCATTGTAAGGACAAATTTTTCCGCAATAAAATAAATTTTGATTTTAAATTTTATTTATTTATCCTTGCAATGGCGTGTATGAAAAATTGATGTTAAAATGTTTCTATTATTAGCAATAATGGATTTGGTTCTTATTGTGTTATTTATGGAAAGTTGAGAATTTACCAAATAGGGAGAGTTTCTCATCGCCCAAAGTTTCAATTGGACAGAAATTTGGAATCACGCAACTTGGTTGCACGATGAATGAGAAATTTCATATTTGGAAATTAGACAAATTCATTGACAAAGTGTCAAGTGAAGGACTAAGAGATCGAGCACACAATGTTGCGTGTTGATCAAGTCCACCATAAGAGTAACAATGATATTCGTCATGATTTACTAAAGGTTTAGTAAATATGATTATACTTACAAGATTAAGTGTAATTCTGAATTGATTAAAGGGTTTAGATCAATAGCAGAACGAATAAGAAGAATCAAGTAGGCAGAAAGATAAAAGTTTCTCCATTCTAAGAAGATGGGAGAGTACCTTTTATGCTTTATGATAGGTCTTAATTATTAAGAACCATATCTCAATTGATCCTCTAAGTGAGTCTTAGTACAATTGTATGTCTAAGAAGAGGAATCAAGAATTGAAGAAATGGTTAAATCAATAAGTCAATCATACTTCGTTCCAATAACAAGTCTTAAAGTTAAGATTGTGACATTGAGTGAAAGCTATTAAGAAGGTTTGTAACTTTCATTAAATGTGGAAAGTTGTGATGTCTTGGATAAGACAAAGACCAACTAGGACCAATTTATGAAGTGTTTTGATAAAAGCTACACTAACTCTTGAATATTTGTTTGTCAAGAAATGGTTTTTGACAAGAGAATCTTATATGTCAAGGAGTCAGTGGGAGTCTTAATGGTCTTGAAAGGTTTCAAGAACAAATCAAATAAACCTTATCGATCATCACTAGCACACGAGTTGAGGTTTACAACCTATCGTGTTGACATTATTTTGATTCTCTGCCAATCCAATCGAGTTAATTATGCATGTGAGTTCTATGAGTTCTCATTTTGAATGCATAAAAGGCAAAGCACCTTAATCAATGAAAGGTACATTGATAGGAAAGGGTGAGCTGCTTAACTACTTGGAAGACATGGTGGGCAGTTGTGCTACCATAAAGGCAAGAAATCGAGATCAAGAAAGTTCGATCCATAAGAGTTTGAATTTGTCGTAAACTTTGGTTTTGACAAATTCACATGGATAGGAACAAATACACTGTTTAAATCTAAGTGTCATAAGATTTCCTCCTTCATAAAAATGATTGTGAGGAAATGCTTTCACTAAGACAGATTTTAAGAAGATAGTGATTGTAAAATTGCATTATCGAATTCAATTATGGTTACGGCATCCCTTTCCATAATTTGAATTGTGAGGTTTGGCAATTAGTCTTAATTGTTTAGACACGCATATGAACTATCGAAGGCAAATGTGTATAAGTTCAAGAAACCTTGATAAAAGATTATCAAAGCACTAAGCATTGTTTTTCTGAAAGTTAAGATGTTTATGAATACATGTCAAAGCTAGTGGGAGCATAAGTGTTATGTTCATCAAGATAGTGGGAGCATAAAAGTTATGATTGTATGATTATTAAGGAAAGTATTGCAAGGTTAGCAATATTAATTATAGAAAACAAGAGTCATACTTTGCAAAGTCGCAATAGTTGAAGAGTTGTTTTGCTATAATTAAGGGAGAGAATATTATGCTTCATTTCAAATCTAAAGGTTTAGGTTGAGAAATGTTAATAAAATTTAGTCAAAGGTACAAAGTGTGTTCTTAAAATTTCGATTATGATTACGGCATCCCTCTTCACAATTCGAATTTTGAGAACATAGCAAATAAAACATTATGCGTCGTGTCCCATACGCTTCGGGTATAGGATCGATTGCAAATGCTTTAATGTTTGACCATTCTAAAATTTTCCAAATGTCGAGCACATTTAGAGGGAAAAAGGACTAGAATCGGTTTAGACTAAAATAAGTAAACAACTATCAAAGGACAATCCAAGTTCGACGAGGATTGGTCGCTTGTGAGTAGTTGGAAGTATAGTATTGGAAAATATGGAAATGTTTCCATATTGGATGGACCATATCGACATCATTACGAATAGATAAGATTCTATTAAGAATGAGTTGTCATATGGAACATATGGAAGTGTGTCCATATTGGGAATTGAATATTGAGAAATCTATGACTAGATTAGAAACTTCTATGCAAAAGGATGTTCAAAGAAAGTACTTTGAGTGAGAGACATCACATCTATGGAATTGTCTTGTAACAATCTCCGATAGAAGACTTTGTAATATCATTGGCAATAGTCTTTGTGACTTTGGTGCAGTGACATTACAAAAGAGATCATTGCATAAAATGTTAGAATCTAGCATATTCTATAAGTAGCAAGAATTTGATATTCTTTCACTTATGAAAAGGATTTGGAGTTGTGAAATGAGAATGATTGGAAATGTGTTCAATGTGATCTATTTCACAATGTAAGAACCATAGGTAAACATTTTGTGCATGATAGGAGCATGGGACAAGTGTTGTAATGCAAGTAAGAAGTTGATTACCCGAAACTACAAATAATGAGTAATCAATATGGTGATAAATAAAAGGTGTTTTATTTATGATCAAAGGGTTGAGGCCATATGGGATTAGTATTATTCTTGTGTTTCACATTTGCATGTTTTGACTTCCAGAATAATTGAGTTTATTAAGAATAATCGAATTATTCAAACGGGCCACAGTCTTTCATATGTTGGAAGTAGATATGAATGAAGACTGTCGTGAATTGGTGTGTGGATTGTCTAAAAGAGTATTAGACATAAGCAAATGTTTGCTGCAACGTTCATGAGTGCTTATGAATGTGATTTGAGCATTGGATTAGACCCACGCTCACTTGGATCACTCCATGGATTGTATCACGAGTGATTGGTGAGACGATAACATCTTATATTTTTGAAACCGAGATGTGTAAGTTGTATCTTGCAAATCGGTTGCACATTGATAATATGTAAACGCACCAGTAACTTGGTGTTATAAAACATATTGTTGTGTGTGATTCGGTGCGTGAGTACAAGCAAGCATTGTATCAAAGTTTATCCGTTCCTTTTATCCAAAGTAGGATAAAAGCGATATCTTTGGGCCCCTCGATGGTTTAGTGATGACAAACGTAAATGCTCGGCCGGGCTAGGGCTAATTTGATTTGTTCAATTGGTCAGTCGTCATAAATCAGAAATCGAGAAGTAGTACAAAGAGAATGATTTGAAATCATATCTCATATGATATCTAGAATGGAGGAATATATGATCCCTTATCTAAGGACACGCGTATCTGATAGGATCAGAGTTGACAGCGGCTTTGGAAAGCTACGATTGCAGATCAGGATCTGAAGTCATATGCAGAATAGTTATTAGACTTATCCAAGTGGGAGACTGTTGGACTAGTGTCTAAGTCCATAACCATTTTGGTATGTACTTGACCCGATGGTGCATGGTCCTTTTGGGTTGCCTTCACCAAAGCAACTTGATAGGATGAATTATGGAGAGAAAGGATTAAATATGACTTATTAATATATTATGGGAATAATATATTAAAGGAGAAATCATATTGTTTAATTAATATTAGTCAATAATTAATTGGTAATTAGTTGTGTGACTAAAAGAGATTAATTAAACTTAAGGGACTAGAATTGTAATTATAAGATGATTGCAATTTGGGCCATGGATTGCCTTGAATCAAGAGGAGGACGAATTCTATGGGGAAAACCATAAGGAAATCGTCCATGGGCTTGATTAAAGGAGTCTGTGGGTTGCTTAGGGCTTAAGCAACCAAATTAGGGTTTCCTTGTTAGATAACCCTAATAGCCTCACTATATATAGAACCCTTAAGGCTCAAAAACGTGGGGAACTTCTTTTCTAGGGTTAGAACACGTTTTGGGCAACCTCCATCCTCTCTCCTCTTCATCCTCTTGCTTATGGTGTTTGTGAGCCATTAGAGGAGTGACACTTGAGACTCTAAGCCTTCCAAAGTCAATTCAAGGAGAAATTGGGATTGTTATTACTACATAACAATCAAGGTAATATCTTAAACCTAATTATATGTTAATATTGATTTCCATATGCTAGAATTAGGGTTTATAGTCTTGGATTCAAAGCATGTACAATAGAGAAACCTAGATCCAAGCATTAGGGTTTGTATGAGCACATAGGATGTCTTATGACCAAAACCCATCAGTGGTATCAGAGCCTAGCTTGGTTTCAATTGTATCGATGCATTAGATATCTGGAAAATTCGTTTTTAGGGTTTCTGGAGGCTGGACTCGCCGAGTCCATAGCTGAACTCGCCAAGTCCAAGGTGACTCGACGAGTCAACTCGTCAGATGGGGATAATCTCGGGATTTCTTGCTGTTTTTGCATTGGGATAGTTACCTTATCATGTTAGATCAATATTAATCCGATTATATGATATATTTGACTATAATTTTGATCTAATTGAAGATATTTATCAATTAAAATGATAATTGTTTCCTTATAAGATAATTGATTAATTATTTTTGACTAAATTGGTAAATTGTTTTGCAAGAAATCATTAAACAAATCAAATATGGATAATTATGTGATTAAATGTTAATTTAAATTATTTGTTATTTGATCCTTGTTGTTATGAAAAGTTTCATATTTTCCCCTTAGGTTTTATAGTTTGAATTTGAACCCAATAGTTTTGTTGTTTTGAAATTAAATAGTTAAAACCCTAATGTTTTGATAAAGGTTTCAAAACTTGCCCTCAAGTTTTGGAATTTAAATTTTGATTAAAATGGTTAATTTTGATGTATATTTAAATTCTAAACCCTAATGTGTTGAAATGTTTCAAAACTTGCCCTCAAGTTTTGGAATTTAAAAGTTGATTAAAAGTTTAATTAGGAATGTTAAATTCTAAAACTCTAGTATAGTTTTGAAAAAGTTCAAATCACACCCTTATGGTTTTATTAATTAATTAAGGTGTGTAATTAATAGAGAATTAATAAATCCATAAAAGTTTAGGTTTACAATTTAATTGAATTAAAAGTATAATTGTTAAATTAGACCACCTAGTATTTTAAAAGTATAAAAATACACCCTATACTATATATATAACATTAAAGGTATAACATTATATATATGTATGAGTAAAAGTCAGTCTTACCGTTAGTAGACCTCATTCACGAAGCTGGTCTATAAGGGGTGTTTAAGGAAATTGCCTATAAAATGGCGATTGAATGGGTATCCACTCTTACCCACCGCACTCTTGACTAGTGGAGGGTCGTTAGCCGAACGGGTAGGATAGGACGAAACCTTCCATTATAAGTATAATGAATTATTAAAGTAACTAAATGTTTTCATAAAATTCCCAATCTTAGTTACTTAGGCAAAAGTGAATTGATGCAATTCCATGAAATTACACTTTGTGCCCTTGCGAAGACGTTGGTGGAGCGTGTGTGGTTTACCGGCACACTAAATGGTTCTAAGAAAAGGTAGCAAAGGGTGACTCAATGTTTGTCATAGTTCGGTGGAGCGTGTGTGGTTTAACGGCACATCGAATAGGTGATTGTAACATGTGAGGACACCATGTAAGTTTGCATGGTTATTCACACCCGCTTTGTGATCCTCGGCATCCCAGTCACAAACTAGAGGGGCATATCGAGTTTTAAACATGCCATTGAAATGTTCAATGAATCTCAAAGGATCTAGGAGTTTTCATAGATTTAAAACTTAAATTCTTTTTCGTTTTTCGTGGTGGAAGTTAGTGAATCGTCATTCACTTACCTTCAAATATTCTGCAATTAGGGTTACGGCATCCCTTTCCCGAGTTGTAGAATATTGTGTTGGGTCCTAGCCTTAGTATTTCATTTGGGTGATTTACTGAGGACTCAATAAATCAACTAACTTGAATTCGTTTTCTCCCGTATTGTAGATGTCAAAGTTCGACAACTATGGTCTTCCCAAATCCCGTGGAACAAGCATTCCACATGAAGATGATATTCCACGATTCGATCGAGGAACAAGAGATCATGCTTCACTTCCTCCTCCTCCTCCAATTATTCTCCCTAACCCACAAGTTCAAAGGCTTGAAAAGTTCAAGATCACTCAAACCCGTTTGGCAAGTAAACATAAAGAAGGAAAGTCGGTGTGTGCACACGTCCTAGGGATGAAGTCACACATTGATAGGTTAAGAATGTTGGGATCCGTTGTCTGTGAGGAAATGGCTGTTGATTGGGTTCTTCAGTCGCTTCCTAACTCGTATAGTTAGTTCGTAAGAGAGTACTATATGATGAACCACGACGTGACCCTTATAGATCTCACCTATATGCTTATTGCTGCTGAATCAGCAATGGTTTGGCGCAATAGAAAAGCAAAGTTGATTGGTGAATCTGCCTTCAAGACCTCTATGGATATAGACAATGACAACGAAAGACATGCTATGATCGAAAAGTTTGATCATAAGAGAAAGGCAATGTCTAAATTAGTTCCATGTCATGCTCCAAAAGAGTCAATTTGCTTATATTGCCAAGAGAAAGGGCATTGGAGACGAAGCAGCCCCATTTACCTAAGAGATCTAAGAGATGGGAGAGTCGAAACGTATGGCTCTAATATAGGTAAAATCCATTGACTAACTCTTTTAAGCTTCATTCTAGATTCTTAATACATAATGTGATAAGATTACAATTGATGTTTTGTAGAATCGAAGAAAAGAAAGGGAGCTTAAAGGAAGAAGTGAGCAGAATCTAACCATGAAGGAATGGATTTCGATCGTATTTCTCAAAGATTAGATTCTTAAGCTACTACTTAGAGTTAGAGTTAGATTGCTAAGAAAGATGTATTAGCATAAGTTTTTCAATGAATTGCATTGTAAGGACAAATTTTTCCGCAATAAAATAAATTTTGATTTTAAATTTTATTTATTTATCCTTGCAATGGCGTGTATGAAAAATTGATGTTAAAATGTTTCTATTATTAGCAATAATGGATTTGGTTCTTATTGTGTTATTTATGGAAAGTTGAGAATTTACCAAATAGGGAGAGTTTCTCATCGCCCAAAGTTTCAATTGGACAGAAATTTGGAATCACGCAACTTGGTTGCACGATGAATGAGAAATTTCATATTTGGAAATTAGACAAATTCATTGACAAAGTGTCAAGTGAAGGACTAAGAGATCGAGCACACAATGTTGCGTGTTGATCAAGTCCACCATAAGAGTAACAATGATATTCGTCATGATTTACTAAAGGTTTAGTAAATATGATTATACTTACAAGATTAAGTGTAATTCTGAATTGATTAAAGGGTTTAGATCAATAGCAGAACGAATAAGAAGAATCAAGTAGGCAGAAAGATAAAAGTTTCTCCATTCTAAGAAGATGGGAGAGTACCTTTTATGCTTTATGATAGGTCTTAATTATTAAGAACCATATCTCAATTGATCCTCTAAGTGAGTCTTAGTACAATTGTATGTCTAAGAAGAGGAATCAAGAATTGAAGAAATGGTTAAATCAATAAGTCAATCATACTTCGTTCCAATAACAAGTCTTAAAGTTAAGATTGTGACATTGAGTGAAAGCTATTAAGAAGGTTTGTAACTTTCATTAAATGTGGAAAGTTGTGATGTCTTGGATAAGACAAAGACCAACTAGGACCAATTTATGAAGTGTTTTGATAAAAGCTACACTAACTCTTGAATATTTGTTTGTCAAGAAATGGTTTTTGACAAGAGAATCTTATATGTCAAGGAGTCAGTGGGAGTCTTAATGGTCTTGAAAGGTTTCAAGAACAAATCAAATAAACCTTATCGATCATCACTAGCACACGAGTTGAGGTTTACAACCTATCGTGTTGACATTATTTTGATTCTCTGCCAATCCAATCGAGTTAATTATGCATGTGAGTTCTATGAGTTCTCATTTTGAATGCATAAAAGGCAAAGCACCTTAATCAATGAAAGGTACATTGATAGGAAAGGGTGAGCTGCTTAACTACTTGGAAGACATGGTGGGCAGTTGTGCTACCATAAAGGCAAGAAATCGAGATCAAGAAAGTTCGATCCATAAGAGTTTGAATTTGTCGTAAACTTTGGTTTTGACAAATTCACATGGATAGGAACAAATACACTGTTTAAATCTAAGTGTCATAAGATTTCCTCCTTCATAAAAATGATTGTGAGGAAATGCTTTCACTAAGACAGATTTTAAGAAGATAGTGATTGTAAAATTGCATTATCGAATTCAATTATGGTTACGGCATCCCTTTCCATAATTTGAATTGTGAGGTTTGGCAATTAGTCTTAATTGTTTAGACACGCATATGAACTATCGAAGGCAAATGTGTATAAGTTCAAGAAACCTTGATAAAAGATTATCAAAGCACTAAGCATTGTTTTTCTGAAAGTTAAGATGTTTATGAATACATGTCAAAGCTAGTGGGAGCATAAGTGTTATGTTCATCAAGATAGTGGGAGCATAAAAGTTATGATTGTATGATTATTAAGGAAAGTTTTGCAAGGTTAGCAATATTAATTATAGAAAACAAGAGTCATACTTTGCAAAGTCGCAATAGTTGAAGAGTTGTTTTGCTATAATTAAGGGAGAGAATATTATGCTTCATTTCAAATCTAAAGGTTTAGGTTGAGAAATGTTAATAAAATTTAGTCAAAGGTACAAAGTGTGTTCTTAAAATTTCGATTATGATTACGGCATCCCTCTTCACAATTCGAATTTTGAGAACATAGCAAATAAAACATTATGCGTCGTGTCCCATACGCTTCGGGTATAGGATCGATTGCAAATGCTTTAATGTTTGACCATTCTAAAATTTTCCAAATGTCGAGCACATTTAGAGGGAAAAAGGACTAGAATCGGTTTAGACTAAAATAAGTAAACAACTATCAAAGGACAATCCAAGTTCGACGAGGATTGGTCGCTTGTGAGTAGTTGGAAGTATAGTATTGGAAAATATGGAAATGTTTCCATATTGGATGGACCATATCGACATCATTACGAATAGATAAGATTCTATTAAGAATGAGTTGTCATATGGAACATATGGAAGTGTGTCCATATTGGGAATTGAATATTGAGAAATCTATGACTAGATTAGAAACTTCTATGCAAAAGGATGTTCAAAGAAAGTACTTTGAGTGAGAGACATCACATCTATGGAATTGTCTTGTAACAATCTCCGATAGAAGACTTTGTAATATCATTGGCAATAGTCTTTGTGACTTTGGTGCAGTGACATTACAAAAGAGATCATTGCATAAAATGTTAGAATCTAGCATATTCTATAAGTAGCAAGAATTTGATATTCTTTCACTTATGAAAAGGATTTGGAGTTGTGAAATGAGAATGATTGGAAATGTGTTCAATGTGATCTATTTCACAATGTAAGAACCATAGGTAAACATTTTGTGCATGATAGGAGCATGGGACAAGTGTTGTAATGCAAGTAAGAAGTTGATTACCCGAAACTACAAATAATGAGTAATCAATATGGTGATAAATAAAAGGTGTTTTATTTATGATCAAAGGGTTGAGGCCATATGGGATTAGTATTATTCTTGTGTTTCACATTTGCATGTTTTGACTTCCAGAATAATTGAGTTTATTAAGAATAATCGAATTATTCAAACGGGCCACAGTCTTTCATATGTTGGAAGTAGATATGAATGAAGACTGTCGTGAATTGGTGTGTGGATTGTCTAAAAGAGTATTAGACATAAGCAAATGTTTGCTGCAACGTTCATGAGTGCTTATGAATGTGATTTGAGCATTGGATTAGACCCACGCTCACTTGGATCACTCCATGGATTGTATCACGAGTGATTGGTGAGACGATAACATCTTATATTTTTGAAACCGAGATGTGTAAGTTGTATCTTGCAAATCGGTTGCACATTGATAATATGTAAACGCACCAGTAACTTGGTGTTATAAAACATATTGTTGTGTGTGATTCGGTGCGTGAGTACAAGCAAGCATTGTATCAAAGTTTATCCGTTCCTTTTATCCAAAGTAGGATAAAAGCGATATCTTTGGGCCCCTCGATGGTTTAGTGATGACAAACGTAAATGCTCGGCCGGGCTAGGGCTAATTTGATTTGTTCAATTGGTCAGTCGTCATAAATCAGAAATCGAGAAGTAGTACAAAGAGAATGATTTGAAATCATATCTCATATGATATCTAGAATGGAGGAATATATGATCCCTTATCTAAGGACACGCGTATCTGATAGGATCAGAGTTGACAGCGGCTTTGGAAAGCTACGATTGCAGATCAGGATCTGAAGTCATATGCAAAATAGTTATTAGACTTATCCAAGTGGGAGACTGTTGGACTAGTGTCTAAGTCCATAACCATTTTGGTATGTACTTGACCCGATGGTGCATGGTCCTTTTGGGTTGCCTTCACCAAAGCAACTTGATAGGATGAATTATGGAGAGAAAGGATTAAATATGACTTATTAATATATTATGGGAATAATATATTAAAGGAGAAATCATATTGTTTAATTAATATTAGTCAATAATTAATTGGTAATTAGTTGTGTGACTAAAAGAGATTAATTAAACTTAAGGGACTAGAATTGTAATTATAAGATGATTGCAATTTGGGCCATGGATTGCCTTGAATCAAGAGGAGGACGAATTCTATGGGGAAAACCATAAGGAAATCGTCCATGGGCTTGATTAAAGGAGTCTGTGGGTTGCTTAGGGCTTAAGCAACCAAATTAGGGTTTCCTTGTTAGATAACCCTAATAGCCTCACTATATATAGAACCCTTAAGGCTCAAAAACGTGGGGAACTTCTTTTCTAGGGTTAGAACACGTTTTGGGCAACCTCCATCCTCTCTCCTCTTCATCCTCTTGCTTATGGTGTTTGTGAGCCATTAGAGGAGTGACACTTGAGACTCTAAGCCTTCCAAAGTCAATTCAAGGAGAAATTGGGATTGTTATTACTACATAACAATCAAGGTAATATCTTAAACCTAATTATATGTTAATATTGATTTCCATATGCTAGAATTAGGGTTTATAGTCTTGGATTCAAAGCATGTACAATAGAGAAACCTAGATCCAAGCATTAGGGTTTGTATGAGCACATAGGATGTCTTATGACCAAAACCCATCAGTGGTATCAGAGCCTAGCTTGGTTTCAATTGTATCGATGCATTAGATATCTGGAAAATTCGTTTTTAGGGTTTCTGGAGGCTGGACTCGCCGAGTCCATAGCTGAACTCGCCAAGTCCAAGGTGACTCGACGAGTCAACTCGTCAGATGGGGATAATCTCGGGATTTCTTGCTGTTTTTGCATTGGGATAGTTACCTTATCATGTTAGATCAATATTAATCCGATTATATGATATATTTGACTATAATTTTGATCTAATTGAAGATATTTATCAATTAAAATGATAATTGTTTCCTTATAAGATAATTGATTAATTATTTTTGACTAAATTGGTAAATTGTTTTGCAAGAAATCATTAAACAAATCAAATATGGATAATTATGTGATTAAATGTTAATTTAAATTATTTGTTATTTGATCCTTGTTGTTATGAAAAGTTTCATATTTTCCCCTTAGGTTTTATAGTTTGAATTTGAACCCAATAGTTTTGTTGTTTTGAAATTAAATAGTTAAAACCCTAATGTTTTGATAAAGGTTTCAAAACTTGCCCTCAAGTTTTGGAATTTAAATTTTGATTAAAATGGTTAATTTTGATGTATATTTAAATTCTAAACCCTAATGTGTTGAAATGTTTCAAAACTTGCCCTCAAGTTTTGGAATTTAAAAGTTGATTAAAAGTTTAATTAGGAATGTTAAATTCTAAAACTCTAGTATAGTTTTGAAAAAGTTCAAATCACACCCTTATGGTTTTATTAATTAATTAAGGTGTGTAATTAATAGAGAATTAATAAATCCATAAAAGTTTAGGTTTACAATTTAATTGAATTAAAAGTATAATTGTTAAATTAGACCACCTAGTATTTTAAAAGTATAAAAATACACCCTATACTATATATATAACATTAAAGGTATAACATTATATATATGTATGAGTAAAAGTCAGTCTTACCGTTAGTAGACCTCATTCACGAAGCTGGTCTATAAGGGGTGTATAAGGAAATTGCCTATAAAATGGCGATTGAATGGGTATCCACTCTTACCCACCGCACTCTTGACTAGTGGAGGGTCGTTAGCCGAACGGGTAGGATAGGACGAAACCTTCCATTATAAGTATAATGAATTATTAAAGTAACTAAATGTTTTCATAAAATTCCCAATCTTAGTTACTTAGGCAAAAGTGAATTGATGCAATTCCATGAAATTACACTTTGTGCCCTTGCGAAGACGTTGGTGGAGCGTGTGTGGTTTACCGGCACACTAAATGGTTCTAAGTAAAGGTAGCAAAGGGTGACTCAATGTTTGTCATAGTTCGGTAGAGCGTGTGTGGTTTACCGGCACATCGAATAGGTGATTGTAACATGTGAGGACACCATGTAAGTTTGCATGGTTATTCACACCCGCTTTGTGATCCTCGGCATCCCAGTCACAAACTAGAGGGGCATATCGAGTTTTAAACATGCCATTGAAATGTTCAATGAATCTCAAAGGATCTAGGAGTTTTCATAGATTTAAAACTTAAATTCTTTTTCGTTTTTCGTGGTGGAAATTAGTGAATCGTCATTCACTTACCTTCAAATATTCTGCAATTAGGGTTACGACATCCCTTTCCCGAGTTGTAGAATATTGTGTTGGGTCCTAGCCTTAGTATTTCATTTGGGTGATTTACTGAGGACTCAATAAATCAACTAACTTGAATTCGTTTTCTCCCGTATTGTAGATGTCAAAGTTCGACAACTATGGTCTTCCCAAATCCCGTGGAACAAGCATTCCACATGAAGATGATATTCCACGATTCGATCGAGGAACAAGAGATCATGCTTCACTTCCTCCTCCTCCTCCAATTATTCTCCCTAACCCACAAGTTCAAAGGCTTGAAAAGTTCAAGATCACTCAAACCCGTTTGGCAAGTAAACATAAAGAAGGAAAGTCGGTGTGTGCACACGTCCTAGGGATGAAGTCACACATTGATAGGTTAAGAATGTTGGGATCCGTTGTCTGTGAGGAAATGGCTGTTGATTGGGTTCTTCAGTCGCTTCCTAACTCGTATAGTTAGTTCGTAAGAGAGTACTATATGATGAACCACGACGTGACCCTTATAGATCTCACCTATATGCTTATTGCTGCTGAATCAGCAATGGTTTGGCGCAATAGAAAAGCAAAGTTGATTGGTGAATCTGCCTTCAAGACCTCTATGGATATAGACAATGACAACGAAAGACATGCTATGATCGAAAAGTTTGATCATAAGAGAAAGGCAATGTCTAAATTAGTTCCATGTCATGCTCCAAAAGAGTCAATTTGCTTATATTGCCAAGAGAAAGGGCATTGGAGACGAAGCAGCCCCATTTACCTAAGAGATCTAAGAGATGGGAGAGTCGAAACGTATGGCTCTAATATAGGTAAAATCCATTGACTAACTCTTTTAAGCTTCATTCTAGATTCTTAATACATAATGTGATAAGATTACAATTGATGTTTTGTAGAATCGAAGAAAAGAAAGGGAGCTTAAAGGAAGAAGTGAGCAGAATCTAACCATGAAGGAATGGATTTCGATCGTATTTCTCAAAGATTAGATTCTTAAGCTACTACTTAGAGTTAGAGTTAGATTGCTAAGAAAGATGTATTAGCATAAGTTTTTCAATGAATTGCATTGTAAGGACAAATTTTTCCGCAATAAAATAAATTTTGATTTTAAATTTTATTTATTTATCCTTGCAATGGCGTGTATGAAAAATTGATGTTAAAATGTTTCTATTATTAGCAATAATGGATTTGGTTCTTATTGTGTTATTTATGGAAAGTTGAGAATTTACCAAATAGGGAGAGTTTCTCATCGCCCAAAGTTTCAATTGGACAGAAATTTGGAATCACGCAACTTGGTTGCACGATGAATGAGAAATTTCATATTTGGAAATTAGACAAATTCATTGACAAAGTGTCAAGTGAAGGACTAAGAGATCGAGCACACAATGTTGCGTGTTGATCAAGTCCACCATAAGAGTAACAATGATATTCGTCATGATTTACTAAAGGTTTAGTAAATATGATTATACTTACAAGATTAAGTGTAATTCTGAATTGATTAAAGGGTTTAGATCAATAGCAGAACGAATAAGAATAATCAAGTAGGCAGAAAGATAAAAGTTTCTCCATTCTAAGAAGATGGGAGAGTACCTTTTATGCTTTATGATAGGTCTTAATTATTAAGAACCATATCTCAATTGATCCTCTAAGTGAGTCTTAGTACAATTGTATGTCTAAGAAGAGGAATCAAGAATTGAAGAAATGGTTAAATCAATAAGTCAATCATACTTCGTTCCAATAACAAGTCTTAAAGTTAAGATTGTGACATTGAGTGAAAGGTATTAAGAAGGTTTGTAACTTTCATTAAATGTGGAAAGTTGTGATGTCTTGGATAAGACAAAGACCAACTAGGACCAATTTATGAAGTGTTTTGATAAAAGCTACACTAACTCTTGAATATTTGTTTGTCAAGAAATGGTTTTTGACAAGAGAATCTTATATGTCAAGGAGTCAGTGGGAGTCTTAATGGTCTTGAAAGGTTTCAAGAACAAATCAAATAAACCTTATCGATCATCACTAGCACACGAGTTGAGGTTTACAACCTATCGTGTTGACATTATTTTGATTCTCTGCCAATCCAATCGAGTTAATTATGCATGTGAGTTCTATGAGTTCTCATTTTGAATGCATAAAAGGCAAAGCACCTTAATCAATGAAAGGTACATTGATAGGAAAGGGTGAGCTGCTTAACTACTTGGAAGACATGGTGGGCAGTTGTGCTACCATAAAGGCAAGAAATCGAGATCAAGAAAGTTCGATCCATAAGAGTTTGAATTTGTCGTAAACTTTGGTTTTGACAAATTCACATGGATAGGAACAAATACACTGTTTAAATCTAAGTGTCATAAGATTTCCTCCTTCATAAAAATGATTGTGAGGAAATGCTTTCACTAAGACAGATTTTAAGAAGATAGTGATTGTAAAATTGCATTATCGAATTCAATTATGGTTACGGCATCCCTTTCCATAATTTGAATTGTGAGGTTTGGCAATTAGTCTTAATTGTTTAGACACGCATATGAACTATCGAAGGCAAATGTGTATAAGTTCAAGAAACCTTGATAAAAGATTATCAAAGCACTAAGCATTGTTTTTCTGAAAGTTAAGATGTTTATGAATACATGTCAAAGCTAGTGGGAGCATAAGTGTTATGTTCATCAAGATAGTGGGAGCATAAAAGTTATGATTGTATGATTATTAAGGAAAGTTTTGCAAGGTTAGCAATATTAATTATAGAAAACAAGAGTCATACTTTGCAAAGTCGCAATAGTTGAAGAGTTGTTTTGCTATAATTAAGGGAGAGAATATTATGCTTCATTTCAAATCTAAAGGTTTAGGTTGAGAAATGTTAATAAAATTTAGTCAAAGGTACAAAGTGTGTTCTTAAAATTTCGATTATGATTACGGCATCCCTCTTCACAATTCGAATTTTGAGAACATAGCAAATAAAACATTATGCGTCGTGTCCCATACGCTTCGGGTATAGGATCGATTGCAAATGCTTTAATGTTTGACCATTCTAAAATTTTCCAAATGTCGAGCACATTTAGAGGGAAAAAGGACTAGAATCGGTTTAGACTAAAATAAGTAAACAACTATCAAAGGACAATCCAAGTTCGACGAGGATTGGTCGCTTGTGAGTAGTTGGAAGTATAGTATTGGAAAATATGGAAATGTTTCCATATTGGATGGACCATATCGACATCATTACGAATAGATAAGATTCTATTAAGAATGAGTTGTCATATGGAACATATGGAAGTGTGTCCATATTGGGAATTGAATATTGAGAAATCTATGACTAGATTAGAAACTTCTATGCAAAAGGATGTTCAAAGAAAGTACTTTGAGTGAGAGACATCACATCTATGGAATTGTCTTGTAACAATCTCCGATAGAAGACTTTGTAATATCATTGGCAATAGTCTTTGTGACTTTGGTGCAGTGACATTACAAAAGAGATCATTGCATAAAATGTTAGAATCTAGCATATTCTATAAGTAGCAAGAATTTGATATTCTTTCACTTATGAAAAGGATTTGGAGTTGTGAAATGAGAATGATTGGAAATGTGTTCAATGTGATCTATTTCACAATGTAAGAACCATAGGTAAACATTTTGTGCATGATAGGAGCATGGGACAAGTGTTGTAATGCAAGTAAGAAGTTGATTACCCGAAACTACAAATAATGAGTAATCAATATGGTGATAAATAAAAGGTGTTTTATTTATGATCAAAGGGTTGAGGCCATATGGGATTAGTATTATTCTTGTGTTTCACATTTGCATGTTTTGACTTCCAGAATAATTGAGTTTATTAAGAATAATCGAATTATTCAAACGGGCCACAGTCTTTCATATGTTGGAAGTAGATATGAATGAAGACTGTCGTGAATTGGTGTGTGGATTGTCTAAAAGAGTATTAGACATAAGCAAATGTTTGCTGCAACGTTCATGAGTGCTTATGAATGTGATTTGAGCATTGGATTAGACCCACGCTCACTTGGATCACTCCATGGATTGTATCACGAGTGATTGGTGAGACGATAACATCTTATATTTTTGAAACCGAGATGTGTAAGTTGTATCTTGCAAATCGGTTGCACATTGATAATATGTAAACGCACCAGTAACTTGGTGTTATAAAACATATTGTTGTGTGTGATTCGGTGCGTGAGTACAAGCAAGCATTGTATCAAAGTTTATCCGTTCCTTTTATCCAAAGTAGGATAAAAGCGATATCTTTGGGCCCCTCGATGGTTTAGTGATGACAAACGTAAATGCTCGGCCGGGCTAGGGCTAATTTGATTTGTTCAATTGGTCAGTCGTCATAAATCAGAAATCGAGAAGTAGTACAAAGAGAATGATTTGAAATCATATCTCATATGATATCTAGAATGGAGGAATATATGATCCCTTATCTAAGGACACGCGTATCTGATAGGATCAGAGTTGACAGCGGCTTTGGAAAGCTACGATTGCAGATCAGGATCTGAAGTCATATGCAGAATAGTTATTAGACTTATCCAAGTGGGAGACTGTTGGACTAGTGTCTAAGTCCATAACCATTTTGGTATGTACTTGACCCGATGGTGCATGGTCCTTTTGGGTTGCCTTCACCAAAGCAACTTGATAGGATGAATTATGGAGAGAAAGGATTAAATATGACTTATTAATATATTATGGGAATAATATATTAAAGGAGAAATCATATTGTTTAATTAATATTAGTCAATAATTAATTGGTAATTAGTTGTGTGACTAAAAGAGATTAATTAAACTTAAGGGACTAGAATTGTAATTATAAGATGATTGCAATTTGGGCCATGGATTGCCTTGAATCAAGAGGAGGACGAATTCTATGGGGAAAACCATAAGGAAATCGTCCATGGGCTTGATTAAAGGAGTCTGTGGGTTGCTTAGGGCTTAAGCAACCAAATTAGGGTTTCCTTGTTAGATAACCCTAATAGCCTCACTATATATAGAACCCTTAAGGCTCAAAAACGTGGGGAACTTCTTTTCTAGGGTTAGAACACGTTTTGGGCAACCTCCATCCTCTCTCCTCTTCATCCTCTTGCTTATGGTGTTTGTGAGCCATTAGAGGAGTGACACTTGAGACTCTAAGCCTTCCAAAGTCAATTCAAGGAGAAATTGGGATTGTTATTACTACATAACAATCAAGGTAATATCTTAAACCTAATTATATGTTAATATTGATTTCCATATGCTAGAATTAGGGTTTATAGTCTTGGATTCAAAGCATGTACAATAGAGAAACCTAGATCCAAGCATTAGGGTTTGTATGAGCACATAGGATGTCTTATGACCAAAACCCATCAGTGGTATCAGAGCCTAGCTTGGTTTCAATTGTATCGATGCATTAGATATCTGGAAAATTCGTTTTTAGGGTTTCTGGAGGCTGGACTCGCCGAGTCCATAGCTGAACTCGCCAAGTCCAAGGTGACTCGACGAGTCAACTCGTCAGATGGGGATAATCTCGGGATTTCTTGCTGTTTTTGCATTGGGATAGTTACCTTATCATGTTAGATCAATATTAATCCGATTATATGATATATTTGACTATAATTTTGATCTAATTGAAGATATTTATCAATTAAAATGATAATTGTTTCCTTATAAGATAATTGATTAATTATTTTTGACTAAATTGGTAAATTGTTTTGCAAGAAATCATTAAACAAATCAAATATGGATAATTATGTGATTAAATGTTAATTTAAATTATTTGTTATTTGATCCTTGTTGTTATGAAAAGTTTCATATTTTCCCCTTAGGTTTTATAGTTTGAATTTGAACCCAATAGTTTTGTTGTTTTGAAATTAAATAGTTAAAACCCTAATGTTTTGATAAAGGTTTCAAAACTTGCCCTCAAGTTTTGGAATTTAAATTTTGATTAAAATGGTTAATTTTGATGTATATTTAAATTCTAAACCCTAATGTGTTGAAATGTTTCAAAACTTGCCCTCAAGTTTTGGAATTTAAAAGTTGATTAAAAGTTTAATTAGGAATGTTAAATTCTAAAACTCTAGTATAGTTTTGAAAAAGTTCAAATCACACCCTTATGGTTTTATTAATTAATTAAGGTGTGTAATTAATAGAGAATTAATAAATCCATAAAAGTTTAGGTTTACAATTTAATTGAATTAAAAGTATAATTGTTAAATTAGACCACCTAGTATTTTAAAAGTATAAAAATACACCCTATACTATATATATAACATTAAAGGTATAACATTATATATATGTATGAGTAAAAGTCAGTCTTACCGTTAGTAGACCTCATTCACGAAGCTGGTCTATAAGGGGTGTTTAAGGAAATTGCCTATAAAATGGCGATTGAATGGGTATCCACTCTTACCCACCGCACTCTTGACTAGTGGAGGGTCGTTAGCCGAACGGGTAGGATAGGACGAAACCTTCCATTATAAGTATAATGAATTATTAAAGTAACTAAATGTTTTCATAAAATTCCCAATCTTAGTTACTTAGGCAAAAGTGAATTGATGCAATTCCATGAAATTACACTTTGTGCCCTTGCGAAGACGTTGGTGGAGCGTGTGTGGTTTACCGGCACACTAAATGGTTCTAAGAAAAGGTAGCAAAGGGTGACTCAATGTTTGTCATAGTTCGGTGGAGCGTGTGTGGTTTAACGGCACATCGAATAGGTGATTGTAACATGTGAGGACACCATGTAAGTTTGCATGGTTATTCACACCCGCTTTGTGATCCTCGGCATCCCAGTCACAAACTAGAGGGGCATATCGAGTTTTAAACATGCCATTGAAATGTTCAATGAATCTCAAAGGATCTAGGAGTTTTCATAGATTTAAAACTTAAATTCTTTTTCGTTTTTCGTGGTGGAAATTAGTGAATCGTCATTCACTTACCTTCAAATATTCTGCAATTAGGGTTACGGCATCCCTTTCCCGAGTTGTAGAATATTGTGTTGGGTCCTAGCCTTAGTATTTCATTTGGGTGATTTACTGAGGACTCAATAAATCAACTAACTTGAATTCGTTTTCTCCCGTATTGTAGATGTCAAAGTTCGACAACTATGGTCTTCCCAAATCCCGTGGAACAAGCATTCCACATGAAGATGATATTCCACGATTCGATCGAGGAACAAGAGATCATGCTTCACTTCCTCCTCCTCCTCCAATTATTCTCCCTAACCCACAAGTTCAAAGGCTTGAAAAGTTCAAGATCACTCAAACCCGTTTGGCAAGTAAACATAAAGAAGGAAAGTCGGTGTGTGCACACGTCCTAGGGATGAAGTCACACATTGATAGGTTAAGAATGTTGGGATCCGTTGTCTGTGAGGAAATGGCTGTTGATTGGGTTCTTCAGTCGCTTCCTAACTCGTATAGTTAGTTCGTAAGAGAGTACTATATGATGAACCACGACGTGACCCTTATAGATCTCACCTATATGCTTATTGCTGCTGAATCAGCAATGGTTTGGCGCAATAGAAAAGCAAAGTTGATTGGTGAATCTGCCTTCAAGACCTCTATGGATATAGACAATGACAACGAAAGACATGCTATGATCGAAAATTTTGATCATAAGAGAAAGGCAATGTCTAAATTAGTTCCATGTCATGCTCCAAAAGAGTCAATTTGCTTATATTGCCAAGAGAAAGGGCATTGGAGACGAAGCAGCCCCATTTACCTAAGAGATCTAAGAGATGGGAGAGTCGAAACGTATGGCTCTAATATAGGTAAAATCCATTGACTAACTCTTTTAAGCTTCATTCTAGATTCTTAATACATAATGTGATAAGATTACAATTGATGTTTTGTAGAATCGAAGAAAAGAAAGGGAGCTTAAAGGAAGAAGTGAGCAGAATCTAACCATGAAGGAATGGATTTCGATCGTATTTCTCAAAGATTAGATTCTTAAGCTACTACTTAGAGTTAGAGTTAGATTGCTAAGAAAGATGTATTAGCATAAGTTTTTCAATGAATTGCATTGTAAGGACAAATTTTTCCGCAATAAAATAAATTTTGATTTTAAATTTTATTTATTTATCCTTGCAATGGCGTGTATGAAAAATTGATGTTAAAATGTTTCTATTATTAGCAATAATGGATTTGGTTCTTATTGTGTTATTTATGGAAAGTTGAGAATTTACCAAATAGGGAGAGTTTCTCATCGCCCAAAGTTTCAATTGGACAGAAATTTGGAATCACGCAACTTGGTTGCACGATGAATGAGAAATTTCATATTTGGAAATTAGACAAATTCATTGACAAAGTGTCAAGTGAAGGACTAAGAGATCGAGCACACAATGTTGCGTGTTGATCAAGTCCACCATAAGAGTAACAATGATATTCGTCATGATTTACTAAAGGTTTAGTAAATATGATTATACTTACAAGATTAAGTGTAATTCTGAATTGATTAAAGGGTTTAGATCAATAGCAGAACGAATAAGAAGAATCAAGTAGGCAGAAAGATAAAAGTTTCTCCATTCTAAGAAGATGGGAGAGTACCTTTTATGCTTTATGATAGGTCTTAATTATTAAGAACCATATCTCAATTGATCCTCTAAGTGAGTCTTAGTACAATTGTATGTCTAAGAAGAGGAATCAAGAATTGAAGAAATGGTTAAATCAATAAGTCAATCATACTTCGTTCCAATAACAAGTCTTAAAGTTAAGATTGTGACATTGAGTGAAAGCTATTAAGAAGGTTTGTAACTTTCATTAAATGTGGAAAGTTGTGATGTCTTGGATAAGACAAAGACCAACTAGGACCAATTTATGAAGTGTTTTGATAAAAGCTACACTAACTCTTGAATATTTGTTTGTCAAGAAATGGTTTTTGACAAGAGAATCTTATATGTCAAGGAGTCAGTGGGAGTCTTAATGGTCTTGAAAGGTTTCAAGAACAAATCAAATAAACCTTATCGATCATCACTAGCACACGAGTTGAGGTTTACAACCTATCGTGTTGACATTATTTTGATTCTCTGCCAATCCAATCGAGTTAATTATGCATGTGAGTTCTATGAGTTCTCATTTTGAATGCATAAAAGGCAAAGCACCTTAATCAATGAAAGGTACATTGATAGGAAAGGGTGAGCTGCTTAACTACTTGGAAGACATGGTGGGCAGTTGTGCTACCATAAAGGCAAGGAATCGAGATCAAGAAAGTTCGATCCATAAGAGTTTGAATTTGTCGTAAACTTTGGTTTTGACAAATTCACATGGATAGGAACAAATACACTGTTTAAATCTAAGTGTCATAAGATTTCCTCCTTCATAAAAATGATTGTGAGGAAATGCTTTCACTAAGACAGATTTTAAGAAGATAGTGATTGTAAAATTGCATTATCGAATTCAATTATGGTTACGGCATCCCTTTCCATAATTTGAATTGTGAGGTTTGGCAATTAGTCTTAATTGTTTAGACACACATATGAACTATCGAAGGCAAATGTGTATAAGTTCAAGAAACCTTGATAAAAGATTATCAAAGCACTAAGCATTGTTTTTCTGAAAGTTAAGATGTTTATGAATACATGTCAAAGCTAGTGGGAGCATAAGTGTTATGTTCATCAAGATAGTGGGAGCATAAAAGTTATGATTGTATGATTATTAAGGAAAGTATTGCAAGGTTAGCAATATTAATTATAGAAAACAAGAGTCATACTTTGCAAAGTCGCAATAGTTGAAGAGTTGTTTTGCTATAATTAAGGGAGAGAATATTATGCTTCATTTCAAATCTAAAGGTTTAGGTTGAGAAATGTTAATAAAATTTAGTCAAAGGTACAAAGTGTGTTCTTAAAATTTCGATTATGATTACGGCATCCCTCTTCACAATTCGAATTTTGAGAACATAGCAAATAAAACATTATGCGTCGTGTCCCATACGCTTCGGGTATAGGATCGATTGCAAATGCTTTAATGTTTGACCATTCTAAAATTTTCCAAATGTCGAGCACATTTAGAGGGAAAAAGGACTAGAATCGGTTTAGACTAAAATAAGTAAACAACTATCAAAGGACAATCCAAGTTCGACGAGGATTGGTCGCTTGTGAGTAGTTGGAAGTATAGTATTGGAAAATATGGAAATGTTTCCATATTGGATGGACCATATCGACATCATTACGAATAGATAAGATTCTATTAAGAATGAGTTGTCATATGGAACATATGGAAGTGTGTCCATATTGGGAATTGAATATTGAGAAATCTATGACTAGATTAGAAACTTCTATGCAAAAGGATGTTCAAAGAAAGTACTTTGAGTGAGAGACATCACATCTATGGAATTGTCTTGTAACAATCTCCGATAGAAGACTTTGTAATATCATTGGCAATAGTCTTTGTGACTTTGGTGCAGTGACATTACAAAAGAGATCATTGCATAAAATGTTAGAATCTAGCATATTCTATAAGTAGCAAGAATTTGATATTCTTTCACTTATGAAAAGGATTTGGAGTTGTGAAATGAGAATGATTGGAAATGTGTTCAATGTGATCTATTTCACAAAGTAAGAACCATAGGTAAACATTTTGTGCATGATAGGAGCATGGGACAAGTGTTGTAATGCAAGTAAGAAGTTGATTACCCGAAACTACAAATAATGAGTAATCAATATGGTGATAAATAAAAGGTGTTTTATTTATGCTCAAAGGGTTGAGGCCATATGGGATTAGTATTATTCTTGTGTTTCACATTTGCATGTTTTGACTTCCAGAATAATTGAGTTTATTAAGAATAATCGAATTATTCAAACGGGCCACAGTCTTTCATATGTTGGAAGTAGATATGAATGAAGACTGTCGTGAATTGGTGTGTGGATTGTCTAAAAGAGTATTAGACATAAGCAAATGTTTGCTGCAACGTTCATGAGTGCTTATGAATGTGATTTGAGCATTGGATTAGACCCACGCTCACTTGGATCACTCCATGGATTGTATCACGAGTGATTGGTGAGACGATAACATCTTATATTTTTGAAACCGAGATGTGTAAGTTGTATCTTGCAAATCGGTTGCACATTGATAATATGTAAACGCACCAGTAACTTGGTGTTATAAAACATATTGTTGTGTGTGATTCGGTGCGTGAGTACAAGCAAGCATTGTATCAAAGTTTATCCGTTCCTTTTATCCAAAGTAGGATAAAAGCGATATCTTTGGGCCCCTCGATGGTTTAGTGATGACAAACGTAAATGCTCGGCCGGGCTAGGGCTAATTTGATTTGTTCAATTGGTCAGTCGTCATAAATCAGAAATCGAGAAGTAGTACAAAGAGAATGATTTGAAATCATATCTCATATGATATCTATAATGGAGGAATATATGATCCCTTATCTAAGGACACGCGTATCTGATAGGATCAGAGTTGACATCGGCTTTGGAAAGCTACGATTGCAGATCAGGATCTGAAGTCATACGCAGAATAGTTATTAGACTTATCCAAGTGGGAGACTGTTGGATTAGTGTCTAAGTCCATAACCATTTTGGTATGCACTTGACCCGATGGTGCATGGTCCTTTTGGGTTGCCTTCACCAAAGCATAAATAATGTCCCAAACTCTAGATCTAGCATCCCAAGTTTGAAATACCACATAAAACTGTAAGCTTTACGTCCATGCATGACATCTAGGGCTCAAAATCCCAAAACAAGCTCTATATAGGGTTTTATGCACAAAAACTTGCCACCAGCTTGATAAAGCTTGGATCTTTGGGCTCAAGGGACAACATATGGTCCAGATCTGAAGTCTCAACTCCATGGCAAGCTTAAAACACTCTAGAACTCAAAGAAGGATGGAAAAAGGTCCAAAAACTCCCTATAAACGAGATCTAACCAAACAATGAGCAAGGTGGTGACTTTTTACCTTCAAACAAAAGCTAGGAATGAATGAACGCCGGATCCAAAAGCTCCCTCTCGTATCAAGCCTTTTGCTCCTCAACTTTCCTCCAAAAATGCACTAAAACACACAATATTAGCCTCTCTTTCTCTCACACAGGGTAATAGCTCGATTAGGGTTTCTCACAGGGTATTAGGGTATTAAAGGAGGCGGCAATGAAGGCTTAAGGTCCTTTAAATTGGAAACAAACCCTAAAAATTAGGGTTTTCTCACTTAACGCCTACTCGTCGAGTTGGGGTCCTCCAACTCGTCGAGTAGACTCTAAAAATCGCGCGGCCATTAACTCCTCTACTCGGCGAGTTGGGCATCTGTAACGCCCACGTTTCTAGGCTAGGCATTAATGATGATGTAATAGTCTAGGTTAACCATTGTGACCCAATGTGAAATAATAAGAATGTATTATTTGAGTATTATGTGTTTTATGCTTAATTGTGTAGCTTAAATGAATTAAGGATAAAATAAGCGTAATAATAAAATAGTTCGATATTTATGCCTGAAGTTGTAGTGGTCGTTACGAGGTTTCTGAAAATATATAAAGAATGCCGAAATCCGAGTTATAACGAAGAAGTTATGACCTATCGAAGTTTCGCGACAGAACCGGAACGACACTGTATGACGTAAAATTCGAATTTAAGATAGAGCGATATCTAGCCTAAGTGATCTAAATGAAAGTCGTAGAATACGTTAAACTGAGAGTGTGCATAAAAGAACGTCAAAATCTGACTTCGTATGAGGAAGTTATGATTTTTCTAAGTTTCGACTTAGCGGTATACAACCCAAATCTCGAAATTGAGATCGAGTGATATTTGGCCAAAACAATCTAAACGATAATCGAAGATCTCGTCGATAGTAGTACAACGGTGAAAAGACTGACGAAAACGGACGTCAGATGAAGAAGTTATGATTTTATAACGGAGTTTTCCTGTCCCGGCTTACTAAAAATAATATAAGAAAAATAAAGTCAAAATTAGCCGACGGAGTCTAAACGATAGTTGTAGAGCATAGTCTCACCTATGCGTGGATATAAAGAACGTACAAAACAGAGCTTGTATGAGGAAGATATGGATTTTGGAATTTTTTAAATAAAATAAATTTTATATTTATTCGGATAATATCCGAATTCGACGCATCCTGATCTGATCCGAAGGGTACGCCCAACGTACTAGGTGTACGCCCCGCGTACATCTCGATACCGAACTATGCCCTGCGTACGAGGAAGTTACGCGCATCATACTGTTGCCTCCTGCGGTCCGAAGAAGAGCCACGTTCCACCACCGAGACTTCTCCGCCTGGCACCCTTATCCAAAGTACGCCCAGCGTAGGGCCTTGGTACGCCCAACATAGTCCGAGGTCTCGCTGCTATAAGTAGAAGGTCGAGGCTGCCGATCTTTTTGCTCACAATTTCTTCTCTCTCTCTCTCCCATATTTCCTCGTGTTGCGTGCAAGAAATACCCCCGAAGCCCCGGTATCATCCCGAGACCTGAAGCAAGTCCCGAAGCCCCGAAGATCCCGAGAAACAGAGTTCCCGAGCCGAAACTCTGCCCGCAAGAAGCCCGGTTTTTGTGAAGATCTCCCGGTTTCGGCGAAGAAATACTACTCTTAGAGCCGCAGTGTTGTCCAATCATCTTCTAATCAAGTGATTGTGTAGTTACTTTCTTCTAACTCATAAATACGAAGTATTCTCTATAAAATACATGCTTATGTTTATATGTTGTGTGTTATTTTGAAATGAGTATTTATCGAATGTTTTATACATGTGTTGTGTTGTGTGTGTGTGTCTATATATATATATATATATATATATATATATATATCTACAAAGATGTTGGGTAGAACATGAATAGATAGTGGATGTGTGATGAAATAAAATGATGAGAGGCCTCAATGTTGCTGTTGATCTAGTCATCTATCGGAGTATGGATGACGACCACGGACTTTTTCTAGACAATCAAGTGGAACGCTGGCAGGTTTGTAACCTGTAGGTGTTGTGAACGATGTGTTCACCAGTGTACTCTATCCCCCTCATGGTTGTCTTTAGGACATCTATTGTCAAGGAAACCCCTTTGCAGTAATGTCCATCCCGATTAAAATCCTAGATTAGGTCCCTAGTAATAGATGTTATTTTAGGGACATAAAGTGAGGATAACAGGAATGGGTAATCGGGTTATTGTTAGTTGGTGAAATTAAATATAATTATTTATTGTGGGTTGAAAACCCTATATGCTCACCAGGCTCCCAAGCCTGACCCACTCAATTTTATTTGTATTACAGGTAGTGGCGCGAGAGCATAAGTTGGACAACTTGTGAAGATATTTTGTTTATAGGCCAGTAGTTGTGTATAACTGTTGTAAGGCTTATAATATGCCGTTTATGCTTTTGGTCTGTATCGGAACATGACATCCTGAGTTTTGTTATATATAAAAATACATTTCTTTAAGGAATGCTTTGATAAATTTTATTTATCATATTTTGTTTTGGGAACAAATTCCACAACTCTTTTAAATCAAAGGATTACTCTGAAAATTATTTTAAAAGCATAAATTAAATCGGTCTTTTCTGGTCATGATTTTGGGGATGTCACAACATCCAACTTGTCGAGTTGCTCTGACATTATGAATGTAAATTAATTTAATTATACATGGGAGTCGGGATGTTACAGAAGCTCTACATTGAGCGTATATCATAGTGTTATGTTACGTATAGCACCAGAAGATTGACTTTTGACAAAATAGACTATTGGTCAAGTGGAGTGGGTCCTAGTCTTGGAAGGGAAAAATAGAATTTTTAGCCTAAGAAGGGTTAGCTATAGACCAAGACCCTTGAATATGGATTATTACCTTAATTTATTATTAGGGTTTTATTATGTATATGATTAGTGTGAGGAGTTCTAGTATCAGCAAGTCGAGTGTGAGATTTGTCTGTTTGCGGATTGAGGTGGGTCTTCTCACTATATTGTGTAGCATATTAGTTGTCTTTATGACTCTTTCATTTGTATGTTAGGTTTGGCTCATTGATATGTTGGGTTGGGCCCATTGATATGATGTGCTAGGCCCGTTGGTATGTTGGGTTGGGCTCGTTTGTATGTTGGGTTGGACCCACTGTATGGTATGCGGTATTTTGGGGAACTCACTAAGCTTTGTGCTTATGTTTTAGTGGTTTAACATTTCAAGGTACTTCCGTTTCTAAAGGGAAGGATTTGGCTTGACTGCACAACATTTCCCTATGATTTTCCGCATTAATAACTATTGTTTTACGATGATATTTGAGATATATTTATGTGATGTTTGGTTTTGGAACAATTGATTTATAGGTTTGATGGATTAAAAAAATATTAGTAATTTTTTAGAAGTTACAAGTTGATGATGAGGTGCAAAATATGGATCTACAGAGCTTGGAGCTCCCAAATGCTTCTCCAATGGACTCTTGCTTCAAGAACGCACACAACCCCACAATTAGGATTTTGGTGTTGCGCAGCTTCACTCACTATAATTAGCTCCATGCTCAGCGTAGGGGATTAAACCCTCACATGATATCCTTTAAATACGCTCAGTGTAGGAGGCTGTCCTATGCTTACTGTAGGGCACCAAAATGCAAGAATAGCAAGATTGAACTTAAAAAATTATACCTGAGAATACGGGTGTTACACTTCTCCCCTTGCTGCAAATAATTTATAGTAATTCTCCTTCATCTCCTCTCGGGATCCCACGTCCACTTAGAACCCTTTCGGTGCTGCCATTACACCTTTACCAAACCCACCACTTTGTTGCGCAAGGTCTTTGTCCTTCTGTCGGGGATCACAATCAGTCTCTCTATATAGTTCAGGCGCACATAAACCTGATTTTCATCTAAGGGAACCACTGCAGATTCATTAGCTAAACACTTCTGTAATTGAGAGACATGTAATGTGTTGTGGATCTGGCTAAGCTCATCAGACAAAACCAACCGACACACAACCTTGCCCACCCGGATGATAATCCCAAAGGAACCAATATACCGAGGGCCCAACTTTCCCCGCTTCCAGAACCGGATGACACCATTCCAAGGTGACACATTTAGAAGCATATAATCTCTGACCTGAAATTCGAGGTCTGAATGTCTCCAGTCAACATAACTCTTTTGGCGACTCTGCGCATGTAACACCCTAATTTTTTCAAACTTAAAAAAAGTTTTCAAATGTTATGGTTATAAAAATCATTACGGGTGTTAACACAAATTTAACAAAAACAAGCCCCACAAAAACATTTATGATTAAAACATTGGGTGTTACCATTAAGCATCATAAAAACCATAACAAGCAAATAAGAATTATATCAATATCATTTAAAAAAAGAACTTAATAAGTTCCACTCTTGTAGCATCCCAACCGTCAGGTATCATTATTATTCCTTTTAGATTTTCATTTTTAAGGTCTACTCGACGAGTTGACGCTGTGACTCGTCGAGTAGCAGCAGGCCAGGACATGTCATTTAATGAGTGACTCATCGAGTCGGCATGGGGGACTCGACGAGTAGGAGCTGGCAGTGGAAAACCCTAAATTTCAGGGTTTTTGCACCCCTATATATTGGATCATTAGCGCCTCCCACTGTCCTCTATCACCCCTTGAGAGCCAGAAACCCTAATTTTCGTGAGTGTGAGCATGGAGAGTTTTGGGAGTTTTGAGAAGTGAATTTTGTGAAGGATACTTGTAGATCAAGAGGCTAGCATCAAGGATTTCGTGTGGATCCCGAATCCACTCAAGCTTGTGCACGTTTTGGGAGGTAATAAGCTGTTACCTTAACCTATTTTCTTTTAGAATCATTCATATGTGGAGGCTAGGGCTTTCTTTGGTTATTCATTGAGGGATTTTGTTATGGAAGCTAGATCTGAAGCTGAAACTTCAGATCTGAACCTTTTCTGAGTCCTAAGTCCATAAAGTTTCCAGCTCTTGCAAGGATGAGACTCTCCTAAGGTGTAAAGCTCCATTAGAAACTTAGATTGGTCATTTAGAACCCTTAGGGCCTTGCATGCACGTAAAGTTTGCAACTTTACGTGATAAACATGCCCTAGAAGCTTGGATCTGCAATATCGAGCTGCTGCATGGCTTAAAAAGCGTCTGTATGGATGATGGACTGAAGGGAATCGGCGAGTCGCAAGGTCGACTTGGCGAGCCACATGAAGATGGCCATGTACTCGACGAGTTGGATGAACAACTCGACGAGTCCGTTGAAGATTGCCTTGAACTCGACGAGTCGTTCGAAGACTCGGCGAGTCGGCTAGGGTTCCTCCCAATCCCTGAACACGTATGAACTCGACGAGTTAAAGGGGAACTTGACGATCCAATCAAGGATTTTATGACTTCTCGAGTTCAGGGAGGACTCGACGAGTCGGTAAGCTACACTCGACGAGTCGAGTCAACATGTACTATTGAATTTGACTATGGACTTTGACCTTGACCTAGAGTTGACCAGTTGACTTCTGAGGGTATTCTGGTAATTTGGAGATTTATGAAAAAGGGGTTTTATGGTAACTATCGGTGGTGAAATTCGTGTTGGTGATCCAAGAGTAGAGCTTTCTAGTTCAGACGACAATTACGAGGTGAGTTATCCTCACTATACTAATGGGTCTAAGGCACCAAGGCTGGACCATTGGATATGTTATCCTATCAGTGTTAGATGTTGAATACGAGTTGGTGTTGCATGCTAGTGGTTATGCCAGTTAGGTAGAATTGTAGGACTACCTGTGATGTTATATGATCATTGCATGTTCAATAGTTATGTTATATGTTATGTGGGTTAGCTTGAGGTTGTACTGCTCCATGCTGAGCCAACAAACCCTAGGGTATTCCAGATATGAGCTGAGGGCCCGGTAGGCATTCCAGACTCGTACTGAGGGCTCGATGGCATTCTAGATACGAGTTGAGGGCCCGGTAGGCATTCCAGACTCGTACTGAGGGCCCATGGGTAGTCCAGCTTGTAAAGTTGTGGACCATTACATGCTGTTTCAGATTGTTATGATATGTTATTGTTGATATGGTTATGTGGACTGTATGTGTATCGGTATTTTGGGGGTAACTCACTAAGCTTTTAGGCTTACAATTTCAGTTATTGTTTCTGGTACATCAGGGGATCGCGGCAAGGCGAAGGCGTGGTCGTACAGCTCCTCATATTATGTTTATGTTTTCTGGGAAAACTCTGATAATTAATATTTTGAAAAAAAAGTTGTAATGTTTTGATGAACTTGAAATGTTTTTAAAAGTTTAAATTGGTTTGAAATTTTGGGTGTTAGAAGTTGGTATTAGAGCCTTGGTTTGAGTGAATTGGAGGAACATTCATGTGAATCCAATCTCAAATCAAGGAAAGATTTTCAATATGGTTTTAAATGCTTTTCAAAATAAGTAAAGGAGGATGCAGGGTGTACGATCAGCCGGAGCCAGTAAGTAGAACCCAAAATACAATACAGTTACTTGATTATGTGATATGTTAGAACAACATGCTAGAGGTAGGCTAGGGATCTTCAGGAACTACGTGATAGAATTGTCTGTTTATATGATGCCTGCTAGCCTAGGGTTTTCTTTATATGAAATTGACATCATTACTGTAGTTGCTCAGTGTATGCATTGTGGTTATACGTAATTAAGATCTTATAGCCTGAGAATGTTTGATTTAGCCTTATGTTCTGTTCTTGTTTGATTGGGAGCTTAGGGTAGGATTGGATATTCGAAAGTCTATAGGGTCCATCATTATGTATGGCTAGCATACACTAGTGCTGCATGGTTGGTGAAAGTTTCATGGATGGGTGGGATGTGAGAGGCCGGAAGGTCAGTTATGAGATATTTAGCATTCCTCTAGGAGTGAGGATTGAGTGCTCGCTATGTTGTGTATTCAGTTAGGGCGTTGTGGTGATACTTGAGACAAATATAGGTAGGTGTGGAAGGTAGTAGGGGCCCATACTACTGAAAGCATAGGACCCATACGTGTAGCAAGGAAGTCATAACCCCTAGGGTGAGTCAAAAGTTGGCTCCCAGATATTTATGTGGATTATCTGACATCTTGTGGTATGTTTTAGAATGGTGATGACGAGAAGCTTTGTGGATGGATCCGGTTCAGGGTCAGGATCAGGAAACAGAGGCCAGGAAGGGCCAACAACACTTGAGCAGGTGGTGCAAATGAGTACATAGGAGTTGGATGCTAGGATTTGGGAGATCCTACATGATGAGGTTGATGTGGTGTTCCAGGCACAGCTGCCGGAGATGTTCGGGTCGATTAAGACCGCCACGGTGGAGTATTTTGATGAGCGCTACACAACCCTTGCATAGACAGCCGCCGCAGCAGCTGCATCAGTTGTATCTGCGGCAGGGGGAGGATTTGGTAGGGGTTTTTAGTACCGGGACTTCGATAACACGAAGCCCCCTACTTTTGATGGGACGCAGGATCCCATTAAGGCTATGAGATGGATTTCAGATGTGGATGGGTGTTTCTTCACTTGCTCGTGTCCTACTGACCAGCAGGTCAGGTGTGCTCTGAACCTGCTTAGGTCTGGGGCCAAGGACTGGTGGAGACTTCTAACTGGGTCGTACACTGATGATTAGAGAGTTGTTGTTACTTGGGAGCAGTTCAGTAACATGTTCCGCGCCCGTTACATTCCGCGGGTTGAGCGGGAACGTTTGGAACAGGAGTTTCTGAGTTTGAGACGGGATGGGGAGTCGGTGACAGAGATCGCCCGGATGTTCATTGAGAGGGCGATGTTTTGCCCGGAGTTTGCTTCAGAGTAGGATTAGATGACCCGTTATCTGAGCATGCTCAAGACGAATATCTGTCAGTTTGTGTCTACTCGGCGATGTGATACTCTTCTAGAGTTAGAGGAGGCCGCCAGATGGCGTGAGTTGGAGATTGAGTAGCAGTTGAGAGAGCAGCAGGCCCTGACACCATCTCAGCTGGCACCGAAGCGGTCTAAGACCGCTGATACTAGGACCGGTGGTCAGCAGAGCCGCACTTGTGGGAAGTGTGGCAAGGATCATTCTGGTGTGTGTCGAGTTGGTAGTGGGTTCCACAGGTGTGGCAAGGAGGGGCATTACACGAAGGATTGTCACCAGGCCGCCACATTTCAGGGTACGAGGTTATGTTATCACTGCGATCAGGTTGGCCACATGAGGGCCAACTGTCCACTACTTTCCGCCAAGTCGACACAGGCTCCTGCACTAGCTACGTTGAGGATTACCGATGGGAGGCAGGGTAGAGCAGAGCCTCCAAAGGCTCAGGGACGCACATTTCAGCTTACGGCCGAGGAGGCCAAGGCAGCACCAAATGTGGTTGCTGGTATGTTTCTATCCTTTATCTCATTTACTATATCTGCTATATGCTTATCTTTTGTACCTGTGATTAGGTACATTTCTAGTGAACTCCTTGCCTGCTTTGGTTTTGTTCGACTCGGGGGCGAGTCGGTCTTTTGTATCTCATACTTCTAGCAGCAAGTTTAGAGTGCCAGTAGGCGAGCTAGAGTGTCCGTTGCGAGTCTCTATCGCCAACGAACACGGGGTTTCTGCTACTTCGATCTACCGAGGGTGTGAGATGAAGATCTTTGGGGCACCTTTTCCGATAGACTTGATTTCGATTCCCATGATAGATGTATGCGTGATTGTGGGAATGGACTGGCTCAGCCATTTCGGTGCCATGATTGATTGCGAGGGTCAGCAAGTAGTGGTTCGAACCCCAAGTGGGGGAGAGTTGATTGTATATGGTGAAGGCATCAGAGTGGGATCAGAGTTTTGTTCAGCCGTCAGGGCTCGGCATTTCATTTAACACGGATATGTGGGTTATTTAGCGTATGTGGTGGATACGCGGGTCAGGGATCAGACTCCAGTTTCAGAGGTTCTGGTGGTCAAGGAGTTTGCTGATTTGTTCCTGGAGGAGTTACCCGGAGTGCCTCCAGAGAGGCAGGTCGAGTTCAACATCGACTTAGTGCCAGGAGCGGCCCCTATTGCCAAGGCGCCGTACTGATTAGCACCACCAGAGATGCAGGAATTGTCATCACAACTGCAGGAGCTGCTGGGAAAGCAGTTCATTCGTCCGAGCAGTTCTCCATGGGGAGCACCGATACTCTTCGTCAGGAAGAAAGATGGTTCGCACCGGATGTGCATTGACTACCGGGAGTTGAACAAGTTAACGGTGAAGAACTATTATCCACTCCCGAGGATATATGATATTTTCGATCAATTGCAGGGTGCGTCATGGTTTTCCAAGATAGACTTGAGGTCTGGATATTACCAGGTTAGAGTGAGGGAGGAGGATGTGGAGAAGACCACGTTTTAGACGCGTTACGGACATTATGAGTTCGTGGTGATGCCGTTTGGGCTCACCAAAGCGCCAACAGTGATTATGGACTCGATGAATCAGGTCTACAGGCCAATGCTCGATCGTTTAGTTATTGTGTTCATAGAAGATATCTTGGTGTATTCCAAGACCCGATAGCAGCACGAGGAACATCTACGGGAGTTACTGGGAGTTCTGAGAGGGGAATGGTTGTATGCTAAGTTCTCGAAGTGTGTGTTTTGGTTACGAGAGGTCCAATTCCTCAGACACCTCGTTAACCAGGAGGGGATTTTGGTTGATCTGGCCAAAATCGAGGCAGTTATGTAGTGGGAGGTTCCGAAATCTCCCTCGGACATCAAGAGCTTTTTGGGATTAGCGTGATACTACCGGAGATTCATTTAGGATTTCTCCAAGATTGCGGTACCCCTCACTCGTCTGACGAGGAAGGGGTGGATTTCCGGTGGGGACCTGAGCAGCAGAGGGTGTTTGAGATCCTCCGACAGTGACTGTGTGAGGCCCCAGTCTTGACTCTTCTGGAAGGATTCGAGGATTTTGTGGTGTTCGGTGATGCGTCCATCACGAGACTAGGGCAGTCCTCATGCAGAGGGGACGGGTGATAGCTTATGCATTGCGGCAGTTGAAGCCGCATGAGACGAAGTATCCTACTCATGATCTGGAGTTAGGGGTGGTGGTTTTCGCCCTCAAGATATGAAGACATTACCTATATGGGGTCCGTTGCACCATATACACGGACCACAAGATCTTGAGACATATTATGGATCAGCCGAACCTGAACATGAGGCAGCGCAGGTGGCTGGATGTAGTCAAGGACTACGATTGCGGGATCCTTTACCACCTTGGTAAAGCAAATGTGGTTGCGGATGCTTTGAGCCGCAAGCCAGTTGGGTCTTCCACCCCAACGGTATGTATGAGGATAGTAGTGGACTCTCCGTTGGTGAGTCTGATAAGAGATGCCCAGGTTGAGGGCATGCGACCGAAGAATTGGAAGCTGGAAAAGATCAAGGGTGAGAATACCCGGTTTGAGCAGTATAGTCGGGGATTATTGACCCGATGCGGCCGAGTTTGAGTTCCGATGACTGGTAGGGTTAGGCAAACGGTTATGGAGGAGGCTCATAAGTCCCACTTCTCTATTCACCCGGGGGCCACCAAGATGTACCGAGATTTGTGTTTGAGCTACTGGTGGCCGTGTATGAAGCGCGAGATCGTTTGGTACGTCGAGAGGTGCTTGACCTGTAGGATGGTCAACGCTGAGCATCAGAGGCCGCATGGCAAGCTGCAACCCCTGGAGATTTCCATGTGGAAATGGGAACATATCAAGATGGATTTTATCATAAAGCTGCCAAGGGCGGTGAAGGGGTTTGATGACATTTGGGTAATCATGGATCGATTGACCAAGAGTGCCCATTTCTTGGCCATACAGGAGAGTTCATCGGCCGATAAGTTGGCCGATGTGTACGTCCGCGAGATCGTGGCTCGCCATGGGGTTCCGGTCTCCATTGTCTCCGACCGGGATGTTAGATTTACCTCCCGTTTCTGGCAAAAGTTCCACGAGGAACTGGGCATGCAGTTGCACTTCAGCACAACATTCCATCCGCAAACTGATGGTCAGAGTGAGCAGACCATTCAGACCCTCGAGGATATGTTGAGGGCATGTGTCATTGATTTTGGTGGGAGCTGGGATTCCCACCTAGCGCTTGCAGAGTTCGCCTATAACAACAACTATCATTCCAACATTGGCGCCATGCCTTTCGAGTTGTTGTATGGGCAGAGATGCCGCACCCCGGTTTGTTGGGGTGAGGTTGGTCACAGGGTGATGGGTTGGACGGAGGTAGTCTTGCAGACTACCGAGAAGATTCAGCAGACTAGGCAGCGGCTGCAGACCGCTCAGAGTCGTCAGAAGAGTTACGCCGATCGGCGCTGATCCGAGCTAGAGTTTCAGGTCGGTGACATGGTACTCCTGAAGGTCTCGCCCTGGAAGGGCGTGATCCGCTTCAGGAAGAGGGGAAAATTGGGTCCCCGATATATTGGGCCGTTTAGGATCATTGCCAGGGTTGGCAAGGTGGCTTACAGGTTAGAGCTACCGGAAGAGCTTAGTCTGATCCACATCACTTTCCACGTTTCGCAGCTGCGAAAGTGCATCATGGATCAGGAGGCGGTGGTGTCGCTGGATGATATTCAGGTCGATGAGTGCCTGAATTACGTGGAAAGGCCTGTGGCCGTACTGGAGAGAAGGGTGAAGATTATGAGGAACAAGGAGGTACCTTTGGTGAAGGTACAATGGGAGCATCGGAGAGGGTCCGAGTGGATGTGGGAGCCAGAGGTGGAGATGCACACTACCTGAAGTTATTCGTTACAGCAGACTTCGAGGACAAAGTCTAAGTTAAGTGGGGGAGAATTGTAACATCCCAACCGTCAGGTATCATTATTATTCCTTTTAGATTTCATTTTTTAAGGTCTACTCAACGAGTTGACGCTAGGGGTGCATACGAGCCAAGTTACTTGTGAGCTACTCGAGATCGAAACGTTAAAAGCTCGACTCGAGATCGATTTTAAACGAGCCCGAGCCGAGCTCGAGCTTAATATTAGGCTTGTCTATTAAACGAGTTCGAGCTCGAGCCTCTATTACTTGGCTCGATAAGGCTCGCGAGCCTAAACGAGCCTAAATATATATAATAAAAAAATTTATTTTTATTTTTACATATTAAAATAAATAATAATTTAATAAATATCATTTTAGGAAATTAGAGTATACTGTATACGAGCTGAGACCAAACCGAGCCCGAGCCCGAGCTCGTATAATACTTAACGAGCCGATCTCGAGCTTTATACCACAAGGCTCGAAACGATCCGAGCTCGAGCTCGAGCCTATAAATATTTAAACGAGCCAAGCCCAAGCCTGATCAGGATCGAGCTCGACTCGGCTCGTTTGCAGCCCTAGTTGACGTTGTGACTCGTCGAGTAGCAGCAAGCCAGGACACGTCATTTAATGAGTGACTCGTCGAGTCGGCATGGGGGACTCGATGAGTAGGAGCTGGTAGTGGAAAACCCTAAATTTCAGGGTTTTTGCACCCTTATATATTGGACCATTAGCGCCTCCCACTGTCCTCTATCACCCCTTGAGAGCCAGAAACCCTAATTTTCGTGAGTGTGAGCTTGGAGAGTGTTTGGAGCTTTGAGAAGTGAATTTTGTGAAGGATACTTGTAGATCAAGAGGCTAGCATCAAGGATTTCGTGTGGATCCCGAATCTACTCCAGCTTGTGCATGTTTTGGGAGGTAATAAGCTGTTACCTTAACCTCTTTTCTTCTAGAATCATTCATATGTGGAGGCTAGGGCTTTCTTTGGTTATTCATTGAGGGATTTTGTTATGGAAGCTAGATCTGAAGCTGAAACTTCAGATCTGAACCTTTTCTGAGTCCTAAGTCCATAAAGTTTCCAGCTCTTGCAAGGATGATACTCTCCTAAGGTGTAAAGCTCCATTAGAAACTTAGATTGGTCATTTAGAGCCCCTAGGGCCTTGCATGCACGTAAAGTTTGCAACTTTACGTGATAAACATGCCCTAGAAGATTGGATCCGCAATATGGAGCCGCTGCTTGGCTTAAAAAGCGTCTGTATGGATGATGGACTGAAGGGACTCGGCGAGTCGCAAGGTCGACTCGGCGAGCCACATGAAGATGGCCATGTACTCGACGAGTTGGATGAACAACTCGACGAGTTCGTTGAAGATTTCCTTGAACTCGACGAGTCGTTCGAAGACTCAGCGAGTCAGCTAGGGTTTCTCCCAATCCCTGAACACGTATGAACTCGACGAGTTAAAGGGGAACTTGACGATCCAATCAAGGATTTTACGACTTCTCGAGTTCAGGGAGGACTCAACGAGTCGGTAAGCTACACTCGACGAGTCAAGTCAACATGCACTGTTGACTTTGACTATGGACTTTGACCTAGAGTTGACCAGTTGACTTCTGAGGGTATTCTGGTAATTTGGAGATTTATGAAAAAGGGGTTTTATGGTAACTATCGGTGGTGAAATTCGTGTTGGCGATCCGGGAGTAGAACTTTCTAGTTCAGACGGAAATTGCGAGGTGAGTTATCCTCACTATACTAAGGGGTCTAAGGCACCAAGGTCGGCTCATTGGATATGTTATCCTATCAGTGTTAGATGTTGAATACGAGTTGGTGTCGCATGCTAGTGGTTATGCCAGTTAAGTAGACCTGTAGGACTACCTGTGATGTTATATGATCATTGCATGTTCAATAGTTATGTTATATGTTATGTGGGTTAGGTCAAATGTTTTTCTGAAATAAAAGATAAAAGTTCCATTTTATGGTTATTAGTTTTACAACAACAAAGGAGATTAGTTTTTTTTTTTTTTTGAAACGGCAAATACCAAGCGGAAGCCCTTCCACCTTTTACAGCGGAAGCCCGGGTTCGAGCTCCTTTACAGGGCAAACCCTCACCCTTTTTAATGGGATTCCAAAAGAAAATTCCCCATGAGTTGCCACCAACGGGAGTCGAACTCTCCACCTTGTCCCTTAATGGTTATAAACACAACACCTCTTTCCCAACTGGGCTGGGCTTCATTGGTAGGTGATTAGTTGTACAACAATCTTTAAGAAACTTTTCTATGACAATTTACATTTTAAAAAAGATATAAATGCATTAAATTTATAATTAAATAATTACTAATTTTAAATGATTATGATATTTGCCAAATAAAAATATAAAACAATTGTTGATACGGTAGTGGAGATCCCTTTTGAAGGAGGGTTGATATTGCATTGCCATAGAGATAATTACAAAAGCTGATATGACAAATTTAAAAGAAGAATGACACATGGTCTAATTTCTAAGATGACAACGGGGTGAAAACTCATATCACACTGAGTTTTCATTGGGGTTCTCTTCTAATGCTTTCTGGATGTCATCCTGCATCATGGAACAACATCAGATCAAACCCAAATCACATATTTCTATGAAATGTTTAGTGTATATATATATATATATATATATATATATATATATATATATATATATATATATATATATATAACAAGAAACATATGGTGTGTAATGTAGTAGTGTACCTCAAGGCTGGATGGTTCGGTCCTTGGGCCAACTCGACGTATTACTTTGCCTTTCTTACTAATTAGAAACTTCGTGAAGTTCCATTTGATGGTTGTGCCCATATATCCACCACCTCCATTTGCTTTCAAATACTTGAATAATGGTGCTGCTTCAGTGCCATTCACTTTTACCTGGTTTCTTAAACAAGCAAACATATGAAAACAAACCCCAGGAATTTAACATGAGGATGAAAAGTGAAATGGATGAATGAACGAAAACAATTTACTTTTCCAAAAATTGGGTATTCAGCACTGAACCTCTCACAGACAAACTGGACTGTCGCTTCTATCGGCCCTGGTTCTTGCTTCAAGAACTGATTGCAAGGGAATGCCAATATCACAAAACCTGATTCAAGATTTTGCTTCAGCTTCATAACTTAGGCTTTGAAACCTAATCAGGTCAGCTGAAGTTTCATAACGTAAAGTAGCCTTCTAGTTTTGATGCTTTATAGTCTTGTGAAGTACAAGAAACAGGTGTTTGGATGTGAATATCTGATTATGATTGTGACTTCAAAAATCATAATCAAGAAACCATTGATTGGATTAATGATGGTGATAGTATGTGATTTTACATCTATTATTGGTCATTCTGTTGTGTATGAAATTCAATGACAAGCAATATCTCGGATACAATTACTTACGGAATGATACTAAAAAGTGGGTATGAGCTTATACCTTTATCCTTGTATTTCCTGTAAAGCTCGGTAAGTTGGGTGTAATTCGAATTGGTTAATGCGCTGTTGCATTATAACCAAAAACTGATTGATCAGAAACGAAATCCAATATGAAAACAAAAACTCAACATTCAAACCCTCAAACAAAAATGAACATACTAATTAAACACGCATTATGCAATACGATCGAAAAGGATAATAGGAATATTATAGAAACAACCATTTTGAAGCAACATTGACGATAAGCAGAACTTTCCCATCGTAGATGCTAAGATCCACGTCCTTTCCACTGCTATCCTGCATCTCAAATTCAACGAATTTAAAATCGAATGCGTCCGGTTTCACTTTCAATGCCTTTCAAAATCGCATGAATATGAACCCACATTCCACGAATTTCAAATAGAATGATCTAGTTTCACTTATAATGAATTTCAAATCGTATGAATCTTAATTGAAATTTGAAAATTTAACGATTTGACAATCGATGATTATGGAAAAATACCTTTACTGTGAAATCATGAACTGATGAATTGTCATAGACAGAGGAAGTGGCACCCATTTTTGGATTTCCGATGATTTTTGAAGAAGAAGTAGATGATCGATCATTTTGAGAATGAGAAGCAGAAGCCACCAATTTTCTAGATTTGTAATTTGTATCGACAAACAGCTCCGATTCTCCCGCGACTGATATATTCTTCAGACAAAACTACAAAAATGGTCCCTTTATGTCAAAAAATAACATTTTTGTCCAAAAAGTTTTGGACTAGCTTTGAACTTTGATTTTGTTGCGGGATTGATCCAATTTTCTTTGAATTTTTTTATAATGACGATTTTGCCCTTATTTTTTTTAAATATTTTATTTATTTAAATACTTTTTTGATTAAAAAAAATAAAAACAAAATTTCATTTTATTACAATAATTAAAAAAAATACCATTATCCCTATTCTTCTCCATATCTCTCTTTCTCTTACAACAAAAAAGAAACACTTTTCAGTCTGACTCTCTCTCTCTCTCTCTCTCTCTCTCTCTCTCTCTCTCTCTCTCTCTCACACACACACACACACAATGTGGTGTTATCTCTAAATCTATGTTGTCGAATCTATGTCAGTCGTAACTCAACATCTTTGTCGGAGAAGAAGCGATGGTTTCATCATCGAAGTCGTTGTTGTTTGTAGATGACTGACGACGACAAAAACCTAGCTCTTCGTATCAAGATTCGTTTTCTCCGGTAGTGGGAATCGATCAAGGAATCTGAGGGTTTTTCTAGAAGCTTTTCCTGATCGGAGATTGGTGGTGGTGGAGACGACGGGGGGATGATTCATCCTAATCGAAGTCTTTACTGAAAAATCGATGGTGGTAGTGGTTTTGACATGTGGTGGCATTCAACAAGAAGGATGGCCGAAGAAAGAGGGTGACGGCTCCGGTGGCATTCGTCTTTGTTTTTTCAGATCGAACCTAAGAAGGACGACTGCTGCTAGAAAATCGACCATAGACGTTGGTGACGAACAGATCCGGTGACACAGGCGAAGTCACCGTCGTCTTTTTTTTTTTTCATATCTATGAAAATCGATGGAGGACCAACTGGTCGTTGCCGGTAAAACGATAGTGGTGGTGGTGTTGAACTGGTGGCGATGGTTTACAGATGGTAACAATGGTTTCTAACTGGTAGTGATGGTTTTCGATAGGTGGTGGTGGTGGTTGTTGTTTATATTATACTTCTGTCGAGATAAGAATATATACGTGGACGATCAAACAACAAAAATACATATAAAATAGTTAGGTGGCCCAAAGTCAGTCATAACAAACTTATGACTGAGTTTGGTAGTAATTTGATGAAGGAGACCTACAGGCGGAGCTATGAGAATAATATCATAAACATATAATAATACGTAAGTTGTCACCTTATATGTGTGTATGATGAATAGGGATGAATTTGTGCGACTGTGTTGCAATCCAATTGTTAGAGCATGTTGATCAAAGCGATGATACCATGATCGCAGGGAGGGGGGGCTGTTTGAGGCCATATAACGAGCGTTGAAGATGACAGACATGTTCGGGAAATTGACAGTCTCATAATCCAGGTGGTTGGTGCATATATACAGTTTCTTGAAGATTACCATGAAGGAACACATTCTTCACATCAAGCTGGTGGATGGGCCAATGTATGGATATGGAAATGCTCAATACTATGTGAATAGTGGCCAGTTTGCTACAAGTCTTGCCTTATAGCGAGATAGAATGCCATCTACATTAAATTTATAACAAAACAACCACATAGATCAGACAATATTGACCCCCAAGGGTCGTTGAACAAGTGTCTAAGTCCCATTCGAGATAAGTGCATTATACTCTTCATGCATGGCATAATGCCAGTATAGGTCCTCAATATCCTAAACATGCAACCGTGGAATGGGAGATAGAGTGGAGACATGAAGGTTGAGTTTGTGAATGGGTTTGGCAATTCCTCTCTTAGACCGTGTTTGCATACGAAAAATGTGGGGAGGAAAGGGATCGAATTCAATTGAGACCAAAGGTGAAGGAGAGGAGTGTGGACTCTTGGTTTGAGAGGGTGGGGTGGAGGAGGTTTGACGTGTAGGAGGGGGAGACTTGGAGTTGTTCTGGTTTGGGTTGGTGGAGGGGTTAGTTTGTTGGTTTGTGATGTGTATGCAGAAGGGTGAGGGTGTATTGTGAGTGTCCCCAAGAAATATGTATAATTATAGGTCGTTGGGGGTAGCATATTGAAAGGGAAAGGTAGTTTCATACAAAATGACATGGGGAGAGAAAATGATTTTGCAGGTAGATAATTGAAGGCATCGATACCCTCGATGGTTAGCGGGATACCCAAGGAATACACATGGGGAGGATCGAGGTTCATGTTTGTGGGATGTGGTGAGACGGGGAAAGCTTAGGCACCTGAAAATGCGAAGGTGGTTGTAAGTTGGGTGAGTTTTAAATAAACGGATGTAGGGGTTTCATTTTTTATGGATATGGATGGAAGAATATTGAGGAAATGTGTGGCCATGTGATGGGCTTCTACCCAATACGTGGGAGGGATATTGATGTAGTGTACAAAAACAAACAAAGATAAATAAGAGTGAACTTGTTGATTCTAAAAGAATAACCAGACAATCTCTTCAAAACCACGTTGATTCTACAAATACCATGGAATTGACTTCAAAATCTAGATTAACACACACAAAATTTTGGGAGAAAACTGAAAGTTCATAAAACTGATCATCAACCATGCAAATTACATCAGAAATATTTAAATAAGAAGTAGAAATTAACATAGATCTCTAAAGGTCCATGTGCCAAATACAAACCCAAAAACAAAACCCAAAAGTTAAAGGAAAATAACAAAATTATTCATAATTCCATTTAGAAAGCGATTTTCAGACTCAAAGTTGGGTAAGTCCCCTTTGGATACTTATCACGACGTACTCCTCATTCCAAGCTTTGATTTGGCTGGTTGTAGGCCCAAAATGGAGCCTCGTAGCCAAAGTTATGGCAAAATCCGTGAAGCCCCGTAACCTGGGTTTTATGAACACAATGTTTTACGTTAATTAAAAATGAAAAGTTTTTTTTTGAAAATGGGATGTTACATTTGGACTGCAACAGTTTCCACGTCGTGGCCATCCTCTTGACACGATGTTGCAACCAAGCCAGACACGATCTTCATTAAATGACGTGGCCTCGTCGTGTTGACCTTTTCACCACATCGCGACATATGGTTTTCCCAAAAACCTTATCTTTAAAATCATCGAGTCCTCGTCTAATCAATTCCGGGAAACAAGTGTTACATCTTTCCAAACAAAATCCTAAATTGCATCACTGCTATCCATCAATATCATTATTCCTTGCCACCTGAGAACCACTAGTCGTAGTAACTAACATCGGAGAAACCCTAGTGTTGCTATCGTTGACGCTGAGTAAATTCTCGTTTTCGTACTAACCATTGTTGTAATCCTCCACCTTTGTGAAACTCTAAAACATTTTCACTTCATCATCATTGAAAATTTTGTCATGTGATTGATTTCGTTCGTCGATTATTTCAAGCACTTCCCTAGTTTTGTCAAAGAACCATTTTTATTTTCTTTGTGGTGTATACTTATTCAAGTATTTGGGTACAGGGAAAAATACTCGAACCCAACGGGGCAGCCTGAAACCCGGACATTTGTGTTCGGGGAAATGAATGGTATATATATATATATATATATATATATATATATATATATATATATATATATATATATATATATATATATATATATATATCGTGAAGGAATAAAGCTTTCGTAATAATTTCTTTTAAAAGGTTTATATATCATAAGAATCATGTTTGGTGTGGAATGTGATACACACATCCAACAAATACGATTGTAATGGTATATATTAAATATGTTACCGTTTTATTATAGTTCGTTTAAATTATTAAGGTGTTTAGTAAACCCGATAAGATATCACAGACCTGATTCGAGTAGTTCTTGTTTGATTTTTAGAATTAAAAAAGACACAGCCAAAAGTGTATTTTTCTTAATTAAAAAGTATAGGGATCAAAATTATAAATAATCTATTTCTAAAAACTACATGGACCAAAAGTATAGTTTTCTAAATTAAAAACTACATAAACCAAAACTATAATTAATTTATTTCCTTAGAATTAATAATTATAGAGACCAAAAGTGTAAATTTCTAACTTAAAAGACTATAAACTAGAATTAATCTATTTTGTTAGTGTTAAAAACAAGGACTAAAATTGTACTTTTCTAAATTGAAAATTATTTCACCAAGTTTATAATTTTTTTTTTCATATTTAAAAAGATTATATATATATATATATATATATATATATATATATATATATATATATATATATATATATATATATATATATATAGAAGTAGGATCAAATGAGAACACCCAAAAGGTTGAGAACGCGAGAACAGATCTGAACCATTTAAAAAACTAAATCTAAGGTTATTATCGAATGAGCCATTTATGTAAAGTTTTAAAAGTTACTAGTATTAAAGTGTAACTTCAAATGGTGATAAGGGTATTATAGTAATTGGATCTTTACCACCGTTGTTTAATCTCTATAATTCCTCAATCACTCACTAATTTCCTTCCATTTCCCGTCTCTCTCTTCATCTCTCTCTGTAAACCTAGATAGGCCTCCACCCTACATCATTGATCCACCACCAAAAGGGAATTGATGAAGCCAAAAAAAGGAAAGGGAAACAAGATCTCCAAATTGATGTTGATCGAAGGAGAAGGATTCACGAACGGAGCAGGGATCAGGAGGCATAATCGATTGGGGAATGTTCGATCCTCGTCTGATCGAGTGACAATAAACGACTGATCTACTCATCATGGTGCAGAAGAGGCGTCGAAAATCGGAACTTAATTGGAGCAGCGTTTCGAAACCGAAAGACTCCTTTTTCTCGGGACTCCGGGAGCCTCGGGGCTTCCTTAGGGTGCTAGGGGGTTTTTCCTAGGGTTTAGGGGGTTAAAATGGGCTAGAGAGAGAAAGGAAATGTTGTGAAAAACTCGGAAACCTTCGCAGCCTTTTATAGGCGCTTAGCATCTCGGACTACGCTGCGCGTTCAGCAGCTACGCTGGGCGTAGTTCGGATGGGGTTGCCAGCTCGCACCAGCTGGCTCGCACTTCGGAAGAGGATAAGGACCGAGGGTAAGGCGAAGCGAGGCGACGTGGCGTGATCCAAAGGGCGCTCTGTGATCGGCGATGGACGGCTGCGATGAGGCCACGTCATCTATCTCGCATCAGATTTCGCAATTTCGAGTTACAACTTCAAAAATTCGTAACTTTCGCGTACGACCTCTGTTTTCGACGTTCTTTATATCCACGGAATCCTTGTTTCGACCACTACAACTTAATATAAAGATAACAGGCTTATCTCACACTTTGATTTTGACGCTTATTTTTATTCTTTATTAATTATACATTTATAATTAAATAATAAACACATAAACACACATAATTCACATAGTACTCAAATATTTCAACTTTATTACTTCAAAAAGAGTTACAATAGTTGACCTAGACTATTACATTGACAAAAATGCTTAGCCCTGAAACCCGGGCGTTACAACAGACTCGGCGAGTCCAAGACAATCTTCTAAGGATGAAGATGAACTTGACGAGTTGTTCATACAACTCGGCGAGTCAAGGACAGGACCTATGTATCAGTTGATGATGAACTCGACGAGTTGTTCATACAACTCGGCAAGTCGGATGAGGATTCAGTTGATGTTCATTTAGAAGGAAAACTCGTCAAGTCATCGCCTAACTCGACGAGTAGAGGCGGGTATGAGGTCTAATGGAAGGATAGGGACTCGGCGAGTTGGCAAGCCAACTCGGCGAGTCATGTCAACTTGAAGTTGACTTTGACTTGGTCAGGGGTAAAATGGTCATTTTACCCTAAGAACAATTAGTAGTGTATGACTAAGTGTTTTGTGGGAATTTTAGCCGGAGGATTTCCGGAGCAGCAGCGGCAGCAGTCAGAGGATTCCCGCACAGTTCGACAACTACTACGAGGTGAGTTACCTTCCAGTAGCGGTGGGTCTACGGCCACAATGCTGGCCCACCAGTAGGGATCGTATGTTAGATGTTTGTCTTTGTGATATTCATCTGTGTTGCTACTACCTAATATGTTATATGCTAGCGTGATATGATATGTGATAGTGATAGAGTTCGGTTGTTAGGACCAAATGGTAGGTTAGGCACCCCAAATATGCCTAACAGTATGTCATGATATGTTTAGTTGCTAGCATGATATGTTATATGAGATAGAGGTAGTAGGAGGGGGAAAAGTCTCCGAGATTCGGTTGTTAGTACCGAAGGGTAGGTCGGACACCCCATATATGTCTGACAATAGATTATGCTATGATATATGTGATAGTAGTAGTAGGGGGTGAAATAGTCCTTGAGGTTCGGTTGTTAGGACCGAAGGCTAGTCAGCATCCCAGAATGGCTCGACATGGGTAGGTCAGCGCCCCAGAATGGCTTGACATGGGTAGGACAGCACCCCATAATGGTCGCATGGGTAGGTCGGCACCCCAGAATGGCCGTACGGGTAGGTCGACACCCCAGAATGGTCGTACCGGGTAGGTCGGGCACCCCATAAATGTCTGGCAGTATGTATGTGATGTGATTGTATGGTATGTGGTGCGATGGGGGAACTCACTAAGCTTCGTGCTTACAGTTTTCAGTTTTGGTTTCAGGTACCTCTTCAACAAGGGGGAAGGAGCTGGCGCGGTAGCGGCGCATCATACACACGCTCTTTGTTTTCCGCACTGTGAGATATTCTGGGATTTGTACTCTGACATTATTATGTTTTGCGATTCAGTTTTTAGATACGAGACATGTTTTTATTAAATGATATGATCAGATGATATTTTGTTACAATTGTTTTTGTAACACCGAAAATTTCAAACAATTTTTCATTTAAAAATAATCGTTTAATTCTTAGAAACACTTGTTTAAAATCTCATTCATAATCGAATTACAAAACATGACTCCATTTTCACTTATATAGAAAACCAGGATCCTCAAAACATGACTCTTTCTCTGGTGTGTACAATCAAGCCGGTGCCGTCCTGTGGTCCTGAAAGAAACCTGAAACACATACATAAAACAAAACACTATAAGCACGAAGCTTAGTGAGTTTCCCCAAAATACCACACACAACACATATTAGCCACACGAGGCTCTAACTCTGTGGGTCCGTGGATCCTGCTCTGTGAACCCTCTGGTTCTAACTCTGTGAACCTTCCGGTTCTAACTGTAGGAACCCTCCGGTTCCAACTCTGAAAACATGCACAGCATAAATCACATAGAAATAATGCAGTACAACACATAACATACATAGCATACAAATACTTTGTCACATAACTCTGGTTACCTACTCAAGGTAAAGTATAGTGAGAAGACTCACCTGGCAAGCAGAAAGCAGATATCCCCACACTTGAATCTCGAACTCGCCGCCGCCTAACACGTAAGGCATATACTCTCATGAATATAACTCTCGAGACTAGAATCAACCCTCTCATGGCACCCTCTTAAGGGTAAAAGACTATTTTACCCATCTCTTGGCCCAAAGGCCACATCGCTGACCAAGCCCTAAAAGTCAACGGTCAACTCTTAGTCAAAGTCAAAGTCCTCAGTCAAAGTCAACCCTCCTGGTTGACCCTGCTCGCCAAGTCAACCCGCCGACTCGTCGAGTCCCCATGCTCAGAACTTCCCCAATCCGCGACTCAACTCACCGAGTCACCCCGAGACTCGCCGAGTCCCACAACTCTGAGTCCACTCGCACACAACTCACCGAGTCATCCCTTGACTCGCCGATTCTCGACTCAACCAGAAAATATTGGGACTCTTCGACAAGACTCGCCGAGTCCAACAGCAGACTCGCCGAGTCTAAGGCTATCTTCAACCTACTCGTCGAGTTGTTCATACAACTCGCCGAGTTCCAGGCCATCTTCATCCAACTCGCCGAGTTGTTCTTCCAACTCGTCGAGTTCCAGCTCATCATCAAGCAACTCGTCGAGTCCACCCATGTGACTCGCCGAGTACCACTGGTCTGAACTCATACAGAAGCATTCCAGGCCATGCAATTGATCCAAAACATAGATCTAGCCTCTTACAACTCATCCATCACGTAAAGTGGCAAACTTTACGTGAATCCAAAGAGATCTATGCATTTTCACTCTAGGGTTTGGGTTTGGGACAAAATAGCTCCATCAACCACTCACAAACAGGGACTTTCATGCATTCCAACCCTTCTCCATTCCAGATCTGAGGTAGCAACCTCAGATCTAACCTCTAAACTCCAATACATCCAAGGATATGGTCTCTAACACCCCCAAAACGATGCATCTAAGAAATAGCAGCTCAAAAACGAGATATTACCTCAAAGGAACGCCCCAACTGCAATGAAACTCGAATCCAAGCAAAGCCCCTTTGCTCCAAGCCTCTTACCCTTCATGATTTCCTCAACAATTGCTTCTCCAAGCTTCCAAATGCACTTGATCCACTCACACACAAGGGTTAGGGTTTCTGGACTTGAGGATTAGTAAGGAGGCTGGGGGAATGGATGTTATGCTCTTTATATAGGGCTCAACCCCGAGAATTAGGGTTTTCTCCACTCAGCGCCTACTCGCCGAGTCGGCCACTTAACACGCGACCAAGTCGCGACTCTACTCGTCGTGTCGCTCTTTCCCAATTTACTCTTTTAGCCCTTCAACTCTACTCTTGATATTTCAGGATGTTACAGTTTTGCAAATCACTTAATCAAAAATGAAAATTTTGGACGTGAAAACTGGGTCGTTACAGATCTACTCTAAATCGATCGACGAGTATTGGGCCAATGTGCCGATTTCCAAAGTGAATCTCGATTTCCAATGTGTTGTTTGAATCGCATACAGGTAATTCGATGCATAAATTGGATGTCAAATATTTGATACATAAATCGCATATAACTTATCTTCTTCCACTATTCGAGCAAATACTTGATTGCATATCGTCTTGGTTACAAATAGTCCATACCTACATCTAGATTCAAGAGGCGACTTTCTTTTGCATGTGTATGTTGCTCAGGTATGGTACTTTACTCATTTAAATCGACTAATAGGGGAAGAAGATAAGTTGTGCACATAAGGTGCTCGATGAAATGCCCGAATTCAGAAAACTGGAACTTGAATGCTTGTTTGATTATTTCTCAATCTTTTCTTCAATTTTTTTTTTCTGATGATATTCAATGAATGAAAATCAAAACTAACCTTTTGCTACACCCTCAATGACAAGCAAAAACAATAGAACATTCAAATTTATCTATATTTATGCAAACAAAACTACTTAAATATTTCTATCTGTTTGCCATTTGTTTTTTTCTTCCTTTTCTGCAATAATCATACATGAATATAGCTATAATTATACATGAATATAACTATAACCATATATACAAGCGTTTGTGAATAAATGAAGATGTATATATACATTCTCCATACATTATTATAGTTTGTGCATTGTTTTTTTTCTAATATCATTGAACTCATTTTACAGGCATGAATTTAAGAATAATAATGATCACAAGTGCCTTTGTTTTTTGGTGTGATGTTGGATACTAGCAGAAAATCATAAATCAAAGCTGGTTGAGTCTCACTCTAACTCATAGTAGTTGGATATAAGAGGCATATAGATCAAGAGGGTAGCATGAGACAATAAAAGCAAGATTTAGATGCACTACAAAAGGCAAAAAACACCAGCATCATTAATCGTTAATGATTACTAGCGATCCAAAGATCAAGAGGTAAGTGTTGAGTCCCTTTCATTAATGATTATAACACTTTGATGCATTAATGATTATACCACTTGATGTAGGTTTTGGATACTAAAGAAGATAAAAGAACCAACAAGATTACTCAAAGATATGGTTTTCAGTCTCACCAATTTATACTAACAGTACAAATAATATCATAACTATTTAAAAATTTTCATACTTCATAGACAATAGTCATTGATAAAAGGTTAAAACTGATGAATTAATCTAGTGATTTTTGTGTTAGGTCCATTGAGAAGAAATAAGGAAACAAAATAGCAATTGGAAGCAAATTTTCAAGAAAAGAGAGCTCGATGTTTCATATATGTATTCTTTTATGTTGATAGAAAAACAGCTAACTTATGTATTGTAATTTCATTTTTGATTAGAAGTATATTTCATTTGTGATTGAAATGTATTCAATATTGATTAAAGGTATTTGTATATTGGTTGAATAAATAATAATCAACATATATTCGTGTTTATCATTTTCTTTTAGATGTAATTTATGTACTATTTTGTTATATTCATTTGTGATTAAAACAATATCCATTTGTGATATTTGTGAATAATAGTGTATATTTATTTGTGATTGTGAATAGAAGTGTATTAAAATGAGATCGTAAATAAAATAGGATTCATTTGTGATTTGAGGCATACTGATTTCCTTTTAAAGAAAAAGAAACGATCATAAATTATTTTTCGGAAAAATCATCATGAAAAAAAAATTATATATATTCCATTAACTAAAAAGAACTATTAATTTTTTTAGGTAATTAAAATCGTTATCCCTAGATTTTAGGAAATCATTAATTAGTATTTATATAAGGTTATTAATATACCCTTATAAAATGATTGGTTCAGAATTATTCTCGCGTTCTCAACCTTTTAGGTGTTCTCATTTGATATATATATATATATATATATATATAAGTTCGCTCCTTACTCTAGAATATTTGGAAAGTGGGTTTGGAGGAAAGTTTAGGAATTATATTTGATTTTTTTTGGAATTCTAAGGAATTTTCAGGCAATTTTGTGGGATTTTAGAGTGTGCATGTAAAAATCTGGGCACGTCTTTAAAGGTAATTGTTTTTTTTTTTTTTTTTTTTTTTTTTTTTTTTTTTTTTTTTAAAGGTAGTATTATGTATTTATGTTATCCCTCATATTTAGACTCAACTGTTCCAACACTTCTTCCCGAAGGAATCCCCTTTATGTCTTTCCTCTCTTTTGACCTCCTCCATATTTCATAAGCTTCATACGTGCGAACGAGAAAAATAAATAGAAAATCTTTGATGGGTTAATTGATATGTGCTACTGCTGTTGGGCTAAACGTTCTTAGATTTTGAGGAATTTGGTTGTTTGTGGATTTTCTATCTAATTTTATGGATTTTTGGTGATTTTTCAAAAAAATGAAATATGAGAAACTTAAAACAAAAAAGTTTTAAAAGGCTGAATTTTTTTATATATATATATTTAAATGATTGCAACATGTAGGTTACATTCATTATCAAATAATACATGTGGCTGTAGGTTTTCTGTTTTTATTTCGTCTACAAAAGTGTTAGGATTTTGGGTCATTGTTACCTAGGCAAATGTCTTTCAATAAGTTTTGTTCAGAAATCGAGTATTTTATAATTCAAGTATTTTATAGTTGTGGTTAGTTTTGTATATACAAACTATGTTTTATTTGAATATTCATTTAACTAAATCAAATACATTTGATATGGTTATGCCATGTTGATATTTTGTTTGCGAGTGTTTTGCATATTTGAATATAAAATAAAGATTATTATTTTTTAATATATTTTTCTTTATTACTAATTTGTGTATATATTTTTTATTACTTCTTAAATTTCCGGTTTAAAACAATCTATTTTCAATATGTATAATGTAATTTTTCATTAGGCATTTCTCATATATCTAATTTCTAATTCGCATTACGGTTTGCTGTTTTGAAAAGTATTTAACCACATATGCGGTGCAGTTTGTGGTTTTGAGTATAAACCGCACCACACACCCCTTTTCTTTGTGGTCTAACTTGGAAGGTTGGAACTCAATCAATTATTTTGTAATTCGCTATTGACTTAATGATTGAATAGGAGCGTGAAACAACTGAAAATTGAAAAATATTAAACCATTATACATATGGTTTACATTTTATGAATTAATTTTAATTTCGTTTGTTCATGGATGTTTAAAGTTATCCTAAGTGGTAACAGATATAATGCAAAAATAGAAAATAATGGCTTTACAATTAAAAATTAGAAAATAACTTATGTGTAACTTGCCAAAAAAACAATTAAACACTTTGTGCGATGTAAAAAGATATTTAATTTCTCTAATCATAATTACGAGGATAAACCACCATTACATGGCAATTATAATTTTGTTTAAAAGAAAAATGGTTATGGTTATTATTATTATTATTATTATTATTATTATTATTATTTTGTACGTAAGGTTTATGATAATGTTTAAATTGGTTCAAAAAAATTTATGGTTTAGTATCTAAAACTGCATAGTGCAGTTTAACACATTTACGAATCGTAGATGATATATACAACCCTTCATAATTGTTCTTGCTCCAATTGTCTATGTTTCTGTTGGAGACGACGTATTCAACTATTTCAAATTCTGTGTCTTGATTTGTAATAATCAATTGGAATTATCAGTAGAACTATAAACAATATAAAATGAGATCATAAGCAACAAATTTTACAACACCATATTCATTTCACCTTCTTACGAAATATATGAGGGCACTGGGCCGTCCTTAGGATGGTCTTCTGATTTCCCTAGTATATATATATATATATATATATATATATATATATATATATATATATATATATATATATATATATATATATATATATATATATATTGACATGCCATTTTGCAATCTTCCTTGTCACTATCTCAATTTCTACTCAACATCTTTTTATCTATCAAACGGCTTCAAACCAAATAAGTTTCTTTAATTATCTTTGTATATACATAAAGTATACTTTTTTTTTCACAACTTAATTTTTTATTTTTGGCTATGTACTTCACAACTTGGAGTATTCCACAACTTTTAATATAGGTTTCTCAAATGTGGTAGTATTCAAAAGCTTTTTATGTTTTTCAAAATTAGATGTGTATAGAGGTTATAAAGTTGTTGAGAACATGCCGACTTTGGTACATAGTTGAAAATAAATATGTATTTCGTTAAAAACATATCCTTCAACTCATATATCACAAATTGGAAATGATTTTCACAACTTTTATATGTCAAAATCAGTGTATGTTTTTGTTACAAATTAGGATATACAGTTTGTTACAAACATCCTATATTTGGTATAGAGTTTAAAAACAACGTTAATGGCGCTAAACATATTTGGCAACCCATGGCTATTTGGCCGTTGTGAAAAAGTCCACATGTTATGAAATATCTTTTTAATAAAAATGTTTGTATTTTTCGATTATTTGATATTACATGTTATCTTGCAGGAGGTGGCATTCTAATAACCACTTCGTAAATTTGACTAATTATATTGCTAAAGTTAAGAGTTATATCGTAAGGCTTTTTTTAGGACAACATGTTTGGTGTCGTGGTTGGATGCCTTTGGCCATTTTTAGGGACCCACTACTTATCAATGTTGTCCTCTTTTACCAGATCTAGTCAGATTAATCGACAACCACCAACATATCTTCATTCACATTGGAGGTTATAATCTTCATTTTGGCCGAATGAGTTTTGTTTGATCATGAGATTTTGATTCTGTTGTGTTCCTGCAACATATACTACCCATGGACGACCTAATAGTCGAGTATTTCATAGGGTAATTCACATCGGCCGGTAAAGAACTCCTGCAACATATACTACCCATGGACGACTTAATAGTTGAGTATTTCATAGGGTTATTCACATCGGCCAATAAAGAAGTACAATGATAATTGAAATACATGGTTACTAGAATAACATATTCATTATTTACCATGTAAAAGTTAAGAGTTGACCTCATGATTTCTGAATGTCTTTCTAGAAAGAAGATAGTTAGCCATGTAGCTTAATTGTACCAAATTTTGAAATACATTTGAAAACCATATTAAAAGGTGAAAATCTTTTTTCTTCTCTTTCTTCTAATAAAAGAATCCTAATTTTTCCGCTTGTTATTTTTTTATAATTTATAATTTGTTTTCATACTCAAAAAATGACATGTGTCTTATAATTTTACATTTAAATTTAAATCTTCTTCAAAATCTTTCAAAATGTTTGATAATCAATTACTAAAACAATCAATTATAAATAATCTTTTATTCCACTTATTTATTACAATTATGATCTTTTTTCTGAACAACAAATCTAACCTATTCCTATACTATTTTTTTAATTTTCACTTATGTCCACGATGTGACTTGTATCATCAGCTCAAAGAATGAGGACAACATTTAATTCCGCTGGGCTAAAAGCCATTTGGTTACAATTATTTTCTATGTTATTTTAATTTATCAACTTTGTATTATACGTTTATAACATAGTATAAATATAAATGACAAAAAATGACGGATCAAATTAATTGGGTGGAATTAGTTAGGTTGATTCCGCAGCACTTTTTCTAACCATAGTTTTTTTGAATTCATAAAAAATAATATTTTAAACATGCTTTAGAAATTTATTAATAAATTAATAATGAGTTTTTTTAATAAAATGTGTATAAGCTTATAAACACCTGAGTATATTTTACAAGACTTTGAACTTGTTTGCTTCTCTCCTTTTCAACTATTTTTAAATTTTTTTTACCTAACCTCCCATTATCAAAAAGGTATAACTCAGATTGATGTATCTAAACTTCAAGTTCATTGGGTCTATAATCCATTAGGAAGGGTCTCATGAGGAAGAAATTATCCACAACATAAAAGCATGATGGTTAAAATGGAGAACTTAAGTTTTATGCAATAAGAAAGTTATAGAAACCAAGAAATGAATTTTATAGTGGCAGCAATCACAAAGTTGTGTATGGTTCTAAATAATAGCTAATTGAGAAAGGCATGAGAAGAAGACAAAAGCCATGGAAATGAAGACATGGTGGTGGACACGTGGCAGAACTTTGTTAGGGATGATATTGAACACCACAATCACAAGTTCACTCAGAGTGGCATTGATCACCGAAAAAGTAAGGGAAGGGAAATTGCGATCTTTAGACATCCATAGGAGACAACCAACAACCGCAATTAGGAAGTTGGAGACCATACTTGTCGATGGTACGATGATGAGAGGATGTTAGAAAAAAAAAAAAAAAAAAAAAGACAGAATGATAGTATCATTTTAAACTAAAGGAGTAAGGATATGATCATTGTTTATACTCGACACTCTTACCGCCTTATATGCTTCCTGCTATGTAGGTAGTATATGTTTTTGTTGTGTGTACTCATGGAGTATTTACAAGCTCACTCATGGTCATCTTTATTTTCAATTTTATTGCTTGGATGTCTTTTTTTTTTTTTTTTTTTTTTTTAAATCACACAATTGTAGTTTATTTCTAATTGTGGGCCAAGTTTTCATTTGGAGGGAGGGCCCAAATTTCTTTATGTGTTGGAGGTATCTATAAAAGCAATTCCAAACGCCTACATCTTAGCTTTCCCTTGCCCATTCCTATAGAACTAAGAGGGCGTTATTGTTAATTTGTTAAATCGATCAATTTCCACATGTATAATTAAATTATCCCCAGTTTAGGCAAACATTATTATTGTGTATGCCAATTAATGATGGTAATTCAAGTTTGTGATTTTAACAAGACTGGCATCAACGACATTTTCATAAAACTGAATGCATTTAAAGAAAATAATAATAAGCGAAATTTTTATTTACTCAACTAGTCCTCCTCCTTTGTTTATTCTCTAGAAAATGAGGCGAAGCCAATGAAGCCTAAGCCTAATTAGTAAAAAACGAAAAGGATTGTTCTTAAGTTTTAGTAAAATTTTACATGGTAAAGACTAATAAACCATTCTACTAACCATCTACTTATATAGTTATATTGGTACTCTGAACAAGCTCCAAATGTGTTTAGATTGAACCGTTGTGGGTTGCCTTGTCTTCTTTGACCACCTAACAAAAATAGAGATTATTTGAACAAGTACCAACAGTGTGTATGTAGAAATTTAGCAGATAATAATAAAAAATGATGTAAAAAGGAGTGAGACATACTGTGGGTCTTTGAGCAGCTAGTCTTCTGGTTGAGGGTGCCCGGGCAACAACTGAAGCAGCAGCTGCAGCAGCCACCCGTATTCTGAAACATTTAGTAATGACAATGTAAGTTTTAGAGTAGTTTAATTAGATTGACTAGAAATGTCAAAGTAAGAATTAGATACACTCACCTTTTATGTACATCTATATATACATCAGTTTCATCAACAATTTCCTCCTGCAGCACAACAGCCAGAGAGAGAAACTGTTTTATTTAGCTACTGGGGAATAAAAAACATGGACCGAAATAATTAAGACAAAGGAACGATGAGCAAGATACTTGTAGAAGCTCTTCAAAAACGTCTTCGAGTGTGATGATGCCAATGACTTCTCCTTCTTCGACATCATCAGTCAGACATGTTATACTTTTTGCTGCATGCTGCATGGTTGACTTCAAAGTCTTGTCAATATCGACCACAAAATCCGATTCTTCTTTAAGTTCGGACAACAATGGTTTAGTCAGTTGCGAATATTTGTTCCCATTTTTCGCAACTAATTTATCAGTAGCTGGAGGAGGAGGAGGGTCTTTGCTTTTGACTCGGACCACAGCCGCCATATGACTGCCACCTTTTTGAAACTGGTTAAGGATGTCATACAATGGCATGTCTGCTGGAACCCTGGAACATAAAAATATATCATGAATAAGAAACAAAAATAAATAAATAGTGAAATACACTTGCCTTGGGATTTTCCTAATGGAAACAGCACTAACTGGAGTCTCTGTTTCTGCTCTAACAGTAAGAAGGCTTTTCACCTATTAGGTGTAAAATGAAAAAGGAAACCCAGCTTTAGAGGCTTTTACAACAACCGATGCCAATATAACAGGTTAGAAGATTTGGGAGTGTGTGGATTTACCAGTAGGAGTCCGATGATGTTCCTAGGGTTCCCAGAATAGACAGGAACACGGCTATGGCCTTTGGCAAGAATTTTCCCAATTGCTTCCCTACACGATATCAAGTACATGTAAATCAATAGAGTGTCACTGTCACAACAACAACAAACATGAAATATAAATCTTTTAGACATGCTATTGCCTATTGCTAACTAATAAGAATTAACAAGAAACATGGGAGACTTGGCAGTGGAACTCACCAGTCCAATTTTGAATTGACATCCAGTGAGAATGTTGATTCAATAGGTGTCATGGCCTCCTCTGCAGTCTGCACATATTCTTATATGTTACATTCATGTCATCATCCTATTAAACAGATACATCCGAATAAATCAAATACTTAGGGTAATGTTGTAGTAATTTTCATGGGGTATATTTATTTGAGCTAAGCATGCATTATGTGCTAACAAGAATACAATGAAATATTAGGATTTTAATAAAAGTAGCTTTCAGTGGTGCCATGGATATCAGCCAAAAAGAAGAAAGAAATGGAGATACCGCTAACACGAAGCATATCTACAACCAAATTGCTCGAAACAAGATAATACAAATCACCATATATATACATATATTGCTGAAGGATAGCCTTGTCTAAAGAAGTTGCCTATTTATAGGTAAATAAAGTATAAATAAAATAATAATAATAAGTGTTACAATGATATATTTCCTGCAAAGTATACCTTTTCTGTCAAATCAAGTGCTCCACTTATGATGGTAGTCTCATCATGTGTAAGTTCACCCCCTTTACCAGCCTATAAGGATTTTTCAAGAGAAACAACAAAAGGGAAGAGTACAAGTTATAGAAGATAAAACATGCGGGATTTTCATGACTTGCAATCATATTCATATCTCTTAGCTGTGTAATGCATATGCCAATGTTTAGCTTTGTGCAACAAATGAAGGTTTACCTCTTGGCCATGAATGGATACAAGGGCTTTCAACTGGGCCCGCCGAAACAGAGCATCATTATGACCGATTAAAGCATCCAAAACCTGCAAATGTGTCAGCTTTATTAATTCTATATGCTGCATTTGTCATAGAAAACTCAAATGGCTTTAGATAGAATAAATTTACTATATAAAAACTCAGAGAAACAGGGATCTTATCAATCACAGCAATCGTCAACTACACTTTAGAAATTACCTTTCCAACAGGATAAGCAATAGGATAACAAATGATCATCAAAACTCGGACAAGCCCCACAAAATTAGCACCCACAGCAAGCCCATATCTTGTTGATATTGCTTGTGGAATTACCTGGTATATTATAATACTTTAGTCTTCATCATGTAAAATATCTTATTGTAGCAAAAAGGAATATCATACAATACCAATAGCTAGTTACATACCTCTCCAAATATCAGCACAAAGGTCACTGACAACAACACTGCAACAGCTGGATGAAAAATCTTATCCAGGTAAATAGGAAGAGCCTGCAGGGGGTTACAACTTAGAATTGTAATCAGTGACTATTAATATACACAGGTATAAACATCACAATAAATGTGAAGCCTATAAGTTGTACATTGAATAACAAAGTTCACGATTTTCAAAAATTTATGTTCATATAACATTTACACTTCCGACTCTTTATGCAAATAAATCATCAAATACAGCAGCATAGAAACAAGAGACACTTTTTTACCAGTTTTCTTTCAATAACATGATAATTAAAATTCCATCTCATAAAAAACTTAAAAGATACTACAAACAACAAAATGAAAAGATGCTATCCCATTAATGGACAAGCTAAAACATTCACTCCTAGTGGAAATGTAGTATCAAATGACTGGTGCATATGCAGACGAATTTGTAGAATAGTTATATTTGAAACATAGATACAAACAATGATCAAACTTGCTATCATCAAAGAGAAAAAAAAAAAAAAAAAAAAAAAAAAAAAAAAAAAGCATTAGATGTGAACTCACCTCCATGGCAGCAGCATTACACAGAAGCAGTGTTACAAGAAGCTGGTGTTGCTTTTGGACAACCGGGAGGATAGCAGCTGTGAGGGAAGCAAATATTTAATGGAATTTTATGACCAAATAAAATGAAAGCAAGTACAGTTTTTTATTTTTATAAGAATATACTTTGTAACCAAGAGTAACATAGTATTCATTCAAGCTGCAATGGTTAACTCTTGCAAGCCTCTTGCATACCACACAACTAAACAATTTCATGAACCAACCATAAATCTAACAGAAATATTCAAGTTCTAATTTCTGGCTATGGCATCTAGAGTTCACTAAACGACAACTGATCCCAAAACAAAGGCTGGATTGAAATTTCCATCCTCTATATATCGAACCGAAGAATTCTCATTTGGCTAATTTTGGAGATTTGATGAACACCTATCATTTTAATTTAATATTTAAAAACAAAAAAACAAAAAATCAAGTTCTCTACCTAACACACAACCGAGTTTGGTAGACTTGTTAGAAGAGATTTAGCAATATAAGATGAAACAATTTTTTCACAGTTCAATCAAAACTCAAAAGGACTCGGTCAAAATTGAAACGCAACCAATAAATTAATGGTACCTGCTTGTTTCTTCTCTTTGTTGGTACCACTCCTATGAAGAATCTCAAGCTCAACAACTCCCAAAGACATCAGTCCCAAGGTTAAACCGGACATGATCCCCGCAAATAATACAAGAATACACGAAACTCCGGCATAAACAAACCACCAAGGGTCTCCGAACTCAATATCGTTTGAATCAGTGACTATAGACCTCCTCGAAAGTCCGGCACCGGCGGCTAGGGCAAGGGTTAATGTATTCATAATTGTCCTCGTTTCAGATTCTGCGAGAGCCACGACACGAGGTTTAAGGACCAAGAAGAAGAGACAAAGAGGAGACCTGCGTTTGAGAGAAATGGAGGCAACACATGGCTTAAAACCTCGATGAACCGGTGCACTCCGAACCGCGAAAGGCGGGCCAGTCCTACTGGCTCTTTTTGAAAGTTTTCTACGTATATTTAATTATCGTTAATTATTGTTAAAATACTATTTATAATCCAAACCCAAAGGTTTCTTACTTTCTACTTGATGTTAGCAATGACTTCAGCGGCGGACCTATAAGCTATAACAGGGTGTCGACAGTAACACACGTAATTTTACAGATAGAATGTCAACAAATTACACTGTAACAGAAATATTGAAAGATAGCAATCTATTAGGTCCCACCCTAAAATTATAATCTTTTTTTTTAAACGGTGAGCAATAACATTAATAAAAAGCTGAAGCGAGAAGTTCAAACAATTACAAAAAAAGTTTAGAATTAGAGATATACATCAATTAAACCAATCAATTACTAAGTTTTGATCTATTATGACTCCCAAGTATATGTGCTGATACTAATGTCGCCGTTTATTCGTGAAGACAATGACATTGCGGGTCTTCCATATAAACCGTAAAGTTATGTACACAAGAGAGAGTCTCACTTTCTTCATTTTACTCCACGTGTGCACGAATGCACCGTATCAATCAACTACGAACAAGGCAAAGACATTCGAGCGATAACAAAAGACCACTCTAACAACCATTTCCATAAATCTGAAGCAACGTAACAGGATAGGAAAGTATCATCCAGATCTTCCACCATGGAGTGACAAAAATGTCATAATTTCAAATCCACCACAATCTAGGGGTGAACATTCGGACCTTCAGATCGGGAACCGGACTTGGACTTGGACCTGGTAAGCCTCAATGGGTCCAGTCCAAGGTCCACAAATATCTGCAAAACCAGTCCGATCCAAGAATCGGTCAAGTCCAAACGCTTACTCCTACCGTAATCCCCTTATTTAATAAGTTCGCATAAGTTGGAATTCTATTTTTAAACAACTGTCACATGAAACAATTAATCTTTAAGGGTATCCATTTGTCCGGGTTTGTCACAACCCCGGCCAAGACGGCATAACATGTCGGGCTGTGCGACTTAGTTCATCGATCGCAAGCAATTGGATATATTGCATAAGTAAAACAATAACAAAACAATAGTTGTATTTCATCTTGAAGTTTGAATATAAGGTTCTTACAGATAATAATATAGTACATGAATTGTAACATCCCAAAAATACAGTTTAAAAATTTTTGTTTTAACATTACTAAAAAAACATAAATAACTTATTCACATATAAATCATAAGTCATGTATCAAGTCTCATATCAAAATATATCAGAGTATAAACATCTCAAACTAAACAAATGGTGTGTGCACTGCAATCTTCCTGAGCTCCTCTTTTGAAAACTGAGTACCTGAAACCAAAACTGAAAACTGTAAGCACAAAGCTTAGTGAGCTCCCCCAAACTACCACATACCATACAATAACATATAAAGCAACTATTGGGCTTTTCCCACTACATCGGACCGAAGTTCGGAAACTACATCGGACCAAAGTCCGGAACTAACCAGGGCCTTGCCCTCTGCATCGGACCGAAGTCCGGAAACTGCATCGGACCGAAGTCCGGAATTAATTGAACATAGCATAGCATAATCATAACTACTAGCATAAACACATATACTGCATACTGCATCAGACCGAAGTTCGGAACACATAACACAAATACATGCATGAGTCACGAAGACATCAAGCACACTGAACTACTGCATCGGACCGAAATCCGGAACTACTGCTATGTAAACGGGCCAACATTATGGCCGTAGACCCGTTCCTACTGGAAGGAAAACTCACATGCACTGTTGAACTTTGCTGATAACCTTCTGGCTGCTAACCGACAATTCCCTGAACTTGCTGCTCCCCGAGCTACCAATACCAATAACAACACTTAGCCTAACTGCCCTCCAGAAGTCAACTAGGTCAACTCTGGTCATGGTCCTTCTCAAGGTCAAGGTCAACAGTCAGAGTTAACTTCCAGTTGACTCGACTCGTTGAGTTATTCTACTAACTCGTTGAGTCCATGCTCCTCAAATCCCAAAACAACCTCGACTCTACTCGTCGAGTCTAGCAACAAATCGACGGGTTCTCCTTCAACTAACCATTCGGGACTATCATCAACCGACTCGCCGAGTTGTTCTTCAACTTGTCGAGTCCATCTTCAAAAGCTAAGGAGATTGCCTTGGACTCGTCGAGTTCCTCCTTGAACTCGTCGAGTACCGTGATCTTCATGTCCAAAATGGACACAGACTGGTTGAGTCCTTCTCAAACCCCACTCACTGATCCGACTCATAAACAGAAGGGTTTGGGTTTGCGGCCCGACTCGTCGAGTCCATGAACTGACTCACCGAGTTCATCTTGTGACATCTCTATTTGCCGATTACAGTCCATCCCAATACCTCCAACTCATAGATATGGACTCCTTAAGCTATCATTGCACGTAAAGTTGCTTACTTTGCGTGCATGCAAAGTGTTATGGGGCTAAACACTTAATCCAAGCTTCAAAGAAAACCTAAATCATGAAATGGGACCTTAGCCTGGATAAAGCCAACAACTTTGAGCTTCTAAAGCTCAAGAGTGTCCAAATCTGTGTCCAATCCATCCTCAAAGGCTTAATAATTGGGTTAACCTTGGAAATGATCCAAATGTGACCAAAGACAAGCTAGAAAGGGGATCTATCAATTGAAAGCTCAAGGTCCAGACTTTTACCTTCCAACAGTTGCCAAATCGATGTGAAGGCTGGATCTTCACTTCCTTCTTTTCTCCTTTCTTCCAAGCCTTCAAAATCCACTCCAGTGGACCTTAATCTTCACCAAAAGCTCCAAAAATGAAGTTGGGTGGCTAGGGTTTTGGGGTTCTGGACGAGAGAGGCTATAATGAACCCTAGGGAAGGGAATAAGATGCTTAAATAGGGTACCAAGTCCTGGAATTAGGGTTTTCCCAACCCAGACCAGACTTGCCGAGTCCACTCGCTGACTCGTCGTGTCGGTCACTTACTCTTCCACATGGAGCCCGCTCCGACTCGTCGAGTTCTTCCTTGAACTCGACGAGTTGACTCCTTTGACTAAGGGCTTTTCTTTCCTTTCTTGGTCTTTCGGATTCTGGGTGTTACAACTCTCCCCCACTTAAACTAGAATTCGTCCTCGAAGTCCGCTACGTCCAATTGTTCTGCACTCTGCTTTCAACACTCCTGTCGGAAGAATCTAACTCCCGCTGACCACTTCCATTGACCTTTCACCCGGTCATTCAGACTAGAACTAATCCTTGCGGATAACAATCCTCAAGGGCACTCTAATTCCCCTAACGATCCTGAGAAATCAATTTACTCAACTGACCATCCTTCGCAAGGCCCTAAATTCTGCAGATGAACGAATTCCTTGCAACAAGATCACATTTACTCCGTCTGAAGTCTGTTGTCTCGAGATGGTCTGAATCCCTGACAGACCACTCATACTAAATCATTATAGATGAACCCCGCGGGGGTGACTTAGCATTACTCAGCAATTTGTTACGCTTACCATACATGAGATCCTCAAATACCATTACCGCTGGAGACCCAAAACTGTCTGAAACACTAACCTGCCTGAAAACACTGAATTGCCTGGAACAGTGTACTGCCTGAACACTGACTGCCTGAAACAGCATGCTGCTACATGGTCGCTTTCCAACATCAATCGAGACCTTCTTGGTCTCAATTCATTCATCAGTCATCTAAAATATCGGGTTTCAGCCCGACTACGGAGCCAAAGGGCTCCCTATTTAGTCGCCTCACACGACTTCTGAACAAAATCCTTCTCTGGAACCAGTTGCCACTAGTTATCATGTCACTAAGGCTCTAACAACCTCCTGAACCAATTGATCGGGTCCGTGCGTCAGATCCTGATGTTACCAAACCATGGCTAAACGTGATTGCTACATGAACAATTGTAGCCTTATATAACAAGTAACCCGAAGCAATCCATTGCTTCCCCGATCTCAAAACTGTAGTGGCATTCCTACAGTCTTATCACTGGCTCAACTAGGTCTAATCCATCCAGATAGTTCCAGAATCTAATCCGTGGATTTCCATACCTTTACTGCTACGCCCAAACTGGTGGGTACTATTGTTCATTTTGCGTCCTAACAACACGCTCATGCTGTCTACCAGCCAAGTGTATTCTACGGCTACGCCCGCAGTCTCACAACACTCTAGCACTACCTAACTGCTAGTGAATGCTACGGCTACACCCGCATACTTACAACACCCTAACACTATCTGGCTGCTAGTGAGTGATATGGCTGCACCCACAGACTTACAATGCCCTAACACTATCTGGCTGCTAGTGAATGCTACGGCTACACCCGCAGACTTACAACACTCTAACACTATCTTATTCGTTGGTTACTGATCCGAACACATCCGACGACGTGTATACACACGACCTATCATTCAAGAACCCATGTCCTGACTGGAATCCCCAACCCGATTCCCTAAGGCTTGCTGGCAAACATTATGGGAACGCGATCTCGTTACTGGCAAGTTTTTCCAAACTTCCATCTCACACTATCCTCAAACAATACAGCTGCCTGGCTGTCTTCCTTTCTGACAAGGATGCGAAACTTATCCCAGTTTCAAAACTACTCCCACTTCTAAATCCTTGGATGATTCTCCCCCACTTTGATTCAACCGACGTCTTACAACACACAATACTGGAAGGATTCTCAATCCTTCTTACCATTCTATGCGCAATCTGTTGAAAACCACGCTTACCATTGCTAGTGTGTCAATACTAACCAGTCCAAAAGATCACACCACTTCCAAGAACGCGAATACATCTCTGGTAGTAACCTGCTAGACCCAGTAAGCTCCGAATCTCAATTGGAGACCTCGGAAACTCCCACTGTATCACGACCTTTATCTTAGCCGGAACAACTAGAATACCCTTCTGATTGACAGGGTACCCAAGAAATTGCACCTCGCACAACCAGAACTCACACATACTTGTTACCGCTACTGCATCCGAAGTAACCTGCTCTACAGGGAACGTCCTCCAATTCTCATTCTAAAATCCAAGATATGCAGATGTCATATAACTCAATCACAAGCAGGCCACAAAATTCCAAAGTATCATTATCATTACCGATGCAGAACCTTAACAATAGAGTCATTACAAATGGAGAATTCAAACGGCATACATGTGATCAAGTGCGGCTCGATCTTGACTTCCTGCGGGACATTGGGCACCTGAACCTGGACTCTCTCCACCACCAAAACAAGACAGCAAGATTTGAAATGACCAGGCTGGTGACAATGAAAACATATCTTATCCTTCTTACAATCCCGATACACATGCCCCCTTTCCCCGCACTTGAAACACCTGAACTTGTGGCAAGCAAACCCATGAGTTCCTCCACACTTACCACACACCTCAAGGTCCTCCCGACTTCCAACACCCAAGTTAGCTGAATATGACTCCTCACTTCTTCCCAATTGTCCTGAAATAAGTGCTCGCTTCCTTTTACCGCACTGCCCATCCAAACCAATCTCCTTCTCCCGAGCTACCCCGACTACCTCATTAATCGAATGAGTAGTAGTTGTCTGACCCTGAAACTTAGCAGTTAGCCCAATATTGTCAGGTAGTTCTTCGCGTACTGCTCGCGACTCCACTGCAGACAACTAAAGAGCCCTGCTTCCCACCACAAGCGCCTCTACTCAGCCCTGCCGACCGTCGGTGATCCTCAAAGTGGCAGGGACAGGTGCTAACATCTCGACTGTCGGAAGCAAACTCGGGCACTGGGCCTTCCTGTGGCCCCACTGACTGCAAAGGAAACAGATCAGATATGGCCCCTGAATGGTGGTAACAGTACAATCTTTGCTAAAATGACCAGTCCGACCGCACCTGAAGCAACCAGAATCACCACCACTACCACTCCTACACGCACCCTTGAGCGTCCTGCCATACGTTCCGCATCGGCTTCGGCTATGATAATCCATCGATCTCGAATCTAGCCCCTTGGGCCTTTTGCCGAACCCGTGGCTACCTGAACCTCATCCGACTTCCTCTTCCTGATCTGCTCCAGATCAATCTCCCTTTTTCTGGCCCGAGCAGTCATATCCTCCAGCGTTTTGCAGCTGGACCTGCTCACAAACTGCCTGATGTCATATCTCAACATTTCATGATATCGAGCTTTCTTCATCTCCTCGTCCGCCACATACTACAAAACCAAGAGAGCCCTCTCCCTGAACTTGGCGGTGATCTCCACCACCGTCTCAGTAGTCTGTTGAAGATTCTGGAACTATCGTGCCAGCTGCTGCACCTCAATAACTGGTGCAAACTCAACCCTGAACCCAGCCGAGAAATCACTCCATGACATCGCGTCCAACGTGACATCATCCCTCAAGGCATGAACAGCCTCCTCCCACCAATCCTGCGCTCTGCCCTTCAGAAGGCAGGAGGCGAGTCTGACCTTGTCCCCCTCGGGACACTGGCTCGCGCGGAAAGCGTTGGCAACGTCTGCCAACCATCTGATGCTAGCAATGGGGTCCCTACCCCAATGATAATCTGGTGCTCCACAAGCTCTAAACTCTCAAAATGTCAAAGTACGCGCTCCTATCAAAGCCATCATCTCTACGCGAAAGGCTCCAAGCCTCTCATCCAAAATCTCTAGTATACCCTCCTTGATCGCGCCAAAGATCACGTGAGTCTGGTCTAAGATGTTGTGTGTGATCTCAGCTGATACAAGCTCTCTCATACGTTTCTCTAGCTGCTCGGTCCCTGAACCCGAGCCTAATCCCTCTCCGACGCCTGATCCGCCCACTGGCCTTTCACGCAACGTCACCATGCTGAAAACATATCACAATAACTATCAAAATACACTTCACTGCTGAGGGATTACACATACACACTACAAGTTTCCTGGCTTTGTCTTAGCCCCTCTTGAATCGAGTATGAATCCTCTTCTTTCAGTAGTACGGGCCCATCCTACCTTCCACATCTATCCGTACTTTCCTCAAGAACTGCCTTGACTCCACCAAGTCCCTTCCACTGCTGCAGATCTCTGCTACTCTCATACTATGCTTGCCCTAGGGAAATCTCTGACTCCACCCAAACCAGTCCTCAGCTGTTGAAGGCCTCCTTGTAATGCCAATTAGCCACCACATGGATACCATCACATGCAACGAGTCTCAGATAATCTTTCGAGTAAGGGACTCACCCCTACAATGGTTAGGACTTAGACAAGAGCTACGTAATAGGGTCAAATCCAACACTTTGAGATTATTCAACCCTGATTGCATGTGACTTAACGTATCCACCTAATAGCTAACTCCCATCACTCCGAGTCCCACAAAGCACAAAGCAAGCAGCATTCAGACAAAGGAAACTAACTCAACAGGTTCTATTTACATAACAAGAAACTACACTAGTATGCGATATACGCTCATACTATCAGACATAACCTAAATAGGCTATCCTACTACTGTCTACTCGATACTAGCATGCAACTCTCGTACAAGTGAAACACATATAGCAGGCACATAAGGCATCCTTCCTAGATCCTTAATCCTAATCTAGCATGTTGTTTCTAATAAAGCTAATATCATAACATACCATAAACTTGTATGGATAATTTGGGAGTACTTACTTGAGCCCGGGTGATTGCATGCACCACACCCTTTTCTCTTTTCCAAGTTCCTTTCTTTCTAAAATTCTTTTCGCTTTTTCTAAAACTCTTTTCTTTTCTAAAAGTCCATTTTACAAAATTGATTTCCTTTTTGAAAATTCCTATACCAATCCCTCAGTTTGAGTTCAGATACACTCAAAAGCATGTCCGAATCCCTCAAACCAAGGCTCTGATACCAACTTGTAGCATCCAAAAAATACAGTCTAAAAATTTTCGTTTTCACATTACTAAAAAAACCATAAATAACTTCTTCACATATAAATCATTAGTCATGTATCAAGTCTCATATCAAAATATATCAGAGTATAAACATCCTAGGCTAAACAAATGGTGTGTGCATTGCAATCTTCCCGAGCTCCTCTTTTGAAAACTGAGTACCTGAAACCAAAACTGAAAACTATAAACACAAAGCTTAGTGAGCTCCCCCAAACTACCACATACCATACAATAACATATAAAGCAACTACTGGGCCTTTTCCCACTGGATCGGACCGAAGTCCGGAAACTGCATCGGACTAGAGTCCAGAACTAACCAGGGCCATGCCCTCTACATTGGACCGATGTTCGGAAAATGCATCGGATCGATGTCCGGAACTAACCAGGGCCTTGCCCTCTGCATAGGACCTAAGTTCGGAAAATGCATCGGACCAAAGTCCGGAATTAACTGAACATAGCATAACATAATCATAACTACTAGCATAAACACATATACTGCATACTGCATCAGACCGAAGTTCGGAACACATAACACAAATACATGCATGAGTCACGAAGACATCAAGCATACTGAACTACTACATCAGACCGAAATCCGGAACTACTGCTAAGTAAACGGGCCGACATTGTGGCCGTAGACCCGTTCCTACTGGAAGGAAAACTCACCTGCACTGCTGAACTTTGTTGATAACCTTTTGGCTGCTAACCGACAATTCCCCGAACTTGCTGCTCCTTTAGCTCCCGAGCTACCAATACCAATAACAACACTTAGCCTAACTGCCCTCCAGAAGTCAACCAGGTCAACTCTGGTCATGGTCCTTCGCAAGGTCAAGGTCAACGGTCAGAGTCAACTTCCAGTTGACTCGACTCGTCGAGTTATTCTACTAACTCGTTGAGTCCATCCTCCTAAAATCCCAAAACAACCTCGACTCTACTCGTTGAGTCTAGCAACAACTCGACGGGTTCTCCTTCAACTAACCATTCGGGACTATCCTCAACTAACTCACCGAGTTGTTCTTTAACTCGTCGAGTCCATCTTCAAAAGCTAAGGAGATTGCCTTGGAGTCGCTGAGTTCCTCCTTGAACTCGTCGAGTACCATGATCTTCATGTCCAAAATGGACACAGACTGGTTGAGTCCTTCTCAAACCCCACTCACTAATCCGACTCATAAACAGAAAGGTCTGGGTTTGCGGCCCGACTTGTCGAGTCCATGAACTGACTCACCGAGTTCATCTTGTGACATCTCTATTTTCCGATTACAGTCCATCCCAATACCTCCAACTCATAGATATGGACTCCTTAAGCTAGCATTGCACGTAAAGTTGCTAACTTTGCGTGCATGCAAGGTGTTATGGGGCTAAACACTTAATCCAAGCTTCAAAGAAAATCTAGGTCATGAAATGGGACCTTAGCCTGGATAAAGCCAACAACTTTGAGCTTCTAAAGCTCCAGAGTGTCTAGATCTGTTTCCAATCCATCCTCAAAGGCTTAATACTCAGGTTAACCATGGAAATGATCCAAATGTGACCAAAGACAGGCTAGAAAGGGGATCTATCATGTAACACCCATAAAATTTATGCCAAATTTAAACTTTTAATACTAATAGAAGAATCAAATAGTAATTGTTTTTACAAAACATTTCCAATTCATTTATCATCAGAGTGTCCCAAAATAGATCATGAGGATGAGGAGCGATACGGTCACGCCTTCGCCTTCCCTCGCTCTCCTGAAGTACCTGAAACAATAAACTGAAAACTGTAAGTCTGAGGGCTTAGTGAGCTACCCCCAAAATACCAATACCACGCTGGCAGAAACCATAGCCATAACGATCAATCAAACAACATACATACTGGGCCATCGGCCGGACTGGTCCGCCCTACTGGGCCTACATTCTATCTGAATCTATCCCGAGCCTTCGGCATGACTAGTCCGCTGCGTGGGCCTACAGTCTCCCCGGACCGCTCAAAGGGTGTGTTGGCCTTTAGCACAAAGCAGGACCGCCTCAACCCAACCAACAAGCAACTAACCATGTACGCATACTATCATATACTGGCACATACACATAGCAAACATATCTATCTCATTTACCATCAATCATAAAGTTTCACTCGTAGCTAGAGCATCGACCTAACAGGTCACTAACATACCAATCCTTTCGGATCATAAAAGTATAACATACTATCTATCCTGATTTCGATCTAACAGATCAGAATCATATGTAGCATACCATGACAACCGATCTAACCGATCTCTAGCATAACAACCATCCTAAACAGGATGAATTCTAACATAGCCATAACATAACACCCATCCTAAACCTGGATGAAATCTAACATGGAAATAACAAAAGCAACCATCCTAAACCAGGATGTAAATCATAAAGGGCCGGCCTTGGTGTCGTAGACCCTATCGATATAGTGAGGATAACTCACCTCGCAGATGTCGATTCAAATTGCAAATTCCAACTATCGGATCACTTGACACCGGCTCCACCACCTATAACCATAGCACAATATACTCATAAGTTCTTACTCTCATGAGACACCCCATAACCTCTTAGTAATTCCTAATCAAGGTCAAAATCCTTAGTCAAGGTCAACAGTCCATGTTGACCTTAACTCGCCGAGTACACTCGGCCACTCGCCGAGTCCATGGAGCACATTCCAACTCGCCGAGTCATCGGAGTGACTCGTCGAGTTCCTTCGAATCCCGATCAATCCTTAAGGCCACCCGTCGAGTTTCCTCCTTGCAACTCGACGGGTACACACGCATGCATATCCAAGGGAAAATCCATCCGACTCGTCGAGTTGTTCTTCAACTTGTCGAGTTTTATGGTGATCTTCATCGAACTCGCCGAGTTGTTCATCCAACTCGCCGAGTTCATGACCATCTTCATGTGACTCACCGAGTCATCCTTGCGACTCGTCGAGTCCATCCAGTCCTCTTTCCATACAGACTTGTTTTGAGCCATGCAGCGGCTCCAAATCACAGATCCAAGCTTCTAGGGCATACTTACCACGTAAAGTTGCAAACTTTACGTGCATGCATGGTTATAAAGGTTCCAAATGTCTATTTTAAGTTCTTAATGGAGCTTCAAGTCCAAGAGGGACTTCAACCACAACCAATACAACAACTTTACGACTCTAGTATCCAAGGAGGGTCCAGATCTGAAGTTACAACTTTAGATCTAGCCCATAACTCATCATCCCAACTTGAAAATCCATATAAAGCCCTAGAACTCAACAAAAGGGAAGAAAAGGGAAGTAAGAATGGCACTTTGATACCTTCAAAAGATGATAGCTGAGGCAAAACCCGCTTCCCACTCCTTTCTTGCTTCAATTTCCTTAGCACTCTTAACTTCCTTCCTCCAAGATCCTCTTTTCCAAGCTTCAAACCCACACCAAGGCACACACACACGAATTAGGGTTTTAAGGGCTCTCAAAGACTGTAAGGAGGCCTAGAGGAGGTTGAGGCTCCTTTAAATAGGGGTGCAAACCCCAGGATTTAGGGTTTCATCTGCCAGCTCCTACTCGCCGAGTCCCAAAGTGGACTCGCCGAGTAGGTCACTAAACACGTGTTCTCACCCCGCTGCTACTCGACGAGTCGGTCGACCAACTCATCGAGTAGAGCTTCATCCAGAAATTCTTAATTAATTAATACCTGAGGATCGGGGTGTTACATATCAATTGAAAGCTCAAGGTCCAGACTTTTAGCTTCCAACAGTTGCCAAATCGATGTGAAGGCTGGATCTACACTTCCTTCCTTGCTCCTTTCTTCCAAGCCTTCAAAATCCAATCCAATGGACCTTAATATTCACCAAAAGCTCAAAAAATGAAGTTGGGTGGCTAGGGTTTTAGGGTTCTGGACGAGAGAGGTTGTAATGAACCATATGGAAGGGAATAAGATGCTTAAATAGGGTACCAAGTCCCGAAATTAGGGTTTTACCAACCCAGACCAGACTCGCCGATTCCATTCGCCGACTCGTCGATTCGGTCACTTACTCTTCCACACGGAGCCCGCTCCGACTCGTTGAGTTCTTCGTTGAACTCGACGAGTTGACACCTTTAACTAAGGGCTTTTCTTTCCTTTCTTGGTCTTTCGGATTCTGGGTGTTACATGAATTGCCTTAAACAGGCATGCATATATAACAAAAACTAGAAAACTAGGTTGTCTGAAATCAATGACTATTCCGTCAACAAAAGGTTGGTAAGAGTTACAGATTTTTAGATAGAGCAGTAGTGCAACTTTTAAAGCGTTCAAAAAATATTTTCTTTGTAAGTAAACCATATTTATGAATGAGTTGGTAAAGAGGATTTTTAGAAACTTTGAAAACCAAAAAGTATTTTTTTCATAAATAAAACATACTTATAACTATTTTGTAAAGAGAGAAACCGAATCCGTGGTTTCTTACTTATAATTGTTTTGTGAAGAGAGAAACTAAATCTGTGGTTTCTAGATAGAGAGAGATTCAATTAATGTTTATAGTGAGTCCTATAACTGAGCTATATGTGACTAGATATAACCCCTTACGACGCTTCATTGGACATCGTGGATAAAGACTTAATATATTTATCACCCGCTTCGATTGATCAGTCGAAGTTGTAGCTACCAACCGCGGGTGGGGGTGTCAACCCATATATATCTATACATATACTTGACGAATTCCCGCGCGTTGCGCGAGAATAGAATTATATAGTTAAAATAATAACTTTTACCAAATTATTATTTAATATTTCTATTTTGAAACAAAATGTTAGTATTAAAGCAAACATATAGTTAACATATTAGTTTTATTAAACATTATAGTTTAATTTTTAAGTCATTGTGATATATACAATTATTTGATAATTTTATAAACCGTTTAAAATTGTGTAAATTATATATCAAATGAATGATAATATAACGGGTAACAAAACGTATGAACAAAAATATGAACTGCAACTTTTAATAACATAAAAATAGAAAAACATCTATTATAACATTTATATTAAAAAAGATATATATACAAAGAATAATAAAAAATATGAAAAATAAACACTATAACTTTTAATAACATAAACACACTAAAACATCTATTATAACATTTATATTAACTATTCACATTTAAATCACAAATCTCTTCAAATACATTAATGTTCTTAATGAACAAAACATTACAACCTTATAAAAGAAAGGAAAATGAAAAGTTATTAGTGATTACTAATTAATAATCATAAGTTAAAAACTCTTGAGTTATAACTAATAAATATACATAAATTAGAAAACTCTTGAGTTGTAGTGCGAGTTTCAAATGAATGTGGTACTTAGAAATGTATATTTATTATTATTATTATATTATTATAATTATTATTATTATTATTATGATTATTATTATTATTATTATTCTAAATAATTGGTTTTGATGCATCATTTTAATCCCTTCAGTTATTAAACATAAAGATATTTAATTATAAATTTATAACATACATAGCTGCATATACATGTTAAACAAATCACATAATATATATATATATATATATATATATATATATATATATATATATATATATATATATTTTCATAAATGTCAAATGTAATTTTTGTCGTAGTAATATGGATAAATTACTTTTATATGAAAAACATATCATGATAAGTCTAATCATAATTACATATCAAATGTTCAAAATTATGTTATCTTTTAAATATGTTGTGGAAGATAACCCAACAAAAAAATAATAGAAAATAAACATAATCAAAATAGAAAAACTACAATAAAATAAATAAGAGCATTGGATGGTTGAATATATATATATATATATATATATATATATATATATATATATATATATATATATATATATATATATAAAGATGTTAGATAAACATACATTTAAATCAAAAGAAAAAACTAACATTCGTCAACTTTGCTCAAACAAAAAAACCTATATCCATTTTATGAATCTTCTTTTTTTATTTAACACCATTCAACCATAGAAACTTGATGACAATTCTTCACTAACCTGCAATAAAAATATTTTTCTTGAAAAAGAAGAAGCAGAAAGATATTCCAAGCAAAACATTGATGTTTGGAGAGTCACATTCAAGATTGAGTAATACACACAAATCACATATAAAGATTAAATGAGAAAGTGAATATAAAGAAAGAATAGAAAAACTTCGTTTGTTTTGGTTGAAAGAAAAAATTATATTACAATTATCATCGATGCGACATAACCCATTTCTTCAAATCATCATATTTGGATCGTGAAGGCTTCAACTATATGAAAACTTTTGAATCACAATATTTTCAAATCCTTCTTACATGTAAGATTTTATATAACACAAAAGACACAAAAGATTGACCTTTTTATAGTATACTTTTCACTAAATGCTAATTAAACATAATATAAGTTATAAAACTTTTGAGTGTTAAATCATAATTAAAAAAACATTTGAGTTGCATTAGTTAAAAAAGAGGGGGATTCAAATGAATGTGGTTTGAGAAAGTTAAAAAAGGGTTTCAAATGCATGACATTCAAGAAAAAATGCTAGCTTTATAAGTATGTATGATATTTTGCTCTGATGATTAACAATTATAGTCAAGTGGATATACTAAGTGTTTATACTTATATAATGAATAACATCTCACTATAAAAGCCATTAACTAAGGTATACGAATAAAGTTTTACTATAAAAGCCGAGTAAGTACATACGTAAAAGTGTACAATACTTGCTTAAATTAGTGGTAAATGTCATAGTAATGATCACGAGTACATGCATATATTCTAAGTTATAATATTTATAACTTTTATATATATATATATATATATATATATATATATATATATATATATATATATATATATATATATATATATATGCACGATATAAGTTTGAAATACTACAAATGTGGTAATCTTTTTGACATATATTGTCACATAAAATCATAACTTTGTTGTAGGGAAACGATATGTTATTTTGACTAGTTGTAACATGTTGAACTAACTATAACATATATAAAACACTAGGTGTAAGACCCACGTATTAAATTGGTTCATTTAAAAAAGTTATATATAAAATTCTAAACATTTGAGAAGTTGAATTTATAAGAAAAATAAAAAAAAATATTGAATTATTAAAATTAAAGTGTTTTTTTAAATTAAACAAATAATTTAGAAAATCAAACAAAGAAAACTAATAGGCTTTAATTTAAAATTTTTGAAATTAAAAGGAAAGTCAATTAATGAAATTGAAATGTCTTTATTATTATATTTATTGCAATTAATACATTTAATACAAATGAAACAACCACAAAATGTCATATGAAAAAAATTTAATTGAAAATAACCACAAAATGATATGTGGTCAAATCAATGAGAGTATGACAAGTGACAAAAAGTTCTTTATTTATTAAGGAGGATGTTTATAATTAGTTTTTAGTAAACAATATAACAAAGTTTAAACTAGTAATATTTGTAACCAAGATACGATTTTCATGAGAGCTTTTATAAACACATACTTTTATATTGAAGGTAAGATATTTGAGTCATAAAAGTGTATTTAGACTCATTTATAAATGTCATTTGCTCAAATCCAAAAATACACAAGTTGTAAAATATATAAGTAAACCAAACTTATAACAACTTTCTTACGATTCTTATGACCAAAATGTTTTTTTTATAAAGATTTTGAATACCAATTTATATAAAATAAAGTTATATTACACTTTGTGAAAACATAAAGTAGCCAAGTTTACTCTTGAAAACCTTGTACAGGCATTTGTATAGTTTATATGTAAAACTCATAAGTTTCGAATTTTATAAACTTTGTAAATCCATGTCGTATTATTAATTAAGTATTATCTTACTTAATTTGGAAATCGAAACTTAACCAGTGGGGCAAACTCATCACAAAATACTTTTTAACAACCGGTAAATTATAAATGCGTATTTTTACCAGTCGTATAATTTCAACGACAAATATTAATCATTCTCTTTACAATTTTATTAGTTTAACCGTTTCTGATTAGGAAGAATTATGTCGTAGGGAGAGGTAGTTAACAACCTGAACACTCTTACACACTCGGCCCAAATTGGGAGGATTGACTTAATCTAGACCTATACTTCTTCGAGTAAAAATCTTCAATATATCAATTTGCCTATAACCGACACTATATGTCGCTCCTCCACAAGCCACACAGACACAATATAAATAAAAATGGAGGAACCGAGATCATTAGTAACGCTTTTAAACATTCGTATAGTAACGAAGAAAGAAACACTTGATGCATGTTGTCTTGTTCGTCAGACGAAGTTGTAGCTAACAACCACAGACGAGGAAACTACGTCATCACGCATAAATCATTCCATAAGAAACAAATATACACCAATGTTCTTTATTATAAATCTATGCCGTGTACATAGACCTACAATATATGATCCCTCCTGGATTAACTATCACACCCCCGAACCAGACGGCGGAAACGTCTGGGGGCTTGTGTGTGACTTCATCTTGAAATATCATTACAGTGAATATAAATGAAACATAACATCATCATCATCACACATGTAATATAAAAACATTCATTGTTTACATCGAGTATTGTATTTGGATACTACATGCCAAAATAATCAGAGTATGATGAAACAAAATATAACACAATATTCATTAGTTTGTTTCGTTCATCCTGCTTCAACGGTTTCTTGAGAATACAAGTTAATTTAAAAAGGTCAACATAAAAATGTTGGTGAGTTCATAAGCGTGTATGTGAAAATGATTTGTATAACTTTGAAACCACCAGAAAATCCTATATTTTCTGCAAATTGTTTAGTATGTTTGTGTCAGATCTTGTATTAATGCATGTATGTTATTGTTTATTTGACTGAAAGGGTAAAGAGAATGTAGAGGGAATGTAAAGAGAATGTTACCAGACAACTCGATGTTGTCTGTAAAAAAAAGAAAGCTGCCATACCAACCCCCGAGGTTGAGTACCAGTACGAGTATGTTTCCGAGTAATCCAAGAGAAAAGAGAATGGTCTTCCGTAAACTTCATAACGTTAATTCCTCTAAGTGAGTCGTCATAACCATACTAAATAATGACAATTTCGCCTGTCTTGGCGTTGTTGGACGCCAGTTTTGATTATAAGGTTTTCGTCACCCTAGACTGAGTTAGTCTAACTGTAGCGAACAGCTCAGGTGTGGGGTGTTATCCCCGTATAGATCTATACACAAATCCCCGCTCTCCCTCCAAGAGACTCTGGTTATAACTACTGGCAACGATCGTACACTTAATAGGTGCCAACCGACAAAACTCACTAGATCCTTAATCGAATTTACGCGAAGATAAGTATAAACTCATTCCAGGCCCAATGAACCATGTAAACGAACCACTAAGGCATCGCTAAACATGTAAATCATTTCAAGGCCCAATTGGAATGAGATTATATAACATGGGCCCGAAATATATATGAAAGGACAACTAAGGCCCATTTCACCTGTAAGGTATTTACAGGCCAAAATAGCACACAATAGTATCCAAGGTCCGTCACACATGTTAATGGGTCAATGATGCCCAATAAACATATAAATAGTATACAGGATCTATCAAACATATAAATGGGCCACTAAGACCCAATAACCTGGAAAATGATCAAATTAATTCGTTTGTTAGTTTATCGTTGGTTTTCGTTCAAGTATTCACTAAAATCGCATAAAAGCCCACTTTTTGTAAAAATGGCGTTCTTGTCCCAATAAGCCAAAAATTACAATTAAGGCCCAATGTTTGTAAGAATAACACTTTAGTCTCAATTTTGTTCAAAACTTGTGTTGATGACTAGTTTGTGGTAAAAATAACATTTTAAACCCATTTTTGTCAAAAATATCATTTTTGGCTTGATTTTTGTGAAAACACACATTTTTCTGGGTTTGGGCTTTTCTAACCTAGTTGTTGGAAAATGTGTAGAAAAATCATCGTAAGTCGAAATTTGGATCCGTAAATTCTGGAAGTTTGGAAATTTTGTCTACTTTGTTCAGAATTTTTCTCCTAATTTTTAACGGCTTCTAACAAGTTTGAAATTTCTCACCTTCACAGGCTGGTCCGAAATTATTTCAAATCTGATAGACAGTTTTGTAAAATTCGCCAAAAATTGTAGAAAAATCGTATGAAAATGTGAAAGTAGTAATTTTAAAGGTAGAAACCTGAACTTCTTACATGTAAAACAGTTTTGAAAAATATTATCATTCAGGTGGTCAAAAAAGTTCGACATTGGACCAAAACTTTTATGTGAAGAGCTGATTTTTTAGTTTAGTTTATAGATCTTGGAATACAACACTCGTTTTTACTATTTTAAGTGTATAAATTCCAGATCTACTAGTTTACATGTATTATATGTGATAACACATACTTTTCTCAAGGTTTTTCATGAAGATCCAAGTGATAAACTTCATGTTCTTAACATATTCTTTGGTTTATGAAGTAAACAACACATAATCACCAAATGGTTCAAGAAAACACACATAATCATGCATACACACATAGATCTACACAAAGCAACTTGTATTCTCCCTCAAAACCAAGTAAAAATCGAAAATAGGGGGTATGAACTCACCTTGGGGTTTTTGAGATGTAGATGAAGAAGAAGAAGAATCTTTGAACCTAGCTTGAGTTCTTTGAGATAATCTCGAAATGGTGGTGGATCTAAGAGTTTTTAACACAAACAAAGGATGTAAACAAGAGTTTTATCTTGAAAGATGGGGAGTAGATGTTGATGCATAATAACAGCTTACCAAGAGGTTGAAAAACTTGGTGAAGACTCTTGAAACCCAACCTAAAATCTCGAAATTTTGAGGAGATGAGGGGATTTCTTGAGAGAGTTTTTGGAGAGTTTGAATGTGAGAATGCATGTGTGTGTGTTCTTTGGCTGAGGATAGGGAGGAAAAAGAGAGAGGGTGAGAAGAGTGGTTCTTGAAGTATGTTGGACAAATCTTGATTTTCTTGATACATGTTAGACATTTGTATCAAAGTATGGTAAATAATAATGAGGTGGCACTCATAATATCTACCATCATTCTCTTTTTTTTGTTCAATAAATGGGCCGAGATTTTTAGGCCAATAAGGTAGGAATTGGAATAGCTTGAGCCCATTAAACTTTAGTTATGATTTTTGGAGCCTAATCATAAAATCTTTCGGCCCATTGGGTCTTTAGGGAATCTCACGACCCAATAGTATAAAAGAATGGATTTATGGCTTACTAGGGTTAATTGGATTAGTTATGGCCCAATAAGGCCCATTAGGGTTAAAATGAACCATTTTAGGTTCACATGGCCCAAAATGTTAAGTTTTATGAGTGTGGGTCCAATTAGAACCCAATTAGGGTTTCTAGGCCCAAAGTAGTTCAAATTGAAGGTTTATTGGTCCATTAGGCTCAATAAGAGAATCCTAGTCCATAGTGAACTTGAACTGGGATGTCTAGGGTTTTCAACTCATAGTTGAACATATGAGATGTATTGTATTAGGTTTTGACCTTCATTCAATAGTTTGGATTCAAATGGATGACGTTGATTGAACATAGGGTATGATTTTCACTTAGAGTACAAGCCTTACAATAGATGATGTTTTCATGAGAATAGAATTTCCTAGCAAAAATGCCAGTTGTGATATTAACGGTTATAGAGTTAAGTTTCAATTCTAGGATTTGATTGTTATGAAAGAAAACACACCATGATAAAACTCCCCCATTCACCCCTTTTGGATTTATTCCTCCCACAAACACACTTAGGATACACAATCCACAAAATCCATGACAAAGATTCTTCGACTCACAAATCCGTCGTTTACTAGAGTCACTAACGCAAATCTTAGATTATTAAGATTTTCAAAGCTTAGTGTATTTAGTTAAATAATGAATTTAACGTAGCGTTCGACTATTATAGCGATAATAATTTGAGTAGTTCCTTACTTCAGCCGATAAGGAGGATGTTCGTTCGCGTAGCCGAATACTCATTTATGCCGATATTCAATAAGTTGCATAATTGATATGATGTATAATTTATTAGGTAATAATCCTCAAAAATCCGAAAATCAATTATATTATCATATGTGACGAATTTCGTATCACAACTAAAATAATCTATATTTTTATAATATTTATAAAAATAAATTATCGTTTACTTAGAAATTGTTTCTACATTATGATCAAGGGTATACAAATAATAATTGATTTTTGATATATTTTCAATTAATTATTATATATTTGTCAAATCTTCGTTTATAGTTGTTTAAGACAATGTACATTTCATTTGTACACAATTATATTGAATAACATATCTTTGTTATGTGTATAATGTCTTTTTATGTTTTCTCAATATTTTCGTACACATATATACAACTAGTATTACGGTTTATGATTCGTCGAATAACTTAGATCTTTATGTCAATCTACTTTTAATCTTGTGATTTTTATTAATATTAATTAATATATCACAATAAAGTGTAATTAAGTCAATTATAACATTCTACTATAACTTTTATAATTGATTTATGATTTATACATTCTAGATTGTTATTTTAATAAACTTATGACTAAAAATAAAGTATGATGCTATTTTGTGTATAAAATTTGAAAATCATCAAAACTTTAATAGACACTCATGTATTCTCCCCTAAATATTAAAACTGTAAACGAGGGGCCGTAGAAACTCACATTCGATGCGTGATCTCGATCTAGGCTCGCTTTGTGAAGCTTGTCGTGAGAAACCGTATTTTAACCACTTTTGGACTTTAAAACTTTTTCGGGTTCCTTTTGCAACCAATTAAAATAAAGGAATTGTTGTGTTCCATTATTATAAACAATAGGAACTGATTTAAATTTGGTAATTATAAAACTAACAATAGAGTTGTTGATCAAACAATTACCACAAGGAGTGGGTTTTGCTATTTTAAAATAAGGAGAGGGACTAATTTTTTCCAAGTTCATCAAATGGACAAAAGGAATGTGTCTTCTTAATCCGTTCATTAGGTTGAGCAAAGGAAAAGAAACGGATGCTTTCATCAAGGGGGTCGATCGGAGGTGAAACGGGAACAAATGCATAAACCGAGGGCCAACCATCTAATTCCGGCGAGCCTTTCTTGTTTCCGATGAATCTTTGTCGGCAGCAAAGGAAAACGAAGGGAGAAGGGGATCTCCAGTCTTCACCTATTCAAGTAAGTGAAGGGGACGAAGGCAACAACGAGGGTTAGCCACCCATCTCCAATGCCCCACCACAGTCCTTCTCTCATCATCGGTGACAACAACCAAGGGGAATAAGAAATCGACGACGAATCAGGTGCCTTGATGGAGGTATTTCATCGTGAAGGGGAGAAGGGTTTTGTTCCTCATCTGACCGATGGCAAGGAAGAATGAGCTGAATAACTGGGGGTGATTGGTGGTGTTTCTCGTCATCAGAAGGGGAAGAGGGAGGGGCGTTTTCCCTTTCTCCGGCGACCCTTGTGGGTCCTTCTTCTTGTCTTCGGTAATCACAATTGCAGGGAAGCAAAACAACAGTAGCAACGATCAAAAAGTGTGTTTGGGTTGTTTCAATCGACAGGTAAGGCACAAGGAAGAACAACAAAAATTTCTTCTTCTTTGATTGTTTAGATAGCAACTGATGAAGGATTGGATATTTGGGGTTTGTTTTGATTAACATGGAATGTGTAAGAAAAGAACCAAAAGAAGAGGTTGATGGCCTCTTGTTGTTTCCTGGCAGCCACGATCAAAGAAGAAAGAAAGAAGAAGAAGAAGAAGATTGTTTGATAGAGATTGAGTGTGTTTTTGTATAATGTGTGGTGTGATTTTGTATAACACAGTTGTGTGTAGTTTTGGGTAAGATGAAGTGTATAAGAAACATACTTGTCAGTTCCATTTATTGTTGTACTTTGAGGTAAATTTAGAAGCAATGTATTGCTTCAATCATTCTATGTATTGGTGTATATATTACATGTATTTGTATATGTATAATCATGTATTTGTGCATGTAAAAACATGTATTTGTATATGTATAAATGTAACACCCCCCTCTGGCACGTATCACAATATTGTCCGCTTTGGGCCACTCGGCACGAGGACTTAAGTGGGTTAGATCTGATCCCACATCGGCTGAGAAGGAGAACTAAGCATTCCTTATAAGGGGTGTGGATACCTTCCCTATAACAACGCGTTTTAAAGCCGTGAGGGCAGCAGATCCCATAAGAACTCTGCAGTTAAGCGTGCTCAGGCGGGAGTAGTACCAGGATGGGTAACCCCCTGGGAAGTCCTCGTGCCGAGTGGCCCAAAGCGGACAATATTGTGATACGTGCCAGAGGGGGGTGTTACAAATGGTATCAGAGCCAGGGCACGGGTCGATGTGTTCGACGGGGACGTCGAACCCTATAATGGGGGGTGAAAGTAGGTTAGATCTGATCCCACATCGGCTTGGAAGGAGAACGAAACATTTCCTTATAAAGGGGTGTTGATACCTTCCTTGTCACAACGCATTTTAAAACCGTGAGGGCAGCAGATCCCATAAGAACTCTGCAGTTAAGCGTGCTCGGGCGGGAGTAGTACCAGGATGGGTGACCCCCTGGGAAGTCCTCGTGCCGAGTCGCCCAAAGCGGACAATATTGTGATACGTGCCAGAGGGGGATGTTACAATAAACATGTATTTTATGTATTATTGAGTGATGTGGTAGAAAATATAAATGTAGATGCTTTATTTATATTGTTGAAAGTATAAATTCCACTTTGCATGACTCAAAGTGTCAAAAGTACAATGTCATATTTGAATATCTGAAAAATGATAATATTTTCTTAACTTTATCGATTCGCGTGCCTTTGATCTGGATATGAAATAATTTTTCTGAAAATAAAAAATGATAATATCGGTTATAAGGTTTCCAAAAAGTCAGACAGATCTCGAATCCGATAAGTAGAACTCCGGTAAAATCCGTTTAAAGTTTCGCGATTTATAGGATCGAATTCGACAGATTTTACGAATCTGATTTCGGTTGGGTTTAAAAATATTATACAAATATAATAAAATAATATACCATAGTCTGAATTCAAAAACGTGCTCAAATACACTTTACAAGACTCGTAGATATTCCAAACGAAAGAGTGCATTGTTCGTTTCAAGAAAATCAGAAAAATACCGATTTTATAACTTAAAAGATACGTAACTTTTTTCATACGGCCTCCGTTTTGGACGTTCTTTATATCCACGAAGTTAGGAGAACGTAATCTATTCGAATTTATTATCCATAACTCTCAGATATACTTAATGCAAAAATTCATTTTTAACGTCACCAATGAATTTAATTTTTGTTGATTTTTTATTCGATTCTCAACGATAAATGTTTTGAGCAATTTGAGACGTTTGCAAGGTAATTGTAAATATAATATCTTTAATATACTTTATAAACATAAAATTTCACACAACTGGTTCTTATCACATAACGGTTCGTCATGGTTTGACCGTCGAACTTTGACCGAGTTTTACGAGTTGTTACACATAATGCACAGATCTGGACCACTGGATGGAATAGAATCAAATGTCATGATCTTAGAGTCTATGATATTACAATAGGGTAACATGTACCATATAATCACACAAATTTCAGCATAAGGGCATTTTATTCAATTAACCTATATTAAAAAAGAAAATTTTCGGATTTTTAGGGATAATTAATTCCTTTATTTTAAAAATCTAAATATTTTAAATTAATTCAAATTTAAAAATCTGATTTTATTCTGTTAGAATGACAAAATGCCAACCATAAACTAGTCAATATATTTTCGATTTTATTTTTGCAGAATATATTTCCAATGCAGATATTTTTGATAATTAACCTGATTTAAGAATTCTAGATATTATTCATAAACATCTAAGTTGGGTCTATGATTTTATTTTTAATACACATCCGAAATAAAATACAAATTCATACATATTCTTACAGACTAATATCCTTATACATTTTAATATAGTTATACACATTTTAACAGAATATCATCAAAAATGAATAAAATTATTTAAAAATAGCATTCTTGAATATACAATTATTGAACAAATACACTTGATCTTCTTCTGTGGTCCATATAATCCACTTGATCTTCTTCAGTGGTCCATATAATTCACTTGATCTTCGCATATATACTTGTTGTTGAACTCGATTCCAAATATTTCTTTTGTATGATCAATATTGAATTCCTTCTCCACGCAATTCAAAAAGAATAAGATACATTACTCGTTAATATTACCCGTTAAACAATATACTTGTTGTTAAAAAAACATTCTTAAAGACATTATAACAAAATGCATTTATATAAATAAATTTTGATAGAATACATTACAGAATGCACTTAAATAACATTCTTTTGCGAATAATAGGCATCAAATCGATGAGTGTTACTAACCTCATTCTAAAAGAATACTGTGTTTTCTCATTTTGAAAGAATTTGCGGGTTTGAATACACTCTTGGTATGCATGTTTTTCTTTCTATTCCACATTAATGGCAGTCTGTTTAAAAACTAAAAAGAAAAAAAAAACATCAAAATCTAACAAAAGCAATAATCCATTCTGAAGAATATTATTCAAATTTCCAAGTCTTTCTCTTGTACGATCTATCTTTGATTCTTTCTTTAAGTCATTCTAAAAGAACAATATGCATTACTCGTTAGTATTACAAGTTAAGCAGATTGATTTGACTAAACCACAATAGCATCGTAAAATTACTCATTACTATATCTGTAACCAAAATAGTATTACCAGCCAGTTAAGCATAGCTATTTGAGTAAACAAAATAGCATCATACAATTACCCATTACTGTAAATGATAGTTAAAGTTTTTGTGTTTCGCACCTACTGATTTCTTCGACAACGAAATAAATGCAAATAGATATATAACAAAAATTCAAAAACAAATAATTAAAAATAATAAAATAAGAGTAGACAAACGCATATAAATGCACACTGAGTTGCCATGAACATAACCATAGCTTCCATCCATTATCATCTTTCTTTTTTCATTATATAGTTCTTTTTCAATACTTCTATGATTTTTAATTTTAAGGTAGTTATTTGTTATATAATCCATCAAATAGGAATGTAGCTTACTGCAGTTAGTATAAAATTATCACATAATTTTGTAACAAGATACGAGAAAATTGTTAGAAGAGCTAAAAGTTAAAACACAAATTTGATGTGAATTTCAATGGGGAACATAAACTAGGTATTAAACATAGGCATATAAACATCCAAGTATTTAACTCAATCACATTGATTTTCACTTTAATTTCTCTGTTTTTAGCTTCGACTGTGAAGATTGGTTGTCGTTGCTACAGTGGCGCTGCTATGGTGGTCGGTTTCCTCTATTGTTGCGGCAACAATGTTGTTGTATCAATCAGGGATAGCGTGTGATGGTGTTGTTTCTATGGTGTCGCTAGGTTTATTGGTAGGGTTTTTTGTGGCTTATGGTGGTTCAATTTTGATGTCAGTGCTGATTTTTGGAGCGCGAAGATGAATTCCAAAGAAAGAGCGAAAGAATCGGCTGTTATAAAGAGAGACGAGAGTGAAAGAAAGATAATTCTGTAGATGAGATCGCACTGTGCTTGTTGGATTTGTGTGGAATAATATACGATGATGGGTTGATAAAGAAGACAACCAGCGAGACAACAGAGACGTGGAGGAAGAAAATTGAAGACGACAATTGTAGGGTTTTTTCAACAGGTTTTTACTCTGACATACCATATTTAAGGGGATAATAACCATACTAATGATATACCATAATTAAATAAACAAATATTACTATAATACCCTTAAATGATTTATTTAATGATTTATTATTTCCTCAGTTCTCATTGGTGCATACATACACACAATAGTTGCTAGAAGCATTTCAACCTAGCTCTCTCTCTCTCTCTCTCTATATATATATATATATATATATATATATATATATATAATCTTTAAAAAGGGTTCTTAAGCACTCACCTAAGATACGTGAACTTGGTTTAGACTCGAGAATGTGATTGTTTCCGGGAAGCACCTTGAGAAAACACGAAGTAGCAACGACTTACACCCGGGCTGTTTTGGACTCGAAATAACCCATGAAACCACAATAAAAACTCGAGAATTAGACTTGGAAATGCCAAAAATAAGTTAAGAACATAAAATGGTAAAAAAAAAGGTGGTGGCCGGGGGAGGTTTAGCGGTGGCAGGAGTGTAACATCCGATTTTCAAGTATTTTTCATTATTGGTCCCTTGTGTCAAAATCCTTGCATTTCAGTATGTACACTGGGCGTACGTAAGGTACGCATGGCATACATGATCAAGCCTTGGAAATAGGGGTCTCATGCTAGTACCTTAGGCGTACATATGGTACGCAGGGCGTACTAGCTCAGACCATAAACCCAAAAGTTAGGGGTTTTCTCCTTATTTAATCAACATTATACCTCCCTTGGACCTTTTAGAGACAAGCTCCACTCCTTCCAACCCTAATCTCGAGTCTCATCCTTGTGTGTGAAGATTTTGAAGGTTTTTAGAGTTTTTGGTGCTCTCTTGTTGAATAAGAAGGCCATTGAAGAAGGTGGCTTTGCTTGCAACTTGTGGATCCAAAAACTACCTCACCTTGTGCGTCTTTTGGAGGTATAAAGTTTATACCTTGTTGTGTTTCTATTTAGATCTCTTTAATGGGTTATTATTAGGGGTGAAAACTCTCGACCCAATCCGTAATCTGGCACAGACCCAACCTGAAAATAGATGGGTTTGGGTTGAGATTTTTGACCCGCCAACCTATATATATATATATATATATATATATATATATATATATTACATTTAAGAACGAGATATATTTAATTATTAATGAAATCTAATTTCCTTTCGTATTCATAATATTTTGTATCATTATATTCCTTCCATATTCTTATGTGGCTAGTCTGCATTTGTGATACCCTAATCAAAAAAGAAAACCCCACGTCGTCATTTTTAGATACTCATGAGTCACAAATGAAGAACCATCCACTTTGTATAAATGTTTTCATTTTTCAATTTTATTTAGATGTTAATAACTTTATGGAATTATGTTGAAAACCTCATTTTTCTGTTAATTACTTTAATCACTTTATAACTTTATGTTGAAAAACCTAATTTTTGATAAATGTGTTACTTATTTATTAAACGGATTATATGGATTGGGTTGGGTTGAGGTTTCCAACCCACTAACTCGTGACCTGCCAACCCATATTTTATATGGATTGGGTTAAGTTTATGTTTTCTAACCTACCAACCTGCGACCCGTCAACCTGAACCCAACCCGATTGCCAGACCTAGTTATGGTGCACTCCAGAGCATATAAGTTGTCCTTTTATGTGTTTTAGGTCATCTAGAAACGAGTAAATTACACGAATGGTCCCTATGGTTTAGGGTAATTTGCGTGTTTGGTACCTAACTTATTTTTTTTTAACTCGGAAGGTCCCTACTGTTTGTTTTTGTTACGCGTTTGGTCCCTGTCTTAGCTAAAAAGACTATTTTGCCCTTCATTTTTTAATTTATTTAGATAAACACACTCCCAACCTCACCATCTTCGCCTTACCTTACCTACCCCACAATTTTTTCCTATTTAAGTATTAGTATTTTTAGGTAAGATAGGGACCAAACGCATAACAAAAACAAACACTAGGGACCAAAAATGTAATAAAAGCAAACAGTAGGGACCTTCCGAGTTAAAAAAATAAGTTAGGGACCAAACATGCAAACTACCCCAAACCATAGGGACCATTCGTGTAATTTACTCTCTAGAAACATAAAAACGATTGCTTGAAGGTACCTTTCTTCCCATGCAAGAGTGTCGTGGTTTTGAGTATGGTTTAAGTTAAGGTTTTGAGGTTTAAGCTTATTTAAACCATGAAAAGGCTTACAGTTATGAACTTTATGGATTACGACATTCTATGGAGGTCAGCTTTATGTTTGGATTGCATGTCTTAATGATTAAGACGTTGTAGGGTGACTTTTGGGATCAGACAGCGTACGCCCAGCATAGCCAGGCCTAATCCCGACTCACCTTGCTCTTCGAGTATGCGACGGATAGGGAGTGTACACCCAGCGTACGCGCTAGATGGTTGACTTTGACTTTTGGTCAAAGATTTAGGGTTTTGTACCATGGAAGGGGCAAAATGGTCTTTTGCCCTTAAGGAGCATAGTTGTGGGGTTTCGACTTGTGATTTGGGCTATGGACCTAAATTATTAATTAGGTTTAATTATAGTGTTATTAAGTGGAGTCTAGTTCTGGTAGTTCGGGTGTGAGATTTATCTGTCATCATTATTAAGTGAGTCTCCTCACTTATTCTTACCTGTGTGGTAGAATAGTTGTATATGTGATGACCAACTAGGTCTAGCTATTATTATTGTGTTATGTTGTTTATGTGTGACTGAGACTTCGGGTAGTCTCCAGGGTTGTTGATAACCCACAAGGTGTGTTGTTTGCCCACCAAGACTTCGTGCAGTCTCCAGGGTTGCTGATAACCCATAACTATTTATGTGTTGTATTGTATGAGATATCTTGGGGAAATCACTAAGCTTCGTTCTTACAGTTGTTGATTATATGTGTTTCAGGTACTTATGAGGATCATGGGAAAACGAAGGTCATATTGTACACACTTCCTAGGAGATTTTGTTACTGGGCATTTTGTGGCACTCTGATATTTGTGATGATGATTTGTATTTGATACTTGTGATTTTCTGATGGTTTGGTTTATGAACACTATTTTGGGTAATTTAAAAATGAAAATTTTGATTTGAAATTTGAGGTGTTACTGTTTGGTATCAGAACCCTAGTTTGAGGGATTTGGATGAACTACAGGGGAATTCCAAACTCAAACTAAGGATCAAAATATTTTTATAAAAACTTTTCAAAGAAACAAAGAATTTTACAGGAGAAAACACAGTGAAGCAGTGTGTACAATCATCCAAATCTCAAGCGGTAGTTTCCCAAAATATCTCGAATTATATTATGAGTAGTGTAGAGCTGATATCTTATGAGTTGATAGAACTGCATGCCAGGGATAGGCTAAGGATCCTACAGGAAATGTGTGATGGGCTTTCCTGATTTGTGATGCCTTTAGCCTAGGAGTTTGTTCTTGTGAGATTGAATTTGTAATTGCTATTTTCTTGGTGTATGTTACATAATTGTACATAATTAGGATTTATAGCCATAAAATGTCTAATTTAGCCTTTTCTTCATGTTCCTTGTTTGGTTGTGGATCTGAGGTTGAATCATTTATTCATATGTATATTGAGTCTCGTATTATGTACAATTGGCTTGTGCAAATCAAATGGCAAGGACAACAAAGATCTTGTGAGGCGGAGCAATGCTGGGGAGCAGTCTAGTATGAGTACCTAAATGTTTAGCAGTGGTTCTGAGGAACCAACAGGGCGAGTGTATAGTTGATCTTGAGAAATAGAGTCCTTGTGACTTAGCGTCTTGAGAGCATTGGATCTTTACGTGGCTCAAAGAAAATCTTAAGGAACTATGGAACTTACAGGAATGTGTGGGTGTTTGTGTATGCACTTTAGCCTATTTTTGATGGTTTTCTTGTGTGTTTCAGTATGGTGGTTACCCGAGTTTCTGGCTTCAGCGACCCTGAGAGGCCGAGGGCCAGTGATGATGAGCTTCATAGGATTGTTGTCGTCAAGGTGGCTGCAACTATCAAACAAGCTATACCAGAGACGTTTTGGTCTATTCAGACCATGCTGATTGAGACTTTTGATGAGCACTATGTTACCGTCACTGAGGTTGTTATTGTCGTAGCAACCGCAGTTGTTGTTGCTACGAGACCATAAGGGGGTGATTCGTTGTGGTACCGGGAGTTCAACAACACGAAGCCACCCAAGTTGATGGGACCCAGAATCCAATTGTTGAGATGAGATGGATTTATGAATTTGAGGGTTGTTTTTACACTTGCTCTTGTCCGAAGAATCTGAGGTTCGTTTTGCGTTAAATCTGCTTCGCTTGGGAGTGAATGATTGGTGGAAGTTTGTGACAGTTGATTATACTCTTGTAGAACATTCTGCGGTGACCTGGGAGAGATTTGCTGAGATGTTCAGAGATGAGTTTGTACCAGTGTGTAACACCCGTAGATCCGAACTAGTCGATTTAGAGACAATGAGCGTCAAAAAATGACTTTTTTATGGAAGATTATTTTGAAGGAATAATCTTAACCAAGTTGTAGAAGGTGTCCCAAGCGTACATATAAAGAACGCTGAAATCCGAGTTATAACGAAGAAGTTATGGCCCGTGAAGTTTTACGGCAAAATCGGCACGGCACCGGGAAGTGTAAATAGTGAATTTACGATAGAGCGACTTTTAGCCTTATTAATCTAAACAAAAGTCATAGAATATCTTAAACCGAGAGCATCCATAAAAAGAACGCCCAAATATGACTTCGTATGACGTAGTTATGAATTTTCTAAAATTTAGCATAACAGTGCACGACCCGAAACTCAAATTTTAGAACGAGCGGTTTTTGGCCTACATGTCCTAAATGAGAGTTGAAGATCTCATTAATAGGAACTCAACGGTAAAAGGACAGACGAATACGGAGTCTGTATGTAGAAGTTATGAATTTTACGCGAACATTTAACAATATAATCTCCTTGTACTGTTAAATTTAAGATTGGTCGAGAATTAGCCGACAGAGTCAAAAAGAAAGTTGTAGATCTTATTTTTACCTACACATGGATATAAAGAATGTTGAAAACGGAGCTCGTATGCAAAAGTTATGAATTTTTGAAAATCTGCTGATTTCCACCCTATGTGCGATGCCACGTGTCAGGACCAGGCGAAAACTTGGAGCCTACGCAACACCATGACGTGGTGACGCTCCAGGAAGCCTATAAATAGAGGTGTCGGGTTCCCTTCATTCCTCACACCTTCCAACTTCTTCCCTTCTCTCTAGAACATCTCTCTAAGCCCCCAACCCCCCCCCCCCCCCCCAAGAAAGCCTAGGGAACCATCCTAGCACGAGGCGGAAGCCCGGAGCGCCCGACGGCTCCAAAAAGAAGAGCCTTCAACTCAAAAACTCTGCTTCGGCGGAGCCCGGTTTTGAGAAAAACCCGTTGTAAGCGAGCTACGCCTAACCTATCTTTAGTATAACTTATGTTCTAATATAGTAATGTTATTAGGACCTTATAATGAGTATTTGGGTTATTATTATGAGTTATATAAGTGTCGTTATAATATCTTTTCAACCACTCACGGTATGGAGAATCTGGTTTAAAGGGCCTCATAGGGTTGTTGGATTTCGGAAGTGTTATATGCCAAAATGGTCCTGCCCTCCGGTGTTTTATGTTTGGCCCCTGTCTGTACGTAGTGGGTGAAGAGTATGGTTTAACGCTTATATAATAGTAATAATAGCTAGACTATTAATTAGTCTCGGTTAACATTAGACTAAACTCTAGTGGTAATGATACTAGGTTTTGTCCAAGGAAGTTGTTTTAAGAAAACAAAGTGATTTCCGAGTACCGAGTCACCACCTTTTCAAGTGAGTGCATGGTCCCTTTCATCTTACACACATATATGGAGTATTTTATATAAACTACGTGCTATGTGTGCATATTATTTGTATACTTGCTATCTATGCTGGATGAACGATTTTATACAAGTTTTATATGATTTAAACTGTATATGTATTTATATCTACATAATATGTTGGGTAAAACATGGGTAGATGAAATATGAGTTGGATGATGAGTTGAGAGGTGATATAGACCATGAGGTGAGGGTGAGAGGTGGACGATGTGATAAGCCTTTTACCCAAATGCTGGCCCTGTCATCTAGCAGAGTACGGATGACAACCACGAACTATTCTAGTCAGTCCAGTGGAACACTAGCAGGCTCGCAACATGTAGGTTTTGTGAACGATGTGTTCACTGGTGTACTCTAAAAACCCATTGACCTGTATTGCGAGTGGACTCTTGAAAAAGATACTGTCAATAAGCGAGATAACCCTGGCAGATGCGCCTAAAGGACTCTACCGGCAGAAGCGCCTAATAGAGAACCTCATAACCCCCGGCAGATGCGCCTAAAGGACTATACCGGCAGATGTGCATTATAGAGAATGTCACAATTCCGGTAGCTGCGCCTAAGTGATAGAACTAGCAGATGTGCTTGACAGTTGTGTCATAGACAACGATGGACTTCGTGCCTATTCCTTAGGACAATCCTTAGGAATGAATGAATGAAGAATAGCTGACCCTTAGGGTAGACCTTAAGATTAAAGAAGAGAATGGGGATGGGTAATTGGGTTAATTGTTTGATGATTAGACATAATAATTATATTATTGTGGGTTGAAAACCTTATGTACTCACCATATTTCCCAACCTGACCCACTCAGTTTATTTGAATCACAGGTGTCGATATGAAGTTACATTACACCGAGAGATTAAGAAGATATAAATCACTAGTGATAATGAATGTAAGTTTTGTTTATGCTTATGTTTATGTATTGATGATGACATCTCAAATGTTTTAAAATGAATAAAAATGCATTTCTTTGGAAATGCTTTGATAACGTATTTATCATGTTTTTTTGGGAACAAATTCCGCAACATTTTTATTAAAAGAGGTACTCTGATTTTTATAAAGCATAAACAAAATCGGTCTTTTCTGGCCTTGAAAAATGGGTATGTCACACAGTGGTTGAGAGAGAGAGAGAGAGAGAGAGAGAGAGAGAGGTTGTCCCAGGAGTTCCTGTCTCTTAAACGAAAGATATAGACGATGAATGAGATCACCAGGATGTTTCATGAGAGGGTCTATTCTTCTCTAAGCATGTGTCGACTAAAGAGGCATGTGTGGGTCGGTATCTGAGTATTATAAGGAGGTATATCCATGAGTTCATGTCGAACACTTTGTATCAGACTTTAGCAAAGCTGCAGACCAATGCCAGGAGGAGAAAGATCAAGTTGGAGTCCCATGCTAGAGATAAGAGGGAGATCCTAGTGAGAGACATGATACTAGTGTAGTCGCAGTCGGTGACCAAGTGGCCCAATCCTGCTGACATGAAAGTTAGAGGCCAGAAGGTTCGCACTTACGGTAAGTGCGACAAGGGGCATGAGGGACCCTGTCGGTCCGGGACTATTTACTACATGTGTGGCAAGGAGGGGCATTTGGCTAAGGATAGACCTAAGGGGTTTCAGGTTTGCTTCAATTGCAATCGGACGGTTCATTTGAGGGTTGAGTGTCCTCACTTTCCATCTAGGGCGGTTAAGACTCCGACCCTCGCTACCCTGCATATTACTGATGGCCGATAGAGGAAGGCCCTCGAGGGAGAGCATTTCAGTTGATAGTAAAGGATGCCTGATCAAATCCATACTTCATGGTTGGTATGTGTTCTTTATAATTATGTTGATTGATTTATGTTTCTTATGATATTGTTCATGTTAGGTACTTTCCTTATGAATTTTGTACCTGCGTTTATGTTGTTTGACTCAGGTGCTATTCGGTATTCTGTGTCATCATATTTTTGTTGTGGTTTTAGTATTGCATGGGAGGCCTTGAGGAGGCCATTGAGAGCCTCTATACCTGATGAGCATCCGGTCTCTGCTACTGACATCTACTGGGGTTGTGTGTTGGAGTTTTTTGGTGTTCGATATCCGATATATATTATCCCTATTGCGAAGGGAGATGTCTATGTTATCGTGGGTATGGATTGGTTGAGCCGGTTTGGGGCCCTGATTGTCTGCGAGGGACTGATGGTGACAGTTTGAGGTCCTAGTAGGGGAGTGTTGACAATTTACAGAGAGGGAACTAAGTCAATATCAACTTTCTGTTCAGCCGTCAGGGTGAGGTAGAGTTTACAACATGGGTGTATGGGTTATCTGGCATATGTAGTGGATACTCAGGTTGATGAGAAGAGATCAGTTTCTATTCCTGATGTTCTTGTGGTGTGTGAGTTCCTTGATGTTTTCCCAGAGGAATTACTTGGTGTGCCTCCTAAGAGGCAAGTGGAGTTCCAGATCGATCTGATCCCTGGTGCGGTGCCAATTGCCAAGGCAACGTATCGTCTTGCACCTTATGAGATGCAGAAGTTATCCTCGCAGGTTTAGGATCTATTCGGAGATGATTTTATTTGCCCAAGAAGTTCTTTGTTGGGAGCACTGATCCTTTTTGTTAGAAGGATGGTTCACACCGGATGTGTATTGATTATCCGGAGTTCAACAAGTTGACAATGAAGAACCGTTATCCATTATCGAGGATTGATGATCTTTTTAATCAGTTGCAGGTGGCATCTTGGTTTTTCAAGATCGATTTGAGATCTAGTTACCATCAAATAAGGGTGCGAGAGGAGAATATTCAGAAGACGACCTTTCGAACTCATTACGGACATTACAAGTTTGTGTTGATGCCTTTTGGACTCACTGATGCACGGGCGACGTTCATGGATATCATGAACCGAGTGTGCAGACCCATGATGGATCGATCGATTATCGTCTTGGTCAATAACATTCTTGTCTATTTGAAGACCATAGAGCAACATGAGGAGCATTTGTATGAGATTCTCAAAGTTTTGATGATGGATAGGCTCTATGCCATGTTCTCCAAGTGTGATTTCTGGTTGCGCGAGGTTCAGTTTCTGGGACACCTCGTCAACTAGAACGATATATTGGTTGACCCAACCAAGATAGAGGCGGTGATGCGGTGGGAAGAGCCGAAGTCTTCATCTGAGATTTGGAGCTTCCTGGGGTTGGCGGGATATTATCGGAGATTCATTCGAGAATTCTCCAAAATTGTTGTTCCTCTCACTAAGTTAATGAAGAAGGATTTTGTGTTCAGTTGGGGGCCTGAGCACCAGACATCATTCAAGACTCTTTGCTAGAGAATGTGTGAGGCACCAGTACTTTCCCTCCCTGAGGGAGATAAGGATTTTGTGGTCTACTACGATGCATCCATTTCAAGGTTGGGTGATGTTTTGATGCAGAGGGGGATGTGATTTCATATGCTTCGAGGTAGCTGAAGCCTCATGAAGCGAAGTATCCCACCCATGATTTGGAATTAGGGGCGGTGGTTTTCGCTCTCAAGATTTAGCGCTACTATCTTTATGGATTTCTATGTACCATCTATACGGACCATAAGAGCCCGAGATATCTTATGGATCAGCCTAATCTGAACATGAGGCGAAGGAGGTGGTTGGGTGTGGTGAAAGATTATCACTGTGAGATTATGTATCACCCATGCAAGGCTAATATGGTGCCGACGACTTAAGCCAGAGGGCGGTCAGTACCCCGATTCAATATGTATGTATGTGGTTGACTGTGATGACCCCCATTTTGGAAAAAGATCAAAGAAGCATAGTCAAAGGCCATAAAGTAAAAAAATCAGAAAAGTGAGTGGGTGATCGGTCAGATTTTAGCATTTTATATCGACATCAGGGGGATTTTACCTCTTCACGGGTGGGTTTGGGTGCCTTATACTAGTGGGGATCGACGCGTATTGATGGAGGAGGCCCACAAGTCAAGATTTCCCATTCATGCAGGGGCTACCAAGATGTATCTTGACCTGAAAAATAGCTACTGGTGGCCGTATATGCAGAGGGATGTGGCCTGGTTTTTAGAACGATGCTTGACCTGCCGGAAGGTTATGGCCAAGCAACAGTACCCTCATGGAAAAATACAGCCTTTGGAGGTTCCACTGTGGAAGTGGGAGCAGATCATGATGGATTTCATTACAAAATTGCTGAAGATTGTAAGGGGTTTTGATACTATTTGAGTGATGGTGGATCATTTGACGAAGAGTGCTCACTTCCTAGCCATAAGTGAGGGCTCTTATGTAGAGAAGTGAGCTGAGATTTATGTCCGAGAGGTGGTGGCTCGACATGGGGTGCCAAATTATATTTTTTCGGACCGGGATGTTCGTTTCACTTCCAGGTTTCTGAAGAAGTTTCACGAGGAGCTGGGTACCCGGTTACATTTCAGTACTGCATATCATCCACAGACGGACGGGCAGAGCGAGCAGACTATTCAAACGCTTGAGGATATGTTGAAGGCTTGCATCATTGATTTCGGTGGTAGCTGGGAGTCCTACCTTCCCTTGGTTGAGTTTTATTATAACAACAACCATCATGCCAACATTGGCATGCCTCCCTTTGAGCTCTTGTATGGGAGGAGGTGTTAGACTCTTATTTGTTGGGGCGAGGTCGTACAGAGAGTCATGGGGAGAACTGAGATAGTGATCAAGATGAACGAGCTTATTCAACAAGTTAGGCAGAGATTTTTGTGAGCCCAGATCCACCATAAGAGTTATGCGGATCGCTGATGCTCTGAGTTAGAGTTTCATGTCAGAGATTTGGTACTTCTGAAGGTATAACCCTAGAAGGGTGTTATTCACTTCAGGAGACAGGGAAAGCTGGGCCCCAAGTTTATTGTCCCTTTCAGAGTGTTGGCTCGTGTGCGTGAGGTGGCTTACCGATTGTAGCTACTTGAGGATTTGAATCATATTCATGATACCTTCCATGTTTCCGAGTTGAGAAAATGTATAGCTAATGAGACATTTGTGGTTGCTTTGGAGGACATTCAGTTCGATGATCGTCTGGATTACATCGAGAGGCCAGTGGCAATTCTGGATAGGAGAGTAAAGACCTTGAGGAACAAGGTAATGAACTTGTTCAAAGTTCAGTGGCAACACCAGAAAGGCTTGCAGTGGAATTCGAAGCCCAAGAATGAGATGTGCGAGCACTACCCTGATTTGTTTTCCGAGGCTGACTTCGAGAGCAAAGTCTGATTCTAGTGGGGGAGAATTGTAACATCTGATTTTCAGGTAATTTTCATTATTGGTCCCTTATGTCAAAATCCTTGCATTTCAGCTTGTACGCTAGGCGTACGTGAGGTATGCACAACGTACATGATCAAGCCTTGGAAACGTGGGGCTCATGCTAGTATGCAAGGCGTACATGTGGTACGCAAGGTGTACTGGCTCAGACCCTAAACACTAAATTTAGGGGTTTTCTTCCTATTTAATCAACATTATACATCCCTTGGACCTTCTAGAGACAACCTCCACTCCTTCCAACCCTAATCTCGAGTCTCATCCTTGAAGACTTTTAGAGTTTTTGGTGCTCTCTTGGTGAAGAAGAAGACTATTGAAGACGATGGTTGTGTTTGCAACTTGTGGATCCAGAAACTACCTCACATTGTGTATCTTTTGTAGGTATAAATTTTATACCTTGGTGTGTTTCTTTTTAGCTGTCTTAAATGGGTTATTATGAACCTTTTTGTCATAAGCTTGGATCTTTGTGAGTGTGGTGCACTCCATAGCATATTAGTTGTCCTTTCATGTGTTTTAGGTCATCTAGAATCATAAAAATGCTTGCTTGAAGGTCCCTTTCTTCCCATACATGAGTGTGGTGGTTGTGAGTATGGTTTAAGTTAGGGTTTTGAGGTTTTAGCTTATTTCAGCCATGCAAAGGCTTAAGGTTATGGACTTTATGGATTAAGACATTCTATGGAGGTCAGGTCTATGTTTGGATTGCATGTCGTAATGATTAAGACGTTGTCGGATGACTTTTGGGATCAGACAACATACGCCCAACATACTTCTGGCTACGCCCAACGTATCCATGCCTGACCCTGACTCACCTTGTTCTTCGAGTACGCGACGCATAGGGAGCATACACCCAGTGCACGCGCTGAACGGTTTACTTTTGCTGACTTTGACTTTTGGTTAAAGATTTAGGGTTTTGGACCATGGAAGGGGAAAATGGTCTTTTTCCCTTAAGGATCATAATTTTGGTGTTTGGACTTGTGAGTTGGGTTATGGAACTGAATTATTGATTAGGGTTAATTATTGTGTTATTAGGCAGAGTCTATTTCCGGCAGTTCGGGTGTGAGATTTATCTGTCATCAGTATCAGGTGAGTCTCCTCACTTATTATGGTAGAATAGTTGTATGTGTGACGACCAGATGGGTCTAGCTGTTAGTATTGTGTTATGTTGTTTATGTGTGACTGAGACTTCGGGTAGTCTCCAGGGTTGTTGATAACCCACAGGACGTGTTGTTTGCCCATCGAGACTTCGTGTAGTCTCTAAGGTTACTAAAAACCCATAACTATTTATGTGTTGTGTTGTATGAGATATATTGGGGAACTCACTGAGCTTCGTGTTTACAGTTGTTGACTATATGTGTTTTAGCTACTTATGAGGATCGTAGGAAAGTGAAGGTCTGATTGTACACACTCGCTAGGAGATTTTGTTACTAGGCATTTTGTGGTACTCTAATATTTGTGATGATGATTTGTATTTGATACTTGTGATTTTATAATGGTTTTGGTTTATGAACACTATTTTGGGTAATTTAAAATGAAAATTTTGGTTTGAAATTTGAGGTGTTACAAGGAGGTTACGCCAGTAGCCTCTCGGCTGCCTCTTGTTTTCTTGTTTTCGGCAGTGAATCGGCGAAGGGGAGAGGGAAGCAACAAGTGGTCGGAGGCAGGTGGTTGAAGATGGTTTCGAGGGCTCTTGGTCGACGAACATCGGAGGAATAAGGTGGCTAGTAGTGGTTCTCGGTGGCTAAACAGTCGAGGGCACAACCACCCTCGGTGGTGGTTTTCTAAACCAAGAGAAGGAGATATCAAGGGATAGGGAAATAGGGAGATGTTGGTTGTGTATTTGTGATCAAATGAGAATGGTAATGTCTCAATTTATAGCCCATGGAAGCCTTGACTAGCCATGCAAGTCATACTTCAAAAGTTAGTCAAATACACAATCAACCCATGCTTGTACTTAAAAGAAGAGTGCACTCACGAGGTAAGGTGGTGATGGAGAGAGGTAGACATGCGTAAAGGGGAAGAGAAGAAGAGATATGGCTGATTTCTTACTTTATGCTAGGTGACATGTACTTGCATGATGTCACTAATCCTACAAAGTCCTTAAAACCTTCCTAGATTTGTATGCCAAGATCCTGATGTCTAATATTTTTTTTTCGAAAGTTGCGAATGATAGAGCCGAGTTCAAGGATTCCAAAAACCCGAACACATTAATTTTTTGAGTTGTAGATTTGTGTTTAATTGACCTGAAACTTCCGATTTTTTTGACTTTACAACTATTTTTGCTAAAAATATTTCAAGTATGAGATCAAATAATAGACCATATTCTGAGTCCAAAATTGTTCTCGGAATTTCCATTTGAGGTGCGCAGGTGCCTCAACGGATCAAAATAGTTTATGTAATTTAAAGAAAATCAGTATTATAATGGTTTGTTTTCTTATAACGGTCTTATCTTTTGCATACGAGCTCCGTTTTAGACGTTCTTTGTATTTTCGGAACCAGGTGAACATGTACTACGAGATTAGAATGTTTGCTTTGCTCACAAATTCTTATTACTTTCAGTTTTTCAGACGTGTTAACTAGGGTTGAAGTTTGTGTTTTGTGATTCGTTTGAGATTTTCCACAATTAGAAGTAAGATACCATCCCATATCTTATTTTAATTGTAATGACACTATTTATTTTTCAAAATATGCATTAAAGCTCAATAGTTCAGGTTACAAAAAGGTTCGTGGTGAATTGACTGTCTACAGTTTTAAACCTAAATTTAGGGATATCAACAACTCTTGTACCTGCAATAATATTTCTAACAACCCTCACCGAGAAAGAGCCATCAGTGTCACCTACCCACTACCACGTATCATAGCAACTTGCAAATTGAAAATTATCCAATAGTTGCAAGACGACTACATGCAGTTCTAATGAAGAGTTATTAAAAAGGTAGATAATTAAATTAATATAGATAAAAACTATGAGATATTATGTGACATCCCCAAAATCGCGGCCAGAAAAGACCGATTTCATTTATGCTTTTTAAAATAATTTCAGAGTAAATCCTTTTGATTTAAAAGTGTTGCGGAATTTGTTCCCAAAACAAAACATGATAAAATAATATTTATCAGAGCATTTCATCAAGAGATGCATTTTCATTATATAATCAAAACTCGGGATGTCATATTCCGATACAGACCATAAAGCATAAACGATAACATTACAAGTCATTCAACAAATATATACATATACAGACTTGTAAACAAAACAACTTGATGATTCAACCATCTTACGCCCTTGCGCCACTTCCTGTAATACAAATAAAACTGAGTGGGTCAGGCTTGGGAGCCTGGTGAGCATATAGGGTTTTCAACCCACAATAAATAAATTATATTTAATTTCACCAACCAATCACTATCCCGATTACCCATTCCCGTTATCCTCACTTTACGTCCCTAAAACAACATCTATCTCAAGGGACCTAATCTATGATTTTCATCGGGACGGACATTACTGCTAAGGGGTTTCCTCAACACCTAAAGGCAACCATGAGGGGGATAGAGTACACCGGTGAACACATCGTTCACAACACCTACAGGTTATGAACCTGCTAGCGTTCCACATGACTGTCTAGAAAGAGTCTGTGGTCGTTATCCATACTCCGCTGAATAACTAGATCAACAACAACAACAACATCGAGGCCTCTCATCTGTTTATTACACACCAACTATCTACCCATGTTCTACCCAACATATTAGTAGATAAAAATATATATTTTCATACATAGTTTAAAACCTGTATAGCATTTTCATTCAATACATATTCCACATAACGGATGAGGCACCCCCACATAACACGTATTTCATAGAAAATAAATCAGATCTATGAGATAGAAGAGAATGAATATACATTCACACATATAACAACAAAATTATACACATAACACGTATTTCATATAAAATACTTCATAATTATGCGTTAGAAGAAAGTAACTACACACTCACTTGATCAGAAGATGATCGGACATCACTACGGCTTGTAGAAGTAGTATTCTTCGGCAGATCTGGAAGATCTTCACAAAAACCGGACTTCTCGCGGGCAGAGCTTCGGCTCGGGAATCTTACTTCTCGGGATCTGCGGGACTTCGAAACTTGCTTCGGGGCTCGGGAATAATATCGGGGCTTCCGGGTACTTCTGGCACGCAAAACGATGCAAAACGGGAAAGAGAAGAGAGAAAAAGAGCAATTTAGTCGTCTGCCCTCGCATCCTATTTATAGGAGGCTGGAGCCTCGGAGTACGCGAGGCGTACGGCCTTACGCGGGGCGTACTGGTCCGAAATCGTCATGGCATTCGTCATCCGAAGTCACTAGAGTGCGAGGTGCGTCATGCTTCGCGGTACGCTGGGCGTACTTCGGATCAGATCGGTGACTCCTTCGGATATACATCCGAATTAAAGATTAAATTTAAATACAAATTATTTAATAAACTTCGGAAATTCATATCTTCTTCATACGAACTCCGTTTTCAACGTTCTTTATATCCACGTGTAGGTGAGACTACGCTCTACAACTTTCGTTTAGACTCCGTCGGCTAATTTTGACTTTATTTTTATTAATTATTTTTAGTAGGCCGGGTCAGAAAAACTCCGTTATAAATTCATAACTTCTTCGTTTGACGTCCGTTCTCGCCTAACTTTTCATCGCTTCGATACCAACAACGAGATCTTCAATTCTCGTTTAGATTGTTTCGGCTAAAAACCGCTCGATCTCAAATCGAGTATTTCAGGCTGCATACCGCTAAGTCGAAACTTCAATAAATCATAACTTCCCCATATGAAGTCAGATTTGGGCGTTCTATATATATTTGGAAACCTCGTTTCAACTACTACAACATTATCCAAAGATAACGAGTTTATTTTACACTCAAATTTTGACGCTTATTTTTATTCTTAATTAATCAAACCACATAATCAAGCAATTGAGCACAAAACACATAATACTCAAATAATACACTCTTATTATTTCAAAACGGGTTACAAAGGTTAACCTAGACTATTACATTCCTAAAAATGGCAAGCCCGGAAACACAGGCGTTACAATTCTCTCCACCTTAGAATGATTCCGTCCCCGGAATCACACATCAACAAAAAAATGCGGATAGCGACCCATCATGTCACTCTCCGTCTCCCAGGTGAGATTCGGCCCATTCGTGTGTTTCCATCGGACAAACACTAACTCGACCATCTTGCGTCGCAACTTCTTAGTCTTTCGGTCAACGATTGCCTCTGGTTCTTCAATCAACCTTTTGTTCTCATCGATTCTCAACTCCGAAAGTGGAATCATGTCGGGAACTTCTCCCGTGAACTTCCTCAAATAACACACATGAAAAGTGTTATGAATTCCATTCAGTTCTTCTGGTAGTTCGAGCTTGTAAGCTTGGTTCCCAATCCTCTGAAGAACTTTAAACGGTCCAATAAACCATGGACTTAATTTTCCCCTTTTACCAAATCTTATAAGTCCCTTCCACGGCGAGACTTTAAGCAAAACCGAATCTCCAATTTCAAAAGTCATCGGTCTTTGCTTTTTGTCAGCATAGCTCTTTTGATGATCCTGAGCTGCTAACATTCTTTCCCTAATTATTTTCAACTTTTTAGTAGTTTGATGAACCATATCCGGTCCCATAAACTGCTTTTCCCCAGCCTCAAGCCAACAAGACAGCGTACGGCACTTCTGTCCATACAAAGCTTGGTAAGGTGCCATCTTAATGCTCGAGTGAAAACTATTATTATAGGAAAATTCTACCAAAGGTAAATGTTCGTCCCAGTTACCTACAAAATTCCAAGGTACATGCTCTCAGCATATCTTCAAGTGTTTGTATCGTCCGTTCGCTCTGACCATCAGTCTGCGGATGGTAAGCTGTACTTAAACACAACTTGGTACCCAATTCCTATTGTAGACTTTTCCAAAATCGTGAGGTGAAACGGCTGTCATGATCCGACACAATCGTTAACGGAACACCGTGAAGCCTCACAATTTCCTTCATGTAAGAATTTGCAAGCTTCTCCATAGACCATTTCTCCTTGGCTGCTATGAAATGCGCACTCTTAGTGAATCGATCAATGACCACCCAAATCATGTCGTGACCATTCTTTGTTTTGGGCAGTTTAGTGACAAAATCCATAGCAATGTCTTCCCACTTACCCATAGGCACAGGCAATGGTTCTAAACTCCCGTACGGTTTCTGATGTTGTGTCTTTACTCTCGCACAAGTCACACACTCATCCACACACTTTGCAACGTCAAGCTTCATCGTCGGCCACCAGTAGTAGGGTCTTAGGTCCTTATATATTTTAGTGCTACCGGGATGAATCGAGTACATGGTTTTGTGAGCTTCTTCCATCAGAAGATCTCTGACTCCTCATGTCTTAGGTATCCAAATCCGATCTTGGAACACCTTCAATCCATGACTGTTTATACCGAACACCAACGTTTTGCCCAAACGTTCCTCCTTTCGGTCATTTTTCTCAGAAGCTTCGCTTTGAGCTTTCTTTATACTTTCCAAAATAGTCGAGACAACTTCAATTCTCAACGCTCTTGGCCTTCTCCTTTCAAGATTGACTTTCCGACTGAGAGCATCAGCAACAACATTAGCTTTACCGGGGTGGTAAAGTATCTCACAGTCATAGTCCTTGAGTAATTCTAGCCAGCGTCGTTGTCTCATATTCAATTCTTTCTGACTAAAGAGATATTGGAGACTCTTATGATCAGTGAAAAGTTTGCACTTCATGCCATAGAGGTAATGCCTCCATATTTTCAGAGCGAAAACTACCGCTGCCAACTCCAAATCATGAGTCGGGTAGTTCTTTTCATGCTCATTCAGCTGTCGAGAAGCATATGCTATCACCTTTTCTCTTTGGGTCAAAACACAACCCAATCCAACCCCAGACGCATCGCTATAAACAGCGAAGTCTTCAACTCCATCGGGTAGAGAAAGTATCGGTGCCTCGCATAGCTTCGTCTTTAGCCTCTCGAATGCTTCTTTATGCTTATCATTCCAAGCATAAGTAGCTCCTTTGTGGGTCAAAGCTGTCAACGGAGTAGCGATCGAAGAAAAGCCTTGGATAAACCTTCGGTAATATCCGGCTAATCCCAAAAAGCTTCGAATCTCCGTGGGACTTTTTGGTTGTTCCCATTTCATCACAGCTTCGATCTTCGCTGGATCAACCATTATCCCTTCTTGGTTGACCACGTAACCCAAGAATTGGATTTCATGAATCCAAAAATCACATTTGGAGAACTCTGCATACAGCTTCTCCTGCTTCAAAACTTCTAACACTTCTTGCAAGTGTCTGCCATGCTCCTCCTGGATTTTCGAATAAATCAGAATGTCGTCTATGAACACTATCACGGATTTATCAAGGAACGGATTACAAACCCTATTCATCAAATCCATGAATGCTGCTGGAGCATTGGTTAGTCCAAACGACATAACCAAGAACTCATAGTGTCCATATCGCGTTCTGAATGCAGTCTTCTCTATATCCTGCTCTCTTACTTTCAGCTGATGATATCCTGACCTTAGGTCGATCTTTGAAAAATAACTTGAACCTTGTAGTTGATCGAACAGGTCATCAATCCTCGGCAATGGATGTCTATTCTTTATTGTTGCCTTATTCAGCTCTCGATAATCAATGCACATCCTCATGCTTCCATCTTTCTTCTTTACGAATAACACCGAAGCTCCCCAGGGTGATGAACTAGGTCTTATGAAACCTTTGTCCAATAACTCCTGAAGTTGCATCATCAGCTCCTTCATCTCCGTCGGTGCTAATCGATAAGGTGCTTTTGCAATTGGCGTTGTTCCGGGCAACAAGTCGATACGAAATTCTACTTCCCGATCGGGTGGTAATCCAGGAAGATCTTCGGGAAATACTTCCGGATATTCACACACAACAGGAATATTTTGCATCACCTTTTTTTCCTTCTTAGCGTCGATCACGAATGCTAAGTATGATGTACACCCCTTGGTCAAACATTTCCTGGCTTTCATTAGAGAAATGATTCCAGAATTTACTCTGCATTTGTCTCCATACACCATAAACGATTCCTTCCCAGGCGGGTTTACTTTGACTATCTTCTTTTTGCACAATATCTCGACATCATTGGCGCTAAGCCAATCCATTCCCAAAACGATGTCGAAACCATTAAGTTCGATAGGCAATAATTCCTCGTGGAACTTATTCCCATTCAGATCAATTAAGATGTTTTTCATTCGATGGCTAACAGGTACAAACTTGCCACTAGCAACTTCGACTAATAAGGGATTATCTAGTCTATCAACAGGCAAAGCTAGTTTTCTACCAAATTCATGCGATATAAAGGAGTAGTTGGCTCCAGAATCAAATAAAATTTGGGCAGGCAATTCGTTAACGAGAAAGGTACCTGAAGCGACATCAGCTTCATCTTTGGCAGCTTCCAGTGTCATCTGGAATGCTCTCGCCTTTGGCTTTGGCGGAATGTTGGCTCTAGCTGCCTCCTTCTTCTTCGGGCAGTCTCTCGACATGTGTCCCTCCTCACCACAACCATAGCAAACCTTCTTAGAGAGGGTACATTCATTGGCATAGTGCCCTGGCTTTCCACACTTGTAGCATGTGGCCACCACTTCACACTTCCCATGATGCTTCTTCTTACATTTTTCGCACCATTTCGCTTCACCTCCTCCACTTCCTCTCGAACCAGATTTCGAGAATTTTCTTTTCTTGCTGGACCCTGAAGGTCCGTCAAATTTCCTCTTTTCACCAACATCTATCCTCTCCAGACCCTTTTCCTTCTGCTGGGCCTCCAAATTCTTAGCTGCACGAACAACTGTTTTCAGAGTAGTTGCCATCTTGACTGTCAGACCAAAGTCGGCAGACAGTCCATTAGCAAACCTCTCAATCTTGGAGAGTTCCGTTGGCACTAGGTACGGAAATAACTTCATTTTCTCAATGAATGCAATAGCATAGTCATCTATGCTCATCCTCCCTTTCTTCAAGTTTTGGAATTCATTGTTCAGATCAATCAGATCTATCTCTGAACAATACTGCACCCTTAACTGTTCCAAGAACTCCTCCCATGACATTTTCAGGGCTTCTCCTCGTGGCATAGTATCTGCCAACAACTTCCACCAACTCAAGACTCCATTCTTCAGTTGTCTGACTGCAAAGACAGTCTTCTGTTTGTTGCTACAGTCGCAACTTTCAAATACCATCTCCATTTCGGAGATCCAATCCATTATCTCAACAGGCTTTGGGCTTCCTGAAAGACTTGGCGGCTTGGCGCCCAAGAAGTTCTTGTACATTCGCCCATCCTTGTTGTTTCTCTTTTCCGGATCGTTCCTTCGTTCTCCTTGAGTCCCAACTTGACTCATAATGCGACTATTGTTCCCTTCCTCCGATTGCTCGGGATTCAATTCAGGTTCCTCAATAGGTATGATAGGTTCGTCCCTATTATCATGCAACGTCTGTCGCATCTCATCCCTTTGTTCGGCTAGCATAGCCCGAATCATGGCTTGCACCCCAACCATTGTTATTGGTTCTGGTGCTGCTGCTACAACAGGTATTTGCTCAATCACTGGTGGTTGATTCCTGTTTTCATCCCCGTTTCCAAGGCCACTCCTTGTTCTCACCATTTTTTGATCTACACACCGAATAAGGTGAAATTTAGATCTTCATTCACGATAGATTTCAAATCATCCTTATCACTCCGAAATGATTACATGCTAGTTCTAATATCGTATACATACGCTTAGAATCCTAAACACATAAACCTTCAGATCCGGTTGGCAACAAATCGTAGATCCGAACAAATAATATCATATATGGCAACATATAACATTTAGCACATAAAAGCATTTTAGGCAACTTTCCTAAAAATAAACTAGTGCTCATGTCCAAAATTTATAAGACACACATCTCAAAATTCAACTTAGCATTCTAAGTTTAAGTCTAGAAATCCTACAATTTCCTAGTTCGCTTAAACTAATGCTCTGATACCAACTGTGACATCCCCAAAATCGCGGCTAGAAAAGACCGATTTCATTTATGCTTTTTAAAATAATTTCAGAGTAAATCCTTTTGATTTAAAAGTGTTGCGGAATTTGTTCCCAAAACAAAACATGATAAAATAACATTTATCAGAGCATTTCATCAAGAGATGCATTTTCATTATATAATCAAAACTCGGGATGTCATATTCCGATACAGACCATAAAGCATAAACGATAACATTACAAGTCATTCAACAAATATATACATATACAGACTTGTAAACAAAACAACTTGATGATTCAACCATCTTACGCCCTTGCGCCACTTCCTGTAATACAAATAAAACTGAGTGGGTCAGGCTTGGGAGCCTGGTGAGCATATAGGGTTTTCAACCCACAATAAATAAATTATATTTAATTTCACCAACCAATCACTATCCCGATTACCCATTCCCGTTATCCTCACTTTACGTCCCTAAAACAACATCTATCTCAAGGGACCTAATCTATGATTTTCATCGGGACGGACATTACTGCTAAGGGGTTTCCTCAACACCTAAAGGCAACCATGAGGGGGATAGAGTACACCGGTGAACACATCGTTCACAACACCTACAGGTTATGAACCTGCTAGCGTTCCACATGACTGTCTAGAAAGAGTCTGTGGTCGTTATCCATACTCCGCTGAATAACTAGATCAACAACAACAACAACATCGAGGCCTCTCATCTGTTTATTACACACCAACTATCTACCCATGTTCTACCCAACATATTAGTAGATAAAAATATATATTTTCATACATAGTTTAAAACCTGTATAGCATTTTCATTCAATACATATTCCACATAACGGATGAGGCACCCCCACATAACACGTATTTCATAGAAAATAAATCAGATCTATGAGATAGAAGAGAATGAATATACATTCACACATATAACAACAAAATTATACACATAACACGTATTTCATATAAAATACTTCATAATTATGCGTTAGAAGAAAGTAACTACACACTCACTTGATCAGAAGATGATCGGACATCACTACGGCTTGTAGAAGTAGTATTCTTCGGCAGATCTGGAAGATCTTCACAAAAACCGGACTTCTCGCGGGCAGAGCTTCGGCTCGGGAATCTTACTTCTCGGGATCTGCGGGACTTCGAAACTTGCTTCGGGGCTCGGGAATAATATCGGGGCTTCCGGGTACTTCTGGCACGCAAAACGATGCAAAACGGGAAAGAGAAGAGAGAAAAAGAGCAATTTAGTCGTCTGCCCTCGCATCCTATTTATAGGAGGCTGGAGCCTCGGAGTACGCGAGGCGTACGGCCTTACGCGGGGCGTACTGGTCCGAAATCGTCATGGCATTCGTCATCCGAAGTCACTAGAGTGCGAGGTGCGTCATGCTTCGCGGTACGCTGGGCGTACTTCGGATCAGATCGGTGACTCCTTCGGATATACATCCGAATTAAAGATTAAATTTAAATACAAATTATTTAATAAACTTCGGAAATTCATATCTTCTTCATACGAACTCCGTTTTCAACGTTCTTTATATCCACGTGTAGGTGAGACTACGCTCTACAACTTTCGTTTAGACTCCGTCGGCTAATTTTGACTTTATTTTTATTAATTATTTTTAGTAGGCCGGGTCAGAAAAACTCCGTTATAAATTCATAACTTCTTCGTTTGACGTCCGTTCTCGCCTAACTTTTCATCGCTTCGATACCAACAACGAGATCTTCAATTCTCGTTTAGATTGTTTCGGCTAAAAACCGCTCGATCTCAAATCGAGTATTTCAGGCTGCATACCGCTAAGTCGAAACTTCAATAAATCATAACTTCCCCATATGAAGTCAGATTTGGGCGTTCTATATATATTTGGAAACCTCGTTTCAACTACTACAACATTATCCAAAGATAACGAGTTTATTTTACACTCAAATTTTGACGCTTATTTTTATTCTTAATTAATCAAACCACATAATCAAGCAATTGAGCACAAAACACATAATACTCAAATAATACACTCTTATTATTTCAAAACGGGTTACAAAGGTTAACCTAGACTATTACATTCCTAAAAATGGCAAGCCCGGAAACACAGGCGTTACAATTCTCTCCACCTTAGAATGATTCCGTCCCCGGAATCACACATCAACAAAAAAATGCGGATAGCGACCCATCATGTCACTCTCCGTCTCCCAGGTGAGATTCGGCCCATTCGTGTGTTTCCATCGGACAAACACTAACTCGACCATCTTGCGTCGCAACTTCTTAGTCTTTCGGTCAACGATTGCCTCTGGTTCTTCAATCAACCTTTTGTTCTCATCGATTCTCAACTCCGAAAGTGGAATCATGTCGGGAACTTCTCCCGTGAACTTCCTCAAATAACACACATGAAAAGTGTTATGAATTCCATTCAGTTCTTCTGGTAGTTCGAGCTTGTAAGCTTGGTTCCCAATCCTCTGAAGAACTTTAAACGGTCCAATAAACCATGGACTTAATTTTCCCCTTTTACCAAATCTTATAAGTCCCTTCCACGGCGAGACTTTAAGCAAAACCGAATCTCCAATTTCAAAAGTCATCGGTCTTTGCTTTTTGTCAGCATAGCTCTTTTGATGATCCTGAGCTGCTAACATTCTTTCCCTAATTATTTTCAACTTTTTAGTAGTTTGATGAACCATATCCGGTCCCATAAACTGCTTTTCCCCAGCCTCAAGCCAACAAGACAGCGTACGGCACTTCTGTCCATACAAAGCTTGGTAAGGTGCCATCTTAATGCTCGAGTGAAAACTATTATTATAGGAAAATTCTACCAAAGGTAAATGTTCGTCCCAGTTACCTACAAAATTCCAAGGTACATGCTCTCAGCATATCTTCAAGTGTTTGTATCGTCCGTTCGCTCTGACCATCAGTCTGCGGATGGTAAGCTGTACTTAAACACAACTTGGTACCCAATTCCTATTGTAGACTTTTCCAAAATCGTGAGGTGAAACGGCTGTCATGATCCGACACAATCGTTAACGGAACACCGTGAAGCCTCACAATTTCCTTCATGTAAGAATTTGCAAGCTTCTCCATAGACCATTTCTCCTTGGCTGCTATGAAATGCGCACTCTTAGTGAATCGATCAATGACCACCCAAATCATGTCGTGACCATTCTTTGTTTTGGGCAGTTTAGTGACAAAATCCATAGCAATGTCTTCCCACTTACCCATAGGCACAGGCAATGGTTCTAAACTCCCGTACGGTTTCTGATGTTGTGTCTTTACTCTCGCACAAGTCACACACTCATCCACACACTTTGCAACGTCAAGCTTCATCGTCGGCCACCAGTAGTAGGGTCTTAGGTCCTTATATATTTTAGTGCTACCGGGATGAATCGAGTACATGGTTTTGTGAGCTTCTTCCATCAGAAGATCTCTGACTCCTCATGTCTTAGGTATCCAAATCCGATCTTGGAACACCTTCAATCCATGACTGTTTATACCGAACACCAACGTTTTGCCCAAACGTTCCTCCTTTCGGTCATTTTTCTCAGAAGCTTCGCTTTGAGCTTTCTTTATACTTTCCAAAATAGTCGAGACAACTTCAATTCTCAACGCTCTTGGCCTTCTCCTTTCAAGATTGACTTTCCGACTGAGAGCATCAGCAACAACATTAGCTTTACCGGGGTGGTAAAGTATCTCACAGTCATAGTCCTTGAGTAATTCTAGCCAGCGTCGTTGTCTCATATTCAATTCTTTCTGACTAAAGAGATATTGGAGACTCTTATGATCAGTGAAAAGTTTGCACTTCATGCCATAGAGGTAATGCCTCCATATTTTCAGAGCGAAAACTACCGCTGCCAACTCCAAATCATGAGTCGGGTAGTTCTTTTCATGCTCATTCAGCTGTCGAGAAGCATATGCTATCACCTTTTCTCTTTGGGTCAAAACACAACCCAATCCAACCCCAGACGCATCGCTATAAACAGCGAAGTCTTCAACTCCATCGGGTAGAGAAAGTATCGGTGCCTCGCATAGCTTCGTCTTTAGCCTCTCGAATGCTTCTTTATGCTTATCATTCCAAGCATAAGTAGCTCCTTTGTGGGTCAAAGCTGTCAACGGAGTAGCGGTCGAAGAAAAGCCTTGGATAAACCTTCGGTAATATCCGGCTAATCCCAAAAAGCTTCGAATCTCCGTGGGACTTTTTGGTTGTTCCCATTTCATCACAGCTTCGATCTTCGCTGGATCAACCATTATCCCTTCTTGGTTGACCACGTAACCCAAGAATTGGATTTCATGAATCCAAAAATCACACTTGGAGAACTCTGCATACAGCTTCTCCTGCTTCAAAACTTCTAACACTTCTTGCAAGTGTCTGCCATGCTCCTCCTGGATTTTCGAATAAATCAGAATGTCGTCTATGAACACTATCACGGATTTATCAAGGAACGGATTACAAACCCTATTCATCAAATCCATGAATGCTGCTGGAGCATTGGTTAGTCCAAACGACATAACCAAGAACTCATAGTGTCCATATCGCGTTCTGAATGCAGTCTTCTCTATATCCTGCTCTCTTACTTTCAGCTGATGATATCCTGACCTTAGGTCGATCTTTGAAAAATAACTTGAACCTTGTAGTTGATCGAACAGGTCATCAATCCTCGGCAATGGATGTCTATTCTTTATTGTTGCCTTATTCAGCTCTCGATAATCAATGCACATCCTCATGCTTCCATCTTTCTTCTTTACGAATAACACCGAAGCTCCCCAGGGTGATGAACTAGGTCTTATGAAACCTTTGTCCAATAACTCCTGAAGTTGCATCATCAGCTCCTTCATCTCCGTCGGTGCTAATCGATAAGGTGCTTTTGCAATTGGCGTTGTTCCGGGCAACAAGTCGATACGAAATTCTACTTCCCGATCGGGTGGTAATCCAGGAAGATCTTCGGGAAATACTTCCGGATATTCACACACAACAGGAATATTTTGCATCACCTTTTTTTCCTTCTTAGCGTCGATCACGAATGCTAAGTATGATGTACACCCCTTGGTCAAACATTTCCTGGCTTTCATTAGAGAAATGATTCCAGAATTTACTCTGCATTTGTCTCCATACACCATAAACGATTCCTTCCCAGGCGGGTTTACTTTGACTATCTTCTTTTTGCACAATATCTCGACATCATTGGCGCTAAGCCAATCCATTCCCAAAACGATGTCGAAACCATTAAGTTCGATAGGCAATAATTCCTCGTGGAACTTATTCCCATTCAGATCAATTAAGATGTTTTTCATTCGATGGCTAACAGGTACAAACTTGCCACTAGCAACTTCGACTAATAAGGGATTATCTAGTCTATCAACAGGCAAAGCTAGTTTTCTACCAAATTCATGCGATATAAAGGAGTAGTTGGCTCCAGAATCAAATAAAATTTGGGCAGGCAATTCGTTAACGAGAAAGGTACCTGAAGCGACATCAGCTTCATCTTTGGCAGCTTCCAGTGTCATCTGGAATGCTCTCGCCTTTGGCTTTGGCGGGATGTTGGCTCTAGCTGCCTCCTTCTTCTTCGGGCAGTCTCTCGACATGTGTCCCTCCTCACCACAACCATAGCAAACCTTCTTAGAGAGGGTACATTCATTGGCATAGTGCCCTGGCTTTCCACACTTGTAGCATGTGGCCACCACTTCACACTTCCCATGATGCTTCTTCTTACATTTTTCGCACCATTTCGCTTCACCTCCTCCACTTCCTCTCGAACCAGATTTCGAGAATTTTCTTTTCTTGCTGGACCCTGAAGGTCCGTCAAATTTCCTCTTTTCACCAACATCTATCCTCTCCAGACCCTTTTCCTTCTGCTGGGCCTCCAAATTCTTAGCTGCACGAACAACTGTTTTCAGAGTAGTTGCCATCTTGACTGTCAGACCAAAGTCGGCAGACAGTCCATTAGCAAACCTCTCAATCTTGGAGAGTTCCGTTGGCACTAGGTACGGAAATAACTTCATTTTCTCAATGAATGCAATAGCATAGTCATCTATGCTCATCCTCCCTTTCTTCAAGTTTTGGAATTCATTGTTCAGATCAATCAGATCTATCTCTGAACAATACTGCACCCTTAACTGTTCCAAGAACTCCTCCCATGACATTTTCAGGGCTTCTCCTCGTGGCATAGTATCTGCCAACAACTTCCACCAACTCAAGACTCCATTCTTCAGTTGTCTGACTGCAAAGACAGTCTTCTGTTTGTTGCTACAGTCGCAACTTTCAAATACCATCTCCATTTCGGAGATCCAATCCATTATCTCAACAGGCTTTGGGCTTCCTGAAAGACTTGGCGGCTTGGCGCCCAAGAAGTTCTTGTACATTCGCCCATCCTTGTTGTTTCTCTTTTCCGGATCGTTCCTTCGTTCTCCTTGAGTCCCAACTTGACTCATAATGCGACTATTGTTCCCTTCCTCCGATTGCTCGGGATTCAATTCAGGTTCCTCAATAGGTATGATAGGTTCGTCCCTATTATCATGCAACGTCTGTCGCATCTCATCCCTTTGTTCGGCTAGCATAGCCCGAATCATGGCTTGCACCCCAACCATTGTTATTGGTTCTGGTGCTGCTGCTACAACAGGTATTTGCTCAATCACTGGTGGTTGATTCCTGTTTTCATCCCCGTTTCCAAGGCCACTCCTTGTTCTCACCATTTTTTGATCTACACACCGAATAAGGTGAAATTTAGATCTTCATTCACGATAGATTTCAAATCATCCTTATCACTCCGAAATGATTACATGCTAGTTCTAATATCGTATACATACGCTTAGAATCCTAAACACATAAACCTTCAGATCCGGTTGGCAACAAATCGTAGATCCGAACAAATAATATCATATATGGCAACATATAACATTTAGCACATAAAAGCATTTTAGGCAACTTTCCTAAAAATAAACTAGTGCTCATGTCCAAAATTTATAAGACACACATCTCAAAATTCAACTTAGCATTCTAAGTTTAAGTCTAGAAATCCTACAATTTCCTAGTTCGCTTAAACTAATGCTCTGATACCAACTGTGACATCCCCAAAATCGCGGCTAGAAAAGACCGATTTCATTTATGCTTTTTAAAATAATTTCAGAGTAAATCCTTTTGATTTAAAAGTGTTGCGGAATTTGTTCCCAAAACAAAACATGATAAAATAACATTTATCAGAACACTTCATCAAGAGATGCATTTTCATTATATAATCAAAACTCGGGATGTCATATTCCGATACAGACCATAAAGCATAAACGATAACATTACAAGTCATTCAACAAATATATACATATACAGACTTGTAAACAAAACAACTTGATGATTCAACCATCTTACGCCCTTGCGCCACTTCCTGTAATACAAATAAAACTGAGTGGGTCAGGCTTGGGAGCCTGGTGAGCATATAGGGTTTTCAACCCACAATAAATAAATTATATTTAATTTCACCAACCAATCACTATCCCGATTACCCATTCCCGTTATCCTCACTTTACGTCCCTAAAACAACATCTATCTCAAGGGACCTAATCTATGATTTTCATCGGGACGGACATTACTGCTAAGGGGTTTCCTCAACACCTAAAGGCAACCATGAGGGGGATAGAGTACACCGGTGAACACATCGTTCACAACACCTACAGGTTATGAACCTGCTAGCGTTCCACATGACTGTCTAGAAAGAGTCTGTGGTCGTTATCCATACTCCGCTGAATAACTAGATCAACAACAACAACAACATCGAGGCCTCTCATCTGTTTATTACACACCAACTATCTACCCATGTTCTACCCAACATATTAGTAGATAAAAATATATATTTTCATACATAGTTTAAAACCTGTATAGCATTTTCATTCAATACATATTCCACATAACGGATGAGGCACCCCCACATAACACGTATTTCATAGAAAATAAATCAGATCTATGAGATAGAAGAGAATGAATATACATTCACACATATAACAACAAAATTATACACATAACACGTATTTCATATAAAATACTTCATAATTATGCGTTAGAAGAAAGTAACTACACACTCACTTGATCAGAAGATGATCGGACATCACTACGGCTTGTAGAAGTAGTATTCTTCGGCAGATCTGGAAGATCTTCACAAAAACCGGACTTCTCGCGGGCAGAGCTTCGGCTCGGGAATCTTACTTCTCGGGATCTGCGGGACTTCGAAACTTGCTTCGGGGCTCGGGAATAATATCGGGGCTTCCGGGTACTTCTGGCACGCAAAACGATGCAAAACGGGAAAGAGAAGAGAGAAAAAGAGCAATTTAGTCGTCTGCCCTCGCATCCTATTTATAGGAGGCTGGAGCCTCGGAGTACGCGAGGCGTACGGCCTTACGCGGGGCGTACTGGTCCGAAATCGTCATGGCATTCGTCATCCGAAGTCACTAGAGTGCGAGGTGCGTCATGCTTCGCGGTACGCTGGGCGTACTTCGGATCAGATCGGTGACTCCTTCGGATATACATCCGAATTAAAGATTAAATTTAAATACAAATTATTTAATAAACTTCGGAAATTCATATCTTCTTCATACGAACTCCGTTTTCAACGTTCTTTATATCCACGTGTAGGTGAGACTACGCTCTACAACTTTCGTTTAGACTCCGTCGGCTAATTTTGACTTTATTTTTATTAATTATTTTTAGTAGGCCGGGTCAGAAAAACTCCGTTATAAATTCATAACTTCTTCGTTTGACGTCCGTTCTCGCCTAACTTTTCATCGCTTCGATACCAACAACGAGATCTTCAATTCTCGTTTAGATTGTTTCGGCTAAAAACCGCTCGATCTCAAATCGAGTATTTCAGGCTGCATACCGCTAAGTCGAAACTTCAATAAATCATAACTTCCCCATATGAAGTCAGATTTGGGCGTTCTATATATATTTGGAAACCTCGTTTCAACTACTACAACATTATCCAAAGATAACGAGTTTATTTTACACTCAAATTTTGACGCTTATTTTTATTCTTAATTAATCAAACCACATAATCAAGCAATTGAGCACAAAACACATAATACTCAAATAATACACTCTTATTATTTCAAAACGGGTTACAAAGGTTAACCTAGACTATTACATTCCTAAAAATGGCAAGCCCGGAAACACAGGCGTTACAATTCTCTCCACCTTAGAATGATTCCGTCCCCGGAATCACACATCAACAAAAAAATGCGGATAGCGACCCATCATGTCACTCTCCGTCTCCCAGGTGAGATTCGGCCCATTCGTGTGTTTCCATCGGACAAACACTAACTCGACCATCTTGCGTCGCAACTTCTTAGTCTTTCGGTCAACGATTGCCTCTGGTTCTTCAATCAACCTTTTGTTCTCATCGATTCTCAACTCCGAAAGTGGAATCATGTCGGGAACTTCTCCCGTGAACTTCCTCAAATAACACACATGAAAAGTGTTATGAATTCCATTCAGTTCTTCTGGTAGTTCGAGCTTGTAAGCTTGGTTCCCAATCCTCTGAAGAACTTTAAACGGTCCAATAAACCATGGACTTAATTTTCCCCTTTTACCAAATCTTATAAGTCCCTTCCACGGCGAGACTTTAAGCAAAACCGAATCTCCAATTTCAAAAGTCATCGGTCTTTGCTTTTTGTCAGCATAGCTCTTTTGATGATCCTGAGCTGCTAACATTCTTTCCCTAATTATTTTCAACTTTTTAGTAGTTTGATGAACCATATCCGGTCCCATAAACTGCTTTTCCCCAGCCTCAAGCCAACAAGACAGCGTACGGCACTTCTGTCCATACAAAGCTTGGTAAGGTGCCATCTTAATGCTCGAGTGAAAACTATTATTATAGGAAAATTCTACCAAAGGTAAATGTTCGTCCCAGTTACCTACAAAATTCCAAGGTACATGCTCTCAGCATATCTTCAAGTGTTTGTATCGTCCGTTCGCTCTGACCATCAGTCTGCGGATGGTAAGCTGTACTTAAACACAACTTGGTACCCAATTCCTATTGTAGACTTTTCCAAAATCGTGAGGTGAAACGGCTGTCATGATCCGACACAATCGTTAACGGAACACCGTGAAGCCTCACAATTTCCTTCATGTAAGAATTTGCAAGCTTCTCCATAGACCATTTCTCCTTGGCTGCTATGAAATGCGCACTCTTAGTGAATCGATCAATGACCACCCAAATCATGTCGTGACCATTCTTTGTTTTGGGCAGTTTAGTGACAAAATCCATAGCAATGTCTTCCCACTTACCCATAGGCACAGGCAATGGTTCTAAACTCCCGTACGGTTTCTGATGTTGTGTCTTTACTCTCGCACAAGTCACACACTCATCCACACACTTTGCAACGTCAAGCTTCATCGTCGGCCACCAGTAGTAGGGTCTTAGGTCCTTATATATTTTAGTGCTACCGGGATGAATCGAGTACATGGTTTTGTGAGCTTCTTCCATCAGAAGATCTCTGACTCCTCATGTCTTAGGTATCCAAATCCGATCTTGGAACACCTTCAATCCATGACTGTTTATACCGAACACCAACGTTTTGCCCAAACGTTCCTCCTTTCGGTCATTTTTCTCAGAAGCTTCGCTTTGAGCTTTCTTTATACTTTCCAAAATAGTCGAGACAACTTCAATTCTCAACGCTCTTGGCCTTCTCCTTTCAAGATTGACTTTCCGACTGAGAGCATCAGCAACAACATTAGCTTTACCGGGGTGGTAAAGTATCTCACAGTCATAGTCCTTGAGTAATTCTAGCCAGCGTCGTTGTCTCATATTCAATTCTTTCTGACTAAAGAGATATTGGAGACTCTTATGATCAGTGAAAAGTTTGCACTTCATGCCATAGAGGTAATGCCTCCATATTTTCAGAGCGAAAACTACCGCTGCCAACTCCAAATCATGAGTCGGGTAGTTCTTTTCATGCTCATTCAGCTGTCGAGAAGCATATGCTATCACCTTTTCTCTTTGGGTCAAAACACAACCCAATCCAACCCCAGACGCATCGCTATAAACAGCGAAGTCTTCAACTCCATCGGGTAGAGAAAGTATCGGTGCCTCGCATAGCTTCGTCTTTAGCCTCTCGAATGCTTCTTTATGCTTATCATTCCAAGCATAAGTAGCTCCTTTGTGGGTCAAAGCTGTCAACGGAGTAGCGGTCGAAGAAAAGCCTTGGATAAACCTTCGGTAATATCCGGCTAATCCCAAAAAGCTTCGAATCTCCGTGGGACTTTTTGGTTGTTCCCATTTCATCACAGCTTCGATCTTCGCTGGATCAACCATTATCCCTTCTTGGTTGACCACGTAACCCAAGAATTGGATTTCATGAATCCAAAAATCACACTTGGAGAACTCTGCATACAGCTTCTCCTGCTTCAAAACTTCTAACACTTCTTGCAAGTGTCTGCCATGCTCCTCCTGGATTTTCGAATAAATCAGAATGTCGTCTATGAACACTATCACGGATTTATCAAGGAACGGATTACAAACCCTATTCATCAAATCCATGAATGCTGCTGGAGCATTGGTTAGTCCAAACGACATAACCAAGAACTCATAGTGTCCATATCGCGTTCTGAATGCAGTCTTCTCTATATCCTGCTCTCTTACTTTCAGCTGATGATATCCTGACCTTAGGTCGATCTTTGAAAAATAACTTGAACCTTGTAGTTGATCGAACAGGTCATCAATCCTCGGCAATGGATGTCTATTCTTTATTGTTGCCTTATTCAGCTCTCGATAATCAATGCACATCCTCATGCTTCCATCTTTCTTCTTTACGAATAACACCGAAGCTCCCCAGGGTGATGAACTAGGTCTTATGAAACCTTTGTCCAATAACTCCTGAAGTTGCATCATCAGCTCCTTCATCTCCGTCGGTGCTAATCGATAAGGTGCTTTTGCAATTGGCGTTGTTCCGGGCAACAAGTCGATACGAAATTCTACTTCCCGATCGGGTGGTAATCCAGGAAGATCTTCGGGAAATACTTCCGGATATTCACACACAACAGGAATATTTTGCATCACCTTTTTTTCCTTCTTAGCGTCGATCACGAATGCTAAGTATGATGTACACCCCTTGGTCAAACATTTCCTGGCTTTCATTAGAGAAATGATTCCAGAATTTACTCTGCATTTGTCTCCATACACCATAAACGATTCCTTCCCAGGCGGGTTTACTTTGACTATCTTCTTTTTGCACAATATCTCGACATCATTGGCGCTAAGCCAATCCATTCCCAAAACGATGTCGAAACCATTAAGTTCGATAGGCAATAATTCCTCGTGGAACTTATTCCCATTCAGATCAATTAAGATGTTTTTCATTCGATGGCTAACAGGTACAAACTTGCCACTAGCAACTTCGACTAATAAGGGATTATCTAGTCTATCAACAGGCAAAGCTAGTTTTCTACCAAATTCATGCGATATAAAGGAGTAGTTGGCTCCAGAATCAAATAAAATTTGGGCAGGCAATTCGTTAACGAGAAAGGTACCTGAAGCGACATCAGCTTCATCTTTGGCAGCTTCCAGTGTCATCTGGAATGCTCTCGCCTTTGGCTTTGGCGGGATGTTGGCTCTAGCTGCCTCCTTCTTCTTCGGGCAGTCTCTCGACATGTGTCCCTCCTCACCACAACCATAGCAAACCTTCTTAGAGAGGGTACATTCATTGGCATAGTGCCCTGGCTTTCCACACTTGTAGCATGTGGCCACCACTTCACACTTCCCATGATGCTTCTTCTTACATTTTTCGCACCATTTCGCTTCACCTCCTCCACTTCCTCTCGAACCAGATTTCGAGAATTTTCTTTTCTTGCTGGACCCTGAAGGTCCGTCAAATTTCCTCTTTTCACCAACATCTATCCTCTCCAGACCCTTTTCCTTCTGCTGGGCCTCCAAATTCTTAGCTGCACGAACAACTGTTTTCAGAGTAGTTGCCATCTTGACTGTCAGACCAAAGTCGGCAGACAGTCCATTAGCAAACCTCTCAATCTTGGAGAGTTCCGTTGGCACTAGGTACGGAAATAACTTCATTTTCTCAATGAATGCAATAGCATAGTCATCTATGCTCATCCTCCCTTTCTTCAAGTTTTGGAATTCATTGTTCAGATCAATCAGATCTATCTCTGAACAATACTGCACCCTTAACTGTTCCAAGAACTCCTCCCATGACATTTTCAGGGCTTCTCCTCGTGGCATAGTATCTGCCAACAACTTCCACCAACTCAAGACTCCATTCTTCAGTTGTCTGACTGCAAAGACAGTCTTCTGTTTGTTGCTACAGTCGCAACTTTCAAATACCATCTCCATTTCGGAGATCCAATCCATTATCTCAACAGGCTTTGGGCTTCCTGAAAGACTTGGCGGCTTGGCGCCCAAGAAGTTCTTGTACATTCGCCCATCCTTGTTGTTTCTCTTTTCCGGATCGTTCCTTCGTTCTCCTTGAGTCCCAACTTGACTCATAATGCGACTATTGTTCCCTTCCTCCGATTGCTCGGGATTCAATTCAGGTTCCTCAATAGGTATGATAGGTTCGTCCCTATTATCATGCAACGTCTGTCGCATCTCATCCCTTTGTTCGGCTAGCATAGCCCGAATCATGGCTTGCACCCCAACCATTGTTATTGGTTCTGGTGCTGCTGCTACAACAGGTATTTGCTCAATCACTGGTGGTTGATTCCTGTTTTCATCCCCGTTTCCAAGGCCACTCCTTGTTCTCACCATTTTTTGATCTACACACCGAATAAGGTGAAATTTAGATCTTCATTCACGATAGATTTCAAATCATCCTTATCACTCCGAAATGATTACATGCTAGTTCTAATATCGTATACATACGCTTAGAATCCTAAACACATAAACCTTCAGATCCGGTTGGCAACAAATCGTAGATCCGAACAAATAATATCATATATGGCAACATATAACATTTAGCACATAAAAGCATTTTAGGCAACTTTCCTAAAAATAAACTAGTGCTCATGTCCAAAATTTATAAGACACACATCTCAAAATTCAACTTAGCATTCTAAGTTTAAGTCTAGAAATCCTACAATTTCCTAGTTCGCTTAAACTAATGCTCTGATACCAACTGTGACATCCCCAAAATCGCGGCTAGAAAAGACCGATTTCATTTATGCTTTTTAAAATAATTTCAGAGTAAATCCTTTTGATTTAAAAGTGTTGCGGAATTTGTTCCCAAAACAAAACATGATAAAATAACATTTATCAGAACACTTCATCAAGAGATGCATTTTCATTATATAATCAAAACTCGGGATGTCATATTCCGATACAGACCATAAAGCATAAACGATAACATTACAAGTCATTCAACAAATATATACATATACAAACTTGTAAACAAAACAACTTGATGATTCAACCATCTTACGCCCTTGCGCCACTTCCTGTAATACAAATAAAACTGAGTGGGTCAGGCTTGGGAGCCTGGTGAGCATATAGGGTTTTCAACCCACAATAAATAAATTATATTTAATTTCACCAACCAATCACTATCCCGATTACCCATTCCCGTTATCCTCACTTTACGTCCCTAAAACAACATCTATCTCAAGGGACCTAATCTATGATTTTCATCGGGACGGACATTACTGCTAAGGGGTTTCCTCAACACCTAAAGGCAACCATGAGGGGGATAGAGTACACCGGTGAACACATCGTTCACAACACCTACAGGTTATGAACCTGCTAGCGTTCCACATGACTGTCTAGAAAGAGTCTGTGGTCGTTATCCATACTCCGCTGAATAACTAGATCAACAACAACAACAACATCGAGGCCTCTCATCTGTTTATTACACACCAACTATCTACCCATGTTCTACCCAACATATTAGTAGATAAAAATATATATTTTCATACATAGTTTAAAACCTGTATAGCATTTTCATTCAATACATATTCCACATAACGGATGAGGCACCCCCACATAACACGTATTTCATAGAAAATAAATCAGATCTATGAGATAGAAGAGAATGAATATACATTCACACATATAACAACAAAATTATACACATAACACGTATTTCATATAAAATACTTCATAATTATGCGTTAGAAGAAAGTAACTACACACTCACTTGATCAGAAGATGATCGGACATCACTACGGCTTGTAGAAGTAGTATTCTTCGGCAGATCTGGAAGATCTTCACAAAAACCGGACTTCTCGCGGGCAGAGCTTCGGCTCGGGAATCTTACTTCTCGGGATCTGCGGGACTTCGAAACTTGCTTCGAGGCTCGGGAATAATATCGGGGCTTCCGGGTACTTCTGGCACGCAAAACGATGCAAAACGGGAAAGAGAAGAGAGAAAAAGAGCAATTTAGTCGTCTGCCCTCGCATCCTATTTATAGGAGGCTGGAGCCTCGGAGTACGCGAGGCGTACGGCCTTACGCGGGGCGTACTGGTCCGAAATCGTCATGACATTCGTCATCCGAAGTCACTAGAGTGCGAGGTGCGTCATGCTTCGCGGTACGCTGGGCGTACTTCGGATCAGATCGGTGACTCCTTCGGATATACATCCGAATTAAAGATTAAATTTAAATACAAATTATTTAATAAACTTCGGAAATTCATATCTTCTTCATACGAACTCCGTTTTCAACGTTCTTTATATCCACGTGTAGGTGAGACTACGCTCTACAACTTTCGTTTAGACTCCGTCGGCTAATTTTGACTTTATTTTTATTAATTATTTTTAGTAGGCCGGGTCAGAAAAACTCCGTTATAAATTCATAACTTCTTCGTTTGACGTCCGTTCTCGCCTAACTTTTCATCGCTTCGATACCAACAACGAGATCTTCAATTCTCGTTTAGATTGTTTCGGCTAAAAACCGCTCGATCTCAAATCGAGTATTTCAGGCTGCATACCGCTAAGTCGAAACTTCAATAAATCATAACTTCCCCATATGCTGCTTTTGTAGACACATCACCATAATATTGTACATATTGATGTTGTATCTTATCCCATGAGTTCGATCTTAAAGCTAAGTAAACTCAAAAATCATAGCACTTGTGATTCCACTCGTTTGTAGACTTGTCTAGAATCCATGATACGATAAATCATTTGATTGGAAATGTAAATGTAGTCATGAAATGCGTCTGCTTAGTCAAGATTCCCCTAATAAATATTCGAGTGCATTACAAAGTTGTACATGCATGAATAATGTCCTTTCGTGAGTTATGTTTTGAAGAGAAACAATAATGAATCTCATAAAGTCATTAATATCAGTAGGAGATGATGTGAGATTTGTTGTAAATGAGTAAAGGGAAAATGAATCAGGAGGGTAACCAACTGTTGCGTTTGTTCTCATTTGGTCCCTTTCCTTTTTTTTTTGTACTCAATATACCATCGAACTTGTTGTTTGTGTTCACCATAACCCTTTGACCGGCTATCACAGGTCAAAAGCCGGTCAAAAGGGCTATGGTAAACACCAAGAACAAGTTCGATGGTATATTGAATACAAAAAAAAGAAAAGGGACCAAATGAGTACAAACGCAAAAGTTAATTACCCTAAAGAGTCATTTTCCCAGAAAAAAATGAAATTCAATTTGATTCAAGTGTAAAAAGTACACATTATCTATTTTGATCGGTCCGTAATCATTCATTTTTCAGACAACAAAAATGATCATTGTTAACAACGTCATTCCTAATGGTTAGGTTAGTTAGGTGTATGTGTCCTCTTAAGTCTCAGGGTGGGTGTGGATAAATAACTAACTATTAAAGCAAAATGTTGTTTGTTTTTCAAAACAACACATACATAAAAATGTCTGCATGATCCTTTTTTTTTCCAAAAAACAATAGGATTAGAAATAGTAGTTTTAAACTAGTTCTGGTTTTTCTAAACTATTTTTGGTTAAAATCGGTTTGGCTTTTACGGAAGTGAAATTATGTTAAAACATCAGTTTTCCATAAGTGAAATTGTGTTAAAAAAAATCAGTTTTTCGGTTAAAAATCAGTTCAGAACGGATTCTTTTAGGAAAAAACAATAGAAAAAGACCAATTTCATATATTTATAAAAACCTATTAGTAACCGAAACTTTGGTTTTAATATAAACTAGTTCTCAAAAAATGGTTTGGTTTTTTCGATAGATTAAAAAAAACTGGTTTGATATGTGCACGTCTACATCTGATTATGTTTGTGAAACTCAACTTATCATTTTTACAATATTATAGATTATAAAATCGATTTTAATTGTTTCGCGAGTGCATCAAGTGGAATGGAAGTATGGAACAAAACTTTGCCATAATCAACACTACTACTACAATGTATTTAGAAAACATTACATCATACATCCATGTATTTAGAAACTTTTATTTTCTTGAAAAACACGAAATATTACAAAATCAATGCATTCGACTATTACATTGTATTTATATCAATATATTAACAATCCATTGTGATCTCACTTCCCTATTTGTAGGGTAAACAAATAATTATATAATAAAATAAAATATCACTATCATGCAAACCATTTATTATTATATATTAAACCTCATCATCTAAACAACTAACATTAATCGGTTCCAGAGAGTTTATGTAGGAGGTTAATCACAAAACAATGTCAATATTTTGGGTGTGTGACGGTTTGAACCCTTGATCTGTGATGGTTTGAACCCTTGATCTGCTATGTTATATGAAATTTCACTCATCAACCATTAGATTGAGTTATTTTGATGATTTTATATTACCAATGTTATTTAAGTGTAATTGATTAATCTGTTGGTTGAATACAATCTTGATAAACATTGGACAAGTAAGGGTTGTGCAGAGTGCATACTTGTTTGAGTTTGTTCAAGATTTAAAGTACACTGTTATTTGTGGGCGAAACCCCTGAACCGACGGGGGTCTGAGGGCAACCCCCTGGTAACGGGGTCTAAGGCGTAGAGCCCCAAGTCAGCTTAGAATTTTTATTTGGGTTAATGTTGCTTTGTAGAAAATGCATAGAAATTCGGATTTTAGAAAACTGGCCCTGTTTTGATCGTTGTCTTGACCCTTATCTAAAACTCGTTTTGTGGCAGTTTTGTGACAGTTTGGAAACTGCGTTGTGAGAGTTTAGGCAATATTCATACATAGAAGTTAATAATCTGTCACACCCCCGACCTATGGCGGAAACGTCGGGCTGTGTGACGTTAGGACGTTAGATCACAAACATTGAACATACATTGAATAGTAAAAACAATATATAACATAAATATCAATTCAATTATGGATAAAAATATTATATCAGATTGTGTTTTTGAAATACTAGAAATTCTAATACAAAAGGTGCCTTGACGGTTATGCATAACTATAAGTCTATAATGATAACAAGTATTCGGTAGCTTCGTTGATTAACCGCTGCTTTCGGAGGTGTAATCTTCCATCTCTCGGTTTCTTAGGAATACATGTGGTTTTGAAAGGTCAACATAATTTTGGTGAGTTCACAGGTTTTTATATTTTGAAAATAATCTTTTTACATAACTTTGTTTTGGTTGTAAAAGTATTTTGGTTATTTCATTTGAAAATACTCAAAATAGTGTTCTACTATTTATAGGTACTATGGCTTCCGTGATTCTTATTCATCATATGTACTATTAGCGTATCAATGCCTTGAGTGTGTACTCATGGGAATGAGGGTATTCTTATCTATAGAGTAGATTGACTGAGAGTAAACTTTCATACTCAATGCAGGTTAATCGCATGCCATCCAACTTCAACTAGTGTACTTATGACATAAATAGAATCTCAATGTTTTATTGTATAATTATAATTATAATTGTAATTAATATATAGAAATATTTAAATGGATATTCTTAGTTAAGCCAACTGGCGGAGTTGAGTGACGGCATAACATACTACATTTATCCGTTTGAATCGGGCGTAATGATGTCATAATATACTACTATTATCCATTTAGATTGAGCATAGTGGCGGCATACTACTATTATCTATTTGAATCGAGCACATCGACGACATAATATACTACTATCATCCATTTGAATCGAGTGTAGCGACGACATAATATACTACTATTATCCGTTTGAATCGAGTGTAACAATGTCATAATATACTACTATTATCCGTTTAAATCGTGCATAACGACGACGTAGTGTAAATATTATCTATAAGAATTTGGTAGAGCAACGACTAGGTATAATGTTATTTATGATAATTAGGCAGAGTATCTACCAGACATAATATATATCCTAAGAGTAATGATAGGGTATAATATCCATTATTTTATTTGAGTAGAGTAGTGATATAAAATATATTTTATAAAAATATCAATTTTTATAGCGCAACGATAATAACGATATAATAATTATTAGAAATAATTACTCATGTATTCCCCCTATATTTGATAAAAAAAAAAAATTAGAAAAATGAGCTGTGAAACTCACCCTTAAAGTGTGCTTTATTCGATAATTTAAGTTTGCCGAGAAGTGGCAAGGGGCTCACGACTGCTCGGACTCGAGGGGGAAATATTTAATCAAAATAAAAATAAAAGAATTTTTCCACAAGGAAATGAGGAAGGAAGAAATCAGCAAAAGATGTTGATCGAGAGTGGGGAAAGGGAAGGGGGCTACTGCCCTTTTTATAGCTAAAATTTATGGGTGCGCCCCGTGCACGTTATGTCAATCTAGTCGGCTACTACCACATTTCAGATTCTGGTAGGTACGCGTCACCATTCTAGAAGGTGTGCGCGTTGTGCACTCAGCGTGTTGAAAATGCTGATTTTTATAAATTACGCAACTTCTTCATATGAGCTCCGTTTTCAACATTTTTTTATATCCACGCGTAGCTATCGACGAGTAAAACAACTTTCCTTTAGGTTTCATTGGCTAATTATGATTTTATTATTAGCCCTTATTTTTATATGTTTAAATGATTTTGCAAAAATCATATCTCTCTCGTACGAACTCCGAATTTTGTATTCTTTTTCTCAAGACTCTTATCGCGAGGAGTACTACAATTCTTATTTTGGTGACTTTAGCTACATGTCAATCATTTTCTTCGTAGTTTTTGACGTTGCACATTCTTTATGCACGGTTGACTTTTATATCTTATAAAAATCATATATAATTCATACGGATTCAGTTTTTTACGAAATTTATATTTTCGGGATGGGGAAGACGCGTACATTCAGAATATGTTATTATTTCTTCAAAATAACATTACTTTTTATGCACTTATGATATGACTGATTTTTCTTAGCTAATTTAATACGAAATCTTGCATTATTTTACCATAGATTGATAAATATTACGTATTAAACTTATTATATACTTAATGTTTGTCACTTTTAGCAGTTAATGACTGGTGAAAATTTTTGCAATTGCTACATTATCCGTTTTTTGTCATAATTTTGGTACATTCTCAAGAACATAACTTCACGATTAACTTTGTTAGAAACCACTGAATTTTATGCAATTGAACTTTCTATTTGTACAATATAAATATTTTAATTTGATAGTGATTCATGACTTTCAATGGATGCCATGCAATCTTTTTACCCTGATTTCTAACAAGTTACATAATTTGGACGAACAGGATTTTTAAACAAGTGCATTAAAGCGATTATTTAAGTAATAAATTTTTTTAAAGTACAATGCTATAACTGAAAAACTCCATTAACGGTCATTTTAATGTTTTTTTTTTCTCAAATATAATGGAAGTGAATTGCTACAAATGCTAAAAAGTTATAAACCATAAGTAGGTTGCCAAAATACCATGATACAATGTTATAATTGGTTTTTTCTTATTAATGCATTGTACTTTGAAAGTAATTTTGGTCCTATATTTTGTTCAAAGCTTATTTTCATTAGCATCCTTTTATAATATTGGTGCATATACAGACCATAATCGTTGCAACAGCCGAAGTTAGGCACCACAATTACAATGTATGAAAAATATGTTTAGGTCTAAAGCAATGTATGAATATGTTTTTGAAAGTACATTGATGTAATACAATTCATTTTAAACCCATCCATTATCTCAAGACCTCAATGCGTGTATTTGTGTCTACAAGTCCTAAAAATTTCTCATTCTTAAATACTTACAATACTTATGAACCTCCATCCCTTATTTTATATGACACTTATTTTTGCAACCCTTCGAATCCATCCTCATAAATTTTTCTTAACCTCAATGTATTTTTGGTTAAGCTTCCCAAGCATACATATGATCTAGAAAGAATTACAACTTTGATACCACAATGGAGCTCTTTGAATTCATCTCTTCTTTGATAATTACTCTTTGATTTCTTCGAATTCAACACCTTTTTGTTTGATTTTTGGTATTTTCAATTTTTGATTCTTCAGAATTTTTGATCTTTTGATCTTCATACTTTGATATCTCCAAAATTCTTACTACTTTTTTGTAATTTCTCTTTATATATATATATATATATATATATATATATATATATATATATATATATATATATATATATATATATAACTCACTTTTTTCTCCCAAATCCTACATGCTTAGGCAAGGGAGCTTAACTTCAACCTTTATTGGTTAGAGGTAATAGTCTAACTGCAATCAATACATAAGCTCTCCTAGATAGATTGTAGGTACATGCTGTAAAACTTATTACACTGTAGAAACTACTCAATTACCTTTAATATCTCATTACTTTTCACTAAGAATGGGAAGCCAAAAATACACTATAACATATATTAGCTCAGGTAAACATTTGGGCTTACATTAGATCATGTAACGCCCGTAGATCCGAGCTAGTCAATTTAGAGACGATAAGCGTCAAAAATAACTTTTTTATAGAAGATTGTTTACAATAATTAATCTTAACCAAGTTGTAGTATATGTCACAAGGTTTTCGTACATATAAAGAACGCTGAAATCCGAGTTATAACGAAGAAGTTATGACCTGTCAAAGTTTCGCGACAGAACCGACACAACACAACGTGACGTAAATAGTGAATTTACGATAGAGCGGTTGTTAGCCTTAGTGATCTAAATGAAATTCGTAGAATACGTTAAACCGATAGCGTGCATAAAAAGGACGTCAAAATCTGACTTCGTATGAGGAAGTTATAATTTTTTTTTCTAAGTTTCAGCTTAGCAGTATGCAGCCCAAAGTTCGAATATGAGATCGAGAGATTTCTAGCCGAAACAATCTAAAAGAGAATCGAAGATCTCGTCGATAGTAGTTCGACGGTAAAAAGACAGACAAAAACGGACATCAGATGAAGAAGTTATGAATTTATAACGGAGTTTTCCTGTCCCGGCATACTAAAAATAATATAATAAAAATTAAGTCAAAACTAACCGACGGAGTCTAAACGAGAGTTGTAGAGAATAATCTCACCTACGCGTGGATATAAACAACGTCGAAAACAGAGCTAGTATGTGAGAGATGTGATTTTTTGAAGTTCGAGGCACGAACTTCCACAATTGTCACAGTTAATGACGTGAACAGGGTGTTCACGATGTGAGCAGGTGATGGATGTCTTCCAGAGGCTGACAGAACCAAGTTGCGATGAAGCACCTAATGAAGATTGAACTCATGACGTGAACATTTGAGGTTCACGACTTGAATCCAGAAATTCGACCCTATAAATAGAAACCGAAGGGCAGCCGACCATGGTTGCTAATTCACTTACTCTCTCACTCTCTACACCCTCTCTATCCCTCTTGAAGCACCCCCAAAGCCCCGGTATCATCCTGACACCCAAAGAAAATCCCGACGCTCCGAAGATCCCGAGAAGAAAAGAGTTTTCGAGCTGAAGCTTTGCCCGCGAGAAGCCCGATGTGTGAAGATATCCTGGTTTCATCGAAGAGTACTACTTTAAGAGTCGTAGTGCTGTCCAACAATTGTCTTATCAGGTGAGTGTGTAGCACCTGGTTCTTGGTATGTATTTCCATTTAAGAGTTTTGCATTTTTGGCCTGGGACTCGGCGAGTTGAAGGACCAACTCGTCGAGTAGAATCGGGACGGGACGCGGGATTTAAGTATTGGACTCGTCGAGTCGGGTCCCAGACTCGACGAGTAGGCTCTGACTGGACAAAAACCCTAATATGAGGGTTTGCACCCTATTTAATCATCTATTTCATCCATCACTCGTCCCTATTGCTCCCAGAAACCCTCCATAGAAAACCCTAAGTGTTTTGGTGGAAGATTTAAGGCTTTTGAGTGATTTTTGTGGGTTTTGACCTCAAGGAAGAAGGAAGAGCATAGAAAGATCAAGAGGAGACTGAAGGACTCGAGTTTGGTTCATCATTTGCAGTCTTTGAAAGTTATAAAGTCTGTACCTTGCTTACTTGTTTGTTAGATCCCTTTTGGGGGAAGATTTAGGGCTTTTTAAGCCATATGAGGTAGCCAACCATGATTGCAAACATGGTTGGGGGTCAAGACTTTGGATCTAAGTCTTGGGAGGAGTTACAAGGCAGATTTGGGTTGCTTTTTCACCCAAGGAAGGTCCCATGCAACATAAGAGCCATTTTAGAGCCTTTTAGGCTCAAAAGTCCCATGTATGCATGTAAAGTTCGAAACTTTACATGCTAGATTGAGCTTAGGGGCTTGAATCTATCTTTTGGTCAAAGGTTGTACATCAGAAATCAAGGATTTAGGGTGTGGACGTTATCGACTCGATGAGTCCGTTCTTGGGACTCGACGAGTCCAAGGCATAAAGTCCCATGTCTGTTGAGGGTCAAAAGAACTCAGTTGGGTGTTAGAAGGGTTGTAGAAGGTCTGAAGGAGTGAACCAATGTATTGGACTTAGCCTTAGACCTGGAGTTCATAGGACTCGACGAGTGCTAGAATAGACTCGACGAGTCCAAGGCAATCTTATTATGGTTGAAGATGAACTTGACGAGTTGTTCATACAACTCGGCGAGTCGGATGAAGGTTCATTCGATGCTCATATAGAGGAGGAACTCGTCGAGTCGTTGCCAAACTCGACGAGTCGAGTCGTGGAAAAGGACATGTTAAGGGTTAGGGACTCGACGAGTTGACGGCCCAACTCGGCGAGTCGGGTCAACTGGCAGTTGACTTTGACTTGGACTTGGTTGGGGGTAAAATAGTCATTTTACCCCAAGAGTAGATATCAGTTTCCGACTGAGTGTTTTGTGGGGATTATAGCCGGAGGATTTCTGGAGCAACAGCAGACAGAGGTTTCCCGCATAGATTATCAACAGCTACTCGTTCGAGGTGAGTTACCTTCCAGTTGCAGTGGGTCTACGGCCACAATGCCGGCCCACCAGTAGGAGTTGTATGATTAGATGATTGTCTTTGTGATATCATCTAGGTTTGCTACTACCTGATATGTTATATGTTGGCATGATATGTTATATGTGATAGTAGTAGAGTTCGGTTGTTAGGACCGAAGGGTAGGCCAGACACCCCAGATATGTCTGACAGTATGTGATGATATGTTTATATGTTGGCATGATATGTTATATGTGATAATGATAGTAAGAGGGGAATAGTCCCCAAGTTCAGTTGTTAGGACCGAAGGGTAGTTCAGACACCCCAGATATGTCTGATAGCATGTTTATGTTATGATATATGTGATAGTAGTAGTAGGGGTGGAATAGTCCCCGAGGGTCGGTTGTTAGGACCGACGGGTAGGTCAGCACCCCAGAATGGCTTGACATGGGTATGTCAGCACCCGATAATGGCTTGACACGAGTAGGACGGCACCCCAGAATGGCCGCCAGGGTAGGTCGGCACCCCAGAATGGCCGTACGGGTAGGTCAGGCACCCTATAATTGACCGACAATATGTATGTTATGTGATTGTATGGTATGTGGTACAATGGGGGAAATGACTAAGCTTCGTGCTTATAGTTTACAGTTTTGGTTTTAGGTACCTCTTCAGCGAAGGGGAAGGAGCTAGCATGATACCGGCACATCATACACACACTCATTGTTTTCCGCACTATGGATATTCTGGGATCGTACTCTGACATGTTATTATTTTTTTACTTGGGTTTTCAAACATGATACATTGTTTTATGAGATGATGTGATTTCACAGTATTTTCTTATGAATTTTTTTATGAGTCAGTTAATTAAAAAGAAATTTTTGGACTTGAAAATTGGGTCGTTACAGAGTGTATAGTCACTTTCATCTTACATATAGATATGAAGTATTTTGTATAAAATACATGCTATGTGTATACTTATATTGTTTGTTTATTTGAGATGGATGTTGAATGAATATTTTATACATGTTTTAAATGTGTGTATGGATTTTTGTATCTACGAATATGTTGGGTAGAACATGGATAGATAAATAATGAGGGATGAAAAATAATATAGATGAATATTGGCAGCTGCGCCATAACCCTTAGGTGTTTTTGATTTACGTGTTCACCAGTTGTAGTCTAAATATCTCGGCAGCTGCGCCTAATGGATAATATTGGCAGCTGTACCTAATAGATACAACATAATCTTGGCAGATGCGCCTAAAGGATAATATTGGTAGCTGCGCCTAATAGATAATATTGGAAGTTGCGCCTGGTTGAGAACAACACAATCCTGGCAGCTGCGCCTAAAGGATAATATTCATAGTTGTGCCTAATAGAGAACATTGGCATCTGTGTTATTGGCAACAATGGACTTTGTGCCTATACCTTAGGACAATCCTTTGGAATGAATGAGTGAATGATAGAGGATTCTTAGGGTGGAACCTTAAGAAACTGCAGAACCCTTAAGGAGTGTTGTTAACCCGATGATGATCCTTAAGCTAGGTCCCTGATAACAGTTGTTTTAGGGACGTAAAGTGAGGATAACATGAATGGGTAATCGAGTTATTGTTGACTAATGAAATTAATATAATAATTTATTGTTGGTTGATGAAAATTAATAAATTTATTATTTTTGGGTTGAAAACCCTATATGCTCACCAGGCTCCCAAGCCTGACCCACTCAGTTTTTCTTTGTATTACAGGTAGTGGCACCAGAGCATAAGTTGGATGACTTATCAAGATATTTTGGATTATAGATCATTAGTTGTAAATAACTGTTGTAAGGTCTATTTTGTACTGTTTATGCTTTTGGTCTGTATCGGAACATGACATCCCGAGATTTTGCTATATAATGAAAATAAATTTGTTTAAGAAATGCTTTGATAAATTTCTTTATCATATTTTGTTTTGGGAACAAATTCCGCGACTCTTTTAATCAAATGATTACTCTGATTTTCATGGTTGTCAAAATCGCGATCCTAATCGTAGGATCGTACGATCCTAGGTATGAAAAACGATCTGGATCGTAAAAAGATCGTATTTGATGTAGGATCACAGGTAGGATCGTAAGATCGTAGGTATGATTGTAGGATCGAGATCCGATCCGATCCGATTCTACATTCCTTTGATTTTTTTTTGCAAATGAATTTTTTACCACTTTATGTCTTTTACCCTTTACCAATTTACCATTTATCATTTTTTGACTTATGACTAATATTTTGAAGTTTTTATAACTTTTGAACGAAAAATTAAATGTTTGAAATATTTTTATTATTAAAAATTATAAATTAAAATTATATTTTATTTTATGGGATCTTAGGATCCGATCCCGATCTTACGATTCCGATCTTGCAAACCCAAAAACGATCATAGTTAGGATCCCGATCTTGACAACCTTGCTGATTTTATTTTAAAAACATAAATTAAATCGGTCTTTTCTAGCCGTGAAAATGGGGATGTCACAGGTGGTATCAGAGCATTAGTTTAAGCGAACTAGGAATTTGTAGCATTTTTTGACTTAAACTTAGAATGCTAAGCGATGATTGTGAGATGAGTGTCTACCATGTTTTAGACACGAGCACTAGTATATTTTAGGAAAGATGCCTAAAATAATTTTATGTACTAAATGCTATATGTTTGCCATATATGAAATTGTTTGTTCAGATCTATGGTCTGTTGCCGACCGGATCTGGAAATGTTATGTGTTTAGGATTCTAAGCGTACGACTACAATATTAGAACTAGCATGTAAACATTTCAAAGTGATAAAGATGATTTGAATATCTATCGTGAATGAGGATCTAAATTCACCTTATTCAGTGTATAGATCAAAAATGGTAAGAGCTAGAAGTGGAGTTCGGAACGCGAACGAAAAAAGGAGTCAACCACCTGTGATTGAGCAAGTAGTTGTTGCAGCAGCAGCACCTGAGCCAATGAAAATGGCTAGGGTACAAGTGATGATTCAAATAATGTTGGATCGTCAAATGAAGGAAACTAGACGTCTGCTTCAGCAGAATCGTGAAGAACTTACAATACCAGTTAAACAGCCGGAAGTGAATGAAGGGCAGTCGGAAGGAGGAAACTTCAGTGAGATTGTTGGTCAATTCAACCCACGTATAATTAGACAAAACAACCAGGAGGGAGGAAATGATGGACTTGGATGCAAGTACAAAGATTTTCTTACTTGCAACCCATCGACCTTCACTGGAAAGGAAGATCCGATCGGAGTTATGTATTGGATCTTGGAGATGGAGTTGGCTTTCATGACATGCGGTTGCAAGGGAAAACTACAAACCATATATGTAGTACGTCAGTTCAAGGGTGGCGTTGTTCGTTGGTGGAACACTCTAGGGAAGACCTTAAGCCCTAATGAGCCACTGCAAGTGACTTGGACAAAGTTCTTGGTGCAATTCAAGCGCAAGTTCTGTTCGGCCCAAAATCTACTAGAGCTGGAGAACCAATTCCTAACATTGAAGAAAGACAACATGTTTGTTGATGAATACACCAACAACTTCATAGAAAAAATGGAGTTTGATTTGCGCATTGTTCCTGACGAGGTGACAAAAGTTGACAGGTACACAAAGGGACTTCCCTGGGAGTATGCGGTGCCGGAACGCCAGGCACCTACTCTAGAGGCAACTATCTGGGCTGCCAAGTCTGTTGAAGATATGATGAAGGGAAGAGCCACCAGCAAAGTTGAAGTTGGCAATAATAGAAAGTTTGAAGGATCCTCAAGGTCCGATGAGAAGAGAAAATTCTCAAAGTCTGGTTCGAAGAAGCTCGAAGGAGGAGGAGATGAAGCAAGATGGTGTGATAAGTGCAAGAAGAAACACTTGGGAAAATGTGGCGAGGAGGTTACATGTTTCAAGTGTGGAAAGCATGGACATTACGCCAATGAATGTGCATTCAACAAAAGGGTATGTTACGAATGTAGTGAGGAAGGGAACTTCAAGCGAGACTACCCAAAGAGGAAAGGAGCTACAAAGCAAAATGCGCCGCCAAAGCCAAAGGCAAGAACATTCCCAATGATCCTTAATATAACATCTGGGATTTCAGGAATGTTATCGTATGTTTGAATTCTTGAGGTTTATGGAGTGACTTGACGAGTTGGGAGTCCAACTCGCTGAGTAGGATCGAGTTGCCGTGTGGGATTTAATGAATGGACTCGACGAGTCGGGAGGCAGACTCGCCGAGTTGGTGCTGGGTAGAGAAACCCTAATTTCCCGTGGTTGGGGCCTATATAAGGGAACTTATGCCCCCATTTCTGCCTCATCAGTTACCCTACACCCCTGAGAGCAAACCGTAATTGTTATTTGAGCTAGAGAGTAAGAGAGAAGCTCATATTGTGGTTCTTGTGCATCATTTGAGGAAGAGGATGAGGTTATCAAGCAAGGAGCTGGAGGTGAGGCTGTTGGATCCAGTGATCTCCTGTCCAGAGCTCCTGAGGAAGGTATGAAGTCTTCACTTTTCTTCTTATTTCGGATAGATCTCATATCTATGGATTTTTAGGGCTTTTTGCCATCTTTTGTTTGGGTTTTTGAGTAGCATGAGTTATCAAAAGTCTGGACCTCATACCTGGACCTTGTGAGGTCCTTAGAGTCCAGGTGTCCCAACTTTATTCATCCATCAGAGGGTTTTTGGGCTTAATCACTCATTAAGGGCTAGTATTAGCATTTTTGGAGCAATAACATCATGCATGAACGTAAAGATCGAAGCTTTACGTGACTATTGAGCCTTGAGATGATATATCTAGTGTTTGGAGTGATAGATTGTTTTAAATCATCTGAATGAACTTTGGGTCTGAATGAACTCGCCGAGTTGGTTAAGGTTTGTCCCGAAGAGATGAATTGTGCGATGGCTCGGCGAGTTGGAGGTCAACTCGACGAGCTGAGTTGTGCCTTCATGAGACTTCTGAGGATGTGAGTGGACTCGACGAGTTGCATGAGTGCACTCGACGAGTCGGGTCAAACATGGACTGTTGACTCGAGTTTGAATTCTGTTGACTCTGGGGTTGGTTAACATGAGTAATGGAGACTATGGATGGGTAAAATGGTCTTTTACCCAATTCAAGAGTTAGAGACAGAAAGAATAGCCCTCAATTATTAGGTTCGTGTAAAAGATTATTAAGTAGAGATATTCATCCCTTATGTTAGGCGGAGGCTAGCTCGAGATTCGGGTGCGAGGTTATTTACTTGCTGCTTGTCAGGTGAGTCTTCTCACTATACATACCTAGAGTGGTAATTAAAGTTGTGTGACAGAGTATCTTATATGTTATTTGTGTATTGTGATATACTACATTATTTCAATGTGATTTATGATATGTATTATTCGGAGTTTACAGAGTAACGACCGGAAGGTCCACAGAGTAAGGACCGGAAGGTCCACAAAGTTAGGACTGGAAGGTCCATAGAGTTAGACCAGAGGGTCCACCAGTGTTGTGGGACTGGAGGGTCCCACTGAGACACATTGACCAAAGGGTCATACAGAGTCATAGACTCAAGTGGCTAATTTCTTGAATGTGGTATTATGGGAAACTCACTAATCTTCGTGCTTACCGTGTTATGTGTCATGTGTTTCAGGTTTTTCTCAGGATCGCAGGAAGGCACCGACTTGATTGTACACACCAGTGGAAGAGTTATGTTTTTAAGGATCTTGGATTTTTAACTGAATAATTATGGAGTTGCAAAGTGTAAATTAAATTAATGAGATTTTTATGAAATGTGTTACGAGGATTTAGTGATTTTAAATGAAAATTTTGTTTTAAAAATTTACGATGTTACAATTAATGAAGTAGTGACGATGCAAGGGATCAGGAATAAGGATTTTATATCCAAAGATCGAGTTATGAAGTAGCAATGTGAATAGTAACATGTTGTGTAGCCTATTAGAGGCATAGTATAGGGTGAACTTGAACCTTGGTGTAATCGTTTCAAGAAATAATCTAAACCCTAGTTTTGGTATCTGATGAGTTGGATGATTGTGTGCTTTTCTTGTATGGTGACTTGTATTGACTGCGGGACAATACTTAGGACAAGTATGAGTAGGTGTGAATGGTAGTAGAGGCCTATACTACCGGAAGCACATGACTCACGCTTGGATTAGGGAAAGTCACAAGGTTACCAAGAAGTTAGTGATTGGTCTCATTTTATTCAAATATGTCGTTACCATTGTTTCGGTAATGACTAATGAGATGATTGTTATTCCGACCCTAATGGTCATATCAAATTGAGTCCGACTACGATGAGTTTGTTATGTGGTTCAGAGAACCAAGTTCGATGTAACATCTGACTTAAGTGAGAAGATTGAAATCAATGCAATCAATAGCATCACGCTCGTTGTTAAAGAAGCTTGTATCTAGAAATGCTACATGCTAAAATGTGATTATATCACATTAGAATATGAAGTAAGGTATATTGCATTATGGAATTTGACTCTAAGAGACTTAAGTCTAAGCGTTGCATCTTACGATGAGAGATCATTAGAGCATGACCCATCAGCTTGTTACAATAAATGAAGGAAAGTACTTATTCTAAATGAAGAAGTAGTGCTCAATATAGATTTATTTTGTAACTCGAAGGTTACGATTGAAAGTCCAACATAGTACGATGAACAATTGCAAGATTGAGCATCGTCTGCGGTCAAGAAGTCCAAGAGTTAGATACTCATTCAAAGAAACATAGAAGTATGATTATTACCTAGCATGAAAAGATTACGTATGGAATCATTATACCAGACCTATTTCGTTGATGATTACAGGACGTAATCATCCTAAGGGGGAGATAATTGTAACGCTCGTGGATCTGGGCTAGTAAATTTAGAGACGATAAACATCAAAAATGACTTTTTGATAGAAGAGTGTGTAGAATAAATAATCTTACCCAAGTTGTAGTATATGTCACAAGGTTTCTGTACATATAAAGAACGTTGAAATCCGAGTTATAATGAAGAAGTTATGACCTGTCGAAGTTTCGCGACAGAACCGACACGACACAGCGCGACGTAAATAGTGAATTTACGATAGAGCGATTTTTAGATTTAGTGATCTAAACGAAAGTCGTAGAATACGTTAAACCGAGAGCGTGCATAAAAAGAACGTCAAAATCTGACTTCATATGAGGAAGTTATGATTTTTCTACGTTTCAGCTCAACAGTATGCAGCCCTAAGTTCGAATATGCGATCGAGAGATTTCTAGCCAAAATAATCTAAACGAGAATCGAAGATCTCGTCGATAGTATTTCGACGGGAAAAAGACAGACGAAAACGGACGTCAGATGAAGAAGTTATGAATTTATAACAGAGTTTTCCTATCCCGACCTACTAAAATAATATAATAAAAATTAAGTCAAAACTAGCCGACGGAGTCTAAACAAGTGTTGTAGAGAATAATATCACCTACGCGTGGATATAAATAACGTAGAAAACGGAGCTCGTATCCGAGAGATATGAATTTATGAAGTTCGAGGCACGAACTTCCACCACTGTCAGAGTTCACGATGTGAACATGTTGTTCACAACATGAACATGTGATGGATGTCTTCCAGAGGATGACATACCTAAGTTGCGATGACACACCTAATGACGACTGAACTCACGAAATGAACATTTGAGGTTCACGACGTGAATCCAGAAACTCATCCCTATAAATAGAAACCGAAGGGTAGCCGACCATGGTTGCTAATTCACTCACTCTCTCACTCTCTACACCCTCTCTAGCCCTCTTGAAGCACCCCAAAGCCGCGATATCATCCCGACACCCGAAGCAAGTCCCAACGCTCCGAAGATCCCGAGAAGAAAAGAGTTTTCGAGTCAAAGCTCTGCCCGCGAGAAGCCCGGTGTGTGAAGATATCTCGGTTTCATCGAAGAGTACTACTTTAAGAGTCGTAGTGTTGTCCGATAATCGTCTTATCAGGTGAGTGTATAGTCACTTTCATCTTACATATAGATATGAAGTATTTTGTATAAAATACATGGTATGTGTATACTTATATTGTTTGTTTATTTGAGATGGATGTTGAATGAATATTTTATACATGTTTTAAATTATTTAAACTGTGTATGGATTTTTATATCTACGAATATGTTGGGTAGAACATGGGTAGATAAATAATGAGGATTGAAATATAATATAGATGAATATTGGAAGCTACGCCATAACCCTTAGGTGTTTTTGATTTACGTGTTCACCAATTTTAGTCTAAATATCCCGGCAGCTGCGCCTAATGGATAATATTTGCAGCTGTACCTAATAGATACAACATAATCTTGGCAGCTGCGCCTAAAGGAAAATATTGGCAGCTGTGCATAATAGATAATATTGGCAGCTGGGCCTGGTTGAGAACAACACAATCCTGGCAGCTGCACCTAAAGGATAATATTGATAGATATGCCTAATAGGGAACGTTGGCAGGTGTGCTATTGGCAAAGATGGACTTTGTGACTATACCTTAGGACAATCATTTGGAATGAATGAGTGAATGATAGAGGATTCTTAGGGTGGAACCTTAGGAAGCTGTAGAACCCTTAAGCAGTGTTGTTAACCCGATGATGATCCTTAAGCTAGGTCCCTGGTGACAGTTGTTTTAGGGACGTAAAGTGAGGATAAGAGGAATGGGTAATCGGGTTATTGTTGCTTAATGAAATTAATATAATAATTTATTGTTGGTTGATGAAAATTAATAAATTTATTATTTTTGGGTTGAAAACCCTATATGCTCACCAGGCTCCCAAACCTGACCCACTCAGTTTTTCTTTGTATTACAGGTAGTGGCACCAGAGCATAAGTTGGATGACTTATCAAGATATTTTGGATTATAGATCTGTAGTTGTAAATAACTGTTTTAAGGTCTATTTTGTACTATTTATGCTTTTGGTCTGTATTGGAACATGACATCCCGAGATTTTGTTATATAATGAAAATACATTTCTTTAAGAAATGCTTTCAAAAATTTCTTTATCATATTTTGTTTTAGGAACAAATTTCGCAACTCTTTTAATCAAAGGATTACTTTGATTTTATTTTAAAAGCATAAATTAAATCGGTTTTTTCTGGCCGTGAAATGGGGATGTCACAGATCATCTCACACAATACTAGCATTTAATTTGTTAATTGTCACTAGATTTAATTTTAGATTATTATTTCAAGTCTTTATAATATATTTTTGAAAATTCTGGTCATTTTTAATTTTTTTTAAATCAGAATGCTTGTTTTCCTAAATTCAACCCCCTACCCCACACTTGAATGATGCAATGTCCCCATTACATACTAAAACAATTAAAGAACGTAAAAATTAAAAAGGAAGAACTGGAACAGACTCCCCTTGGGTAGTAGTGGCGAGATCGAACTCTGAAACTTGTGTGGAAAGCTTAGAATTCTCGTATAATTGCTGGTAACAATACTTCTGGACCTTCTTCTTGTGAATGAAGATGTGCCGGATCGAATGAAATCAATGAACCCTTCTTGAAAAATGAGTTGAACCACTGTCACGACGTGGGAAAACAAAGCCTCGGCGTGGTGTCAAGCAAATGGTCATCAAGGTCGAGCAAAATAATGTCGCCACAACATGGTTTAAGGATGTCACGTCGTGGTGTAGTCATATTCATTCGCGATTAAAATTATTTCTTCGACGTGTTGATGATGTCCACATCGTGGCGTCTTCTCAGAGAATCTTCTAAGATTGAAACAGGTGGGCATCGACTCTTTGTAATGTGTAAGACCATCCCTACTCTTCTTTTCAGTAAATACGCTTCAAAATGCTTTTCTCTTCATTATGTAGGAACCCCACACTTATTCAAAAACTTGTTCTTCAATTATGATCTTCAAAAATCACACAACTTCTTCAAATTAAGCCCCTTCATTGCTTCACTTTCGTTCATCACTAGAAAATAAGATCAAAAGACTAAAGAAACACACGATCATTCGGTTAAGGTAAATTAAAACTAAAACGAAAAATAATTTAATACTAAATAAAAAAGAAAAGAAAATGGAAACTCTAAAAGCATTCAGTTGCCTCCCGAGAAGCACTTCTTTTTGAAGAGTCGTATGCCAGACTCCTTCCCACTCTACGTTGCATCGGGTGGAAGTGTGAACTCCCCGTTCTCCATCATCTTGAACCTTTTTCATTTGAAGGCAACTCGTCTGTTGAATTCCTTTCCTGAGCTTTCTTGCATTGTTGGGTTGACATCTTTTTTGTGCTTTCGTTTGGGTTCTTTCCGCATTCCCATGTCTTTGGCTTTTGTCTTATCTCTTTCCGGGTTTTTTCTTGTCAAAATGAGGCTCATCATATTCTTCTTCTTTTTCTTTAACTATCTCTGTGACTTGATCCGACGACCTTGTATAAGCAAACACCTCAAAAATCATTGGTGTTGGAATTGGAGGTTTCGAATGCTTTTCTTCTTTTTCCAATTGCTCTTCAAGTTCTTTATGATCCATGTACATTGTGTTTCCTTGCTTCACCTGATTTTCCATGGCACGAGTGTAACATCCGGATTCCCATGTATCTTATTTTAAGTATATATATTGAGTTTTAGGGAGGAACTCGGCGAGTAGGCGCTCAGAATCGCCGAGCAGGATCGCGTTTTCTGACTGGATTAATGACCAGACTCGACGAGTTGATGAGTGGACTCGGCGAGTCCGCACTGTTAAGTGAAACCCTATATCTCAGGGCATGAGCCCTATTTAAATGCCCTTATGGCCGTCATTTGCGTCCACTACTCCCCTGTGAAAACCCTAGAGAGTAAAGAGAGCTTAGAGAGCATTTTGGAGGCTAATTCTTCATCCTTTGGTGTGATCTTGCAAGAAGGAGTGGGAAAATCCAAGCTAGATCGGCTGTGGAGCTTGGATCCGTGTTGTTCACACTGAGATTCACATTTTGAGGTACAAGTTCCTTCCCATTTCGTGTATTTGGTAGATTCCTTGAATCTAAGGTTTCCTTTGCACAATTTTGAGTTAGATTGTGAAGCATATGAGGTCCCTTTGGGTATAGATGATAGATCTGGACCTTGAGAGGTCCAAAAGGTTCCAAGCTTCCAGCTTTATGAGGTTTCATGTGATCCTTGAGAGTAGAACCCCATTTTAAAGGTTATTTCTCCATTTTTGGTCTTATAAGCATTGCATGAACGTAAAGTTTGAACCTTTACGTGACTTTCGAGTGTTAAGAGGTTAGATCTACTGGTTGGTGAAGCAGATCTGACCTCAAAGGACCGTTTGAGTGTTGTCATGGGAGGAACTCGCCGAGCCCATAAGGGACTCGACGAGTCCAGTTGGGTTGCCCCGCGATTCGTGACCTGTGATAACCCATTGAGTATAGGGTTGACTCAGCGAGTCGAGTGAGGACCAGCGAGTCGATTCGCCACTTTTGAAGGAGGAGTAAACTGGTTGATGAACTCGTTCTTAAATTCAGCCTACGTCATGATTACTCCAAAGGGATGTGATTTGAACCATTCTTTTGCTTCACCCTTCAATGTGACAGGTAAAAGTCGAAGCATCACCGCATCTTTACTCACGTTTGGAGCGTTAAAATAATTTGAAATCTCCACCACCCCTTCTATGTGCTCGTGGGAGTCCTCGTGCTCCTTCCCATAAAAAGTTAGATCTTTTAGCATGCCAATAATATGTCCCGTTAGTTCAAAATTTGTCGTGGTTGGGATTTTTGCTGGATCGAGACCCCAACTATTTTTGTTCCACATATGTCGCTTGTACTCTTCCATTGACATGGTCGTGATGTCCCCCATATTTCCTGCTAAAAAAAACTAGGAAACACACACGTAAAATGAACAAAAACTAAAAATGAACTACAATGTGACCACAACGTGGTAAAGATGACCACGACGAGGTTACAAATCAGACAAAAAAATAAATACATAAAAAATCACTTTATGACGTTTTTACCCCACAAAAAGGATCGATTAACCTAAAACAATTAAATTGAAAATCAAACAAGTCGTTCCCCGGCAACGGCACCAAAAATTTGATGTGCACAAGTTATACCTATCTAGCTTTAAATTTATGAACCTCACTACTTATCTACTAATGCACCTATATGCAGTGTACCTAGTCAGTATATAGTATAGTAAAGTAAGTTGGGTATCGAACACATAGAAGAGATTTAGCTAATAATTTAACTAATAAAAATTAATCTAAAAACAATTAACTAAAGTGGGGGGTTTTATCTGATTTTGCAAGTTCATATTAACTTCAAACAAACTCTTAACTAAAAACGGATGTAATCATGATAATAAAAACACTTGCGTTTAGTTTTGAATCCACCTATTTCCTATGGTTAGTTCTTATTTATGGATTAATGAAATTGGTTACCAATTTATATGTAATTAGCAATTTTGGTTCAATCTACTAATATTTTTACCAATTCATGTTTTACTATGAAATGGTCATACACAAGCAAACACAAAATTGATTATTAATGATGATTGGGCTATGTAAGGTATATCTAAGATAATTATCTACGGTCAATACAATTAATCAAACACAACTATGTTCTCCAACACAGTTAAATTTATTACCTTTATTACTTTATCTAAGATGTGGCCACTCCTAGCTCTAGCAATTTAATGGTCACTAAATTACTAGGTAATAAGTTCATGTAATTTAATGGTCACTAAGCTAAACTTAACTTGAATCAAAGCAACAAAGATACAAACCTTAACATGCTAGGTAATGATAATCAAACACATGCATAAACTAAATTCATATAATCCATAAAGTAAGAAACTAACTCATAGTTTTAGGTTTCATATAACTAAATGAAAGTCTACTAAACCGAGTGAATTGATGATGTTTTCTTCTAGATTTCTTCAACTCTTGAGCTCCTATCGTTTCCTCTTCTTCTAAAGGTTTTCCAGAGGGTTTTTGTCATAATACTTCTCCAAAAAGTCACCTCCAGGTCTCCCAATTTGTCCTAATGTTTGGATATATATACTTGCCTAAAATCTGGCCACCATGATGTGGTAATGGCACCATATCGTGGTCTTCATGTATATCCCGTATTCTCAAAGTCAGCGCCAAGAACCGTGAAGATTACATTCACCACGTCGTGGTTATCGAGAATCAACATTTTCTCAAAACATAAAAGTTTTCTAAAATTGTGTATAGTTTTCAGATCATTTTAAATAACGTCAATCAGAGTTACGAGTCATGATATATGGCCAAAATATTGGTCAGGTACTTATCCGTAATCTAGAATGCAATTTTTATAACATATAACATATCAACATGTATGGGTATTCTAGGAATCACTTACTTGAGCTCGGTTGATTGCACGCATCACATCCCTTGAGTTGGGGGTGTCAATCCCCATATGTAATTTTTATAACATATAACATATCAACATGTCGAAAGTGAGAGGTTTAGCAGCCAATACGTTTCCTTGAGTTGGGGGTGTCAATCCCCATATGTACCTCTCAATTTTCTTGCTTTCCGGGGTGACCATCCCGGGACATAGAAGAGCCAGGTCACAGAACCTAGCAGTGTATGTAGCAATGTCGGAACCCTTCATCTTTAGGTTCCAGAGCTCGTGCTCCAACTTTTGCATCTAGCGCCCTTGGGCAATATTCTGCAAGCATTAACTCTTTCAAACTCTCCCAACCCATGACATTGGCTACTGGCAGAGTAAGGCATTTGACTCGGCTATTCCACCAAGTTAGTGCTCTATCGGTGAAGGTGCAGACAGCGAACTTCACCTTGCTTGCCTCGGGCCACGCACAGATTTCGAAGATCAATTCGATCTTTTCGAACCAACGGGTTAGGGCAATGAAACCTCCATTGTCGTCAAAGGATTTGGGTTTCACGTTCATAAAGTCTTTGTAGAAACACTCCTTATGATGTCCCTTACCACCATCAAGATTAAGGGGATGGGTACCACTTCCCGACCCGCTAGAGCCACCAAAGTTAATCTGCGACATCACGGTAGCCACAACGGCCGTAACCGCTACCTGAAACATTGCAGGGTCCAACCGAGGAGGTGGTGGTGGCAGAATTATTGGAGGGTTGTTGTTCTTTCTGTTGGGTCTCTTCCTGGGAGGCACATTTCTCTAAAAGATACATGGGAAAAATGACGATAAGCCTCATACATTGATTACGAATCAAATATTTTTGAGTAAGATATATCTTAATCCTATAGCGATAACAAAGATCTACAACAAAGGTTTACTAACATAAACAAGGAATTTCAAGTCTTTCATTTGTGAGGATTTTCACTACTTGTAACGACCTTATGTAGTGATATAGTGTTATAAAATAATCCTATAGTACTTTAACTATGTGCTTCATTAGTATCAGATTTGGTAAGTTTTAGACTTGTGGCGACACCACAGCCACTCCCATACACATGTTGGTCATATCTCAGACAAATATAGTTGATCGGGTTATATTGGCCCCACATATGATTACATAACCATTCAGGTTTAACCACAATGTCTAATTCGTCCTAAATACTTTTATGTAGTTCTTACTATGTAGGTATACTTGTATACTTCTTGTAAAAATACTTAAATTTTTAAAAGTATACTTTTAGTTTCAGATCTCTTCGGTTCCTTTAGTGTTTATAGTTGTATACCATGTAAGGTTCGGTATACTCAGTTCACTATAAACAAGTGCTCTGATACCAATCTGTCACACCCCCAAACTGAAACGCCAGAAACGTTCGGGGGTGGAGGACGTCATGTATAGTATCACAACAATTGCATCATAGTAATCAAAATAAACACAACCATTACATTGAATAAGTATAATATTTACATCTGTTTGATACATAGTTTGTATATACCAAAAGTATAAGAAAATATAAAAGATGTGACTCTATACGCTCCATCTTCTCAAAAGCTTCGGGAGTACTTGTCTACTGATTTCCTGAGAATACAAGTGGTTTTGAAAAGAGTATCAACATTAAAGTTGGTGAGTTCATAAGCATGTTTTTGAATGTAAACTTGTCTTTGAATCTGTAAAAGAGTATCTGTATGTTATCCAAGAAAATCCAATATTTTCTAACATATGTGTTTGTTACTGTGTTCCATAAAGTATTAGTTCGAATGCCAGGTTACCACCATTTCTACTTCATAATATTGTTTTGAATGAGACCTTTTGTAAGAAAACCCTGGCTACCACCAGTAATGTATAAAATGTTCTGTTTTGAAAACGCTGGTTACCACCAGTAATGTATATTAGTTTTATTACTTAAAATAAAACCAAGTACTATAATCCATGGAATCCTCCAGTTGTAGTATGTAGTAGTTCTATTAATGAAAATAAAACTAATGAAGAATGAAATATTGTAAAGGAAAGGTTAGTTTATACTATTGCGAGTCGTATAACCACGTTTGATATGACTGATAACCTCTACGACGTTCCTCAGGCTTCGGACGGTATGATATTTGTCGCCTCAGGCATGCCTGCCTAACTATAGCTAGCAGTTTAGGTGTGGAATTGTCAGTGCCGAATAGATCTATTCACAAATCTCATGCTCTCCCTACAGGAGACTCTGGTTACACTAAATGATAGGATTTAACCTGTACCCCGAAAGGTATAATTGAAGAGTTGTCTCACAATCATGTATTAACTAGTTTACGTGTAGTTCTGTATTTTTCTACTGTATTTGAATCCATTTGTATACTTTATAGAGTAATAATAAGTATACTTAGATAATTATTTTAATGATATACTCTTGAAATCCGAAAGTAGTAATGTATATCATAAACTAAGTATGTCATAGTTTATATGTTTATCAATGTATAAGCTTTGAATTTGTAAAATTGTATATTGAAGCCCCAAACTATACCTATTATAGTTTGCATGTATGATATGTACTTGGTTCATCTATTGATCTGAAAACTATGCAATTTTGGCTAAAAGCTAAAAAATGTCCCTTATGCTCAGCATGTTACAAAAGAGATAAAATATCTAAATATTTTATAAAACATGGAAATCTTTTGATTGTATCAATTACATAAGTTTTAATCATTCTGTATAGGTTCACAAAATCATTTGTGTTTGGCTTGTATTCCCCCCCCCCCCCCAAAACGTTAAAATAGAAAAAGTATAGGAGTATGAACTCACTGTTAGTTGCGTGAAAGTGTCAGAAAATGTAGCTGGGAATGAAGACCCTCAGGTTGATGTACACGACACTTAACAAAATCCTAATAACATTTAAATATAGATATGTATCTAAATTAGCGAATCCATTAGATAAAGTGTTAGAAAACACTTGCTTTTGGTTAAGGAATGTTACCGAGACTCGATCGAAGTGGAAAAGTGGGTTTGCAACCAAGATTCACAGCTTGGGAAGGTTTGCGGCTGTAAACTGTTCGCCACCGTGAACAGTTTACTGCCCTTGAAGGGTTTACGACCTTTGAAGGTTCGAAGGTTTCACGGTCTGTTCTTGGTGAATATGAAGATTTGAAGGGTTCACGGCCTTGAAATCAATAACAACAAAGCTCAATTTGATGAAAATGGATGTTTTGATGCTCCAAAACGAGTTCCAAGGCGGAAAGGGTGCTAGATGAAGAGAAATCTGGTGTTTTCGATCACTACAAGAAAAATACCCTTTTACGACGCGCAAACCATGACACTCATTGATTTATGTTACGCAAAAGAGAGTGACGTTAAAAAAAGTGTCATCTCTTCAAAAAATTGAAGGATTTAGGTCACGCATTATTGCGTGCCTTAAATTAGTGTCTGATGTGAAAAAATTAAAAACACGAAGGGCACTTTATCTAAAATGTGCATCCTCTCTCAGTGTCGCTTTATGTTTTTACTCAAAAGGCGCGTTTCTTAAAAGTGGGAAACGAAATTATCTTAAAATTCTAAAATTTTTAATTACCCCGCTTCAGATCTCCCTTCGTTCTCTTCTTCCCTTCTCTCTGCAAACCCTAATCACAATACCATCTCTGTTATACACCTCGACAACTCATATAACCATTCTACAATTTTTTTCTTAGAAACTCGCGTTCATTTCTAAAGATCACAAAATGGCAACCAGAAACTATACGTATATTGTTAGCCCAATACTTTTGTGTATTTTTTTACGACAACTACAAGGTTCGAGGCAGGAACTTCTATAGATTTCCTGTGGGTTAGCTCTACCTCCTTGATTCGTCCAGTTGTGTCGCATGAGTAAAGTATCCCCGCCCTATCGTTCTGCTATACATCTCCGCTTCAAGATATCCCATCTCAATGAAAGCGATTCAGGCCTCACTCCTCTCTCATAGCGATTTACTGTTTTTTGGTACAAGTTATCGACTAAGACACCGACGAATTAGGGTTTTTGGTACAAGCGATTTAGGCCTCACTCCTCTCCGATGACGAATCCAAAATTTTGGGTTTCAAAAAATGTAAAACAGAGGTAATGTTTGTTTCCTTTTGAGTTCATACAGATGAGAGAATCACGTCATCTGTCGATTCAAGGTGGTATCTCTCCAATCGTAGGGCACCATTTACAGATTTGCGGCTCTTCACGCACACAAAGGAAATGGTAGAATTTAGCAAAGGCAGATTGGAGAGATACCATTAGATACACATTCACGTCCCTATTGTGCGATTCAATTGGCAAAAAATCAAGTCTACAATCGAATTAGGCTACTCAAGGTTTTCTAACACTATATTAGGTTTTTTTTTCATTTATAGAGCAGGTAATTTGAAGAATGCTGTCCCTAAAATCAATTTCTATAATCACTTGGTGGCAGAATTGTGTGAACTATACCAAAATTCAAGGTTTTATTCTCATCTCTTTCATTGGTTCATCTTTTTGGCTGATTAGGTTTGTTTGTGTTTTCGGTTGATGCATATTAATGCTTATTTGATCAAGGAAGTGGCAGGAACTTGGTAGTAATGATGATGTCTTTTATTTTTTTAGTTGTGACTCCACCTGATAAAGTAACATACTGTGAAATATTCCACCTGAACAAACCCGGTTGATGGGATTAATCTCAAATCTGACATTCTTGAAATCTTTAAGAACTTGATTTTTTCTGCTCAGCAATTTTATTATTTTAAAAAAAATCTTGCAGCCTGTTCACTGTGGATGTGTTGTTTCAAAGTATCTTCACGATTTGATCTTTATATTGAACCTCACAACAAGTTTTTAATACATTTCATACTTACATGGTTTTATAACTGTGTATATACGACATAGTGAAATGCATTGGTATCTACATGGATCAATACGAAGTGCTTGAGCAATTTGGAAAGGGGCATTTGGCGTTGCCCTTCTTGTACGCCATATACATGAAAGAAAAAAGTAAGAATGAAATTGAATTTACCCTACTTACATGGTTTTGTAATTTGTTTGTTTTGATGTCTGCCCTTCTTGTACTCCATAACATATCAGTTGGTGTTGGTCATCATTAATGTAATTAGCCCTAAATGTCCCATATAAATGATTGGTTTTGTTCATTTGTATTTCTGCAAGAATAGTTATAGCAGCAAACAAACAAGTAGAAGACTATTGATTTTTTTATGGCTATGGCCTATGGGTATGATGACAGGGTGAGATTTGAATGGCATTTGGAGGTTTATTAAAGACATTATGGGCTCCTGGGGCAACAGTTGTACCACCACGAACATTCAAGTCCAAGCTTGCTCATTTAAGATTTCTTGATTTCAAAGAGTTGCAGACTAGTGGCAAGGGCAGTTGCAAGCATCCTGGAAGTAACAGAAAAAACCGCACGATTCAAAATGTTCATGATTGCATTCTGTTTTAAGCTCTAAATGTGGCAGTGGTATATTTTCGTCTTTTTTCATATTATAAACTTGCTTCAGATCTGAATTTTAAACCTAATCTTAATAGCTTTTATATATATATATATATATATATATATATATATATATATAAACTACCCTTTTGGCAGCGATTTTACTTAGTGTAATATACATGGAGATTTGTTAAAGACTTAATTTGACTATTGTTGGGTCCTGGGTTGGTGAAGACTTTTTAATTTGGCCTGAAACCCGGAACCCAGAGGTATGTTTATCCAGCTATTCATCAAAATGGTTCATCTACAAAACATTTGCAAAGTTTGAATTGTCTTTATTTTTTTCCGATTACAGTTTGATTGAAAGGGATTGAAACTTTTCTCATTTCAGAATTCATTCAATCTCTCTGAATCATTACATAACTTATTATATAAATAGAAATAAACTAATTAACTATTTTCATAACAACCAAATAATGAAAAATTACATGTATGCCCCTGATACAGTAAAAAGACAATTCTACCCTTACAGTTAATGTTGTTGAAACTGACATGTTAGATTGAAAAAAGAGTTAAAGGGATTGAAACTTTTCTCATTTTTGAATTCATTCAAACTCTCTGAATCATTACCAATGGTGCTTCCCACCTGTGAGAAATTCCAACTTTATCAAATATGTTGATAAATTAGCTGATACTGTACAGGATTTACAGGGTGGTGACTTAACCCAATTGACCAAATAATAAACTTACACTTTTATTTCCTTTAATTTTTAATATTTAATCTTGGCTTTCAGGAGACATGGGTTCGAATCCTATTCCCAAAACCCAAAGTATCATCCCCCCTGTGCCAATTTTTCATCAAAATATCTAGTCTTCAATGAAACTTAAACTTCAACTCTTCCCTGTTGATGAAACTACATGGAGAGCCTTGGAAATGGTAAGAAAAAATAATAAATTATGTACTTTATCTTTATCTGTATAATAAATTAATAATAATAATATTTTTTTGTTAGGACAATCACAACCCACATTTGGAGTTGACTTTAAGTATACGAAAGAAAATATCATTGGTTTTGGAACATATGACACGTAAATGGGGTAGCCTTGTTGTTTTAATTTTGAAACTTACTTAATTTTGAAAATATCATTGGTTCTGGAACATTTGACACGAAAGAAAATATCATCGGTTTTTCTGTAATGGCACTATTGTTCAAGATCCTAGGCCAGGATTTTATTTTAATTTTGAAACTTACTAGCCTTGTTGTTTTTTTATTGTTTTTTTTCTCTTAAATTCGGGTTTCTCACATTTTTTTATGTTGTTTTGAAAGTCATTCAACTTCAAGGTGACCAGAGAAAGAACGTCTCCGCCTTTCTTACTCAGGTAACTTTTTCCAATGCATGCTAAGTTGACTATGAGTTTGAGTAAATCACCGTTTTACTCTACTGTATGTAAATGATGGGTAAATTAGTAAATAACAAATGAATTTATTTAAGAATTTTTATAAATCCATTTTGTTTTTATTTAATAGTTATTCATTGTTTTGATCTTGGAGAAATTCCAACTTTATCAAATATGTTGAGCTAAGAGATATTTGCATTAGTATTAATTATACACGCATTTTAATAAATAACTTCTTTATTGTACAATTAAAAATAATGAAAGATTTGTTCCTTTTTGATCAAATAACACAATAATATTGTAGTTATATTTTATTGTATTTTACATTACTGCTAAACTTAAAATGATCATGATATATACTTATATTATTAATGATATTTATATATATAAGGCTATTTTTTTGATATTAAAAGCCACAAATAAAGTTTCAGGCCCCCTGTTTGACAACAAAAGTCTCTAGCCTAAAGCACAGAACCAAAATTGCAGTAATACACCATATGAAGAGCTAAGGGCAAAAAAGTCAAAAACCCAAAATGCAACAGATGTCCATAACAGTGGAAAAAGATATCAAAAAGAAAAGCAGCCGATATGATCAATGTAAGAGACATTTAAAGACAGAATGATAACAAACCAATATAGCAAATGTCCATAACAGTGGAAGAATAGAAAAAAAGTACAAGAAACTTTGAAAAGAAACCTTACATTATATGACTTTTTAGCTTTTTAGTATTGTCAACAAAAAAATGCAGAGTTTATTTATGCTCTATAAAATAAACTTCTTTTTTAACAGGTTGGTGTATCAATGCAAATTCTTGAAAATACATTGATGATTTGTCCAGGTACTAGTAAGTGTATAATGTCTTATATAATTGGAGTTGACAGCCTTAAGGCAAAAAGGCTTGAAAATATTCCAAGGGCTTTTGATTATTGTGAAGACATACGATTGTGAATGGATGGAAGGTATGCCTATGCTCTCATAATTATATAATTTTTTCCCATATTTACCCTTTTGTTTTTTTTTTTGCAGTCTCTCAAGCTGGATTAATGCAACAACTCCATCCATATATTCTCAGTAAGACCTTCCATTTCCATTGGTGTTGTTTCATCTTCACCTGGCCAATCATCTTCACCTGACCAATCATCTGGATTAATGCAAACCCTTTGTTTAGAGAGAAGCTAACTCTTCCTGTATTTAAATTTTCAAGGATTCATGCATTGATAAATCAAATGTCCTTAGCCATCTGCATTCTTAAGTATTATTACTTTGTGTTACCATTTGTGGCTCCTTTTCTTCTTTGTGTTTTTTTTGTTATCAAGTTACATTATTGCTAATCTGCTATCAAATTGGTCTTTCTTTTAGTATAAAAAATAAAAGGTGTACTAATTAATGGTTACTCTCAAGAACTGCTAATCTTTCCATGCCTCATGTTGATGTTCAAGCTGGACCTCCTAGTCTTGTGCAGCAGCAACAACCTCCAGTTACAGGTTTGGTTTGAATTTTGATTCAGTTTTTATTTTTGTTATTATCATTTATTGATATAAATTAAATTGGATAAAAATTGATGTTTTGATTTATATGTGCAACTACATTCCTGAAGCATCCACAGACACCTCCAGGTGGTGGTCCTGGATTGGAATATCAAATGACCGAATCGGAGTTGAGTCAAATCTGCAGATTGCTTCAACACTTGAAGGAAGGACTGCTACCCAGTACTTGAATAGGTCAGTTACCATTTCTTTTATAAAATTGGTGCAAGGGTAGTTCTAAATATTTGCATCTGGTTTCAGGGGTTACTCAAGGAAAATGCAAATGGTAGCAAATACTGGGCATATGGAGCTGACTTTGGAGATACACCAAATGACTTAAATTTATGCTTAAATGGTCGCATATGGCCTGATCGGACTCCTCGTCCTGCTCTAAATGGTGATTACTATAATTTTTTTTGCTTAGTATTTAGGTTTTTGTTTAGTTATTTCCAACAAAAATGTTTCCATAATGAATCTTTTGGTAGATACAATGTATAAGAACTACTTCATTGAGCTAATTATGATGCGATCCTTTGTTTATTTGTTTTCAGAGGTCAAGTATTGCTATCAACCAATTAAAATTTCGTTCACCAATGGCGTAATTAAGGTATGATTATCATCACTCTTACTTATTTGTCTATATCATTTTCATGAAAAGGTTTATGTTGTGTATTATATATTCATATGTCCAGTTGTGCTTTCTATATAGCAAATGTTAATCTTGGTCTTTGCGTTTTTTGTTCATAGATTACAAACATCAATTTCTTTCAAACAACAGAAGATCTAGAGTTTAATTGGGTGATTGAAGGTGATTTTGGTTCTTGAAACGAGACTCAAGATATCATATTTTGGCATGGCTAGAAGCTTTGGAGGAAACGAGACTCAAGTAAAAGGAAACACACAGAGTTGTTGGCACATAGTAAGCTAGATGATGCAATTGTATATAAATGAGTTCATTTTTTATAATATTTACTCACTTTTGGAATAATTATTTGTATTTGACATATTAGTGAAATGAATTATCTTTGTTATTTATTGTATTTTATTTTGTATTATGAGATTTTTAATGTATTATTTAATTTGAAAATTAGTAAATCTATAAATAATATTTTTTTTAAACATTAAAAATTATGACACGCAAAAATGTGTGTCATATTCATTTATGACATGGCCTTTCTTGACAGGGGCTTTCTTGATACGCATTGTGTGTCATTAACACGCGTGTCGTCTTCCTTTATGACAGGGTCTTCCTTGATACGAATTGTGTGTCGTAATTGAGCGTCGTAAATGCGCGTCGTCCATAGACGACGCGCAAAAGCGCATCGTCTCTCTTTATGACAGGGCCTTCCTTGACGCGCATTTGCGCATCATCTGAGCCTTTTACGACGCGCAATGAGCGTCGTAAAAGGCTGTTTTTCTAGTAGTAATTCGGTTGATGTTTTTTAGAGAGAGAAAGGGTGTTTGCGGCTAGAAAAGTATAAATGAGGGTAGCACACCATATATAGGGGGTTTCATGGTCGGTGATGGAGGGTCCATCAGTCGTGAACGGTTTACGACTGTGATCGGGTTCACGGCCGTGAACATCACTCAGGCCGGAAACTGCTGATTTTTGAAGAAAACTCGGGTTTTCGTGCGATTTTTGGTTCTGACTCATATATAAAATTCAATTATATAAATTAAATGATTTTCCAAACCATACGAATTTGTTGGAACTAAATAAAATTTCAAAATTTATTTAACGGAATGGGCTAACGTTAACGGAAAAAGGTTCGGGTTGTCACAATATCCCACCGATAGAGGGAATTTCGTCCCGAAATCAAACATAAAATACAATCATGGACTCGGAAAAAGATGCGGGTACTTCTGTTTCATCTGATCTTCGCGCTCCCAAGTGAATTCAAGTCCCCGCTTAGCATACCAGCGGACCTTCACTATCGGTTTGCGACTTTGCTTTGCTTTGTTTGACTTCCCAATCCATGATTTCGATTGGTTCTTCCAAGAAATTAAGGCTCTCGTTGATCTCGATCTCATAAAGAGGGATCACAAGGGTTTTGTCGGATAAACACTTTTTAAGGTTCGATACCTGGAAGATGGGATGAATGTTGCTAAGCTCTTGGGATAAACGAAGTTTGTATACTATGGGACCGATCCTAGCGAGGATCTCGAATGGCCCAATGTATCTCAGATTCATCTTTCCATGCTTTCCAAAGCGTATCATGCCATTCCAGGGTGAGACCTTCAATAGGACATGGTCACCAACCTGAAATTCCAAGGGTTTTCGTCTCTTATTAGCGTAGCTCTTTTGTCTATCTCTTCAAGCTTTTAATCGCTCTCGAATTTGTACTATCTTTTCCGTGGTCTCGCGAATGATTTCCAGGCCTATGAGAGTGCTGTCGGGGACTTGACCCTTAGCTAGCTGCGTGTCACCCACCTCAGCCCAGCACAGAGGGGATCTGCACTTACGACCATAAAGGGCTTCAAACGACACATTGTTGATACTGGTATGATAATTGTTATTGTAGGAGAACTCGACCAAAGGAAAATGGGTGTCCCACGACTTACCAAAGTCTATAACACATGATCTCAACATTTCTTCCAATGTTTGAATGTTCCTCTCAATCTTCCCATCGTTTAGTGGATGGTAAGTTGTGCTCATATCCAACTTAGTTCCAAGAGCCTTCTGCAATGATTGCCAAAATCTCAAAGTGAATCTGCTGTCCCGATCGAAGATAATGTACACATGCACACCATGCAAACGGACTATCTGTTGGATGTAGATTCATGTCAGGTTCTCCATCTTGAATGTTTCTTTGATTAGCAGGAAGTGGGCGGATTTAGTCAATCGATCGACAGTTACCCAGATGGTATCGTACCCACTAGGAGACTTGGGCAACTTAGTGATGAAATCCATCACAATCATTTCCCACTTCCACTTAGGTATTTCTGGCTATTGAAGTAGACCTGAGGGCTTTTGATATTCTACTTTCACCTTGGTGCAAGTCAGACACTTGCCTACGAAGGTAGCGATCTCTACTTTCATGTTTGGCCACTAATAAAGCTTTTTGAGATCCAGATACATCTTATCCGAACCTGGGTGAATGGAGTACCTAGAATTATGAGCTTCGTTCGTGACAACCTCCCTGTAACAACCGAACTTTAGGGTCCAGATTCGGTTCATGAAATAGTATACTCTGTCTCCCTTGACCTCTAAGTTCTTTTCCATTCCCCTCAAGGCTTTCATTAACATGTTCTTTGGTTTTAGGGCATCTAATTGAGCCTATATGATTTGTGCGGACAAGTGGTAATGGATGGTCATAGTCAGTGCCTTCACCCTGCGACCTGAGTACTCCTTCCGGATGAGGGCGTCTGCTACTACATTGGCCTTGCCAGGATGATAGTGTATTTCGCACTCATAATCATTGAGTAGCTCTACCCATCTCTGTTGCCTCATGTTCAACTATTTCTGATCGAAAATGTGTTGTAGGCTCTTATGGTCGGTGAAGACAATACAATTGGTTCCCAAGAGATAATGTTTCCATATCTTTAATGCAAAGACCATTGCTCCCAACTCCAGATCGTGAGTTGTATAATTAACTTTGTGTTCCTTCAGTTGTCTCGAGGCATAGGCAATAACCTTTCCTCGGTGCATGAGCACACAACCTAGGCCCTGATTGGATGCATCGCAGTAGACAACGAAGTCTTCCGTCCCTTCTGGCAGAGACAGGATAGGTGCGCTGCACAAGACCCACTTCAATGTTTGAAACGCAGTGTCTTGAATTTCACCCCAACTAAAGGTTACACCTTTCTGAGTTAGGGCGGTCAAAGGCTTAGCAATCCTGTAGAAATTCTGGATAAATCTGTGATAGTAGCCAGCGGAACCCAAGAATTGGCGGATTTCTGTGGGCGTCTTCGGTGCTGACCAATTCTCAATTGCCTTGATTTTGAAAGGGTCCACGTGTATGCCTTCTTCGCTAACCATGTGACCAAGGAAAATTACTTTTCTGGTCCAGAATTCGCACTTAGAGAATTTTGCATACAATTTCTCCGCACTTAAAGTTTCTAGCACTAGCCTCAAGTGCTGTCTATGATCTTCCTCGCTTCAGGAATAGACAAGTATATCATCAATGAATACTATCACGAACTTGTTTAGGAAGGGGCGGCACACCCGATTCATCAGATCCATGAATATCGTCGGTGCGTTGCTTAGACCAAAGGGCATCACTACAAACTCATAGTCACCATACCAAGTCCGAAATGTTGTCTTAGGAACATTACCCTCATGGACTCGTAGCTGATGGTAGCCTGATCTCAAGTCTATCTTTAAAAAGTAACTGGCTCCTTGCAGTTGATTAAAGAGGTCGTCGATTCGGGGAAGAGGATAATGGTTTTTGATAGTAAGATTGTTCAATTTGCGATAATCTATGCACATCCGAAAGGATCCATCCTTTTTTTCACAAATAAGACCGGGGCTCCCCAGGGTGAGGAACTTAGTCTGATGAATCCCTTGTTGAGTAGCTCGTTGATCTGGCTAGATAACTCATGCATTTCTTTCGGTGCTAGATGGTAAGGGGATTTTGCTACAGGAGTAGCTCAGGGGATTAAGTCGACTCGGAACTCAACTTGGCGCTCAGGAGGGATTCCGGGAAGACATCAGGAAAGTTGCAAACTTAGGGGATGCTCTCGAGGTCTTTAACATCATGTTTCTCATTAATGACATGGGCTAGGAATGCATGACACTCCTTTCGCAGATATTTTTGGGCTTTGATGCAGTAAATGATACGGAGGTTTGAGCTGAGTTTATCACCATAAATAATGAGAGCTTCACCAGATGGAAAATTGAGACAAATGGCTTTTTCATAACAAAGGATATCAACACAATTGGGGCTTAACCAATCCATGCCGATGATGACATCAAAGCTTTATATGGAAGCTGGTATAAGGTTGATTGGAAAAGAATGGTCGTTTAAGGTAAGGGTACAACCTATGAATATGTTGTTAGTGTGCTCTTTCTTTCCGTTAGCCATATCGATGGTGAATGTTTCGGTTAAATGTTGGGATTTATGCTTGAGAAGATGTTTAAATGCATGACTTGTTGGATAAGGTGTCTAAGTCCATAACTTATTTGGTACATACTTGACCCGACCCGACATGGTCCATTTGGGTTGCACTTCACCTAAATGATTTATGGATAATTTTATGAGAATTGTATACTTACGATTTATTAATATATTATAAGTTATAATATATTAATATAAAGTCATGTTATTTAATTAGTTTTAGTCTTAAATTAATTATGAATTAATTTAGAGATTAAAAGGAAGACTAATTAAATTGTGGGCTATTGTTTTATATGGTGTGGGCTAACACTCAATTGTTAATGGGCTAGGCTTATATGGAAGTCCATGGATGATCCATGGAGCTTTTAACCCATGGATCCTTGGAAAAGGAAAGGTCATGGGTTATTAGGGTTTCACCCTAACCATGTACACTATATAAGCATGCTTATGTTGCATGAAATAGCCACTAGTGTGGTTTTGTGTGTGTGGCCGATTTTCTATGTGTGTATACACTCTCTCAAAGTTTTCCAAGTGTTTGTGGTGATTTGTGATTCCATTTGAGGAATTCACACTATTGGTGCTTGGCTCTCAAACTCCAAGGAATCAATCACATCAAAAGGTATGTAATCTCATCTAACTCTTTTATGTTTAAATGTTCCCCATGCCATGTTAGATAGGTTATGAACCTTGGAAAATTATTATTTTGCATGTATTTAGACAAACATAGATCCAAGGTTTATTAGGGTTGCATGCACACTTAGGAAGTGTTAGATTACTCAAAACCCAACAGTGGTATCAGAGCCTAGGCTTGTTTTCTTGAATACTTGATGCAAATTGCTGAAAATCGAAGATTTTCTGCTGTCTGCACAGCTGACTCGCCGAGTCCATGAAGGGACTCGACGAGTCCAAGACAAAATTCATCCAACTCGGCGAGTTGGTTCATGCACTCGACGAGTTGGACCCCCTGACAGCATATCTTCGAGTTTTGGTGCTGAAATTGGTCTAGAATCATTACCTTAAACTTTTTTGGACTCATAAAACCTGTTTTTGATGTGGTAATGATGATGGTGGACCAATTTCAAGGTTATAATCAAATTTCAAGTTTATATGTGTTCATATGATTCTTGAAATTGTTGATGTGGATGTTCATGTTCATATGAGTTTTGTTAGATCATAGGAATTATTTGCAAATTGTTTGTTAGTTAATTCTTGATCTTAATGTGTTTTAATGGAATTCATAATTTGTCCTCAAGTTATGGAATTCCAAAAGAGTTTTTCTTTTAAATGTTTTTTAAGAAGTTGTAGGTTACATTTTCTTGAAGAGTTTTTCCCATAAATGCTTTTATGGACTTCATAACTTGTCCTCAAGTTATTGATTTCCAAGAGACTCTTCATTAAAAGTTTTAAACACTTAATTAAAACTCATAAGTTATGAATATCCAAAAGTTTATGAATTGTTCAAAACTTGCCCTCAAGTTTTGGAATTTGTAAAGTCTCACACAAACTTTAATTCCATACCCTAGAAGTTTTAAAAGTTAAAATTCTACCCTTATACTATTTATAACATTAATGGTTAATTATTATATATATGTATAAGAATAAGTCGTTCTACCATTAGTAGGCCTCATTCACGAAGCCAGTCTATAAGGTGGGTATAAGGTTGTTGCCTATAAAATGACAACTTAATGGGTGTCCACTCTCACCCACCGCTTGCTTGATCGGTGGAGGGTCGTTAGCCGAACGGGTAGGACAATGACTTTAAATTCTCATTAAAAGTATAATGATTATTATAAAGTAACTAAATATTTTTTTTATTTAATTCCCAATCTTAGTTACTTTAGGAAAAATGTGAATTTGGTGCTAGCCCATGGAATTCACACTTTGTACCTTACCAAGTCGTTGGTGGAGCGTGTGTGGTTAACCGGCACACTAACTTGGACTAGTAAGGATCACGAAGGGTGACTTAATGTTTGTCATAGATCAATGGAGCGTGTGTGGTTAACCGGCACATTGATTGGGTGATAATATTAAGGGTACCAAGTGAATTGGTATGGTTATTCACACCTTGGTTTGTGATCCTCGGCATCCCAGTCACAAAATTTGAGAGGGCACACTCGAGATTGAAACATGCCATTGAAAAGTTAAATGAATCTCAAAAGATCTAGGAATTTCAAATCCAATTAAAACCTAATAAATTATTTCGTTTTTCATGGTGGATGTGACATCCCCAAAATCTCGGCCAGAAAAGACCGATTTTCATTTATGCTTTTAAATATTTTCAGAGTAAATCCTTTTGATTTGAAAGAGTTGCGGAATTTGTTCCCAAAAGCAAAACATGATAAAACATTGTTTACCGAAGCATTTCATAAAAGAAATGTATTTTCATTATAAACAAAACTCGGGGTGTCATGTTCCGATACAGACCAATAAGCATAAACGAATACATTACAAGTCATATAACAAATATAAACATATGCAGACTTGTAAACAAAACAACTTGATGGTTCATCCATCTCATGCCCTTCCGCCACTACCTGTAATACAATTTAAAACTGAGTGGGTCAGGCTTGGGAGCCTGGTGAGCATATAGGGTTTTCAACCCACAATAAATATCATATTTAATTTTCACCAACCAACAATAACCCAATTACCCATTCCCGTTATTCTCACTTTAATGTCCCTAAAACAACTAACATAAGGGACCTAGTCTAAGAATATTTCATCGGGGCGACAACACATGCTTCGGGGGTACCTCAGCAATATAAGTCAAATAAGGCAACCATGAGGGGGATGGAGTACAGCGAATGAACACCCAAGTTCATTAACACCTACAGGTGGCGAACCTGCTAATGTTTCCACAAGACTGTCTAGAATAGCCAGTGGTCGTCATCTAAACTCCGCTAGATGACTCAATCAAACAACAACGAGGCCTCTCATCTGTTTATTACACACCAACTGTCTACCCATGTTCTACCCAACATATTAGTAGATAAAAATATACATTTGTATACATAGTTTAAAGAAAACCCGTATAGCATGCTTTAATCAACACATATATCACAAAACAGATGAGGCACACACACACACATAACACATATTTCATAAAGAAATAAGCAGATCTATAAGATAGAAGAGAGTGAATACTCATTCACACATAACACAACCAAATATATACACATAGCACGTATTTTATATATAATACTTCGTATTATTGTATTTGGAAGAAAATAACTACACACTCACTTGATCAGAAGATGATCGGACAGCACTACGGCTTATAGAAGTAGTAATCCACAGCAGATCTGGAAGATCTTCACAAAAATCGAACTTCTCGCGGGCAGAGCTTCGACTCGGGAACCGCACTTCTCGGGATCTTCGGGATCTCGGGACTTGCCTCGGGGATAGAGTATGATACCGGGGCTTCGGGGTATTTTTGGCACGCAAAACGATGCAAAACGGGAGAGAGAAGAGGAGAAATTGGCAATTGGGTCAGCTGCCTTCGGTTCCTATTTATAGGAGGCTGGAGCCTCGGAGTACGCGGGGCGTACTTCGTTACGCGGGGCGTACTGCCCAAAACGTCATTGCTTACGTATCCGAAGTGCTCGAGTGCGAGTGTCGACATCCCTCGGAGTACGCGGGGCGTACTCGAGTACGCGGCGCGTACCTCGGATCAGATCAATGACTCGTTCGGATAATACTTCCGAATTTTGAATTAAAAATAAATACAAAATGATTAATAAACTTCGGAAATTCATAACTTCTTCATACGAACTCCGTTTTCGACGTTCTTTATATCCACGGAAAGGTGAGACCATGCTCTACGACTTTTGTTTAGACTCCGTCGGCTAATTTTGACTTTATTTTTATTAATTATTTTTAATAGGCCGGGACAGAAACTTTCGTTATAAATTCATAACTTCTTCGTTTAACGTCCGTTCTCGCCTAACTTTTTATCGTTTCAATACCAACAATGAGATCTTCGATTCTCATTTAGATTGCTTCGGCTAACAACCGCTCGATCTCAAATCGAGTAAAACAGGCTGTATACCGCTAAGCCGGAACTTCGATAAATCATAACTTCCGCATACGAAGTCAGATTTGGGCGTTCTATATATATTCGGAAACCTCGTTTCAATTACTACAACATTAACCAAAGATATTAAGTTTATTTTACACTTAAATTTTGACGCTTATTTTTATTCTTAATTAATCAAACCACATAATTAAGCAATTAAGCACAAAACACAAAATACTCAAATAATACAATCTTATTACTTCAAAATGGGTTACAAAGGTTAACCTAGACTATTACATTGCTAAAAATGGCAAGCCCGGAAACACAGACGTTACAGTGGAAATTGGTGAATCGTCATTCGCCTACCTCAATTATTTTATAGCTTGGATTACGGCATCCCTCTTCCAAATTATAAAATATTGTGTTGGGTCCTAGCCTTAATATTTCATATTGGGTGTTATATTAAGGACTTTGAATCAACTAACTTGATTTTCTCCCATTATAGATGTCTGGTTCAGACAACTATTGTGACAACCCTATATTTTCCAAAAACATAAAGAACGCTCAAAACCGGGTTATATTGAAGAAAGTATAACCACTCGTATATTTACGACACGACGTTAAAACATTATTTGACGTAAAAAGTAAAATCTCAATAAAATACATTCTTGCCTTAAGTATCTAAACAAAGGTCGTAGATCTCGTTGAAAGGTGAGCGTGCATAAAAAGATCGCCCAAATTGGACCTCGTATGAAGAAGTTACGAATTTTCAAAGTTTCGTAACAGTAGTAGAGGGCTAAAAACTCGGATTGAAGATCGAGTGTTATTTAGCTATCGCCAACTAAATGGAAGTTGAAGATCTCCTCAGTGGTAATAAAACGATAAAAAGACAAACGAAAACCGACGTTGAATAAAGAACCTATGAATTTTCTTACGAACTTTAGGAGGCCCGGACTATTAAAAATATATCATTAAAAATGAAGTCAAAATTAGCCGACGGAGTCTAAATGAAAGTTGTAGAGCATAATCTCACCTACGCGTGAATATAAAGAACACGAAAAACGGAGCTCGTACGCGAAAGTTACAGAATTTAGAAGAGGACAGGCCGGATTTCGCCCCGCGTTCTCTGGGAGTACGCCCCGCGTACTAGACCCAGAGTCGAGTCCCATCGGCCCGCCCCCTCTACACTTAGCTAGCCAGGAGTCGTAAGCCATGACGCCATATTACGCCCAGCGTAACGAGGTACGCGCCGCGTACGTGAGTACGCCCCGCGTACTCACTCTTCCAGCACTATAAATAGATGGCATGAGCTTCGAGTTTTGGCACACCTTCACAATTCCTCAGCCATTCTCCCAGCTCCAGAGACCATTTCCTTACCTTGGTTTCCGCACTCGAGCCCCCGACGAAGGATCTACGCTGCAGAGATCCCCGAGAACCCGAAGACGCAACTTTCCGCGGTCGAAACTCTGCTCAACTCTAGCCTCTCTCTTCAAACTTAACGGGTGAGTTCATACCCCTACTTTTCAATTCTTTTCACGCTTTAGGGGGGGGGGGGAATACAAGTACATTACAAGCCAAAGTATCATTTCATAAACATAATTATAATATCGTTCTTATAGGGTTTTGATGCAAAAATAACGTTATGTCTAAAGGGCTATTATATCACCAAGTTGTGCTTACTAAATGGAAACATACTTTTGAGAAACTATAATGAGTGTAGTATTCAGGTGATTCATACATTTTACATATACATCTCGACAAATGAAATGCTTTCAAAAGAAGTAAAGTCTTTATTATCGTAAATCTGTTTATACCAAGTAATGTGAGACATTTAAACTTCAACGTACTCGTATGTATGCATTTCAAGTCCTGTATTATATACCATAATCTCTAGGAGAGAGAACGTGATACTTGTGTATAGATCTATACGGGATTGACAACCCCGCACCTAAACTATTAGCTATAGTTAGACCGGCAGGTCTGGGGTGACAAATGTCATAACACTACAACACCTGAAGAATGTTGTTACAGGCCGTCAGTGTCAATAGTATGGTTATAAAACTCACATAAAAGTATAAAAACAAGTTTGATTTACGAGATTCATATATGCATTTCAGTTTTCCATTTTATTGTTAACACAAATTTTATCACTATTGTTCAAGTATGGAAAACACTAACGCACTCCAACACGGGAAACTTTTCAAATCATTTATAGAAAATATTGGATTTTCTAAAAACCTCGTTCATCGATTTACTATCAAAAAGGACATACTTTTCAATGCAAAACACTTATGAACTCACCAACTTAATTGTTGACACTTTTCGAAACCACTTGTATTTCTCAGGGAATCAGTAATACAGGTAACCACCGGCTTTTGGAGAAGGGAACACTAAGGATGTTTTATTATTGAACATTTATCATCTTATTGTAATATTCTTTTGCTAATATGTATAACGCAACAACATACGTTTTCATTATATATGTGATGGTTGTGTTACTTTCTTTACAATATTCAATGGTTGTGATACTACGTGAAGTCATCCACCCCCGAATGTTTCCGCCATTCTGGTTTGGGGGTGTGACAGATTGGTATCAGAGCATTGTTTATAGTGAACTAAGTATATCGAACCACATACGATATACAAACAATAAATGCAAAGGGGACCAAAAACCCTCTGACGAAACATTTTCATGAACAAAATACTTTCTTTTAAAGATATACATTTTTACAAGCATGCATTAATCTCGTATCATAACAAGTTTTACTAAAAAGTATTAAGGCAAGTTACGACACTACGATTGAGCCCCGGGGTATGTAATCAGGTCGAGAATAAATATAGCCTGATCAACTATATTTATCCTAGATTTGACCAACGTACGTCGAGGAATGGTCGTAGTGGACAACAAGCCAAGAACTTACCAAATACAAATGATTTTAGTTTCGCCAAATTGAAATATTATAGGAGTATTATTAAAAATAGTTGTACAAATTATAGTTAAAAATAGTAAGTCGTTAAATAAAATTTTCTTTTCTTATAAAAGTTCTCATACATCTATCCTAGTATAGACAAATGGCCGGATTCCATTTACCAGGAGATCCCTACTACCCAAACCAAGGCAACGGCGGTTGGATAGAAGAAGACCCGGAGGAAGACCCAGAGGAAATCGAAGAAGAGGTCGAGGAAGAACCCGAAGGGGTTATCGAGGGAGAATTCGAAGTCGAAGTCGGAGAGGAATTCGAAGTCGACGAAGAGATCGAGGAGATTTCTAGCGGGACAGACTCCGAGCCAGAAGTGTTCGACCCTCCCATCCCTCATCCTCCCGAAATCAAACCATATCAACCGGGACCCATTCCCATGTGGGGAAGTCACCTCTACTACTGGAGCCGCCAGCAAGGTGTACGCCCTCCTTTCGGCATGTGCCGAGATTTTTACAATGTCAGTGGGGGAAGCTCAGCTGATCGAGCACTTCCTGTTATTGTGAACGCTATAGCTACCCAGAACTACGAGACGGACAGGCAAGCAGCCAGAGTTCGCGAGGTCAATGCTGCTACCCAAGGTAACGCCGCTGACATCCGCCGTTTGGAAGGACTACATGAGAATACCCAAATCTACACGGGGACACTTCAGAACCAAATGATAACGGCTCTGGCAAAAATAAGAGAGATGAAGGAACAACAAGCAGATCTTGAGAGGCGACTGATGGGAGTCAAACGGTCGGATGCCGAATCTAGCTCCAAACGCCGCAAGTAGAACTTGTTCGAGCCCCAACAATTTTGTTATAGAGTAGGATTACGGATAAAAGTTTTTCCCTTATTTCCCTTGTTTTCCCTGTTGTATCCGTAATCGGAGATCTCTAGGAGGATCAAATTTTCCAAACAAAAACATGTAATGTAACACACCTCAGGTGTGACCTATATGTATGAATATGAAGTATTTCTTATTTTATACCTCTCAAAAATTACGAGTTTTAAATTTCTATGCCTACCTTGAAACCATAAACTAAAGTCAAAACAAATTACAAGATACAACTAACACACGATTGTCAAAACATTAGAAACTTATAGTATTCATTCTTATTTTTCTCTACCAGAACATGCCTCCTCGTAGATCAACACGCAGAAACTCAACTTCAACACCACCTCCACCACCTCCTCCAATTATGGACACCGTTATGTTCCAGACTGCTGTAACCGCTGCTGTAACTGCAGCAATGGCACAAATGAGCAACAACGGATCGGGGGGAGGAACAAACAGTTTTACAAATGGCCAAGGTCAAAGCCGTTCAGGGGTATGCACTTACAAAGACTTCACCAACGGAAAACCTATTCCCTTTTACGGGACTGGGGGAATATTGGCTCTATCTCAATGGATAGAGAAAACGGAAGTTGTATTCGAAATTTGTGCATGTCCTGAAGAAAGCAAAGTAAAGTTTGCCGCTTTTACTTTCTCTGAACGCGCCCTGACATGGTGGAACGGCCACGTCCAGACACTAACCCTAGTGGTGGCGAACTCCATGGGTTGGGAAAACCTGAAAAGAATACTCCTTCGAGAATACTGCCCAAGAGGCGAGATTCAGAAGCTTGAACAGGAACTGTGGAACCTCTTGATGGTAGGTTCGGATATAGCAGGTTACACCAAAAGGTTCAGTGACTTAATAACACTTTGCCCAGGAATGTTAACCCTAGAAAGCCAAAAGGTCGAGAGATACATCTGGGGACTATCACCCCAACTTCGAGGAAGTGTGCTAGCTTCCAGACCCTTGACATTCGCCAACGCCAAAGAACTAGCGCAATCTCTTGTTGATCATGGTGTCTGTCAAGGAGTCACGGCTATCATGGCTGAACCAACCAAAGGGAACAGCAACAACGAGATCAATGCCAACAACAACAAAAAAAAAAAGAAATTCTGGAACAAAAGGAAGGGGCAAACTTCGCAAGAACCTTCAAAGAAGCAAATGGTTGCGGTTCATGCTGCTACTACCCCCACCACAACTCCTGCTACCTCTGCACCAACAAAACCATATGCGGGGAATCTGCCCAAGTGTAGCAAGTGCAACTACCATCACCATGGTATTTGTCGCGAGATGCACTGCAAGAACTGTGACAGGAAAGGGCACACAACCCGTTTCTGTAAAGCACCGGCACGACCAATCACTCAAGTTTCTGGCACTGGAGTGAGCCGGGCGTGTTATGGGTGCGGGGAGACTGGACACTTCAGGAGGGATTGTCCCAAGGAAAGGAATATTGGCGGTGTGGGGAGAGTGCTGGCAGTAGGATAGAATGAAGCAATAGCGGACCCCACGGTGGTTACGGGTACGTTCCTACTCAACAACACTTATGCATGCATACTTTTTGACTGCGGTGCGGAGAGAAGTTTTGTGAGTCATAAATTCAAACACCTACTTAATCAAAAACCCCAACCACTCAATAAAATATTCACTGTAGAAATGGCAAACGGTAAAACAGAACACGCAAACGATTTGTACGTAGGGTGCACACTAAATTTAAACGAGCGCTTGTTTCGAGTCGATCTTATGCCCATTTCCATAAGAAGTTTCGATGTCATCATCGGTATGGACTGGTTGAGCCTTCACCATGCCGATATCCTTTGCCACGAAAGGGCTGTTCGCCTAAATCTGCCAAACGGCGAAACTCTTGTCATTTATGGCGACAAACCTAGTTCAAGTTTACAAATCATTTCCTGTATTAAAGCACAAAAGTATCTTCGTAAGGGATATCATGCCTTTCTAGCCCACGTAGTAGACAAGAAACGAGAATCGAAAAACATTAAAGATATTCCGGAAGTCTGCAACTTCCCGGATATTTTCCCAGAAGATCTTCCAGGAATCCCACCGGAACGTCAAGTCGAGTTCAGAATCGACTTAATCCCCGGAGCTACCCCTGTAGCAAAGTCACCTTACCGTTTAGCCCCAGCCGAGATGCAGGAACTATCCAGTCAATTAAACGAGCTGCTGAGCAAGGGATTCATCAGACCGAGCTTCTCACCATGGGGAGCGCCAGTCCTATTCGTGAAAAAGAAGGACGGATCCTTTCGCATGTGCATCGATTATCGGGAACTAAACAAACTCACGATCAAGAACCGATATCCCTTACCGCGCATAGACGATCTATTCGACCAACTACAGGGAGCAAGCTACTTCTCAAAGATCGATCTAAGATCTGGTTATCACCAACTGTGAGTGCTGGAGGGAGACATCCCCAAAATGGCTTTCCGAACACGTTATGGTCACTACGAATTTGTAGTAATGCCCTTCGGATTGACGAATGCTCCAGCAGTGTTCATGGATTTGATGAACCGAGTATGTCGTCCCTTCCTGGATAAATTCGTTATCGTATTCATAGATGATATACTCATCTATTCAAGAAGCCAGGAAGAACACAACCAACATCTCCGCCAAGTACTGGAAACATTAAGGGTAGAGTTCAACTTGGAAGCATTGGTGGGCCTTGTGCTACCAAGGTGACAAGAAACTAAGATTGAACAAGTTTAATCCATGTAAGGCTGAATTTGTCACTAACCTGATCTTGTGATTATGGTTTTGACAAATTCACATGGATAGGAACTCATACACTATAAAATCTAAGTGTCATAAGGTTTCTCTCCGATTCATGAAAATGATGGTGAGGAAACGCTTTCACTAAGTAGATTTTACGTAGATATCAATTGTGTTATTTGCATTTTCAAAAGTCGTTAGTGGAGCGCGTGTGGTTAACCGACACACTAACATGGACTTGTGAGAAATGGCAAATGTCTAAGAAATTGAGACTATGATTACGGCATCTCTTTTCATAGTCCTGAAAATTGTTTAGACACACATGTGAGCTATCTAAGAAAGGGTGTATGAATCTAAATTTCAGAAGTCCAACAGATTTCTGGAAATATGTCAAAGCTAGTGGGAGCATAAGTGTTATGCTGATAATCATCATGTTAGTGGGAGCATGATTATTACGTTTAGTGTTGCAAGTTAGCAATGTTAATTATAGAAAAACAAAAGTTTCAATTCGTGAAGTTGCAGGGATTGAAAAAGTCGTTTTGCTATAATTAAGGGAGAGGAAATCATACTTCATTTCAATTCTAAAGCTTAGATTGAGATTTTAATCATCTTTAGTCAAGAATATATATATATATATATATATATATATATATATATATATATATATATATATATGAATTTTATGTTGGAATGGTTCAACTTGAAGAAATTCTATATATATTGCGTTTTCAAATTTTGATTATGATTACGGCATCCCTCTTCATAGTTAAATTTTGAAAATATGGCAAATAAAAAATATTGTAGCAAAAGACTTGTCTAGTATCATGTCTTTATGTCAAACATCATGAACCGTGTCCCATATGCTTCTGATATAGGATCGATTGCATGTGCTATGATATTCATCTTTTCTAAATTTTCCAAACTCTTAAGGCATTGAGAAGGGAAAAGTCTAGAACTGGATATGACTAAAGTGATTAAGCAATTGTCAAGGACAATCTGAGGTTCGCCAAAGATTGGTTGCTCAGGGAAAGTTGGAAGTATGATGTAAGTTGTCGGAAAGGACCATATTGACATATTCTGAAAAGAAGTAACTCTTGTTCGGAAGCGATAGTCAAAATGGGACTATGGAAATGTCTCCATAGGTGGAAGTTATTCAATCTATGTAAGATTAGAAAACCTTAATGCAAGAAGGATGTTCAAAGCAATGTACTTTGAATATGAGACTTCCGTTCCATAGAAGTTGACCTTCTTTGGAATACTCTGTAATGACTGGTGACAAGGTTTTGGTGACTTTGTGCATAATCATTACAAGAGGAACATTACATAAAAGTTTAAAATCTAACAGATTTTTTGGTAAATGATAGGAATCGGGGATTCTCACATTTACAATAAGGATTTGGGATTGTGAAATGAGTATCAATGGAATCATGTTCAATTGATCTACATCACAATGTAAGGATCATAGACAAACATAGTGTGCATACTTGGAGTATGGCATAGCTATTGTTTTAGAAAAACAAAGTGTACATGGCAGGAACATGGGACGACTGTTGTTTTTATTCAAGTCTTAAGTTGATTGTTTGAAACATTATACAATGAATAATGTGTAATCAATATGGTGATAAATAAAAGGTGGTTCTATTTATATTCAAAAGGGTTCTGAGACCATATTGGATTCGATTATTATTGTGTTTAACTTTGCATGTTTTGACTTCCAAAATAGCTAGGTTATTCTTTCCGAATGACTAAGTTATTTAAACACTCCACAGTCGTTCATATGTTGGAAGTAGGTATGAATCAAGACTTTCATGAATCGAGTTTGTAGATGGATAAACGGGTTTAGTCATAGCAATGGTTGCTACAACATTCATGAGTGCTCATAAGTTATGAGTATTGGAATAAACCCACGCTCACTTGTATCACTTCATGGAATTTATCTCGAGTGATCGTGAGACGGTAATATCATATAAATATTCAAACCTAGAGATATGAGTTGTTACCTATAAGTCGGTTGTGCATTGATTGCACGTAAACGCGTCAGTAACTTGATGTTATAAAACGTGCCTTTGTGTATAATTCAACAAGTAGTAGAACAAGCATATGAGTCGAAGTTTATCTGTTCCTTCTAGAAATAGAAGCGATATCTGGGCCCCTCGATGATTTTGTTGTGACCTATGTACCGGCCGGTCAGAACTAAATTGATGTGTTCGATTAAGTTCTTTGTCAAACAAATCGGAAATCGGGAAACAAACTGCTGGACAATAAGTACGGCGTTGTTCCATGTATTTGTCCGGCTGATATCATGAGAATAGAGGATTATATGATCACTTATCTAAAATGGCGCTTCATAGTTCAACAGAGTTTTCGAGAGCTACGATTGCTGGTTGGTTCCTGAAGTAACATACGCAAATATAGTTATTAGACTTATCCAAGTGGGAGTCTGTTGGATAAGGTGTCTAAGTCCATAACTTATTTGGTACATACTTGACCCGACCCGGCATGGTCCATTTAGGTTGCACTTCACCTAAACGATTTATGGATAATTTTATGAGAATTGTATACTTACGATTTATTAATATATTATAAGTTATAATATATTAATATAAAGTCATGTTATTTAATTAGTTTTAGTCTTAAATTAATTATGAATTAATTTAGAGATTAAAAGGAAGACTAATTAAATTGTGGGCTATTGTTTTATATGGTGTGGGCTAACACTCATTTGTTAATGGGCTAGGCTTATATGGAAGTCCATGGATGATCCATGGAGCTTTTAACCCATGGATCCTTGGAAAAGGAAAAGTCATGGGTTATTAGGGTTTCACCCTAACCATGTACACTATATAAGCATGCTTATGTTGCATGAAATAGCCACTAGTGTGGTTTTGTGTGTGTGGCCGATTTTCTATGTGTGTATACACTCTCTCAAAGTTTTCCAAGTGTTTGTGGTGATTTGTGATTCCATTTGAGGCATTCACACTATTGGTGCTTGGCTCTCAAACTCCAAGGAATCAATCACATCAAAAGGTATGTAATCTCATCTAACTCTTTTATGTTTAAATGTTCCCCATGCCATGTTAGATAGGTTATGAACCTTGGAAAATTATTATTTTGCATGTATTTAGACAAACATAGATCCAAGGTTTATTAGGGTTGCATGCACACTTAGGAAGTGTTAGATTGCGCAAAACCCAACATGACTAACAAAGCTCCTCTCTGCACCACTATCGAAAAGAATACATGCATAAGAGTTGTTTAGGAGGAATGTGCCCATAACTACGGTGGGATCAACAACTACTTCCTCCTGGCCCATGGCTAGCACTCTCCCCGTGTTGCCAGTTGTTGCTTTTGGGAAATTTCTCTTGAAGTGCCCGGTCTCACCACAACCATAGTAGGCTTGACCAACTCTCGCTCTAGGAGCCTGATTGGTTGGTTGGGCTTGTGTCTTGCAATAACGAGCTGTGTGACCCTTTTTGCCACAGTTATTACACAACATCTCATGGCACTGCCCGTGGTGATGAAAGTTACACTTTTCGCACCATGGGAGGGTACCAACATATCTACTGGCAGGTGCTTAAGTTGCAGGAACAATGACGGGAGTGGTAGCAACATGAACTACCACTACTTGTTGTTTCTTAGAGGGATCCTGTGAAGACTTACGCTTGCGCTTGTTCCAGAACTTTTTCTTCTCACTACTTGCCTTTGGTGGTTTGGGAACAACAGATACAACGTCTTAACATGTCCAAATGCATATCCAAGGTCAAAATGTCATTAGGAGTCATAAAGTTTCCAACTTGATGACCTTGCATGCTCAATAAGTGCTTAATCCATAACAATCCAACATTTTAATGCATTAAGACTCTCCATATCATGCATGGGACAAAACCAACCATTGGGACTCCATGTTTATGACTAAAGACCCTTCTTAGGGTCTAAAAGGATAGCTTAATGGTCAAGAACATGCCATGCTTAAGATCTAACATTTTGGGACCAAAAGGCATCACTAAAACACCCATTTCTAGATCTATATGATGGAGGGATAAATTTGCAAGCTTTATACCTCAAGGAGGTTGCAAATGATGTACAAAACCCAGATCCAAAGTGCTTCACTCCTCCAAGATGAGCTTGGCTTCCTTCCTTTTTCTTCTAAGCATAAAACAAACACTCTTAGGGTTGGAAATAGCTTCTCAAGGTGAACTAGGGTTGCAAAACGTATCAAGAGGGATGGAGGCTGATGGGGTGAGGGGAAATGAGACCATATGGGTGTTTAAATATGAGCTAAACCCTAAAAATTAGGTTTTCCAAATCTAGAAAGTACGCCCAATGTACAACATGTACGCCCAACGTAGTAGGACGCGCCCTAGTACGCTCAGCTTACATGCGTACCCATGGCATACTGCCCAAGCTTATTTACAAAAATGCCACTAGGGATCATTCACATACTTCCTTGAACTTTAAGGACCAAAATGAAACACAAATAAATTATAGGGTTAAAATTAGGAGTGCCTTATACTCGGGATGTTACCAGTAGTTTCGTATCTTTCAACTCAAGGAAAACATGACGTTCGGAGAGTTACTGGAGGGGAAGGTGGAAGAGTTAAAGAAGTATGATGTCCAGTTCCACCATTTTCGAAAGAAGAGAAAACATTTTCACCTTGATTTGAACGTGGAAGATCATCTTCCAAAAGAATGAGGAAGACCATTATTATCTTCATAAGACATCTAAAGTGGGAAACGAGAGAATTCAAGTTAGTTGATTTAATCCTTAATTATTAAGCCAAGAAATTTAAATTAAGGCTAGGATCCATATTTTCGATTCGAACTTTGAAGAGGGATGCTGTAATCAAATTTGAATCTATTTTAGGTAGGTAATGTCTTTACCAATTTCAATCTTATGAAATTCTTAGTTCTTTTTTAGATTCATTGAATCTAATCAATGACATGTTTAATCTCAGATTATGCTCTCACTTTTGTCACTGCGACATCGAGGATCACAAACGAGATGTGAATAACCATGCAAATTAGCTTGGTACTCTTGATGTCATTTATCATTTCGTTTTAATGTGCCGGTTGGCCACACGTGTTCCATTAACTAACAATAATTTTCAAGACACTCACTACTACTCTTTATTAGTCCCCCATTAGTGTGTTGGTTAACCACACACACTCCACCAACGACTTGTAATGTGTAATTTCATGGATTAGCATACAAATTCACATTTTTATAAAGTAACTAAAATTGGGATTTTAGAAATTGTTTAGTTACTTTATGTCATTAAACTTATTAATGAGATTATATCTTATCGAATCCGTTCGGCTAACGACACTCCACCACACATGAGAGCGGTGGGTGAGAGTGGACACTCATTCAACGACCATTTTATAGGTTGCTTCCTTATACTCTCTTTGTAGCATGGTTTCGTGAATTAGGCATACTAGCGATTTGACTGACTATTCTTATACATATAATATATATTAAACTTTTAATTATATATACATAGTATAAGGTGTATTTTAAAACATTTTAAAATTGCAAGGGTTTAATCTTTTAATAAATTAAACTTTTTGTCTAATTAAATTTAAACCATATTATGGATTTATTAATTATATTTTAGTTAATCACTTAATTAAATTAATAATAATATCCATAAGGATAATTCAAGAATTCAAGATAATGATATCTAGTTACTTATATAATTATTTAATTTTACATAATTAAAACATTGTTTAAGGTAATTATCCTAATCAAATCATGAAATTAACCAAAATCCAATTTTTTTATGGATCTGATCGTCCACCACGTCGTGGTCGAACGAAAAGAACACGAATTTGCAGATCACCACATCGTGGTGGAAGATACCACATCATGGTGTCGGAACAGAATGACGATTCTATTTTCCTCCTTGCTCAAGTTCAATCAATTGTTAGACAACCATACGCTCTGATACCACTTATGGGTTTTACATGTATTAACACGGATAGATCCTTAACACTTAGGAGTACATGCAACCTAAGGATCTATGTCATAACACTATTGAAGTAATATTCTATTGAACAACAAAAAACCTATACACCCTAGAATAATTTCAAATTTACAAAACAAAGTAGGGTTTGCATACCTTTTAGTTATTGTAGTAAATAACTAATCAAAAACCTTTTTGAAAAAACTCTTGGAAGCAAACACCACAAGTGTCGTGCCTCTAATGGTTCACACCCAAACCCTAGAAACCAAGGAACTTGAAGAGAGAGAGAGAGAGAGAGAGAGAGAGAGAAAGAGAGAGAGAAATAGAGAGAGAGAGGAGATGAGCAATTTTGGAATTCCTCTTAGGAATGAACTCTTTGACGAAAATCAAACCCAAGAGGGGTTTATATTGGTGATAGTAAAGTATTAGATAAGGCATGTATATCCAAGATAATCCTAATCCCTTAACTTCCTCCCTAAGGCATCCAAGGCTCCTTAATGTTCAAGGAAAACCCTAGAACCTCTTATAGAACCCGTCCCTCTCTATTGGACGTCCTAGAATTGGTCAATGTTCAATTTTTGAACATTGTCACCTTTAGTCATTCTACTTTTAAGTAATTCAGTTAATCCTAAAATTAATTCTAGTTAATTTCTGATTAATTACTAATCAACTATTACTATTTCTAAAAGTTATCCTATTCAATTACTAGGTTTGAGGGCAACCCAAAAGGACTATGCTACCATAACTTCAAGTTTATACCAATTATAGTTATAGGCTTAGACACCCAATCCAACATAAAGGGTATGTTTCGAGTATAGGGAAGAAGGGCATGTCATGAATGACTTCCTAAAGAAGAAGGAAGGTGCAAAGCAAAATGTGCCGCCCAAACCAAAGGCACGGGCATTCCAGATGATCCTGGATGCAATAGAGGATGGAACAGATGATGCTTGAGGAGATCACATGAAGGAAGTTGTTTACCCGGGGTTTAAGACACGAAGTGGTCATTTCATATGGATAATATTATAGTATATAGCCTGATAAAAGAGGCATTATGTATGGTAAACTCGAATAAGTATTGTAATTGTTTTCAAAAGTTAAAAAAGATCCATAGTTGTGTTATACAACTCAATGTGTTTAGTTGCTGCATGATCCTTTCTATACATGGTGACTTTGAAAATTACGAGACAATTTTTGGGAGGATTATGGGTAGGTGTGGGAGGTAGTATGTGTTGGATTAATGTCTAAGTCCATAACTATATTTGGTATGTACTTGACCCGACCTGGCATGGTCCATTTGGGTTGCACTTCACCGACACAATTGATAAGGATAGTCTTTTGAGAATAGTATATTTATGATTTATATTAATATATTATAAGTTCTAATATATTAATATGGAACCATATTATTTAATCAGTATTGATCAAGACTTAATTTAGAATTAATTAAGTGATCAAAATGAACTAATTAAATATGGACTCTTATATACATGGAATGGGCCAAGTTCATTTAGGTTGGGCTAAGATTTCATGGATAGTCCATGGAGTGTTTAACCCATGGATCATATGAAATGAAAGGTCATGGGTTTAACCCTAGTCTCCACACTATATAAAGATGTCCTTGGTTGGTGAAATTGGCACTAGTGTGGGTACACTAAGAGGGCTAGCCGATTTCACTAGAGAGAACCGAAGTATTCTTATTCTCAAAGTCTTCCAAGGTGTTTTGGTGATTTGTGATTCCACTTGAGGCTTCCACACTATTAGGGCTAAGCTCTTAAAGCTTGAAGACATCAAGCTACACCAAAAGGTATGTCATCTAACTAGTCTTTGTATTATAGTTGCCTCATAATATGCTAGTTAGGATTAAAGCCTTGGAAAGTTCTTATTTGCATGTATGATAGAGAAAACATAGATCCAAGGTTTATAGGGTTGCATGTACACCATAGGAGTGTTAGAATGCTCAAAACCCAACAGTGGTATCAGAGCCTAGGCTTGTTTTCTTGTTACACTTGCAAAAACTGCTTAAAAATCGAATTTTGGTGCTGTCTGCACAACAGACTTGCCGAGTCCATAAAGGGACTCGACGAGTCCAAGGCAAAATGCATCCAACTCACCGAGTTTGTTCGTGCACTCGACGAGTTGGACCCCCAGACATCATAAATTCGACTGTTTTGGCTAGAAATTAAATGGACTAGGAACATTACCCTAAGTTGTTTTTGAACTTATAAACTTGTTTTTGATGTGGTAATGTTCATGCTAATCCAATTTCAAAGATAATTGTCAATATATTCATGTTTTGTATTAGTTTAAAAGTTATGCTAATTACATGAAAAAAGTTTGATGTGTATTATCTTTGTTCATATGAGTTGCTTAGATTAAGAGATAAGTTAATTGAATAGTTGTTTTCAATCCATTTTAATCTAAAAGTTGATTCTAAAATGTGTTTGTGTAACTTGTCCTCAAGTTACATGAAAAGTCACATTTAAGTTTCTTAAAACTCATAAAAATTGTCATAGATTACAAAAATGAAGAGTCTTGTTCTCATTAAATGGTTTTATGACTCCATAACTTGTCCTCAAGTTGTGGAGGTTCAAGAGTCTCTTCATTAAATAAAATATGTGTAACCTTAGTTAAACTCATAAAGCTTCCATAAGTTATGAATTATGAAGAGTCACTTTCTTAATTAGTTTGAAGTCTTCCATAACTTGTCCTCAAGTTATGGAACTTGAAGAGTTTTTTAATTAAAACTACTTTAAACACATAAGTTATGGAATAGAAAAGTTTTGAATAGTTTCAAAACTTGCCTTCAAGTTTTGGAATTTGAAAAGTTTTCACTTATGAATACTTTAATTCCAAGTTAGCCCTTAGAATTTTAAAAGTTAAAATTCAACCCTTATACTTTATAATATTATAAGGTAATAATATTTATATATATGTATAAGAGTAAAGTCAGTCTTACCGTTAGTAGGCCTCATTCACGAAGTCGGTCTATAAGGGGGGTATAAGGTTACTGCCTATAAAATGACAGTTTAATGGATGTCCACTCTCACCCACCGCTTCCTTGACTGGTGGAGGATTGTTAGCCGAACGGGTAGGACAAAGACTATAAATTCTCCCTTCATTAAAAGTATTAATGATAAATACTAAGTAACTAAACCTTTTATAAATACCCAATCTTAGTTACTTAGGAAAAATGTGAATAAGGTGCTAATCCATGAAATTACACTTTGCACTATGTTTAAGTCGGTTAGTGGAGCGTGTGTGGTTAACCGGCACACTAACTCATATTTAACAAGGTAGGAAAAGGGTAAATTAATGATTATCATAGTATCGAAAGAGCGTGTGTGGTTAACCGGCACATCAATTGAGGGGTAAACACTTATGGGTACCAAGTAATTTGCATGGTTACTTCACACCTTGTTTTGTGATCCTCGGCATCCCAATCACAAAACCTAAAGGGCACACTCGAGATTGAAACATGCCATTGAAAAGTTCAATGAATGTCAATAGAACTAGGAGTTTGAAAACCAATTAAAACCTAATAATTTATTTCGTTTTTCATGGTAGAAATTGGTGAATCGTCATTCACCTACCTTTAAATATTCTATAGCTTGGATTACGGCATCCCTCTTCCAAGTTACAAAATATTGTGTTGGGTCCTAGCCTTAATATTTCATATTGGGTGTTATATTAAGGACTTTAAATCAACTATCTTGAATATCTCCCAAAAGATGTCTATTTCAGACATCTATGATCTTCCCAAATCTCTTGGAACTTCACTTCCTCCACCTCCTCCAATTATTCTCCCTAACCCACAAGTTCAAGGTCACTCAATCCCTATTGGCAAGGCAAGGTCTAGGTGTGATCACATCTTGGAGATGAAGTCACATACTGACAAGCCGGGAGAGTTGGGTGTCAAAGTCTTGAGAAAGTTAGTGGTTCAATCACTTTCTAAGTCACATAGTGAGTTCCTTTGGGACTCCTATGATACAGACTATGACAAGACCCTTAATGATCTTATGAATTTGCTTGGTACTACTGAATCAACAATGATTTGGAAGGCTAGTAAAGCAAATTTGATTAGAAGATCGACTTCCCAAAACTTTATGGACATTGACAATGATGACACTGGAAATCCAGAAAAAGCATTCTCTTCCTAATGGAAAGGGATCGGCCATAGTCAACTCAGTTGACCAAATGGTAAAGAGAAAGGCTAAGTCTGAGATTATCCCATGTACCATTCCCAAAGGATCCATATGGTTCTATTGCCAAAAAGGAAAGGGCATTGGTTGTGAAGCTGCCAAATTTACCTGAAAGATCATAAGGCTGGTAAAGTCAATAAGTTTGACTCTACTTCAGGTAAAGTACGCTATCAAACTCAATTAAGTTTCTATTATGAGATTCTTATTACATGATGTGACTGGGTCACATGTTGATGTTTTAAGAATCAAAGGAAAAAAGAAGGAAACTTAAGGAAAGAGTATGCTAAATCTAACCGCAAAAATGGATTTCTATCGCTTGATTGAAGATCAGATTCTTGAGCTACTTCTTAGGAGTTATGATAGATTGCTAGGAAACATGTAATAACATAGTTTTCATTTCTAAGTTGCATTGTAAGGAAAAGTTTTTCCGCATTTTAAAATAAATAAAAGTTTGTTTTTATCTCCTTACAATGGCATTCATGAAAACTTGATGTTTGTATGCTTATAGCAATATTGGAAATATGAATTTGATTCTTTCATTTGTGGTAGTGTCTAAATTTACCAAAAAAGGAAAGATTCTCATCTCCCAAGTTTCAATTAGACCGAAACTTGGAATCATACGAGGTGTTTAGTGTGATGTATGAGAATTTTCAACTTTGGAAAATCAAGACTAGTTTCGGGTTCACATGTATATGTGACTCAAGAGGAGGACTAAGGGATCAAGTACACTTTCTTGTGCACTTGTCAAAGTCCACCACAAAATATGGATAAGACTATTCGTCATGATTTACTAAGGTTTAGTAAATATGATTATACTTACAAGCTTAAGTATAATTTTGAGACATTGGAAAAGTTTCAATGTATGACAGAGCGAATAAGAAGAATCAAATTAGGCAAAAGGATAAAAGTTTCTCAAATTTGAAAAGATTGGAGAGTACTTTAGTATCATGTTTTAAGATCATCTTAATGATTTTGAAACCTTATCACAATTCATCCTCTAAGTGCATTCTGATAGTTAAAAAGAGGAGTTATGAATTGTTGAATTGGTTAAATCAAGAAGATGATTCATACTTCGTTCCAAAAATAATTCTTAGAGTTATACTCTAAGATTGTAACTTGAGTGACATGTCTTAAAGAAGGTTTAAAACACTTGTCAAATGTAAGAGTAAAAGTTTTCTACTCTTGTACATTTGAAATTGTTAAGTTGTGATGTTTTGGATAAAACAAAAGACCACCTAAGGCCAATTGTGTTAAGTGTTTGTCTTGATTAGAATCCACACTATCTCTTGAATATTTGGCAAGAAATTCTTATAGGTCAAGGAGACAGTGGGAGTCTAAAAGATCCTGAAAGGTTTTAAGAAGTAATCAAGAATAAAAACCTGTAGTTCATCACTAGCACACAACTAGAGCTTTATAACCTATCGTGTTGACATTTCTGTGCCCATTCCATTTAAGTTGGCTATACATTTGAGTTCTACATGTTCTCAATTGTTTGCATAGCTACTTGGAAGCAATGGCAGGCCCTTGAGCTGCCAGGTGGTAAGAAGTTAAGATTGCACAAGTTCACTCCATATAAGTTAGGATTTGTCACTAACCTAGTCTTGTGATTATGGTTTTGACAAATTCACATGGATAGGAACACTTACACCATAAAATATAAGTTTCATAAGGTTTCTCTTCGATTCATGAAAATGATGGTAAGGAAACTCTTTCACTAAGTAGGTTTTGAGTAGATAGCAATTGTGGGAATGACAAAAGGTCTAAACATTATGATTACGACGTCCCTCTTCATAATTGTTTAGACACACATGTGACCTATCTAAGAGAGGTGTATGATTTTGATAAAGTCTTATCAAGGCAATCTAGTATCAGAAATCTGAACTTTGGTAAGAAAGTCAATAAAGTATTGATTTCTAGAAGTCCAGTTGATTTTTGGGTACATGTCAAAGCTTGTGGGAGCATAAGTGTTATGCTAATAATCATCATGTTAGTGGGAGAATGATAATTATGGTAAGTATTGCAAGTTAGTAATGTTAATTATAGAAAACAAAAGTTTCAATTCATGAGGTTGCAGGGGTTGAAAAAGTTGTTTTGCTATAATTAAAGGAGAGGAAATTATACTTCATTTAAATTCTAGAAAGCTTAGATTGAGTTTATAATCATTCTAAAGAGCTTATATTGAGATTTTAATCACCTTTAGTCAAGAATATATATATATATATATATATATATATATATATATATATATATATATGAATTTCATGTTGGATTGGTTCAACTTAAGAAAATTCTATATATTGCATTCTTAAACTTCGATTATGATTACGACATCCCTTTTCATAGTCAAATTATGAGAATATGGCAAACAAAAAATATTATGGCAAAAGACTGGTCTAGAACCATGTCTTTATGTGAAACATCATGAATTGTGTCCCATTTACTTTGGGTACAACTATAATATTTATCCTTTCTGAATTTTCCAAATGCCTTGGGGCATTAAGGAGGAAAATGTCGAGAATTGGAAATGACTAAAGTGATTAAGCAGTTGTCGAGGACAATCTAAGGTTTACCAAAGATTGGTTGCTCAAGGACAGTTGGAAGTATATTGTTAATATTGGAAGGACCATATTGACATAGTCTGAAAGGAGGCAACTCTTGTTTAGAAGTGATAGTCAAAATGGAATATGGAAATGTTTCAAAGTTAGAAAGTATTCAATCTGTAAGATTAGGAACTTAATGCAAGAAGGATGTTTCCAAGGAGTTGATCTCCTTTGGAATACTCTGTAATTATTGTTGGCAAGTCTTTGTGAATTTGTGCATAATCATTACAAGAGGATCAATGCATATAAGTTTAGAATCTAACAGATTTCAGTAAACGACATGAATTTGGAATTCTTGCATTTACAGTAAGGAATTGGGACTATGAAATGAGAATCATTGGAGTTATGTTCAACTGGTCTATTTCGCAAAGTAAAGATCATAGACAAACATAGTATGCATACTTGGTGTGTGGCATGACTAGTGTTTAGAAAACATAGTGTACATGCTTGGAGCATGGGACAACTAGTGTTTTAATTCAAGTATAAAGGTGATAAAACCGAAACAATGAATAATAAGTAATCAGTATGGTGATAAATAGAAAGTGTTTTATTTATATTCATAGGTTTTGATACCATATTAGATTCATTTATTCTTGTGTTTCACTTTGCATGTTTTAACTTCCATAATAACTAGGTTATTCTTCCGGAATGACTAAGTTATTCAAACCATCCATAGCCGGTCATATGTTGGAAGTAGATATGAATCAAGACTGTCATGGGTTGGCTTGTAGAGGTCCAAGTTGGTGGACAAAGTTGTGCTACAACACTCATGAGTACTCATAAGTTCTGAGTATTGGATTCAACTCGCGCTCATTTGAATCACTTCATGGATTTTATTATGAGTGATCATGAGACGATAATATCATATATTCTTCAAACCTAGAGATATGAGTTGTTACTATGAGTTGATATTACATTGATTGCACGAAAACGCATTGGTAACTCGATGTTATAAAACGTGCCTTTGTGTATGATTCAACAAGTAGCAGAACAAGCAATATGAGTCGAAGTTTATCCATTCCTTTTATCTTCGGGATAAAAGCGATATCTGTGGGCCCCTCGATGATTTAATGATGACACATGTGAGTGCTTAGCCATGCCAGGACTGATTTGATTTGTTCAATCAGTCAGTCGTCATGAATCGGAAATTGGGAAACAACAAATGGACAGAGAGAATGATTATAATCCATGTCTCAGTCCATATATGATATCTAGAATGGAGGAATATATGATCCCTTATCTAATGGACAAGTCATTTACAAGATCAGAGTTCGACAGCGACTTTAAGAGCTACGATTGCCAGTTAGGTTTTGAAGTCATACTCAATAATAGTTTTAGACTTATCCAAGTGGGAGACTGTTGGATTAATGTCTAAGTCCATAACTATATTTGGTATGTACTTGACCCGACCCGACATAGTCCATTTGGGTTGCACTTCACCGACACAATTGATATGGATAGTCTTTTGAGAATAATATATTTATGATTTATATTAATATATTATAAGTTCTAATATATTAATATAGAACCATATTATTTAATTAGTATCGATCAAGACTTAATTTAGAATTAATTAACTAATTAAATATGGACTCTTATATATATGGAATGGGCCAAGTTCATTTAGGTTGGGCTAAGCTTTCATGGATAGTCCATGGAGTGTTTAATGTGACATCCCCATTTTCATGGCCAGAAAAGACTGATTTTGTTTATGCTTTATAAAAATCAGAGTATTTCTTTTCATAAAAATGTTGCGGAATTTGTTCCCAGAAAAACATGATAAATACGTTATTAAAACATTTTCGAAGAAACATATTTTTATTTATTTTAAAACGTTTGGGATGTCATCGTCAATACATAAACATAAGCATAAAAGAACTTAGTAGTGATCTACATCTCTTTAATCTCTCGGTGTAATGTCACTTCATATCGACACCTATGATATAAATAAACTGAGTGGGATAGGTTGGGAAACCTGGTGAGTGCATAGGGTTTTCAACCCACAATAATATAATTATTATGTTCAAACAATCAAACAATCAACCCAATTACCCAACCCCATTATCTTCTTTACTCTTAAGGATCTACCCTAATAATCAACCATTCCTCTTTCATACATTCCTAAGGATCATCCTAAGGAATCGGCACGAAGTCCATCGTCACCGGGGTGTTGGCACCAAGTCTGCATGATCACCAGGGCTTAGGCATCAAGTCTGCATGATCATCCTAAGGTGTTGGCACCAAGTCTGCATGATCACCAGGGCTTAGGCATCAAGTCTGCATGATCGCCAGGGTTTAGGCATAAAGTCTGCATGATCACCAAGGTTTAGAGTACACCGAGTGAACACATCGTTCACAACACTTACAGGTTGCGAGCCTGCTAGTGTTCCACGGGACTGTCTAGAATAGTCCGTGGTTGTCATCCATACTCTGCTGAATGACGGGGCCATCGTTTGGGAAAAGGCTTCTCACATCGTTCACCTCTCACCCTCACCTCGTGGTCTATAACACCTCTCAACTCATCGTCCAACTCATATTCTATCTATTATATCTACCCATGTTTTATCCCAACATTTTCATAGATATAAAACACATATACAGCTTAAATCGTTTAAAACGTGTATAAAATCGTTCATCTAGCATAAACAGCAAGTATTCAGATAATATACACACATAGCACGTAATTTATATAAAATAATTCATATCTATGTGTAAGATGAAAGTAACTATGCACTCACCTAAAAGGTGGTGACTCAGCACTCGGACAACGCTTCGATACTCTCAAAACAATTTTCCTTCGATAAAACCTAGTATCAATACCACTAGGGTTTAGTCTAACGATAACCGCGACAAATTAATATTCTGACTATTATTACTATTATATAAGCGTTAAATAACGCTCAACATAACTCATAATAATAGCCCAAATAATTATTTTAAGGAGCTAATAACGTTACTATAATTATTTGAAAGCTATATTAAAAATTGCGTAAGCGTAGATCACTTACAACGGATTTTAAAGAAAACCGAGCTTTGCTCGGAGCAGCATTTCCGAAACCGAAAGACCCTTTTTCTCGGGACTCCGGGAGCCTCGGGGCTTCCTTAGGGTGCTAGGGGTTTTATCTAGGGTTAAGGGGGCTCAAAATAGCCTAGAGAGAGAAAGAAATTAAAGAGAGAAAGAATTTTGGTGTGATTTGCTCGGCAACCCTCGCAACCTATTTATAGGCGCGAGCCTTCGGAGGTACGCTGGGCGTACAGCAGGTTACGCGGGGCGTAACTTCGGATAAGGGTGCCAGATGGCGAGCTTCGGATGGGGCGACGTGGCTACTCCTCGAACCAAGCAGATTGACTACGCGTGACGTTCCCTCTTCGCACGTTGGGCGTACCTCGTACGTGAGGCGCTCCTCGGCTACGCTGGGCGTAACCCTCGCACCAGCTGTCATCATCTGAAGCGAGACCGTGCTCCGCAAGTGACGGCTGAGATTTGGCCACGTCAGCAACTTCGCAATCAGCTTCGCAAATTCAAGTGTAAACTTTAAAAATTCGTAAGTTTCGCGTACAAGCTCCGTTTTTTACGTTATTTGTATCCATACGAAGGCGGGAACATAATCTACAACTTTCGTTTAGACTCCGTCAGCTAATTTTGACTTTATTTTAAAAGTTACAGTATTAACAGGCCGGGACAAGATTGGTCTGTTAAATTCTCACAACTTCTTCATCTGACATCCGTTTTCGCACATCTTTTTCTTGTTACGCTAATCTTAACGATATCTTCAATTCTCGTTTAGTTCGTGTCGGCTAAAAACCGCTCGATTTATTATTCGAATTTCAGGTTGTACATTGCTAAGCCGAAACTTTGAAAAATCATAACTTCTTCATACGAAGTAAGATTTGGGCGTTCTTTTTATTGACGCTATCGGTTTAACGTATTCTACGACTTATTTTTATATCACTAAGGCTAAATCTTGCTCTATCGTAAATTCACTTTTTATGCTTCCCGGTGTCGTGCCGGTTCCGTCGCAAAACTTCGACGGGTCATAACTTCTTCGTTATAACTCGGATTTCAGTGTTATTGATATGTACGGAAACCTTGTAACATATTCTACAACTTGGTTAAGATTATTTATTCTAAATAATCTTTTGTCGAAAAGTCGTTTTCGACACTTATTGCCTCTAATTTGACTAGCCCGAGTCTACGGGCGTTACATTTAACCCATGGATCATATGAAATGAAAGGTCATGGGTTTAACCCTAGTCTCCACACTATATAAAGATGTCCTTGGTTGGTGAAATTGGCACTATTGTGGGTACACTAAGAGGGCTAGCCGATTTCACTAGAGAGAACCAAAGTATTCTTTTTCTTAAAGTCTTCCAAGGTGTTTTGGTGATTTGTGATTTCACTTGAGGCTTCCACACTATTGGGGCTAAGCTCTTAAAGCTTGAAGACATCAAGCTACACCAAAAGGTATGTCATCTAACTATTCTTTGTAGTATAGTTGCCTCATAATATGATAGTTAGGATTAAAGCCTTGGAAAGTTCTTATTTGCATGTATGATAGAGAAAACATAGATCCAAGGTTTATAGGGTTGCATGTACACCATAGAAGTGTTAGAATGCTCAAAACCCAACAGTATGACCCTGTACTACCAGAAGCACATGACTCGTACGTGGATAAGGAGGAGTCACAAGTTTACTAAGACACTAGTAATTAAGTTTGTTTTTCGAAATCTCATCATTACCTTCATTTCAGTGATGACTAGGAAGAAGATTCCCAACCAAAACCTGGTAACTATAAAGGATCGAGTCCGATTGTTATCCACAAAGCGAGTTACCCGGTTCTTAGCTGTAAGATTGAAGAAGGAGATGATTGAGGCAATCGATAAGCATATTCTTAACCGAACCCTGGTAACAAGAAGGTAATGACGAAAGGTATCATCCTAATTGTGGCTGTGCCACATTAGAACATGAAGAGAGGTATCATTCATGCCATATTGGTGGCTTGATAGTTGACACACCCATTCTCCTCTCCTTCCCTTCGATGGATCCACAAACCCCTTACCCCTATTTCTTTTAGCATATGTATAAGTCTACCTCAATCCCGACAACACCTTCCCTTCTCACAACAACCCCCTTTCTTTTTTTCTCACGTAGCCGAGAAATTGACTTGTCAGGGTAATTACCTTTTCGTTTTGTTCACATTTGGATAATTTTTTTTTGTACACATCTAGGTAACAAACTTATCATAAGTGTTTACATATAACCATTATAACCAATTGCAGCAAGTTACATCTGATCATAATGGTCATACATGAACACTTCCAACAAGTTCGTTAACTAGATGTGTACAAAAAAAAGTTACCGAAATGTGAACAAAACGAAAAGGTAATACCCTGATAAGTTAATTTCCTTTTTTATTAAGGCAATCGATCATAATGTTTGCAGTATTAGTAGATTTAGTTAAATTTCCTTAAAACAATATTTATGAGCATTTAAACTGACCATGACATATTGGGAGTTGTTTTTGGTATCATAATTATCAAATAGTTGTATATATATGAGACAAAAGCAATGCTATCGATGTAGGTAAAAACTAATTATATTTTTTGTATTTAAATTTATGTAATACATGGAGCAAACTTCATTGAAGATAGTGTTCTTCTTCACGTTATTGGTCTCCATCTCTGGTACTTTTAGTCTCCATTACAATTCTCTAGTTCCTGACTCGTTGTTTGTTTCTCTCTAACGAATTGAACATGCTTGCACAAATGCAAATCTCAAGTGTTTCGACTGACACAACTGTTGGTGTGAGCAACTCGTGTGATGTGGATGGTGATTGCCATATTTATTGTCGAGTTGGTATGCTAACATGTATTCTTAAATTTTGCACGTGTATATAGTAAACTATGCGAATATCTGTGCGTTGCGCAGAATAAAATTAAAACTTTTGGTAATCTTATGTTATTGAAAATATTTATATCATTTATATTAACTATAAAATAATAATTATTACATTTAGTTTATATAAAATTATAATTATTTTGAACAATAGATAAAATAACGCTTATTAAAATCAGATCATTTAATGGTCTCTACTCATATTTTACGTGTGTATAAAATTAATTAAATTTGTCAACTATTTTAACTTACTACTGTTATGATTTTTTTTTTAAATTAACGATGTTTTAATTTCATCATGATGAGTATTTGAATTATCAACAACTGTTTATAATGTAACATAATTTAATTTCTAAATTTCTATTATATTTAACTATTATTATTATAAATTAATTTAAAAACAACTGAATTGAATTTTAGTTATTATAAAATATAGTTTTTAGACACCTTTTAGTTAATTGGATTCATAAATTTAGGTTCTTTAATATTTATTATATTTAATGTTTTCCTTTTAGCTATGTTAAAAAATATATATTGAATTTTTTTAAACATTATTTGATATTTTACTTTTGGTTTTAAATTTTACACTAAATCTTTAAGCTTATTTGATATATTAATGTAGGTTATTTATTTAACTATATATTGAATTTAACAAATTAAGTATATCATATTGATAAACCACAAATTCTTCCATTTATGATAATGTTTACAACTAAAAACATATTTAAGTTAATAAATTAAGTATATTCTATGGAAATATGAAAAGTTTGGAGTTTCAAATGAATGTGGTGAAAGAAAAAGTGTTTCTTTTATAATATAGTATGATGATTTTAATTTTGATATTTAATATCTTAAAATAATAAAATTCTATAAAATGATGATGTGTTTTTTCCCCTGTCAAATCTAGATTTAAAAAACAAAACCAAAGTAGTGTATTTTAAAAAGAAATTTACCAAAATATTGTGGTTTTAAAAATATTTATCGTTTAGGTTAAATTTTATATCAAATCAAAGTTAGAAGGTAAAATAATGAAGAAGGAAAATTGATTTATCAGGATAATTATCTTTTCGTTTTGTTCATATTTGTGTATTTTTTTTTTATAAATCTACGCAACGAACTTGTTGGAAGTATTCTCGTATGAGTGGTAGTAACTTGATACAACCGGTCATAATGATCATATATTAACACTTCCAACAAGTTGTTTTGTAGATATATATAAAAAATTGATCAAAATACGAACAAAACGAAAAGATAATTAATTTGATAAATGTATTTTACCTCCGAATCATTGTTCACGATGGCACATAGGTATTGACCACGAACATGTTTTTTACATGAATTTGTAAATAATTTGTTCAAACCTAATATTTTTGTTGTTTTTAATAACAATAACACATTTAAAACAAACGTGCTCCCCATATAGGATTTATTGCAGATCTCCCACTTGTAATAAAGTATATATTTTGCTAAATTTTTAAAAAAAAATCTCTGGGAAATTGACATCACGTGAGACTCGGTGGAAGGAGTATTGCACCTAAAACAGTTGAGAAAGAGATAAACGGGGGTTGGTGCCTTGTGGGGATTGAATTGATACCTTTTTCGGGCCAAGGATAATAATTAATTTTATATTTACTAGGAAGCCCTTAATATTATATTTAATTTTCATTTTGGTCTGCAAAGTTTGGAGATTATACCAAAAGAACACGGATGTATGAGTCGATTTTTGTTATGTTTTATTCTATGAGTGGATGGTTAAAATGTTAAATAAAAAGAACTTTGGTTAGAAGAAAACCTATTGAAGTTGTGTGAGTCAGTTTAGGATTTAATCTAAATTTTTATTTTTTTGAATAGAAAAGTTTTGATTATTTATATTTTACCAAATTAATGATATATATATATATATATATATATATATATATATATATATATATATATATATATATATATATATATATATAATAGAAAATAACAAATTATCGTATAAAATTAGATAACCCAATTAACGGAATATTCACGTTTTAACTTATACTTCAACCCAACCATATTGTCAAAGTTTGGAAAAATCGTATTCATGGCGGAACTGGAGAACCAATATTTTTCGAATAAGGGCTTAGTGGTTTACATTGGCTGTTATTTTTTCTAGAGAAATTAAATTACCTCCTACTTTTTATTCCTACAATTATTCCTATCCATTAAAATTATGACAAATCACTATTCAATTTAATTTTATTTGATATATTCCTAATATAGTCTTAATGATTTAGTTAAAAAATATGGAAAGAGACACTTGTCTTAATTTTATTAGGTAGGAACATTTATAAGTATAAAAAGTAGGAATCAATTTAATTTCTCTTTTTTCTACTAATGATCTACATTATGGTTATAAAAAAAACTAAATTAACAATCATAGTAATATTATTAGTGAGAAATTAAATGTCTAATAAGCATTTAAAAATTACATTTTTTTGGAAACGATTTAAAAATTACATTGTTCTTGTTTCTTGAATATGAATTTAGAGAGCACATTTAGTCGTGGATTACATTTAATTTAATGGAAGTGAGAACTGCGGTTTACTAATCCCCGATTTAAAGCAATTAGGAAGTGGGCTTTAGTTCTACATGGTTCATGAAGGATTGATAGACTATTGGGCCAATAGTCTATCAATTAATATATTTAGAATCAAAAAGAAAAAATGATCCAATTAATATATTTGGGACTTAAGGGGAACAACACATTACAGATGCATGTCCCATTTCTCCCTTCACCCATGCTCGTATCATTGCATGTTATCTCGTAGGGGTTGACTTATTAGTTATTACGATATCGAAATATTTTTTTTTCTTCAAACGGTGCACCGTATTGATAATATTTATTGTATGAACATTTAGCTAACATTACTCTATTAAATATAGTTATAGTTGGTAACGACTTATTTGACGACTAATAAGTTTGGTTAGTATATGTTTCAGCGACGGATTTAAAGCTTGGTAGTGGGGGCACATGCCCCCAATGGCAAAAAAAAAATTACATGTAAATAATTTAGTTATTTAAAATTTTATTTGAAAATTGTTTTTGGAGAAATTCAAAATGTGCCCCCAACGAAAAAAAATGTTGGAATCGACACTGTTGGCAGGGCCGGTTTAAACATATATAGGGTCTAGTGCAAAAAAAAAATTGACGGATTGGTCGAGTCAATTAAAAGAATTCAAATTGATTTCGGTTTTCAAAAGAAAGATTCAAACCGTTCAAATTAAGTTACAACTTTGTAGAATCAGTTTATTTATTTATTTTCAAAAACCGTGGCATTTTAAAATAAATAACTTAAATATTAGTTAACTCCATAAAAAAATAAAAAAGAATTATTTAGTTGTGAGATAAAACAAAATAATTACTAAAAATATATTCTAATTTAATATAAAACATATAAAAACCTTTGAATATATATCTTTACTATTATATAAAGTATTTTAGACATTTTTTAAAATTTAAGAGATACCACACACATATTTATTACGTGATATACAACCAATTTATACTTACCATTCAATACACATACATATTACGTGATATACAACCAATTTATACTTACCATTCAATACACATACTGTTACCATTCAATACACATACTGTATTTCCGTTTTCAGGAATTAATGGTATTAAAGATTAACGTTTCAGAAATTAAATCAAAAAATTAAAGAATAGTTTCTGTTGTTCTTCTCTGTCCCTCGACACTCGCATTTTCTCTCAAACGAATAGCAAAAACCCTAATTAGAAGAGCCGACATCGCACCTCAGTCCGACTCATCATCCTCACTACCATCGACTCTCCAATCTCACACCACCTGCAGTACTTGTCAGTTAACGATGACCCACCACTTGATTTTGAAAGGCGGGCTAATTTATTTTGAAATGTTTTATCCCAACGTGATTTATGGAACAAATTAGAAACTGGTTGACAAAATTTGAATTGAGATCTCTTCAAGAACTTGAATTTTTTTTGAAATATCTATATCTATCATACATTTCCACACAATCTCACTCAGATTCAAATTTGTCTCTATCTTTCTCTCAATATATTCCTCCCATCTTCTCCATGAACCCTAGATCGAACTTAGGGGACGGGTGTAAAAGAAAACGAAGGGGATTTTGTTGGATTTACAACTTGCTCTTATTTTTCTTTATGCATAGGTGTTCACAGCGAGCGAGAGAGAAAAATGTGACTGGTGGCACTGGTGGATAAATCAGGGGAATCGTCACAAAGTTATATCATCACCACCCAACAAAGATATCAATCTGGTGAAACACCGATTTGAGTTGGATCGCTTATTTAACATTTCACTATCCATGGCTATTTGGCCGATCTTAAAGGTTCTTGGCTGATTTTTTTCCATATTTTCTTGGGAGATTTGGTTAAGAGGTGATTTTGATAATGTTTATGTAGTTTTCTCTTTGTTCTTGAAATACTTTGGAATTGGATAAACAAATTACTATAATGCAATTTGAGAATTTTTCTCCCAGGTATGCGTTCTTGCTCTTCTCCCTTAGTACTTATGATGTTTCCTATTTTAAATTAAGACCTTATGCCACTTTGTAAATTTCGCTTGTGCACACATGTTGTATTGCTATCATATGTTACTTTGAAGGTTAAATGATTTCTAATTGTTTTCATTGAAGGGTTTATGATGAGAAAATTAAGAGTATGGTTTTTCTTTCCCCTTCCAACACAAGTTGTGGCTGGTTCATATGGGAGTGTGGTGTTTGTTAGAATGTAATCAAGACACTAATTATACACAAATTAGGAACTTTCATAGAATAAAAATTGAAAAAGATTATATTTTTAGCTTAACTGGTGTGATGGTTAGTGTCTGTTTTTCAATTTATAAAAAATGATCCAACTAAGCAGTATTATTTTTAGCTTTATTGATTGTTTTTTTTTTTATAATTTGTTTGCCATAGCAAATAATAATAATAATATACGTTAATTTGTTTTAAAACCAACCTTTTTGTTTGTTATAGCAATATATCTTTTTGTCTGTTGTGGTAAAGGTTTCAAATGCTTATTTTGAGTTAGGTGCCTAAAAAATATTTAGGGATTTTTTTTCCTTTTCAATAATGAAAATTTTAACTAATTGAATCCATGAATTTATTTATTGGTACAAGAAGGGTATTAATGGAATTCATGAATTTTCTCATCATTTTCTAAAAATATTGTATTTTCATTTTTTTCTTCTTATCAGGGATTCTAAATCAGAAGGAAAGTTATCTAAATGTAGGCTTGTGTTTTAAAATCGGTTCTGTAGTTTGGTCAGCTTACTCCGCTACAACTTCTATAAGTCTTTTTTTGTAGTGTGTGTTTATTAAACTTGATCAGCTTACCATGTTACACTACTTGGTCAGTTTACTAACCTTTCTGAGGTATTTAAGTGTCTTTTTCCAGTGTATGTCGTGAGTGTTATGCCATTGAGTGACTAAATCTAAAAGACAAGGTATTTTTTGTTTGTGAATTATACCAACAATGTTGGTGCTCATTTTGTAACAAAATCCATGTCAATTGAAATGTAAAATTAGGGATTTGACCATGGAAGTGCATATCCCTTGAAAAAGATTGGTTATGTTGTTCGTCAATAAGAATGAAACCCACCATACATATTAGAGCACGGGTCGTTGTTCAATGCCAAATTACATATCAAGCTAAGAAAGCAATGGATCTTTTTCATTCAAGGTCGAAATAGTCCAAGTAAGTGTCTTGGCAATCTTTGTTTAGTATAATTGACTTCAGAGAAAGATATGTGACAGATCCTTTGTTTGTGTGTGTTACTTTCTTTGAGAAAATGATGCCACACGAAGGGACGGAAAATATAGTTTTTTTTTTCTTTAGTGAAAAAACTAACTCTCGGTTAAATGGTTCTTTCTGCTTTGAGTGAAAAAAAAACAGTTATATATAGTGATATTTATGGTTAGATGCAAGGAATAGTAATAAGAATGTTTAATTATATAAATACTTATTGATTTGAAGCTTTATTGTGGATATATTTACAAAATAATTTTATTTCTTGATTTTACCCTTTTTACATGTTTAAAAGGATGTGTGGGTTGTGTTTGTGTGTGTTTGTATTATAAAATAAACTAAAGTAGGATGTATGTTGATTTTAAAAAATTTTAAATTAATAAAAGTTAGATGCTATTATTGGTACAAAACTTAGTATATTGTTATGCTTATGTTGTTCTGTGTGGTGGTGTTAGTGGCTAATATTGGCTATGTATGTTTCTTTTTTCCTGAAAAGTGTCCAGTGTGTAGTAACAAAACTTGAAGGGGAAATTTTTACAACAATGAAGACCACCAATAAATGGTTTAGGGTATAAATAGACGCCAATTAGTAGAAGAGCACCAAATTTTTATCGTTATTTTAGTTAAAGGCATGGGTGCATAACACATCACTTCTTTTGTAGAAATTTATCTTAGTACTTTGTTTTTGTTCCAGTATTGTTTGTATTGTTGATTGCTGAGATCATGTTGTTGCCACTAAATTTAAAGTTGTCATTTACCCAATTCATATTTTTAGACGAAATAGTTATTTAAACTACACATTTGAAAATACATAGCTAGAAAAGTTATTTCTATAATAAATGTTAAACTATACTTAACCACAGACTACAGCTAAAACGAGTAAAGTCTAACGACCAAACAATATAAGCTTTTTGTAATTTATTGGGTCATAAATGTTGGGTTTAAGATTTTCATAGGAATACATAGGGATGAACATTTGGCCCTGGGAACCGGCCGAAACCGGTACCGGAACCAGAACCAGATAGAACCGATCGGGCCGGGACTAGAACCGGTAGAACCGGCAAAAAACGGAACTGTATGTTGCTATTTCTCGACTGGTTCCAACATTGAAGACACTGCAAGAACCGGTAGAACCGACGTTCCAGTTCAGTTTTTATTTTCCTCCAAGTTCGGTTCCCGGACTGGTTCTGATGCTCATCCCTAGGAATACGACGTAAATAAAAATAAATGACATTGTGTCTATTTAGGTATGACTTTCAACCAAACTCCATTTAGATTAGAATTCAAAGTTTTTAAAAATTATAACATAATCAAACCATGAAATTAATCGGGTAACAATCCAAAAACATGTGTTGAAAGAGTTAGACCATTAACGTTGAAGATGCACAAGAATCTTCAAGTAATAGACGTTTTTACGAAATCACCAACAATCACAAAGAACAAAATATTCTTTGTTTTTTAAATGCCCAAATTATGTTATAGGTTTTTAGCATCGTATGTTCGTATTTATAATTTAAGTGGTATAACTTTATTAGATGTTGATTTTTTTTATAAAAATGAACCGTAATGGTTTAATTTGTGACATAATTTCCATCAAAATAGACAGACTTTATCAAGATAAAATAAATTTATTAAATTCCATAACAAAATTTTTTATCAAACCCAAAAGATATAAATCTATATTTTTCAAACTTAACTTTAAACCAAACCAAACAAACTAAAAGTAAATTACGCTAAACTTTATTCGGTTAGATTTCTATTAATATTTTAAAAGTAATACATGATGTAACTGAATCGAACAAAAATCGATAACCAATTAAATAGACTAGCTAAAAAAAGGTTATTCGAAATTATGTTATTCACAATTTTGATATTTAACAATTATCGAATGAAGAGTAATTTCTAATTAGCTTTACACATAAGAGTAAAATGGTTATTCAATTCCAACAAGAAAAATGTTGTTTGCAGTATATGCCAAATAAAACTACTCTCGAAAGAAAACTATTCATCAAAGGGGAACTATTTGTAACCTATATAAATGTATTTCTATTTTGAATCCGAAACAGTGTGCAAAAAGAAAAACTAATTGTCGTTTGAAACTATTTGATGAATAAAACTAATTGGCACCGCTGCATCGCGCGGGTATGCCATTAGTGTGTGTGTGTGTGTGTGTGTGTATATATATATATATATATATATATATATATATATATATATTGGTGAGTTCGGTTGAAAACTCATAGTTTATCAAATACCCGAGAACTAAATATGGAGCGTAGATCAAAATTAAGTCATTAAATGCATGATCGCCATCTTACTAATCTCATTTAATATTTAATTTTTTTTCAAAAAAATTGCATTTAAAAAAAATAAAAATGTATTTTTTTAAAAGTAAATTTTTAAAAATCAGTAAATTTTTAAAAATCAATAATTTTTAAAAATCAGTAATTTAAAAAAAAAACTAGAATATTTAAGAAAAGAATTTAATTTTTTTAACCAAAAAAATCAACGTTTTAGGTGCATATATACATATTTTTTCAAGCATATATATATATATATATATATATATATATATATATATATATATACACACACACACACACATATTTCTTATACTATAATATTCATAACTAAATCATAAAAAATCTCATTTTTATTAATCAATCTATAAACATAATAGTACAAATATTTTATTTGATACAAAATAAAATATAACAAATAAAAAAATGCTACAAAGATTCACAGTGTTGTCATTTCCTCATATCAAGATTTTCATATTTTCTTCTATTTATGACTTTTCACTTCTTCAATATTTTCCACAAATTCTTCAAAATCTACAATAAAATTAAAAAGAAACTAATTAATATGTGATTCACTTGTGATTTACATATGAATTACATGTGTTTCATATGTGATTCACTCGTGATTTACATATGAATTACATGTGATTCATATGTGAATTACATGTAAATCACATGTAATTCACATATGAATCACTTGTAATTCACATGTAAATCACAAGTGAAGCATATATGAATTACATGTGAATTACATGTGAATCACATGTAATTCATATTTGATTCACATGTAAATCACAAGTGAATCACATATGAATTACATGTGAATCACATGTATCACAAGTGAATCACATCACTTGTGATACATGTGATTCACTTGTGATTTACATGTGAATCAAATGTGATTCATATGTGAATTACATGTGATTTACATGTGAATCACCTATAATTCATGTGTGATTTAGATGTGAATTACATGTGATTTATATGTGAATTACATGTGATTTTCATGTGAATCACATAAATTCATGTGTGATTCACTTATGATTTACATGTGAATTACATATGATTCATATGTGAATTAAATGTGATTCATTCGTGATTTACATGTGAATCACATGTAATTCATATGTGAATTACATATGAGTTACATGATTATATGATTATTCAAGGGATTTAATGGTGAAAAATAGTTTGGTTAGTGCATCACTATTTGGCATCGTTTGTATCATAAAATGTCTTTATTCATCATTATTTTTCTATATAAACTTTTTAATATTATGTGAGAATTACCTGAAATCCAAGAAATCTGTAATTGTAGAAAGCTCTCACAACTACAACTTGATAGGAACCTGAATGAAAAGTTGGTAAGAACAATTAAAAAAACATTAGGATAAACAATCTAGGGGATAATAATGTTTAAGTAATAAGTATGTAACTACGCAAATGTAAAATTATAGTTACTTTTTGATTTACTTGATCACAAAAACAACCAAATGACTTTTACATATATAACCCGAATAGGTTGAAAGCAGCATAACAGTTACATATATATATATATATATATATATATATATATATATATATATATATATATATATATATATATATATATATATATATTTGAGCTTACATAAAAATTAAAAAAATTAGCATCATGTTGCAAAAAACTTAACTCTTGAAAATAATGATATTTTGGTACAAATAACACATTTAGAATCATGTTAGAAACCAAAAGGCAAAGGCAACATCTGTTTATTTCAACCAAAGATAGTCAAGTGCTACTTTTGTATCTAAAAACACAAGTTACAGAAATGTAGAAAATAATTGTAAAACATAATAATCTTTCTTTATGGAAACAAAAGCGATATTTAGGGAAATTATTTATTACCTAAGAATCAAGATCTGGGAGTTGAGATACTACTAGAATAACGACATATGGGTTACAAGAATCCTCAATATAAGATGGTGGTGATCCGATTCCCATTCCGATCGCATGTTGTTTATGTATACGTGAAAATGAGAAGACATGTGGCGGTATTTCTGATAACCCATGAAGATTGGGGAAGCTACGAACACAGATTTTACGATTATGAACATATGGAGGAGAATGTGACCAGATTACAGGGTTTAGATGATGATGATGATGATGATGATGATGATTATGGAAGGTGTTAATGTTATAAGGTGAACCCCTTAACATGTGTTCCATTTGTGGGATGTATGGATTCAACATATTATAGAAACCTTCATGGCTGATGGGTAGTGACTGATGATGGAAAGTCGGGTGTTCACAGGGAACTGAAAAGTCTGAACTGATTTTGAATTTGATCGGTGTTATTAAGTGCTTTAGCAATTGCAGGATTCTGTTGAGTGAAATATAATTTATAATTTTCTTCCATTTCCATTCCTCCACTACTGCTGAAAATATTAAAAAATTCATCATTGCCATTGATAGTAGTAGTAATAGTAGTAAAACCTAATCCATCAAGCACTCCGGAGAAGAGATTAACGTTACAAATTCAGATGTTGTTATTCGAGTAGTATCTCCTAATTCCATGATGTCATCTCTACATGTTGTTATAAAAAATGCTCTTTTTTAAATGTTCAGCCCTAGGCCATGTAAAAAGAATGTGAATTTTCAACTGTGGATTGTATTATGGTACAGGATTTGGAATTGATCCAAGAACAACAAGGCAGCAGCAACAACAACCATGGAAGTTGGGACCCACCTCTACATAATACAAGTGTTGCTTCAACAAATAGAAGAAGAGAGACCAAAATCAATGATGGATGTTTGAACATGAATGGTAGGTAGTGAAGCATAATCTGCATGTTCTTAATCCTTTACTTGTCTTTCTTATTGTACTAGATTATTCGAACACATGGCTGCTCCCCTTCGCCATAGATACTATTATTAGCCGATAAATGGCGTCTTGTTGAATTTCAAAAAAGACAAATCATTGAAAATTTCCAGATGATGAATGTAAATCAGTTTGTTAACTAGTTTCATTCAATCAAGAAACTATTGATATACAACCAGAGTAAAACTGGATCGATTAACGTTACAAATTCAGTTATGATTCGAACATGATTAAATTGATGGCATGAAACTGATCAGAGGATCAGCTATCGATAGAAACATAAAATCTGGTTAATTAAAGGCTCATCGTTGCCGATTTAAGGAAGAATACATACCTTGTGATGCTCAATTTTGGTGGCAGCACTATGTACCCTCGCGCATTCCACAAATTAACATATGCAAGATTAAAATCGAGAATCTGCTTCACGACTTCTTGATTACAATACACGCCTGCATAATGTAAAGTGAACACTTCATTTAAAGTGATGTTTGACTCGGTCAAAATTAGTTTAACGAGTTTGACTTTCTCGCAATCGAGGGCTTTTTCAATGCTTTTAATTCGTTTTTCACGTAATCAAGGGCTTTCTGTATGATTTTAATTCATTTTTCACGTAATCGAGTTGGACATCGTCTCAATCGTCGCGACCGAGGGCTTTATTTCGACTTCAACTTCTCATGGTCAATTGAGGAGGCGAATTCGGTAATAGATGAATGAATGACGACTGGTAAATGACAATGGCAGAGAGTGAAGAATGAAGATGTGTGTGTATGTGTGTGTAAGAGGGAAAGAGGGATAATCAGACGATTGAAGATTTAGGGAGAAAGACAGACATCGATTGATTCGGTGGAGATAACGATCAGTACCATAAATGCCCTTCAATTAATTTCAGAACCATACCCCTATGTTTAATTTTTCCAATTATTTACAAAAATGTCACAAGTCATATTTACTTCTCTTATTTTGATCTAACGGCGTTTATTTGGTTCTCGGGAAAATATAGGTTCTCAAATGATCCTTCATATCTCTCTCTCTCTCTCTCTCTATATATATATATATATATATATATATATATATATATATATATATCATTATTATATATAAAAACCTTGTTTTTCCCGTGCCTCCAACATCCGATTTGCAATCTTCGCTTCACGCCATGCAACCCAACTCTGTAACGATGCAACTCAACACAAATGTATCTTCTTTACCTCTCCTATAACGTTTCACATTCTTCACACCAAAGACCGATCCACTCAGTGATTCCCTTATCCTCAAAAACGCAATTTATGACTTCCTCCCCACAGGAATACCAGCGACATCATCCATAAAAAACCCTAATTATCGGTACAACAAAACGCCATTATCTCTGTACGTTTGATCATTCATTGATCTTACTAATTTCCTTAATACAAAATACTGAGTACGTCATCCACACAACAAAACACTAATCGAGCAATCAAAGATTTAGCCAATCCATCCCTATTGACTAAGGATTGATTCATCTTCCCAAATTCTTCAACAAGGGTTAGATTTCCGCTATGTGCTGTGACATCCCCAATTTCACGGCCAGAAAAGACCGATTTGTTTATGCTTTGTTTTATAAATCAGAGTATTCGTTTAAAGAAAACGGTTGCAGAATTTGTTCCCAAAACAAAATATGATAAGAATTTATCAAAGCATTTATTTAAAGAAATGTATTTTCATTAAATAACAAAATCTCGGGATGTCATGTTCCGATACAAACCAAAAGCATAAACAATATAAAATAGACCTTACAACAGTTATTTATAACTACTGATCTATAATCCAAAATCTCTCGTCAAGTCCACCAACTTATACTTTTGTGCCATTACCTATAATGCAAAGAAAACTGAGTGGGTCAGGCTTGGGAGCCTGGTGAGCATATAGGGTTTTCAACCCACAATATTATATCTTATATATATATATATATATATATATATATATATATATATATATATATATTCAATCATCAAACGATCATTCCGATTACCCATCCCATTATTTTCCTTACTCTTAAGGGCCTACCCTAAGAGTCATCTATTCGTTCACTTCGTATTAGGCATTTAGACAATAGCTGCCAGGATTCTTTATTAGGCACTAAGACAATAGCTGCCAAGGTTCTCTCGTAAAGCACTAATTCCATAGCTGCTATGGTTCATTCATCGGGTACTAAATTCATAGCTACTAGTGTAGGTACTAAGTCCATAGCTACCAACGTTTATCTAACATGTACTAAGTCCATAGCTATCATCGTCTATCTAACAGTACTAAATCCATAGCTACCAACGTTCGTCTATACGGTACTAAATCCATAGCTACCAAGGTTCATCTATATACAGTACTAAATCCATAGCTACCGAGGCTTATCTTTACAGTACTAAATCCATAGCTACCGAGGTTTATCTTTCGTCTCATCCTTAAACTCATCCTTCATCACACACCAACTATTTCTTCTACCCATGTTCTACCCAACATATTTGTAGATATAAAATACATATACAGTTTAACTCATTTAAAACCTATATAAAACTTCAATTCCATGCCCATCTCAAATAGACAAATAATATATAAACACATAGCACGTATTTCATAGCAAATACTTCGTATTTATGTGTTAGAAGAAAGTAACTACACACTCACCTAAACATATACTGTAACACTCTAAAAATTCCAACCAATTTAAACTTTTCAAAAACAACCCAGTTTCATTAAGTTATTACAAAAAGGTTTTCAATACAATTATTATCAGAGTCTTCCCAGAACCATATCATAAAAACATAATCATGAGAAGCAGTACGATCACGCCTTTGCCTTGCCACGGTCTCCTGAAGTACCTGAAACATTTAAACCACAATTGTAAGCCCAAAAGCTTAGTGAGATACCCCCAAAATACCAACGACATATACCATACACATAACATGCCATAACATAACAGAACACAGAACAACCATGCACTTCGGGTCTACTATGTGACTGGTCCGTCGCACCGGGCCTTCAGTCCACCTGGTCCACCCTCTGAGTCTAGCCATATCCATTGAGTCTACAGTGTGGTTGGTCCGCCCGCACTGGGCCTTCAACCCACCTGGTCCACTCTCTGAGTCTATAGTATGACTGGTCCGCCCGCACCGGGCCTTCAGTCGGCCTGGTCGACTCTCCGAGCCTCGGCGTGTCTGGTCCGTCCTCATGGGGCCTACAACCTATCTGGACCGCTCGCTGGGCCTTCGGGATAACCGGTCCGCCCTGGGTATGTTGGCCTACATCACGAAGCAGGACCCGCCTCAACCCAACCCCAATCCAACAACCATGTGCACATAAACATATAATAATATAACAATCCACATCCAATCAAACCGATCTAGCAGATCACATAACATAACCTCATCCTAACAAGGATACCGACCTAACCGGTCACTAGCATAACATCATCCTATATTCCAGGATACCGACCTTAACCAGGTCCCTAACATATACCATCCTAACTTCCCGGATGAAAACATATCAAAGCAACAACATAACAACAAAACCTGGATTACAATCCGATAAAGGGCCGACCTTGGTGCCTTAGACCCTGTTGATATAGTAAGGATAACTCACCTCACAACTGCTGACTGAAAAGGATAAGATCACACTGCTCCAACCTCCGATACGAACTCCACCACCGATCAAATACCAAAAGAATGAACTCAATAAATACCCATAATTACCAAATTACCCCTGGAAGTCAATTGGTCAACTCTTGGTCAAAGTCAAAGTCCTCAGTCAAAGTCAACCCTCTTGACTGACTCTACTCGCTGAGTCAGCCCGCTGACTCGTCGAGTCCCCATGCTCTGAAACTTCCATAACACGACTCAACTCGCCGAGTCGCCCCAAGACTCGCCGAGTCCTACAACTCCGAGTCTAATTGTACTCAACTTACTGAGTCATCCCTTGACTCACTAATTCACAGCATAACTAGAAAAGGTTAGGACCTCACGACCAGACTCGCCGAGTTGCTGCCTATCTTCATGCAACTTGCCGAGTACACCCATGTGACTCGCCGAGTACCTCTAGTTCTTAATCCATACAGAGGCTTTCCAAGCCATGCAGGGTCTCAAATCCATAGATATACTCTTGTACTAGCCATCCATCACGTAAAGTGGCAAACTTTACGTGAATCCAAGGAGATCTAAGCCTAATACACTCTTGGCTAAGGTTTGGTACTAAAATGCTTCATCAACAGCTCTTGAACAAGTACTTTATGCTCTTTTGGATCATCACTACTCTAGATCTGAGGTAGCAACCTCATATCCAACCTCCAAACTCAAGATAGCACTAGATATATTCCCAAAAATCCCACAAATGATAGATCTAGATGAATAACAGCTCAAGCAACGAATCATTACCTCCAAAGAAGACTCCAACAGAAGAATAAGCTAAAACCTTGTAAAGCCCCTTGCTCCAAGCCTCTTAATCTTCAAAGATCTCTTCAACAACACTCCTTCAAGATCCAAATGCTCTCTAATTCTCTCTCAAACGAATATTAGGGTTTCTGGACTTCAAGGGAGAGCAAAGAGGCTGGGGAGAGGGTCTTATGTTCTTTATATAGGGCTCAATCCATGGGATTAGGGTTTTCTCCACACAGCACCAACTCGCCGAGTCCAGCCACCGACTCACCGAGATGGCCACTTAACACGCGACCAGAATCGCGACCCTACTCGCCGAGTCCACTCATGGACTTGCCGAGTTGACCATTCATATTTTCACTTTGAACCCTGAACTTGCACTCCTGAACTCGGGATGTTACATATACTTAATACATTCAAACAATACTTGTATTATACTCGTGTTTATGAAAGGGACTATACACCCACACATATAAACAACTTTATATTATACACATAGCACGTATTTCATAGCAAATACTTAATATTTATGTGTTAGAAGAAAGTGACCACACACTCACTTGATCAGAAGATGATCGGACAGCACTACGGCTTGTAGAAATAGTATTCTTCGGTAGATCTGGAAGATCTTCACACACCGGGCTTCTCACAAGCAGAGCTTCGGCTCGGAAACTCTTTTCTTCTCGGGATCTTCGGTGCTTCGGGACTCGCTTCGGGTCTCGGGATAATACCGGGGTTCGGGGGGGGGGGGGTTAAAATAGGGCTTAGAGAGAGTATCGGGAGTGGGAGAGTAAGAGATGAGCAACCAAACTCGGATGACCCTTGATTTCTATTTATAGGGTGAATTTTCTGGGTTTACCTCGTGAATGTCTAATATTCACCTCGTGAGCTACATATGCTCACCTCGTGAGCTCGATACGTCATTGCGTTCGTCATGGCCACTTTCCCTGGAAGACGTCCATCATCTGTTCACCTCGTGAGCCACTAATGCTCACCTCGTGAACTACATATGTTCACCTCGTGAGCTCTGACACAGCCTTGGAGTTCACACCCCGAACTTCATAAATTCATAACTTTCGCATACGAGCTCCGTTTTCAACGTTCTTTATATCCACGCGTAGGTGAGATTATGATCTACAACTCTCGTTTAGACTCCGTTGGCTAATTTTGACTTTATTTTAAATATATTATAATTATATTATTTTTAGTAGGCCGGAACAGGAAAACTCCGTTATAAATTCATAACTTCTTCATCCGACTTCCGTTTTTGTCTGTCTTTTTACCGTTGGACTACTATCGACGAAATCTTCAATTCTCGTTTAGATTATTTCGGCTAAATATCGCTCGATCTCATATTCGAACTTTGAGCTGTACACTGCTAAGCCGAAACTTCGAAAAATCATAACTTCCTCATACGAAATCAGATTTGGGCGTTCTTTTCGTGCACGCTCTTGGTTTAACGTATTCTATAACTTTTATTTAGATCGATAAGGCCAAATATCGCTCTAACGTAAATTCACTATTTACGTTGCGCTGCGTCGTGCCGGTTCTGTCGCGAAACTTCGACATGTCATAACTTCTTCGTTATAACTCGGATTTCGGCGTTCTTTATATGCACGGAATCCTTGTAACATATACTACAACTTAGTTAAGATTACTCTTTCTAAATAATCCTCCAATAAAAAGTCATTTTTGACGCTTATCGTCTCTAAATTGACTAGCCCGGATCTACGGGCGTTACATGTGCTTACTGTCACTTTTCGGTTTCCATTGATTTGTTAAAGAATCGTTCTTCCTGTTGACATGTCAATAGCCGATCATGTGTCAAACATGATATGCTCCTATGAAATTTCAAAATTTATATTATGAAAACCAAGATTGTTGTTTTAAAAATATCGGCCAAATGTCAATCAACCCCCAATAACAAATAAAATCCACATGAGAAAGACAATAGGTTCTTTATGATATGCTCACATGTAAACCCAATGACATTTTCATCTCAGATATTTCAACTGAGCAAATGACATACTTACGCATCAGGTTCCATACTTAATTGTAAATCACCCAATTTCACTAAAATTCTCCATTCTACTCCCTAACTCATAATGAACAGAATAAATAATTACTTACAATCATGCTCAACATTCCAATTAAATGCTAGCACCTTCAACAATTGAAAAACCATCATAAGATATCATGTTAGCTTGCTGAAGTATTATTCTTAATATTCTTGTGAAGATAAAGGATGATGGATGGTTACCAAGTTTGACAATTATTCTACTCAATCAATCAAAACATATCAAAAACCTTGTGACACCTAATTTCTTATTTTTTCCATTTTACAGTTTTTTCTTAAAAAAGGTTTCAATGGAAAGCGGTAATTTTGGTAAAAAAGAATTAGTAAAATTCCAGTATATAGTAACCAACTTTCGTTAGCAGTTATTTAGCATAATTTTTTCCTTCTACTGTAAATTGTTTTGAAATAGGCATTTGATGATTTCGGGGCTTTGATTTAGCTAGAGAGGATGTCACTTAAGGAAAGGGATAGAGCTCACAAATTTGAAAGAATTTTGCAAGATAATGTCTTTTTAACTGGGTATCAGAAAATATGAGTCTCCGATAGTTGTTTTTTATCCTACTTGTTTTACACGACAAAACCTATTATTACTACAAATTATATGTATGAATTACATTAGTTGCTAAATTCCTTTCACCATATACAATCATCCCATATCTGCCAAAAGAATAAAAAAAAGACCATTCTCCCTACACTGCTATATTTTCAAATAGGCGAGTATGGGTAGAATTTAATGAGATTCTACCTTCATTTTTGAAATTCTATACAACTTTGCTCTTACATTGACGATATAGTTGTTAATCCTTTTGTATATCTAATCTTCATATTGTTACACATATCATTATTAATAGTTGCTGTCAATCATCCTCTTCTGATTTGAATAATAATATTTTTTTTTACATTTAACTGATTTAATATCATATTTGTATTCTCATTAAATCAAAACCATATTCATGTATTTTCCATCTGTAATCTATAAGCTTATGAAAGTACAATAGTGATTTTGTAACATCCCAAATATCAGGTCCAAAAATTTCATTTTTAAATCATTATCAAACCATAGCTTTCAAACCATAAACGTAAGTTGTAACATCAAATCAGATTATTAATTCAAAACATATTCCTCTTATCAGAGTAAAACATTCCAGGCTGAATAAACAATGGTGTGTGCCATGCAATTACCCCGAGCTCTTCCCTCTGCTACCGGAAGTACCTAAAACCAAAAACTAAAAACCACAAGCACGAAGTTTAGTGAGTTCCCCAACCTACCACATACCATACATAATCACATACTGCAAGCACTGGGCCTCGCCCGCTACATTGGGCCCTGCCCGACCCCAGGCCCCGCCTGGCTTCGAGCCCCGCTCGGTATACATATCTGTTTCTCTTAGGCCCCGCCCGCTAAACATATACAAGAATATAAATAATTCATAACACGTAAGCTAACTTAGTCTACTATATTCCTGTACTAAGGCCTTCCCTATCTTGGGCCTCGCCCCTGTCCTGCTACTTGGTTCATGAAACCCTGTCCATGCTCCTGTTGTTAGTGAGATACGGGCCCCCGCCCACACTCACTCATCTCCTATATCGGGCCTCCCTGCTCTGCTACTAATGAGATATGGAACCCTGTCCATACTCTACTAAGGATGAGATACGTGACCTCGCCCACACTCACCTCCCTACTAGGAACATACAAGTATCACACAGACAACAATTATAATCTAACATGCAAACATTCCTCGGGTACTCGCCCGGCATCGAACCTTGGTCCAAAATTACATACTAGCATACAATGCCTAGGGCTAACCCCTGGGTCTTCCTACTCATAACTACATGGGCTGACATTGTGGCCTTAGACTCATTCACACAATGAGGAGACTCATCTTGCACAACTGAAGACTGGCTTAGACCTCTGACTGCTATTCGACAATTCTCCGAACCACTGCTCCTCTAGCTCCCCAAGCTACCAATATCAAAATAACACTTAGCCCTAAACTGCCCTCCAGAAGTCAAACTAAGTTAACTCTGGTCAAAGTCCTTCTCAAGGTCAAAGTCCTGGTCAAAGTCAACCTTCCAGGTTGACCCTACTCGCCGAGTCATCCTAATGAATCGCCGAGTTCATAACCTCCAAAAACCGTACAACTCGCGACTGGACTCTCCGATTCACCCCATGACTCGTCGAGTCCTTTAATCTCCGAGTCCTAGTCCTGTCCAACCCACTAAGTCACCACTCACTCACTGATCTAACTGATGACCAGAAGAGATTAGGGTTTACGGCCCGACTCGCCGAGTCCACTTTATGACATCTCCATTCTGTCGATTATAGTCCATTCCATTGCTTCCAACTCGTAGATTTGGGCTCCTAAGGCTAGCATTACACGTAAAGTTGCTAACTTTACGTGCATGCAAGGTGCTATGAAGCTAAAACACTTAATCTAAGCTAAAATGAATGTCTACATCATGGAATGAATCCATAGCTGGGTAAAGCTACCCACTCAAAACCCCTAAAGCTCAGAATTGCCTAGATCTGAAGTCCTTTTCGTCCTTAAAGGCTAAATGTTCGGATTGGCCTTGGAAATGGCCCAATGTGACAAAATCTAAGCCAAGAAGGGGATCTATCTAATGAATGCTCAAGGTATTGACTTGTTACCTTCTACCAGCTGCCAAACCGAGGTAGAGGCTGGATCTACACTTCCATCTTGCTCTTTTCTCCCAAACCTTCAAGATGTACTCCAAATGGACCTTAATCTTCACAAAAGCTCAACAAATGAAGTTGGATGGCTAGGGTTTCGGTTCTGGACTAGAGAGGCTGTAAATGAAACCCTAAAGAGGAGAATAGGATGCTTAAATAGGGCACCAAGTCCCGAAATTAGGGTTTTCCAACCCAGACCTGACTCGTCGAGTCAGTCCCCCGACTCACCGAGTCGGCCACTTAATATGCGACACGGAATTCGCTCCGACTCGTTGAGTTCCTACTTGGACTCGACGAGTTGACCCCTTTGACTTAGGGCTTTCCTTTCCTTTCTTGGTGCTGCTGGATTAGGAGTGTTACAGATTTACTATTACTAGATCGTTCATTTATTTCTAAAAAGAAGCAACATTTTTCAACCCTGACATTCATTTATTTCAAATTAAGATCCACTTATAACTTTTGTTTATAATCAATCAGTTTATAGTTTATGAATTTTATTCAAAATTTAGTACAATAAAAATTCTCGCTTAATGCAAAATATGTGAAACAAACTTAATTTTCCCACTTGCTCCTAAATTAACTGATTTTTTTTTTATTGAAATAAATCTGAATTTTTCTTACAAGTAATGTCAGCTAACGAATTGCATGTGATTGGTAGGCCAACAATCATATTGTATCATTTGCCAGGGAATTTTCTTTCTGATCGATGTTTAATCTAAAAACATAAGTATAAGAAAAGTTATATTATATGGCTAGAAACCCTTAGCAGAAAGACCTACTGTAAATTTAAATAAAACTTTGAAACAAATCGACAAGCCTATAATAGCAACCAATTTGAATATCATGAGGGGAAGTCAACAAGCATCTAATAATGATACAAAGAAATTAGATTTTGTTGGTTATTAGTACTATTTATGATATCATCATTGCTTTGTTGATCAAATAAAAGTTAAAATTCATCGATTAATTTAACAATTCATATCTTTGTTGTGCTGCAGATGAAATAACAGGATGTTAGTGCCTTCAAACCTGTTTAAAAACTCGTTTATGGTCTCAAGTAACAGTAGAGAGGATTGAATTGACTTCATCTTCTAATGCGCTAATCAGAAGAGGGTATTGTGTGTTTTTTTTTGTTCTATTCAGAAGAGGGTATTATGGGAATATTTCTATTTGCTAATCAATGCATTTACATTGAAAATCCACATGTACATATTTAAAGAAAAATCTTCACTTTTGGGATATTACCATATTATTTTTAGATAAGGAATTTTATTACATGCGACTTTCTGATCTATTTAATACAACAAATATAATGAATTAATAAATAAAGATATATATTAAAAAAGGTAAACAAGTAGTAATTTGCTATTACGCTTTATTGTATAAACTAAAATTAATCTAAAATTAAAACAATAATTTGGTTTATCTAAACTAAATTTAAAATCTAAACTTAAAAATCTGAATATATGAACCACATAATCAATCTGTTTGTTAAAATCGTTTTTATCCAAATAACGAAGTTTTAATAATTTTTATAAAAACATTAGTGTAAAGATGTGAAGCTGTGAATATATACCTAGGTTTTTAAGTCATATATTATAAAATTGTTGTTATATTATGTGAAGTAAATTTAAATATACACCTAATTCCAATTAAATAAAAAATTAAAAAAATAAATGTAAACTAGAAGACAAGCGTCTTTATTAGATAATTACTTTATAACATAATAAATAGTTTATAACCTGTGAAAACTACAGTTATAAAATTAATTAAATTTTTATATTAAAAAATCAAAATTATTAATTAATTATTTTAAACAAATTATTACTTAAAGGATATTTTTTTAGTTATATAAAATTATAATTGTTGATTTGAATAAATACATGTAGTTATAGCACCTTAGAATCCATATTAATATTATTTTACTTTTTAATCTAATGTTATTAATTTAATATAATTAGAGTGAAAAAAATTAAAATTTGAAATTTAAAATGGAGAATCATTAATGTAATTAGAGTGGAAAATTTAAAATTTAAAATTGATAATTAATAGGTTGACAAGTGACATGATAGGTGATATATAATATTAATGAAGAGTTCTAATAGTATGACACTTGTCAATAGAAAAATAAACTGATTCATTTATTAGAATAGGGACGTCATAATGTACACATCTATAATTTGATCTCCAAAATGAATAGGTTCCTATATCTTACAGAATATGATGGACTCACATTAATATATATATATATATATATATATATATATATATATATATATATATATATATATATATATATCTATTTTCTTGGAAGTAATTATAATCGTTTTTCTTTGAATAATCTTAAAACACTTATAGACAAAACCACTAATATTATTTATTATCAAATAACTTAATCTTGTTAGGGACAGTTTGTAATTTTTTTATTAGTAGGAATTCTTTAATCTCTTTAATTTTATTACATAAATGTTTTAATTGTTGTTATGAATACTATTTACTCATTTAAGATATTATAAGGTTAAATAAATATCAAACCTAAAGTGTAATCATAAATAAACTAAATTTCAATATTAAAATAATATCTTTTTTCTACTTATAAAGTTATGTCTTTAACTTTTAATATATTATACTTAATTTATTAGATTTAATATGTTGTTGTATGTAAACCATTATCAATTTAAAGCTACAACTTTGGAACAGTTTGGACAAAGTACTTAAACTGTTAATTTAAATATAACATTATAGTGTCAACTTAAATATAAATTTCAGTTCCACTTAAAAAAACTCAATGAATATTTTGTGAATAGTTAAAAATGATAAATTGTAGTGCTAAATGCAAAAACTAAATTATAATATCAATTTAACTAAAATATTTCCTAAAGATATTTGTATAATCGTTAAAAGTTTCAAATAATTAGCTTAAAATAACTTACAATAACAATAGTTAAAAATAACTCTATATAAATAATTATATTGTTACCTTTAAAATCAAAAAACAATGTCTGATGTTTTAAATAATTATACCGATAGAAATTAAAACGTTAAGAAAACAAATTTTAAAAAATTAATTAACAATAACAAAAACTATAAATAACATTAAGCCATATATTATATTTAATTTTATTAATGAGTAACTCATGGGTAGAAGTCATTCAAACGGTTGAGATTATATAGTTATAGTAGATATATATTATCATATAATTCAAAATAATCAATATATTATATCAATTTAGTATGCGGATTATTATATCAAATTTAACAACAACGTTATTGTTATATTTAAAAAACATATATTTGTAAATATTTCAACTATATAGGTGTTTCTGCGCAACGCACAAACATTCGCCTAGTATATATGTAAAGTTATCATTATATTAATCCTCCTTAATAAATGAAAAATACTTTTGACACTTGTCTTCTTCTCCTTCATTTTGACACATGTTATTTTCTAGGATTTTTAAATTTGTTATTTTCCACTTGTCATTTTTTGGGAATTTCAATTTTCTAAAAATAAATTTCCAAAAAATTCTAATGGGTTATATATATGTAAAATTATCATTCTATTAATTTGATAATAAATTTTCATAAATGCTCCAAACAATTTGATTTTTTTTCATAAATTCTTCAAAATATTACATTTTGTTATGAAAAAACATTATTTTATAAAATATTTAATGTTTATATATTCATATTAGATTTTTATTTTTAAAAAAACTCGTGTAATACACGAGTTTCACACCTAGTCTTCCCTAATAAATAAAGATCTTTTTGCCACATGTCACATTCTTATCTATTTTGCAACATGTAATTTTGTGGTTATTTTAAATTAATTTTTATTCCACATGTTATTTTATTAAATTTTAGAAGTATTTAAATGCAATAATAAATGTATATCAATTTCATTAATAAACTTTCATTCTAATTTCAAAATTACTAAATTAAAGATTCATTAATTTTCTTTATTTGTTTAAATTTAAAAAATAAAAAAAAACATTTTAATTTTTATAATTCAATATTTTTTCACTTTTCTTATAATTCGAACTTCTCAAATGTTTAGAATTTTGTATTTAGTTTTTCTTTTAAATAAACTCATGTAATACATGGTTTCATATCTAGTAATGTTAATAATATAAAAAATTATTCTTGTTGTACGATATACATCGAAAGTCGGATGACTATGCACATAACGAAATGCAGTTTGGTGGAAAAGTCGTTGGTCATCTTCAATGGAGGGGCGAGTTCGACTCTTGGGACCGGCAAACCTTTTTTCGGTTTTTTATTTAAAGAATTGGCGCTGATGTGGTTTGCCCCGTCAGCGCCATGTCATAAGTTACAACTTAGTAAGCAATCCCAATTGGCTTGGTGACGTGCTGAGAAGGGCTAAACCGGATAAAAGGATGAAAATAGTTGGCTTGGTGACCTGCTGAGAAGGGCTAAACCTGATAAAATGGTGAAAATGACAAAATCATCCAAAATTTAAGGCATTATTGAACCTAAAACTCTTCAAAAGGTAAAACCAAATATTTCTTGAAAACTTGAAGGCTTTTATGTCAATTTCCCCCAAAACTATGAATTTAACCAAGCCACATGGACCTTTTCTGTAACTTACGTCTAAAAAAAATCATAATTTGTTTTTTTGGATTTTTTATATCAATCATCAATATATGTTTATGGTGCAGCATGCTATGGTAATACTAGATTTATTAAACACATGAATGACTGGAATCGAATTGATTCAAAGCATGGAGCTTTTTTGTATCTTAGACTTGTTCTTTTTAGCAATTGATAAAGTGGATTCCTGTGATAACGATTGATTGAACAAGAGGTTTATTCTATGCTTATCTTGGTGGTGTTCTTTTTAAAATTTTAACATGCAATAAAGGGACAGTTTAGAGTGAGCTTGTTGCTATATTTCAAGTCATATTGTTCGGTCTTTTCTGTCAGGGGAATCCTTCCTTGCTATCAGACAAACGGCTTTCTGGAGAAAAAAAAGGGATGAGTTTTTGTTTTATTTAATTTCTTTTGTGGTGATACAATTAAGGTTGGATTTTGGAATCTGTTTTCTCTCTATATATATTTATTATGCATCCAGCTGGTGTTCCTTTTGTAACATGCTCTTATGAGACTTTGAAAATGACCTTTAAGGTGCCCGTACAACTCTCCTATTTTTAGATTCAGACCTACCTGTTTAAATGGTTGCTGAAATCTCTTCTTGTTATTGTCATCATATTAGTGTCTAGTGATATGATTGAACGTCGTGATAATAACAAAATTTTGGTACGCCCTCTTATCAATAGTACCTGACCCATCTAAAGAAAAAAGGAGTTTGGATTCCTTTTGTGTCAATTGAGTATGACTTTGAATTGCACTCATGATAAGAAAAAATAAATAGTTTGTACTGCGTTTGACATGCATGCGTTGGACCGAGATTGACCCAAAAACAATAAAGAAATAAAAAAATAAAATACAATTGTGTAGTTGATCTTTAGCCTGTATAGTTGAAATGAAATTTATTTTATGAGTTGACTGATAAGTAGGAATGGGACGCGTTGATTCTTTGTTGGAGGTTTATATGAGAATTGTGAGAGTGGAGGTCATGATCTTAGAGCTGAAAGGATAAATGCTCCTTTACTCGAACATAGGTGTGGTGTAGTTGGAATACATAACCGTACCATATGCATTATGCAAGTGTACCTTTGCTTTTACAAGAAGCATGGGATTGTTTTCCATCTTTTCTCAAGGCATTTTTGACATGATTCATTTAGGGATATGACATTAATCATTCATCCTATTATTGGATGTGATGAATCAAACAAAAGTAACAAATGAGACATTGAAAGAATAAGATCCCGTCTCGTGAACATAAAAAAATACACGGATGACTAATGTTTAAAATTTATGCAACAATTAGGAGTGTACAAAGAAACCGAAACCAAAGAAAGATTGAACCGAATGAAAATGGTTATTGGAAAAATCGAAATTTTAGGTTTGTTTTGTTTTTCTTCATATGACAGTGAAAAAAATCAAGACCAACCTAAAATGATATATGTTTATTTTATCATATCCTTCAAGTTAATTAGAATTTAATATATTAAAATAATGAAAGAATTATTTTCATAGTTAATGTTAACGACATAATTATTTTCAATAATATGTATTTACCAAAAGTTTACTATATAATTTTATTATGCAAAATACACATATATTTGCCTAGTTCTAGATAATGAGTGAGAGAAAGATTAGGGACGATTTAGAAATTAAGGAATGTGTGCAAGAAGCCATAGAACATATCTTGAGATTTGAAAATTGATTAAATGGACCATTTAATCACATGATCAAAAGTGATCAATAGATAAAATAAGTGCATATAATTTCTTGATCAACGAAAGATGGTACGTAAGCTTGAAACTTATTGAATAAGTGTCAATGGAGAAATTGATGAACAAACTACCTTCCATCCATCTTCTTCTATTTTCATTTCCAACGACTCTTCTTCGTCGGACACATTTACTTTGCTGAGCTCAAATTCTAATTCCATCGAAGATTTGTGATTTGTCGACTCTTCCATACACCTACTTCCATGATCATGATCCAGAGAGATCCGTAAAAGCATTTTGGAAGAACTTTTCATGTTGCAAAATAGTTGCCGATATATCTATGCTAATACGATTTGCCAATACTCTTATCAAAATATCTATATGGGTCACCATTAACAAGTTTCGGACCAAAAAATATCACAGTGAATGTCAAAGTCATTCCAAAATCCCACCCTCTTAGTAACTTTTTCAAGCGGACCAAATAACTCTTTCAAACGTAAAGGAGAATGCCACAAAAATATCAAAACTAATATTAATAATCTCTCTCTCTCTCTCTCTCTCTCTCTCTCTCTCTCTCTCTCTCTCTCTCTCTCTCTCTCTCTCTCTCTCTCTCTCTTTTAATCTTTATTATATGAGCTTGTTAACGAATAAATATTGGTATTTTTGATGTGATCGCAAACTTTGTTCATCAACATGACCGTCTAGTGTTCGTCAAAAGTAAGATAAAGTGAATGCACGTGAACAAACGGTCTAACTTTGAGTATGTTAGTGATAATTATCTAAAATCCCAACAAATACGACTATTTTGATATATGAAATTACCATTTATGGCCATTCTAGGGAATATTTTCTAAAATATATTAATAAAAGTGTAACGTCCCAAAAGTTCATAGCAATTTTTTTAAAACCATAAACAATACAAATGATTTGTTCCAAAACCAACCAAAGTAATTATATCATTTAACCATCAGAGTAAAAGTCATAAAAAGCTAAAGCGGAAAACGTCAGGGGGTGTTATACAGTTACACCCAGCTCTTCCCTTTCATACCAGAAGTACCTAAAACCATGAACATAAAACCGTTAATGAGTTCTAAAAAATACCACATACCATACATACAATATAGATTGCTATGTGTCAACCCTAGTCTTGTTATTATGCCATGAGCCGTATTATGATATTTCTTTGCCAGACCGGGGGCCAAAACCATGGGTCTTACAGACAAGTGCCAATAGCCACCTCCTAGTCTTCCATGCAAGTATCACACATATAACTAGCATACTACATATAACTGCCAAGGTCTAGACTGTAACGCCCCGTCTCTGGTATGTTGTTTTCGTGGCATTTATTTAGAAGTTTTATTGAGGGACTCGGCTAGTCTATGACCTGACTCGTCGAGTAGGGTCGAGATTTCGTGCACGTGTTAGTTGGCGACTCGGCGAGTCCATATTCGGGACTCGGCGAGTCTGCCTGCCTGGAAGAAACCCTAAATCCCCGGGTTACTCACTATTTAAGCAATGCTTTGTGCCCCAAACCCGCCTCCTTCACCCTCAGAGAGCTGTGAGAAAACCCTAATCCATCCCTTATTTGCTTTAAGTGCTTTTGTGTGGATTTTGAAGGCTTGAAGAAGAAGAAGAAGAAAGGAGCAAAGAGAAGAGGTGTGGAGCAAAGATCCAAGGGCAAAATCAGAGTTCATTGAGGTATTTCTCGGATTCCTTCTGTTTTATGCTTTAGATCTTCATTAGAACTCTTCTAGGACTAGTTTGATGCATTTTCTAAGCCCTATAGTTGTATAGATGCCTTTTTGGGACGAGATATCCCTAGATCTGTTCATTTAGGAGTTGTAGAGCCCGGATCTATTGCCTTTTTGGAGATGCCTTGCATAAGAACCCTAGATCTAGCCTTTATTATGCTTTTTGAGCCTTATTATCTTCTTGGTCGCTTTTGGGCACGTAAAGATAGAATCTTTACGTGCTAATCGAGTTAAGGAAGCCCAGATCTATAAGTTTCAGCCGCTGGATTCAAGCAGAATCGAGTTTAGAGTAGCTGCATGGCTATGACTCGGCGAGTCGGAAGAACGACTCGGCGAGTCAAGTCGCGAGTCTCGTTTTTCCCCTTTTTGAGTGATGACGAGTGGAAGCCTGTGAGTAGTAGAGTGGACTCAGTGAGTTGGAGAGCAGACTCAGTAATGGAGGGACTCGACGAGTTGTTCATACAACTCGGCGAGTCTAAGGCAATCTTCTTAGCTCAAGAACAACTCGTCGAGTTGTTCATATGACTCGGCGAGTCGGATGAAGATTGTCTGAGTTCTTGGATCGAGAGAGTACTCGTCGATTCGATGCCATACTTGACGAGTAGCCACGAGTAGGGTTGAGAAGTGAGACTAGAGACTCGACGAGTTGGCGGCCCAACTCGGCGAGTCAGGTCAATTGTGGGTTGACTTTGACCGAGAGAGTTTTCTTTGACCAAGGGTAAAAGAGTCATTTTACCCCAGTGCAGTGTTTAGCATTTGATTGAGTGTGTTTATGGACTTGTAGTCGGGGAGATACCGGAGCAGCAGCAGTTAGCTTCCAGAGCCATTCACACAGCAGCCAGTTCACGAGGTGAGTCTCCTTTCAGTAGGAACGGGTCTACGGCCACAATGCCGGCCCGTTTAGTTAGCAGTAGTCCCGGACTTTGGTCTGATGCAGTAGTTAGAGTGCTTGATGTCTTTGTGATTCAAGCATGTTTGTGTTATGTGTTCCGGACTCTGTTCCGATGCAGTATGCAGTATATGTGATTATAATAGTTGATATGTGTTATGCTATGCCATGATCAGCCAGTTCCGGACTTCGGTCCGATGCAGGGGACAAGGTCCCAGCCAGTTCCGGACTTCGGTCCGATGCAGCTAGTTCCGGACTTCGGTCCGATGCAGTCAGTTCCGGACTTCGGTCTGATGCAGTTAGTTCCGGACTCTGGTCCGATGCAGGGGACAAGGTCCCAGTCAGTTCCGGACTTCGGTCCGATGCAGCTAGTTCCAGACTTCGGTCTGATGCAGTGGGCAAGGCCCAGTATGTGCTTTATATGTATTATATGGTATGTGGTAGTTTGGGGGAGCTCACTAAGCTTCGTGCTTACAGTTTCAGTTTTGGTTTCAGGTACTTCCGCAAGCAAAGGGAAGAGCTCGGGATGATGGCATCGCACACACCACAGCTTCAGTTTTGTCCTGGGAGTTGATTTAGTTTTCTTGATATGTTTGGATAACAGTGGTGATACAGTTTTTCTCACAGTATTTTATTATGGTTTTCGAAACACGCAGCATATGGTTTTATTATGTGATACTCAGTCTCGTGGTTTTGTTATAATAAAAATCGAAATTTTTGGGTGGTATTTTTGGGTTGTTTCAAGTTGGTATCAGAGCCCTGGTTTGAGGGATTCGGATACACCTCCGGGTGCATCTGAACTCAAACTAAGGGAAAGATAAAAAGATTTTCAAAAAAAAAATGTTTTCGAATGAGATTTTGAAAAGCACTTAGAAGGAAAAGAATTTTTAAACAAGATAAGGGTGTGGTGCATGCGATCAGCCGAGCTCAAGTAAGTACTCCCAAATTACCAATACAAGCTTATTATTATGATTAATTATTCCAGTAGAACAACATGCTAGTATAGGACTAAGGATTTAGGAGGATGCCTTATGTGCCTGCTATATGTGTTACAGCTTTATGAGAATTGCATGCTAGTATTGAGTAGACAGCAGTAGGATAGCCTGTTTAGGTTATGCCTGGTAGCGCGAGCTTAGCATTGTATGCTAGAGTAGCTTCTCGTTATGAGAATAGTTTTGCCTGAGTATGTTTCCTTTATCCGAATGCTGCTTGCTTCGTGCTTTGTGGGACTTTGAGTGGTGGGAGTTAGCCATTAGGTGAATACGTCGCATCACATGTGATCAGGGTTGAATAATCTCAGAGTGCTGGATTTGGCCCTATTGCGCAGCTCTTGTCTGAGTCCAACCGTTGTAGGGACGAGTCTTTTACTCGAAGGATTATCCGAGCCTCATTGCATGTGATGGTATTCAGGTGGTGGCTAATTAGCATTTACAAGGAGGCCTTCAGCAGCTGAGGACTGGTTTGAGTGGAGTCAGAGATTTCCCTAGGGCAAGCCTAGGATGAGAGTAGCAGAGATCAGTAGTAGTAGAAGTGACTTGGTGGAGTCAAGGCAGTTCTTGAGGAAAGTACGGATAGATGTGGAAGGTAGTATGGGCCCGTACTACTGAAAGCAGAGGATCCGTACTCGAATCAAGGAAGGCCGAGACAAGACCAGGAAGCTAGTAGTAGTATCAATGATCCCTTGAGATATTTCAGTTTTCTGATGTTGCTATGATGTGTTTCAGAATGGTGGTTTTGCGTCCGAGGACAGCAGCCGGCAGTGGAGGTGCCGGGGAGGGATCATGATCAGGCTCGAGGGGCGAGCGCATGGATGAGCAGACCAGAGAGTTTCTTTCTTCAGAGATTACTCGTATCATTTTAGAGCAGACTCTTGTGATCTTCGGTTCGATCAAGGAGGGTATCCTAGAGCTAATGGATGAGAGATTGGGCACCTTCCGTGCTGAGGTGGCGGCCATGATGGGGTCGCGTACACTTACCTTCAGGGAGTTCAGGGCATGTGCAGCTCCAGACTATCAGGGGGCGCGGGACCCCATAGCGAGTACTAGATGGTTGGCGGATGTGGCCAACGCATTCCGCACTAGCAGGTGTCCCGAGGGGGACAAGGTCAGATTGGCGTCCTGTCTTCTGAAGGACAGTGCACGGGATTGGTGGGAGGAGGTCGGACATACCATTGGAGATGATGTAGCGTTGGATGCCATGACCGAGGCTGATTTCTCTACCAGGTTCAGGGCGGAGTTTGCACCAGTTATTGAGGTGCAGCAGTTAGCCAGAGAGTTTCAGGACCTCACCCAGACTACATAGATCGTGGCGGAGATCACCGCCAAGTTCAGGGAGAGGGCTCTTCTTGTTCCTCAGTATGCGGCCGATGAGGAAATGAAGAAGGCCCGTTATCATGAGATGTTGCGGAGCGATATCCATCAGTTTGTGAGCCGGTCCAGCTGTAAAACACTGGATGACATGATTGCTAGGGCTCGGGAGAGAGAGATTGATCTCGAGATGGAGAAGAAGAGGAAACCGGAGGCGGTTTCGGGTACAGGCAGTTCGGGCAAAAAGCCCAAGGTTTCTGATCACAGATCCAGGAGTTAGCAGAGCCACGGTCGATGTGGCAAGTGTGGGAGATTGCACGATGGGGTGTGCAAGGCAGGGAGTTCCAGTTGCTACAAGTGCGATCGGACTGGGCATTTGAGCAGGGATTGTACGGCCCCTGCTACTGCCGTTGCAGCATCAGATCTGATTTGCTTTCAGTGCAATAAGAGGGGACATAAAAAGTCCCAGTGTCCGAGTTTAGCTGCAGTAGGGAAGGTGGCTGCACCTGCCCCTGCTACTTTGAGGATTACAGATGGCCGGCAGGGCCGAGCCGAGACGCCAGTGGTGAAGAGTAGGGCGTTTCAGATGATAGCAGAGGAGGCGCGAGCGACTCCTGATGTGGTGACGGGTATGTATCTTCCCTTCACCTCCTTATTATTATTGATTGATTATTGCTTATGATTGTATGTTTTATATAGGGTCGTTCTCTGTGAACGGCATTTCTGTTATGGTATTATTCGATTCGGGGGCTACCCGATCATTCGTATCGCTTGCGCTTAGCAAGAGATTTAGCAGAGCTCCAGGGGAGCTGGATTGTCCATTAGAGGTTGAGATAGCAGATGACAGGACCGTGAGGGTCGGCAGAGTGCATAGAGGGTGTTCTCTTCAGTTGTTTGATGAGCAGTTTTCGGTGGACCTGGTTCCTATTCCCCTGCGAGGGAATAAGGTTATTGTGGGCATGGATTGGCTAAGCCCCAATGGGGCGGTGATTGATTGTGAGCTTCAGCTAGTGAGGGTTCGCACTCCCAGTGGGGGAGAGTTAGTGATTCAGGGCGAGAGGCCATAGTGCGGACCGACCTTTTGTTCCGCCGCAAGGGCGAGGCGCTATTTTCAGCAGGGTTGCGCTGGTTATGTAGCTTATGTCTTGGATGCCCGGGAGAAGGGCAAGGCGACAGTTGATGATGTTCCGATAGTGCGAGACTTCCCAGATGTATTTCCCGAGGATTTACCGGGAATACCTCCTGAGAGGCAGGTTGAGTTTGGGATCGACCCGATTCCTGGTGCGGCTCCGATAGCCAAGGCACCGTATCGCCTAGCTCCCCCTGAGATGCAGGAGTTGTCTACGCAGCTTCAGGAGCTGCTAGACAAGGGTTTCATTCAGCCGAGCAGTTCGCCTTGGGGAGCGCCGATCCTGTTTGTGAGGAAGAAGGATGGGTCGCATCGTATGTGTATAGATTACCGGGAGTTGAATAAGGTAAAGGTGAAGAACCGTTACCCACTTCTGAGGATAGATGATTTGTTTGACCAGCTTCAGGGAGCGTCTTGGTTCTCCAAGATCGATCTACGCTCCGGGTATCATCAGATGCGGGTTAGGGATGAGGATGTGCAGAAGACTGCTTTCAGGACCAGGTATGGTCATTATGAGTTTGTGGTGATGCCATTTGGGCTCACCAATGCCCCAGCCGCGTTCATGGATCTCATGAATCGCGTGTGTAGGCCGATGCTGGATCGGTCAGTGATAGTATTCATAGATGATATCTTGGTATATTCCAAGATGCAGGAGCAGCACGAGGAGCACTTGAGGGAGGTGCTGGAAGTTTTGAGGAGGGAGAGACTTTTCGCAAAGTTCTCCAAGTGTGAGTTCTGGTTGCGCGAGGTGCAGTTCCTTGGTCACCTCGTCAATCAGAAGGGTATTCTGGTGGATCCGGCCAAGATAGAGGCCGTGATACAGTGGGAGGTCCCGAAGTCTCCATCTGAGATTCGGAGCTTCCTAGGGATGGCAGGGTATTACCGGAGATTCATTTAGGATTTCTCCAAGATAGCAGTGCCGCTCACCCGAATGACCAAGAAGTCGGTGGTATTTCGTTGGGGGCCCGAGCAGCTGGCAGCGTTCGAGACCCTCAGGCAGAGATTGTGCGAGGCTCCGATCCTTACCTTGCCAGAGGGAGTAGAGGACTTCATAGTCTACTGTGATGCCTCAATCACAGGTATGGGAGCAGTGTTGATGCAGCGAGGCCATGTGATAGCTTACCTCTTGAGGTAGTTGAAGCCTCACGAGGCTAACTATCCTATCCATGATTTAGAGCTGGGGGCGGTTGTGTTTGCCCTCAAGATTTGGAGGCATTATCTTTATGGGGTCCGTTGTACTATCTACACAGATCACAAGAGTTTGAGGTACCTTATGGATCAGCCGAGTCTGAACATGAGACAGAGGAGGTGGTTGGATGTGCTGAAGGATTATGATTGTGAGATCCTTTACCATCCAGGGAAGGCCAACGTGGTGGCCGACGCCCTAAGCCGCAAATTGTCGGCAGCCCCTATCAGAGATTTGTGTTTGAGGATGACAGTGATTACTCCGTTGTTGGAACGGATCAGGGAGGCTCAGGTCGAGGGCCTCAAGGAGGAGAGGAAAAAGTGTGAAAGGATAGTGGGCCGAGTAGCTTCGTTTGATTATGATAGTCGGGGATTGCTGACACTTCATGGGAGAGTGTGGGTACCGTACTGGGGAGGAGTACGGCAGGTGTTGATGGACGAGGCTCATAAGTCTCGATTTTCTATCCATCCAGGGGCGACGAAGATGTATAGAGATCTTCGACCCGATTATTGGTGGCCCTGCATGAAGCGGGATGTCGCTTGGTATGTTGAGAGGTGCCTGACCTGCAGGAAGGTCAAGGCGGAGCACCAGAGGCCTCACGGCAAAATGCAGCCGTTATACATTCCCGTGTGGAAATGGGAGGACATCACCATGGATTTTGTCACCAAGCTTCCCAGGACCGCACGAGGAGTAGATTCGATATGGGTAGTAGTGGATCGGTTGACGAAGAGTGCTCATTTTATCCCGATTCAGGAGAGTATATCGGCAGAAAAGTTAGCCGATATCTATGTGCGGGAGATCGTGGCACGTCATGGAGTGCCGGTATCAGTGGTGTCAGACCAAGATGTCCGTTTTACATCCAGATTCAGGAAGCGGTTTCACGACGAGATGGGTACTCGTCTTCATTTCAGCACCGCTTTCCACCCTCAGACGGACGGGCAGAGCGAGAGGACGATTCAGACCCTCGAGGACATGCTCAGGGCATGTGTTCTAGACTTTGGTGGCAGTTGGGATACGTATCTTCCGTTAGCGGAATTTTCGTATAACAACAGTTATCATGCGAGCATTGATCGAACTCCCTTTGAGATGCTTTATGGGAGGAAGTGTAGGACCCCGATTTGTTGGGGCGAGGTCGGTCAGCGAGTCGTTGGGAGCACAGAGGTGGTGCTCAAGACGACCGAGTTGATTCAGCAGGTCCGTAGTAGACTGCAGACTGCGCAGAGTCGGCAGAAGAGCTACGCCGACATGAGGCGTTCAGACTTGGAATTCCGGGTGGGCGATATGGTCCTCCTGAAGGTCTCACCCTGGAAGGGTGTCATCAGGTTTTGGAAGAGGGGCAAGCTGGGCCCCAGGTTCATTGGTCCCTTCAGGGTTTTGGCCCGAGTGGGTCGGGTTGCGTATCGGTTGGATCTTCCTGCAGAGCTTAGCCAGATCCAAAACACTTTCCATGTGTCTCAGTTGAGGAAGTGTTTGGTGGATGAGTCAGCAGTTGTTCCCCTAGAGGATATTCAGGTTGATAGCAGCCTGAACTATATTGAGAGGTCGGTCGCGATTCTAGACTGGAAGACAAAGACCTTGAGGAACAAGGCAATTCTGTTAGTGAAGGTGCACTGACAGCACCGGAAGGGGTCTGAGTGGACGTGGGAGGCTGAGGAAGAAATGAGAGAGCACTACCCGGAGTTATTTGCAGATTCAGCCACAACAGACTTCAAGGACGAAGTCTGAGACAAGTGGGGGAGAATTGTAACGCCCCGTCTCTGGTATGTTGTTTTCGTGGCATTTATTTAGAAGTTTTATTGAGGGACTCGGCAAGTCTATGGCCTGACTCGTCGAGTAGGGTCGAGTTTTCGTGCACGTGTTAGTTGGCGACTCGGCGAGTCTGCCTGCCTGGAAGAAACCCTAAATCCCCGGGTTGCTCACTATTTAAGCAATGCTTTGTGCCCCAAACCCGCCTCCTTCACCCTCAGAGAGCTGTGAGAAAACCCTAATCCATCCCTTATTTGCTTTAAGTGCTTTTGTGTGGATTTTGAAGGCTTGAAGAAGAAGAAGAAGAAAGGAGCAAAGAGAAGAGGTGTGGAGCAAAGATCCAAGGGCAAAATCAGAGTTCATTGAGGTATTTCTCGGATTCCTTCTGTTTTATGCTTTAGATCTTCATTAGAACTCTTCTAGGACTAGTTTGATGCATTTTCTAAGCCCTATAGTTGTATAGATGCCTTTTTGGGACGAGATATCCCTAGATCTGTTCATTTAGGAGTTGTAGAGCCCGGATCTATTGCCTTTTTGGAGATGCCTTGCATAAGAACCCTAGATCTAGCCTTTATTATGCTTTTTGAGCCTTATTATCTTCTTGGTCGCTTTTGGGCACGTAAAGATAGAATCTTTACGTGCTAATCGAGTTAAGGAAGCCCAGATCTATAAGTTTCAGCCGCTGGATTCAAGCAGAATCGAGTTTAGAGTAGCTGCATGGCTATGACTCGGCGAGTCGGAAGAACGACTCGGCGAGTCAAGTCGCGAGTCTCGTTTTTTCCCTTTTTGAGTGATGACGAGTGGAAACCTGTGAGTAGTAGAGTGGACTCAGTGAGTTGGAGAGCAGACTCAGTAATGGAGGGACTCGACGAGTTGTTCATACAACTCGGCGAGTCTAAGGCAATCTTCTTAGCTCAAGAACAATTCGTCGAGTTGTTCATATGACTCGGCGAGTCGGATGAAGATTGTCTGAGTTCTTGGATCGAGAGAGTACTCGTCGATTCGATGCCATACTCGACGAGTAGCCACGAGTAGGGTTGAGAAGTGAGACTAGAGACTCGACGAGTTGGCGGCCCAACTCGGCGAGTCAGGTCAATTGTGGGTTGACTTTGACCGAGAGAGTTTTCTTTGACCAAGGGTAAAAGAGTCATTTTACCCTAGTGCAGTGTTTAGCATTTGATTGAGTGTGTTTATGGACTTGTAGCCGGGGAGATACCGGAGCAGCAGCAGTTAGCTTCCAGAGCCATTCACACAGCAGCCAGTTCACGAGGTGAGTCTCCTTTCAGTAGGAACGGGTCTACGGCCACAATGCCGGCCCGTTTAGTTAGCAGTAGTCCCGGACTTTGGTCTGATGCAGTAGTTAGAGTGCTTGATGTCTTTGTGATTCAAGCATGTTTGTGTTATGTGTTCCGGACTCTGTTCCGATGCAGTATGCAGTATATGTGATTATAATAGTTGATATGTGTTATGCTATGCCATGATTAGCCAGTTCCGGACTTCGGTCCGATGCAGGGGACAAGGTCCCAGCCAGTTCCGGACTTCGGTTCGATGCAGCTAGTTCCGGACTTCGGTCCGATGCAGTCAGTTCCGGACTTCGGTCCGATGCAGTTAGTTCCGGACTCTGGTCCGATGCAGGGGACAAGGTCCCAGTCAGTTCCGGACTTCGGTCCGATGCAGCTAGTTCCAGACTTCGGTCTGATGCAGTGGGCAAGGCCCAGTATGTGCTTTATATGTATTATATGGTATGTGGTAGTTTGGGGGAGCTCACTAAGCTTCGTGCTTACAGTTTCAGTTTTGGTTTCAGGTACTTCCGCAAGCAAAGGGAAGAGCTCGGGATGATGGCATCGCACACACCACAGCTTCAGTTTTGTCCTGGGAGTTGATTTAGTTTTCTTGATATGTTTGGATAACAGTGGTGATACAGTTTTTCTCACAGTATTTTATTATGGTTTTCGAAACACACAGCATATGGTTTTATTATGTGATACTCAGTCTCGTGGTTTTGTTATAATAAAAATCGAAATTTTTGGGTGTTATTTTTGGGTTGTTTCATAGATCCTGGTCTTGCATATAATTGCTAGGAGCCATATCCAGGTCTTTCATGTAACTGCCAGATGCCACCACCTGGTCTTCCTATATAACATATCCTAGTGGGCCGGAATTGGTTCATTTGAAACACGAGTACAGTGAGAAGACTCACCTGAGTCACAATGATGACTAAAACCTTGCACAACGTTGTACCGATCACAACCAACAACTCTCACCGCCAAAAGATGGGTGATAAACACTTCCTAACAATCCACACAAGGCAAACCCTAAGTCTACCTTCTAAAAATAGAGATTGACCAAAAGTCAACCCAAGACAAAAGTCAATGGTCAAAGTCAAAGTCAACAACCTATAGCGTTAACTATTCATCCCCACGTCGTGACCAACCCTTGGTCACATTGTGAGAGCACAATCAGTTCGATTCCAACTCATCCCGACTCAACTTAGCCAACTCAGACATGAAAGGCCACTGAAGCTCACCTCACGACGTGAGCAACCTTCTCTCACCTCGTGAGTTCCAAGAAGCTTAACAGAAAACGGGCTCATTGAACCCTCATGTCGTGAGACCATATGTCTCACGTCGTGAGCACAATCTAAAGTCAAATCCAATCATTTAAGTCCTTAATCCATTAAGCCTTTTACTCTAACTTTCCAGACGGTCTTATTACTCCATAATACACTTAAAAGTCGATGGTTTATGGGCATATATGTCCAATACATGTCTAGATCTCATTTAGGAACAAAATTGAAGAAAAGATCATCCAACTTTCAACCATTCACTAGATATGAACTTCATGCCACTCTAAAGACCCTTATAACACATAAAGTTGCCAACTTTATGGTTTCCATTCATTCAAACTTGCTCAACCAAGGAGTAAAGTGGGACATAACTTAGACCTAGCCATAAACAACAATAAAAGTGGAAGCTTTGACACTTACAAGGGTCCAGAAACAATGTGAAGTGATGATGCTGATGATTCCTTGCAAGCCTCTTCAAAAGATCACCTTCTTCTTCTTCTTCTTCTTCTTCTTCTTCTTCTTCTTATTCTTATTCTTCTTCAAACCAATAAATGCTCCAAAAAAAAAGGCCAAGAATCAAGCAAGGGATGAATGATAGGGTTTTATGATATGAAAGAGGGTTTGGAGGCTGATAATGAACCCTAAAATGGGTTTAGAGGGACTTAAATACGAAGGAAACCCTATATGATCATGGCTTTGGGCTGCATCAGTTCTCACATCGTGAGACATGTCCCAAACAAAATTTTCATAATAATCCATCTCATGTTGTAACCACTAAAAGGTCACGTCATGAGGCTCCATTTCTTCCAAAATTCTACCTTTTGACTCCTTGAAACCTACATCGATCCATCCTGGAAAACGGGTGTTACAACTCTTCCCCACTTAAATTAGATTTCATCCTCGAAATCACTCCCTACTACTCCCCAGACTATTTGTACCATCCTTTTAGAATCTCAGTCTGAATTAAGAAGTCGATTTATACAGACGACTGCCTCCCCATACTACAATCAAAACCCATTCTTAGAGAACTCACATACCCTGAAGAATAATGAATCCTCGACCCACTAACTTTAATCGATTCAGAGAAACCATCACTACTCTACCCAGAATCCAAAAACCCAATACCTTGTCTGACTCCCTGACAGACAAACCATTCTGAAACATAGCCAATATGGCTCCAATTTGCAACATAACCCAAATGAAATCCTTACGACCCTGAATTATCCTGCTGATATCGGAGAAAAGAACCTTGGGCATTTGTCGACGCCTAAAACCTCACACCCGGAGCAAAGGCGACTTACAACACGAGTCTCAATCATTCGTGCACAACCAATGCAAAATCACATCCTGCCAACCAAACATTCTCATTTTCAATATACCCAAGATCTTTTGAGCTCCGAGCTGGTCTATCAGTTATCTGAAATGCCAAATTCTCGAGCGATCGCTGAAACGAACATCCTCTCAAACGACCGTACCACAAGACTATCCAAGAGTCTATTTGGCAAAAGCTACTCCTACCTGCTTATATATATGTGACATCCCCATTTTCACGGCCAGAAAAGACCGATTTTGTTTATGCTTTATAAAAATCAGAGTTCTTTTTTTTTGGGAAATCTGCGAAAAAGTCCCAATATTTTAGGTCAGTTTACGATTTAGTCCCAAATTAAATTTTGTTTACAAAAAAGGACAGATTACCGGCTAAAACTCCGGATTAACCCTTCGTGGCCGGTTTCACAGATTTAGTCGGTATCTCGTCGTTTTTCGTTAATTAATCAAAATTTTGGGGCTTTTTTCATTAATTAATCAAAATTTTAGGGCTTTTTCATTATTTATTACCAATAAACCAAAATATTTGGACTTTTCTGAAGATTACCTTTAAACTAATATATATTATATGATCTAATTTAATAGGTACTATTCCATGTCTTCTTTCTTATGCTCTTCTAGGCTCACCGTGTGTTTTTATCGGTGTCGTCAAACCCAACAACAAAAATTTCACTCACAAACCTCGTTAACTCCATCAATTTTCCAAAATTATCCATTCACAACTCTATGATCATCTTTCAATCTCCAAATAAAGAACGGAGAAAATCCATCATAAACAATTAAAATATTAATTTGGTATACCTACGAGCTACGGTTCCAACACTCGGATGTTCCTATTACCTAACCATGACTCGAACCTTATTTCGAACTCATACACTAATGGCATTGTCCATAGTTTTGTTAACAACAAAATACGAATCCCACATGGTTTAACCACTGATACCTTGGCTCAAGTCTTACTTGACCCTTGTTTCCTTACAATAGGTGTAACATCCCGACTCTCAGGTATAATATTTAATTAATTTATATTCTTGTCGTCTGATCAACTTGACGAGTTGGTGGCCCCAACTTGTCGAGTAGAGAGTGTTAATGGTCACGCAATTTCTAGAGTCTACTCGATGAGTTGGAGGACCCCAACCTGAGGAGTAGGAGTTGAGTGTGAAAACCCTAATTTTCAGGGTTTGTGTCCTATTTAAAGGACCTTAAGCCTTTATTTCCGCCTCCCTTATCATCTTAACACTCTGAGAGATTGTAGTGCATTTTTTGGAAGAAGATTGAGGAGAAAAAGGCTTGGGACGAGAAGGAGATCTTGGATCCATCAATAAGATTGTGTTCCGATCTTTATCAAAAAGTTCATCATTTATTGGTTTTTGTCTTGCCAAAAACTAATGCATTCTGGAAGCCCCAAATAGACTAAAATGTAATAATGACAACTGTTGTCATTATTACATTTTAGTCTATTTGGGGCTTCCAAAATGCTTTACTTTTTGACAAAAAAAAATCCAATAAATGATGAACCATGTGGGATTCATCTTATGTTGGGGCTTCTATAGTGTTGTAAGGAAACAAGGGTCAAGTAAGACTTGAGCCAATGTATCAGTGGTTGAACATGTGAGATTCGTCTTCTATTGTTAACAACACTATGGACAACACCATTAGTGTATGGGTTCAAGTCATGGTTAGCTAATATGAACATCCAAGTGTTGGAACCACGGTTTAAGTCATGGTTAGGTAATAGGGACATCCACGTAACCAACAAGGATTTTCTATGTTCTTTATTTGGAGATTGAAAGATGATCATAGAGTTGTGAATGGATAATTTTGGAAAATTGATGGAGTTAACGAGGCTTGTGAGTGAAATTTTTGTTGTTAGGTTTGACGACACCGATAAAAACACACGGTGAGCCTAGAAGAGCATAAGAAAGAATACATGGAATAGTACATATTAAATTAGATCATATATATATATATATATATATATATATATATATATATATATATATATATATATTAGTTTAAAGGTAATCTTTAGAAAAGTCCAAATATTTTGGTTTATTGGTAATAAATAATGAAAAAGCCCTAAAATTTTGATTAGTTAATGAAAAATCCCCAAATTTTTGATTAATTAACGAAAAAAGACGAGATACCGGCTAAATCTGTGAAACCGGCCACAAAGGGTTAATCCGAAGTTTTAGCCGGTAATTTGTCCTTTTTTGTAAGCAAAATTTAATTTGGGACTAAATCGTAAACTGGCCTAAAATATTGGGACTTTTTTTTTGCAGATTTCCCTTTTTTTTTTAATAAAAATGTTGCGGAATTTGTTCCAGAAAAACACGATAAATACGTTATTGAAACACTTTTGAAGAAACGTATTTTATTCATTTTAAAATGTTTGGGATGTCATCGTTAATACAGAAACATAAGCATAAACAGAACTTACATTTATTTACACTAGTGATCTACATCTCTTTAAATCTCTCAGTGTAATGTGACTTCATATCAACACCTGTGATATAAATAAACTGAGTGGGTCAGGTTGGGAAACCTGGTGAGTACATAGGGTTTTCAACCCACAATAATATAATTATTATGTTTAAACAATCAAACAATCAACCCAATTACCCATCCCCATTATCTTCTTTACTCTTAAGGATTTAACCTAAGAGTCATCTATCCTGCATTCATTTATTCCGAAGTCCCTTACTTCCAGGGTTATAGGACTGGCACTAAATCCATAGCTGCCGATGTTTGTTCGTAAAACACTAATTCAATAGCTGCTATAGTCTACTCATCGGGTACTAAATCCATAGCTACCAGTGTTTAATAGGTACTAAGTCCATAGCTACCAATTCCTAACAGGTACTAAATCCATAGCTACCGGCGTCTAACTAATAGGTACTAAGTCCATAGCTACCAATTCCTAACAGGTACTAAATCCATAGCTACCAACGTCTACCAGGTACTAAGTCCATAGCTACCGGTGTTCGTCCCATAGGCACTAAGTCTATAGCAGCCAATGTATACTCACATAATCTTATATCTCTCATCATTTATCTACCCATCTCATACCCAACATATTCGTATATATAAAATATGTATACAGTTTAAATCCTTTTAAAACATGTATAAAACGTTCATCCAGCATAGACAACAAGTATTCAGACAATATGCACACATAGCACGTAGTTTTTATATAAAATACTTCATATCTATGTGTAAGATGAAATGGACTATGCACTCCCCTGAGTAGGTGGTGACTCAGCACTCGGACAGCGCTTCGATACTCTTAAAACAAATTTCCTTCGATAAAACCTAGTACCAATACCACTAGGGTTTAGTCTAACGATAACCGCGACAAATTAATAGTCTGACTATTATTATTATTATTATTATTATTATTATTATTATTATTATTATTATTATTATTATTATTATTATATAAGCGTTAAATAACACCCAATATAACTCATAATAATAGCCCAAATAATTATTTTAAGGACTTAATAACATTCCTATAATTATTTGAAAGCTATATTAAAAATTGCGTAAGCGTAGCACACTTACAGCGAACTTTATCAAAAACCAGAACTTATTTGGAGCAGCGTTTCGAAACCGAGAGATACTTTTTCTCGGGACTCTGGGAGCCTCGGGGCTTCCCTCGGGAGCTAAGGGGTTTAACTAGGGCTTAGGGGGTTTAGATGAGCTAGAGAGAGAAACTAGTGAGAGAAAGAAGAGATTTTGGAGTGAGGAACTCGGCAACCTTCGCACTCCCTTTTATAGGCGCGAGACCTCGGACTACGTTGGGCGTAGCCCTTGGTTACGCGGGGCGTAGGCTTCGGATAGGATTGCCACCTCGGTTCCAGCTGTCTCGCACACCGGTCGGATAGGAAGCGAAGGTAGGTTGGGCGTACTAATCTCGGACGCGGGGCGTAATGCGAGGCTGCGTGTCATCATCCGAAGCGAGCACCGTGGTCAGCAAGCGACGGCTGAGATTTGGCCACGTCACCATTCTCCCACAGATTTCGCAATTTCCACTCCCGACTTCTAAAAATCACAACTTTCGCATACGAGCTCTGTTTTTGACGTTCTTTATATCCACGCAAAGGTGGGAACGTACTCTACAACTTTCGTTTAGACTCCGTCGGCTAATTTTGGCTCGATTTTAAATTTTATATTATTAACAGGCCGGGACAGGATTGGTCCGTTAAATTCTCATAACTTCTTCATCCGATGTCCGTTTTCGCCCATCTTTTTCTCGTTACGCTACTCTTAACGAGATCTTCAATTCCCATTTAGGTCGTGTAGGCCAAAAACCGCTCGATCTTATATTCGAATTTCGGGCTGTACACTGCTAGTCCGAAACTTCGAAAAATCATAACTTCTTGATACGAAGTCAGATTTGGGCGTTCTTTTTATCGATGTTCTTAGTTTAACGTATTCTACGAATTTCGTTTAGATCGCTAAGGCTAAGTGTCGTTCCATCGTAAATTCACTATTTACGCTTCCCGGTGCCGTGCCGGTTCCGTCGCGAAACTTCGACGAGTCATAACTTCTTCGTTATAACTCGGATTTCGGCATTCTTTATATGTACGGAAACCTTGTGACATATTCTACAACTTGGTTAAGATTATTTATTCTAAATAATCTTTTCTCAAAAAGTCATTTTCGACCCCTATTGCCTCTAATTTGACTAGCCTGAATTTGCGGGCGTTACAATTATCTCCCCCTTAGGATGATTACGTCCCGGAATCATCAACGAAACAGGGCTCGTATAATGACTCCATACATCATCTCTTCATCCTAGGTATTAATTTATAACTTCTATATTCCTTCAAATCTATCTCTTAGACTTATTGACTGTAAGCAGTACTCGATCGTGCACCTGCTCTCTACCTCAGGCTAGACTCCAAATTATGACCTATCATCATGTGATGCACGTTTTGACTCAGGTCTCTTAGTGTCAAATTTAAAAACAGACTATCCCTTCCTTCATGTTCTAATGTGATATAATCACACTTTAACATGTAGCATTTCTAGCTACCAACTTCTTTAACAACGAGCGCGAGACTTCTATTGATCTCTTTGATTTCAATTGTTTGGTTAAAGTCGGACGCTACATCAAACTTGGTTCTCTGAACCACGTAACCTACTCATCGTAGTCGGACTTAATGTGATATGACCACTAGGGTCGGGATAACAACAATCTTCTTAGTCATTACCGAAACAATGGTAACGACATACTTGAATAAAACGAAATCAATTACTAGCTTCTTGGTAACCTTGTGACTTTCCTTGATCCAAGTGTGAGTCCTGTGCTTCCGGTATTATAGGCCTCTACTACCATTCACACCTACTCATACTCGTCCCAAGTATAGTCTTGCAGTTTTCCTAGTCACCATACAAGAAAATCACATAACAATTTAACACACCAGATAACAAAACGAAGATTTTATTATTTCTTGAAACTATTACATAGGTGTTCAAGTTCACCCTAGACTATGCCTCTAATAGGCTACATCATAAAGTACTATGGCTACTACATAAATTGATCTTCCGATATGAAGTCCTCATCCTTGATTCCTCGCATGGTTCTCTGCTTCGTCGAGGATCATGTGAAATGCCCTTGGCCTTGGTGGCGTTTTTGGTCTTGCTGCTTTATTTTTCCTTGGGCAGTCTCTGGACATGTGCCCCTTGCCTCCACATCCGTAGCATACTTTATCATTATGTGTGCAGTCTTTGGAATAGTGACCAGTCCTCCCACACTTGTAACAAGTCACTTCTTTGTTGCACTTCCCACCATGCTTCTTCTTGCATTTATCACACCATCTCGCTTCACCTTCATCTCCTCCTCCAAGCTTTGAGAATTTGCTTTCCTTGTTGGACCTTGAAGATCCTTCAAACTTCCGCTTCTCTCCTGCCTTATCTTTTTCTAGACCCTTTTCTCTTATTTGGTCCTCTACGTTCTTAGCTGCCCTAACAACTGTTTTCAAGGTAGTTGCCATTTTGACCATTGGGCCAAAGTCAGTGGGCAGTCCGTTAGCAAACCTATCAATCTTGGAGAGTTCAGTAGGCACCAAGTAGGGGAATAGCTTCATCCTCTCGGTGAATGCGGTGGCATACTCATCGACACTCATCTTCCCTTTCTTCAGGTTTTGAAACTCGTTGTTTAGGTCTATCAGATCTATTTCCGAGTAGTACTGCATTTTCAACTGTTCCAAGAACTCTTCCCATGACATCCTTAAGGCTTCTCCTCGTGGCATCTTATATGCCAATAGCTTCCACTAGCTCAAAACTCCAGTCTTCAGTTGTCTTACGGCGAAGACGGTCTTCTGTTTCTCACTACAGTCGCAGCTTTCAAACACCATCTCCATCTCGGAGATCCAGTCCATAATCTCGACAGGCTTTGGGCTTCCTGAGAGACTTTGTGGTTTCGCACCCAAGAAATTTTTGTACATCCACCCATCCTTGTTGTTTCTCCCTTCTGGGCCATCCCTTTGCTCACCTTGAGTCCCTACTTGACTCACTTGGCGGCTGTAGTTCCCTTCCTCAGATTGCTCAAGAACTGGCTCCGTCAGTTCAACATGTACGGTAGGTTTGTCCCTATTTTCGTGGAGCATTTGTCTCATTTCTTCCCTTTGTTCAGCTAGCATAGCCCGAATCATGGCTTGAACTCCAGCCATGGTGACTGGCTCAGGCGCAACTTCTTCTACAATAGGTATTTGCTGAACCACTGGGGGTTGGTTTATGTTCCCATTTGCGTTTACGTTTCCGCTACAGGTCCTTGCCATCTTGATCTATACACCGAATAAGGTGAATCTAGACCTTTACTTAGGATTGACATTTAAATCATCCTTATCACTCCGAAACGTTTACATGCTAGTTCTAATATCATAGTCGTACGTTTAGAATCCTAAACACATAAGGTTTCCAGATCCGGTCGGCAACAGACCATAGATCCGAATAAATAACAACATATAAGGCATAAAGCATTTAGCACATAAAAGCATTTTAGGCATAATTCCTAAAATAAGCTAGTGCTCACACCTCACAATCATCGCTTAGCATTCTAAGTTTAAGTCTACAAAGAAATCCATATTCCTAGTTCGCTTAAACTAATGCTCTGATACCAACTGTGACATCCTCATTTTCACGGCCAGAAAAGACCGATTTTGTTTATGCTTTATAAAAATCAGAGTTCTTTTTTTTTTAATAAAAATGTTGCGGAATTTGTTCCCAGAAAAACACGATAAATACGTTATTAAAACACTTTCGAAGAAACGTATTTTATTCATTTTAAAACGTTTAGGATGTCATCGTTAATACAGAAACATAAGCATAAACAGAACTTACATTTATTTAAATCTCTTTAAATCTCTCAGTGTAATGTGACTTCATATCAACACCTGTGATATAAATAAACTGAGTGGGTCAGGTTGGGAAACCTGGTGAGTACATAGGGTTTTCAACCCACAATAATATAATTATTATGTTTAAACAATCAAACAATCAACCCAATTACCCATCCCCATTATCTTCTTTACTCTTAAGGATTTAACCTAAGAGTCATCTATCCTGCATTCGTTTATTCCGAAGTCCCTTACTTCCAGGGTTATAGGACTGGCACTAAATCCATAGTTGCTGATGTTTGTTCGTAAAACACTAATTCAATAGCTGCTATAGTCTACTCATCGGGTACTAAATCCATAGCTACCAGTGTTTAATAGGTACTAAGTCCATAGCTACCAATTCCTAACAGGTACTAAATCCATAGCTACCGGCGTCTAACTAATAGGTACTAAGTCCATAGCTACCAATTCCTAACAGGTACTAAATCCATAGCTACCAACGTCTACCAGGTACTAAGTCCATAGCTACCGGTGTTCGTCCCATAGGCACTAAGTCTATAGCAGCCAATGTATACTCACATAATCTTATATCTCTCATCATTTATCTACCCATCTCATACCCAACATATTCGTATATATAAAATATGTATACAGTTTAAATCCTTTTAAAACATGTATAAAACGTTCATCCAGCATAGACAACAAGTATTCAGACAATATGCACACATAGCACGTAGTTTTTATATAAAATACTTCATATCTATGTGTAAGATGAAAGGGACTATGCACTCACCTGAGTAGGTGGTGACTCAGCACTCGGACAGCGCTTCGATACTCTTAAAACAATTTTCCTTCGATAAAACCTAGTACCAATACCACTAGGGTTTAGTCTAACGATAACCGCGAAAAATTAATAGTCTGACTCTGGGAGCAGCGTTTCGAAACCGGAACTTATTTGGAGCAGCGTTTCGAAACCGAAAGACATTTTTTCTCAGGACTCTAGGAGCCTCGGGGCTTCCTTTGGGAGCTAAGGGGTCTAACTAGGGCTTAGGGGGGGTTTAGATGAGTTAGAGAGAGAAACTAGTGAGAGAAAGAAGAGATTTTGGAGTGAGGAACTCGGCAACCTTCGCACTCCCTTTTATAGGCACAAGACCTCGGACTACGCTGGGCGTAGCCCTTGGTTACGCGGGGCGTAGGCTTCGGATAGGATTGCCACCTCGGTTCCAGCTGTCTCGCACACCGGTCGGATAGGAAGCGAAGGTACGCTGGGCGTACTAATCTCGGACGCGGGGCGTAATGCGAGTCTGTGTGTCATCATCCGAAGCGAGCACCGTGGTCAGCAAGCGACGGCTGAGATTTGGCCACGTCACCATTCTCCCACAGATTTCGCAATTTCCACTCCCGACTTCTAAAAATCATAACTTTCGCATACAAGCTCCGTTTTTGATGTTCTTTATATCCACGCGAAGGTGGGAACGTACTCTACAACTTTCGTTTAGACACCGTCGGCTAATTTTGGCTCGATTTTAAATTTTATATTATTAACAGGCCGGGACAGGATTGGTCCGTTAAATTCTCATAGCTTTTTCATCCGATGTCCGCTTTCGCCCATCTTTTTCTTGTTACACTACTCTTAACGAGATCTTCAATTCCCATTTAGGTCGTGTAGGCCAAAAACCGCTCGATCTTATATTCAAATTTCGGGCTGTACACTGCTAGTCCGAAACTTCGAAAAATCATAACTTCTTGATACGAAGTCAGATTTGGGCGTTCTTTTTATCGATGTTCTTAGTTTAACGTATTCTACGACTTTTGTTTAGATCGCTAAAGCTAAGTCTCGTTCTATCATAAATTCACTATTTACGCTTCCTGGTGCCGTGCCGGTTCCGTCGCGAAACTTCGACGGGTCATAACTTCTTCGTTATAACTCGGATTTCGTCGTTCTTTATATGTACGGAAACCTTGTGACATATTCTACATGTTTAAGATTATTTATTCTAAATAGTATTTTCTCGAAAAGTCATTTTCGACCCCTATTGCCTCTAATTTGACTAGCCCGGATTTGCGGGCGTTACAATATAAGGCTCCAACAACCCTCCTATTCCAACCAGGGATACCATAACCAACCATTACACCAATGCAACATAACATGCTTTACCCCAAATGAATGACACATGCCCAATTGTAGTCTTACATCACAATCGGCCCCAAACGGCCCACAAACTTCCTCAATCCCACGAATGATGTGGCCTTCCCACAGTGTCACGACCCGTCCTTCCATGGTCTAATTCTACCTAGAGAAAACTACAAGCCTAATCATAACTCCTCAAAATCCTTGCAACTGCTCATGGACCAGGTTAATGCTACAGGACAACCCACAGTGTTACAACACTACTACACTATCTACTAACCCAATGAATATTATGACCTCCCCACAGTCTTACAACACTTCTATCGCTACCTTCCAACCTAGTGAATGCTACGACCACCCCACGGTCTTACAACACTTCTATCGCTACCTGCTAAAATAGTGAATGCTACGGCCACCCCACAGTCTTACAACATTTATATCGCTACCTGTCAATCTAGTGAATGCTACGAACACCCTACAGTCTTACAACACTTCCACCGCTACATGCCAACCAAATAAATCATGGGTCAAAGCCTCATTCGGGATATATATGTCCAACACATATAAAAGTTGATGCTTTACGGGCATATATGTCCAATAAGCCTTTTAGTCCATAACACACTTAAAATTTGATGCTTTATGTGCATATATGTACAATAAGCTTTTTAGTCCATTAAGCCTTTTACTCTATCTTTCCAGAAGGTCTTATTACTCCATAATACACTTAAAAGCTGATGATTTATGGGCATATATGTCCAATACATGTCTAGATCTCATTTGGGACCAAAATTGAAGAAATCATCCAACTTTCATGCAAAGGTTCAAAACCTGACCATTCATTAGATATGAACCTCATGACACTCTAAAGACCCTTATAACACATAAAGTTTCCAACTTTATGGTTTCCATTCATTCAAACTTGCTCAACCAAGGAGAAAAGTGGGACAAAACTTAGATCTAGCCACAAAAAACAACAAAGGTGGAAGCTTTGACACTTACAAGGATCCAAAAACAATGTGAGGTGATGATGATGATGATTCCTTACAAGCCCATTCAAAAGATAACCTTCTCCTTCTCCTTCTTCTTCTTCTTCAAACCAAGAAATGCTCCAAAAAGGCCAAGAATCAAGTAAGGGATGAAGGCTAGGGTTTTCTGAGGTGAAAGAGGGTTTGTACGCTGATAATGAACCCTAAAATGGGTTTAGAGGGACTTTAATACAAATGAAACCTTAAATGATCACGGGCTCGGGTTGCATCAATTTTCACGTTATGAGCCTCTATGTCACACGTCATGAGACCAATCTTGAAAAAAACTTTCATAATAACCCATCTCATGTCCTGACCACTCAAAGGTCATGTCGTGAGGCTCCATTTTTCCAAAATTCGACCTTTTGACTCATTGAAATTCTAAATTGATCCATCCTGGAAAACAGGTGTTACATAAAGAATAAAAAACGAAAAAATTAGGACATTAACTATACATTAAACTTTGAGTAAATTATAGTCTTGATCCATGGTTGTAAAACATGGTCGACGTTAGCTAGTCAGTGGACCGAAGTTAAGGGATTAATCGGCTAGATAGGGATCAATTATTGATCAATTATGGACCATAAATTGCTAATTCATTGAGCTTTATACCTTCAAATGATGTTCCAACCACAGAAAAGCTCAGATCCAAAGCCTGGACTCCAACTCGATTCTCTTCCATGGTCCTTCTTCACTCCAAGGGCACCACAAGAACACTTAGAAGCTCACAAATGGACACTCAAGCTAGAGGAATGGATATTAGGGTTTTGAGAGGGTTGAAGGCTGGAAATGGTGGCCAGAAATGAGGCCACCGTGTTCTTTAAATAGGGACACACCCCTCATTTTGGGTTTTCAGCCTGTGCCTAAGTATGCGCAGAGTACCCCCTGGTACGCCCATCGTACTAGGTGGATCCACTTCAAATTCATGCACATGAGTACGCTAAGCATACACATGTACGCCCCGCGTACTCAAGTGCCAACTTTCTCAAATAAGGGACCTATCTTGCCAAAACATCAAAATATCATAGCTTCCTCGTTATAAGTTTGTTTCTAATGAACCTCATATCCACAAAAAGGTGGCGAGAAGACCTACGCTCCTAGCAACTCATCGCAGCCCCGAGGTTTTCTCATCCCCAGGTTGCAGCCCACGAACCCTAAATCATGGACGATCCGAAATAGGATGTTACATATGGAAATGAGGCTAACAAGTTGGGATTAGGATGCTTAAATAAGGTGAAAAACCCTGAAATTAGGGTTTCATTCTGGTAACCCTACTCGTCGAGTTGAGGGCTCTAAACTCGTTGAGTAGGTTACTTAAAATTCGTGTCAAATCTGGTTTCTACTCGACGAGTTTGGGGCTCCCAACTCGTTGAGTTTCTCTACAAAAATGAATAAGTTATAATTAAATGCATACCGGGAACCAGGCGTTACACATTATATCTTTTCCTCGCAGGTATATCTTTAATTGACATCTTACGAGGCATCCTTGCAAGTAAATCTCCAACAACTACTATTGCGTACATAGTTTTAATGCCGAGTCACTCCTAAAATTAAACTCTTGACAATTTATGCTAGGGACTCTCAGTTAATCTTAACTGCTATTGATAACATCAAGACTGTCTGGTTGAACTTGGATCACAACATAATCTATCAATCTTATGATGAATACTGCTGACACATCTACAACCCTTGAAAAACATTATCGCCTCTCTTAATCGACATGGTTCGTACTACGTAAATGTTTCTCCTTGACATTAATCCTATGGTTTCCATCTTTTAGCATAGGGAAACTAAGTTCTTAGATGATGACTTGAAACTTTCGTACTACGTAGACGTTTGTACTATGAGTTTAACTAAGATTTCCAAGTATGGTGTATCCCTTGAGTACTCGACACCCTCTATGGAAAACTACGCCACCTATTAAACTCCTAATCCTTTGCTGCGAGGATATATCCCTCATCTGTGAAGGTGCGAACCTAAATGGTTCTCTTTGCTATCTGAGCCGCACCTGGGAATTTGGTCACTTCCTAAATCCTATTAGTCATTTGGAAGGAAAGAACAACCTTTACTTGAGAAGTATTCAAAGAAACTCATATCCAATAAGTATTCAAACATAAGAGTTCTTTCTTCTGCTTCTCATACAACGAAATCGAGCTAATAACCACTGCCTACTCATGCTGTAATTCTCTTGGGCCTTGACTTCAAAATTGAAAGTCGGGCTAACATTCACACTTTCGCCTTAGGGGTCAGTTCTCTCCTTCACTTAGGTTCAACCTATCATCTGCTATTGTTCGTAACTGACCGAAGTCCAAGCTGGTTTTGCTTATGTGATATGTTGTAACATCCCAAAAATCATGACAAAATTTTCATTTTTAAAACCATATCAAAACCCAAAAATCATTCAAAACATAGTTTCCAAAAGTCATAATCATAATCAAAGTATCCCATAATCATAGATCAAATAAATATCAAGAATGATGTGCATAATCATGCATTCGCCTTGCTCCTATCCTCTTATGTATCTGAAACCATAAAATCAAACTGTAATCCTAATCTTAGTGAGTTCCCCCAAAATACCACCACACAAACATATAACAACATTTATATTGGGCCAGAAACCATCGGAATGGATTACCCCTGAGCCCACAACATAAGTCTGGATTACCCGCCTAGCCCACAACTTATGTCTGGATTTCTCTGGAGCCCACAACATAATTCTGGTTTGCCTTCCACACCCTCAGCCTAGGTTTGGATTACTCCCAAGTTTGGTGGCTTCCGCATAGGGTAGTATTGCCTCAACCCAACCACACTATGTCGATATGTGCAATAGATAAACATATAACCAACAAACAGACAATCATATAGATTTACCAGTCTAACAGAACACTACATCATAACAACATCCTATATACCAAGATACATCATATAACTTAGTGGGCCGACATTGGTGCCTTCGACCCACGAGTACAGTGAGGAAAACGCACCTCACAGTCTGAAAGATAGTTTAAATGATCACTCCTCCAAACATTGTCTCCACAAATCACCTATACCATAAACAAGGACCAAGCCTCAATCCATTACTCAAACTGTAACACCCCGTTTATTATGTAAATAAAAGATAAAGATTAATAAATGAATCCTGGTCTTAAAATCCATAATATTTCATAGGGCGCTGGTTTTGGGGAGCCAAATGTTATTATTTGGATTATTTGTGGGTTAAAGTGTAAATTTGAGACTTATTTTGTAAAGATTTTAGAAGACGGGGGTGTTTTGTATCATTTGGACCTAATATGAAAGGATTTATGGAAGCAGGGGCTAAAGAGTAAATTCTAGACCTAAATTGAAAAGGATTTGTAGAGAGAGGGGATGCTTGGTAAAATTTGGATCTAATTTGTAACGGATTTCAGGAGGTAGGGTTTAAAAGGTAAATTATGGGTCAATTTTGAAAGAAATGGGAGACAGAGGGACCAATTATGTCATTATGGCCATAAGTTTCAAGTGTCGGGTATTTAACCACCACCATGTGTAGCACCCGGTTCCTGGTACGTAAATCTTAATTGAGTATTTCCCTTCTTTTAGCCTTGGACTCGGCGAGTCATAGGTCCGACTCGCCGAGTGGATGCGGGACCCGGGACAAGTTTAAGTTGGCGACTCGGCGAGTCCATATCCTAGACTCGGCGAGTCACAGCTGTTGGATGAAACCCTAAGTTTCAGGGGTTTGCACCCTATTTAAACGACTTAACTGCCCCAAGCCAGCCCCCATTCACCCTCAGAGCCCTGTATCTCTCTCTAGTCTTGCTTTCTTGTGAGTTTGAAGTGTTTTGTGGTGTATTGAAGTTTCTTTGAAGGAAAAGAAGAGGGAATCAAGAAGAGGAGAAGGAGGCCAAGCATCTCTGTGTCATTCCAACGTTTCCCCTAAGGTATAGCTCGTTTCCCCTCTGTTTTTAAGCTTATAGCTCCATAAAAGTCCTTTTTGAGCCATTTCCAAGATTATGTATGCTTGAGGGTTGGTAATAAGTCGATTGGCCTATAGATCTAGGTAAGATTGAGCTCCAGGAGCTCAGATCTGTTAGCTTTATGGCCCCATGTTGCTTGTTCACCCTAGATCTACCCTTTTGAGGCATTTTGAGCCCTAAAATCCATATTGGTGAATATCCACACGTAAAGTTGGAAACTTTACGTGTGATTCGTGTCCTAGAAGTCCAGATCTGTGAATGGCATGGAATGGAGTCGATCAAATCTGTATATTTAGTGGGTGCATGATAACGACTCGGCGAGTCGTTCATGTGACTCAGCGAGTCTGTTCGCGAGTCTCCGAGTTTGTCCCCTTTTCGTAGTGTCGAGTGAGCAGTGAGTCATGGGGTGTGACTCAGTGAGTCGGAAGCTGAACTCATCTATGGAGGTACTCGGCGAGTCAATGCCCTGACTCGGCGAGTTCAAGGCAATCTCCTTAGATCAAGAACAGACTCGGCGAGTTGTTCATACAACTCGGCGAGTCGCAGCATAAGTGTTCATCGGATGAAGATGAACTCGACGAGTTGTTCATACAACTCGGCGAGTAGGATGAAGGATTTGAATATCAGTTTAGAAGGAGAACTCGTCGAGTCGTCGCCTAACTCGACGAGTAGGAACGGGATCCAGGACAATCGTTTGGGTGGTGACTCGGCGAGTTGGAAAGCCAACTCGGCGAGTCGGGTCAACTGAAAGTTGACTCTGACTTTGACTTAGGGCATGGTCAGGGGTAAAATGGTCATTTTACCCAAAGGTCAGTGAGCAGTGTTTGATTGAGTATGTTGTGGGAATTGCAGCCAGAGGATTTCCGGAGCAGTAGCAGCAGCAATAGGAAGTCAGTTCCTGATCAGATCAGCAGCTACTTCGAGGTGAGTTACCTTCCAGTAGCGGTGGGTCTATGGCTACAATGCCGGCCCACCAGTAAGAGTTGTATGTTAGATGATTGTCTTTGTGATATCATCTAGGTTTGCTACTACCTGATATGTTGTATGCTGGCATGATATGTATATGTGGTAGCTGTAGAGTTCGGTTGTTAGGACCGAAGGGTAGGTCGGACACCCCAGATATGTCTGACAGTACATGATGATATGATTGCATGCTAGCTTGTTATGTTATATGAGGTAAAGGTAGTAAGAGGGGACTAGTCCCCGAGGATCGGTTGTTAGGACCCATGGGTAGTCAGCACCCCAGAATGGCTTGACACGAATAGTCAGCACCCCAGAATGGCTTTACATGGGTAGTCAGCACCCCAGAATGGCTTGACACAGGTAGGACGGCACCCTAGAACGGCCGTACCGGGTAGTCAAGCACCCCAGAATAGCCTGGCAGTATGTATGTTACGTGTTTGTATGGTATGTGGTACGACGGGGGAACTCACTAAGCTTTGTGCTTACGGTTTTCAGATTTGGTTTCAGGTACCTCCTCAGCTAGGGGAAAGGAGCCGACGCGGTAGCAGCATGACACACACACACTCTCCGGCTTCCGCATTTACGAGCTTCACTGGGATTTGTACTCTGATATTTTGATTGGGTGTATGAATTGGCTTTTAGACATGGTTCACTTTGTGTTATGGTTTGATCAAACAATGTTTTTAGTTATTAATATTTTCTAAAGTAATGTTTTAAAACAAAATTTTTGGTCGTGAAAATTGGGTCGTTACAAGTTGGTATCAGAGCCCTGGTTTGAGGGATTCGGACACACCCTCGGGAGTGTCTGAACTCAAATCGAGGGATTAAAAAGATTTTCTAAAATAAAATGTTTTCTAAAATTGAGAAAAGAGTTTTGAGAAAGAACGAAGTGTGTGATGTGCGCGACCGGCCGACCTCAAGTAAGTATTCCCCAAAGTACCCATACAAGTTTATGTTATGTTTATCAGCTTTTGTAGAACAACATGCTAGAATAGGACTAAGGATCTAGGAGTGATGCCTTATGTGCCTGCTTTATGTGTTTCAGTTGTGTGAGAATTGCATGCTAGATATTGAGTAGACAGTAAGTAGGATAGCCTGATTAGGTTATCCCATGTAGTATGAGCTTAGCACTAAATGCTAGCTCAGTTCCTGAAAGTAGATAGAGTTAATTGAGATTGTTACCCTTATCTGAATGCTGCTTGCTTCGTGCTACGTGGGACTCTGAATAACGAGTGTTAGCCATTAGGCGAATGCGTCACGTCACATGTGATCAGGGTTGAATAATCTTAGAGTGCCGGATTTGATCCTACTGCGCAGCTCTTGTTTGAGTCCAACCGTTATAGGGACGAGTCGGGTACTCGAAGGATTATCTGAGCCTTGTCACATGTGATGGTATTCGGGTAATGGCTAATTGGCATTACAAGGAGGCCTGCAGCAGCTGAGGACTGGTTAGAGTGAGATTAGAGGTTTCCCTAGGGCAAGCCTAGGATGAGTATAGCAGTGATCAGAAGTAGTGAAAGGGATCTGGTGGAGTCGAGGAATTCCTTGAAGAAGGTACGGATAGATGTGGAAGGTAGTATGGGCCCGTACTACTGAAAGTAGAGGATCCGTACCCGAACCAAGGAAGGCCAAGATAAGACCAGGGAACTTGTAAGTAGTTGTGATCCCTCAGGAAGTATCAGTATCACTAATGATTGTTGTGATGTATTGCAGAATGGTGGTACTTCGATCGAGGCCGGTAGATGGCGGTTCAGGAGAGGGGTCAGGTTCGGGATCAGGTTCCGAGCCGGTTGATGAGGGACTACGCGAGTTCATCGCGTCAGAGATCACCAGAGGCATCCTTGAGTCGACCCCCATTCTCTTTGGGTCGATCAATGAAGGGATCATGGAGTTGATGGAGGATCACCTTCGGGCATTCAGGAGTGATATGGCATCTAGCCAGTCAGGATCTCGCACACTGTCCTTCAAGGACTTCAGGGGCAGTGGTGCGCCGGATTTCCATGGGGTGAAAGACCCCATTGCTGCCAGGCGATGGATTACAGACATCGAGTCTACCCAGTTGACTAGCTTCTGCCCCGAGGGGTCGAAGGTGAGGTATGCAGCAGGGTGTTTACGGGACCGAGCCCGGGATTGGTGGGAGTCAGTGGGTGACTCGTTGGGAGCCTCAGCTATCGAGGCGATGACCTGGTCGGACTTTGTGACCAGGTTCAGGGCAGAGTTTGCGCAGGCTGTCGAGCTTCAACAGCTGGCCAGGGAGTTTCTAGACATGAGACAGACGACGGAGACTGTGGCGGAGATCACCGCCAAGTTCCGGGAGAGGGCTTTATTGGTGCCCCAGTATGCTGGTGACGAGGACATGAGGAGGACTCGTTATCATGATATGCTACGAGCTGACATCCGGGAGCATGTTAGCTTTTCGGCTTGCCCTACCTTGGATTCTATGATTGCCAGGGCAAGGGAGAGGGAGATAGATTTGGAGCACATCCGGAAACGGAAATTAGAGGTCGGTCATTCAGGAGGGGCTTCGGGGAAGAAGCCCAAGGGATCAGATGGTAGGCCGAAAGGCTAGTCAGGACCGAGCCGCTGCAGGAAATGCGGCAGGCCGCACGAGGGGGCGTGCAGGATGGGATCATCAGGCTGCTACAAGTGCGGCAAGACTGGGCACATCAGCAGGGATTGCACTGCTCCGGCAGCAGTCATTCAGACATCAGAGTTGCTGTGTTTCCACTGCAACCAAAGGGGACACAAGAAGGTCAATTGCCCCCAGTTGACAGTCTCAGCGCCGGTGAAGGCGCCGGCTCCAGCGACCCTGCGGATCACGAATGGCCGACAGGGCAAGGCGGAGGCTCCAGTGGTGAGGAGCCGAGCATTTCAGCTGACTAGCGAGGAGGCACGTGCCGCACCCGATGTGGTGACGGGTATGATTCTTTCCCTCTATCTTATTTTTATGATGTTATGTTATTGATATGTGCTCTGTATGTATATGTATGCATTAGGATCGTTCCATGTGAACGGCCACCCAGTTCAGGTGTTATTTGATTCGGGTGCGTCCCGATCATTTGTTTCCCTTGCGCTTAACAAGAAGTTTCATGAGTCATCGGGCGAGTTAGATTGCCCTTTGGAGGTGGAGATTGCTGATGATCGATCGGTGCGAGCATCGATGATATTTCGACATTGCATGCTACGTTTGTTTGAGGAGCGCTACTTGGTAGATTTGGTTCCCATTCCGTTGCGTGGGAACACGGTGATTATAGGCATGGATTGGCTGAGCCCTAATGGGGCGGTGATAGATTGCGCGCAGCAGCTAGTGCGGGTCAGGACCCCAAGCGGGGGAGAGTTAGTGATTCATGGAGAGAGGCCTCAGTGTGGACCCACTGTATGTTCAGCAGCGAGGGCTAGGCGCTACCTTCAGCAGGGATGCATAGGATATGTCGCGTATGTGATGGATACCCGGGAAGCGGGTAAGGCGACAGTGAGCGAGGTTCCGGTGGTCCGAGACTTTGCAGATGTTTTCCAGAGGAGCTTACTGGGATACCTCCGGAGCGACAGGTGGAGTTCAGGATTGACCTTGTTCCTGGTGCGGCTCCGATAGCCAAGGCGCCGTATCGGTTGGCTCCTCCCGAGATGCAGGAGTTGTCTACGCAGCTGCAGGAGCTGCTAGACAAGGGATTTATTCGTCCGAGCAGTTCACCCTAGGGAGCCCCGATTATGTTTGTGAAGAAGAAGGACGGGTCGCATCGGATGTGTATAGATATCGGGAGCTGAACAAGGTAATGGTGAAGAACCGTTACCCGCTTCCAAGGATTGATGACCTCTTTGACCAGCTTCAGGGAGCATCTTGGTTCTCCAAGATTGATTTGCGTTCGGGTTATCATCAGATGAGGGTCAAGGAGGAGGATATACAGAAGACCGCGTTTCGGATGCGCTATGGCCATTATGAGTTCGTGGTGATGCCGTTTGTGCTCACCAATGCTCCTGCCGCGTTCATGGACCTCATGAACCGCGCGTGCAGACCGATGCTGGATCGGTCTATGATAGTCTTTATCGATGACATCTTGGTTTATTCCAAGACTCGGGAGGAACATGAGGAGCATCTGAGGGAGGTGTTGGAGACCATGAGGAGGGAGAGCTTGTATGCCAAGTTCTCCAAGTGTGAGTTTTGGTTGCGCGAGGTGCAATTTCTTGGACACCTCGTCAACCAGAACGGGATTCTGGTCGATCCGGCCAAGGTCGAGGCCGTGATGAGATGGGAGGTTCCGAAGTCTCCATCTGAGATTTAGAGTTTCCTGGGATTGGCAGGCTACTATCGGAGATTTATCCAGGATTTCTCCAAGACAGTCGTGCCCCTGACGCGGTTGACGAAGAAAGTTGTGGTCTTTCGGTGGGGACCCGAGCAACAGGCTACATTTGAGACGCTGAGAAAGAAATTGTGCGAGGCGCCGATCTTAGCCCTGCCAGAGGGCGTAGAGGATTTTGTGGTTTATTGTGATGCGTCCATTTCTGGGTTGGGCGCGGTACTGATGCAGAGGGGGCATGTGATTGCCTACGCTTCGAGGCAGCTCAAGCCTCACGAGGCGAACTACTCGACGCACGATTTGGAGTTGGGGGCGGTGGTTTTTGCCCTTAAGATTTGGCGGCATTACCTCTACGGGGTTCGATGTACCATCTACACAGACCACAAGAGTTTGAGGTACCTCATGGATCAGCCGAATCTGAACATGAGGCAGCGTCGATGGTTGGACGTGGTGAAGGATTATGATTGTGAGATCCTTTACCACCCGGGGAAGGCCAATGTGGTGGCCGATGCGCTTAGCCGCAAGGCGGCGCCAATCAGGGAAGTTTGCATGAGGATGACCGTGGTGACTCCCCTGTTGGAGCAGATTTTGGAGGCTCAACAGGAGGCTATCAAGGAGGAGCATCGGAAGAGCGAGCGCGTGGTGGGTCATGTTTCCTCCTTTGATTATGATAGCCGAGGACTATTGACACTACACCGTTGGGTGTGGGTGCCGTATCACGGAGGCGTGCACCAGATTTTGATGGAGGAGGCGCACAAGTCCCGATTCTCTATTCATCCCGGGGCGACGAAGATGTATAGGGATCTTCGTCTAGACTATTGGTGGCCCTGCATGAAGCGGGATGTGGCATGGTACGTCGAGCGATGTTTGACCTGCAGGAAGGTCAAGGACGAACATCAGAGACCGGATGGCAAGATGCAGCCGTTGGATATTCCACTGTGGAAATGGGAAGATATCACGATGGATTTTATCACGAAGTTTCCCAGGACCGCACGTGGAGTGGATTCGATTTGGGTCATCATGGATAGATTGACCAAGAGTGCTCACTTTATTCCGATTCAGGAGAGCATATCGGCCGAGAAATTGGCCGACATCTATATCAGGGAGATTGTGGCACGACATGGGGTGCCAGTATCGGTGATCTCGGACAAGGATGTGCGTTTTACTTCCAGATTTTGGAAGAGATTCCATGATGAGTTGGGCAGTCGTCTGCATTTGAGCACTGCCTTTCACCCGTAGACGGATGGTCAGAGCGAGCGTGCTAGACTTCGGTGGTAGCTGGGATACCTATCTTCCCCTGGCCGAGTTCTCCTACAACAACAGCTATCACGCGAGTATCGACCGCCCTCCCTTCGAGATGTTGTACGGACGGAGGTGCAGGACCCTGATATGTTGGGGTGAAGTTGGCCAGAGGGTCATGGGGAGCACCGAAGTGGTGCTCAAGACGACCGAGAGGATCCAGCAGGTCCGGAGCAGGCTTCAGACTGCTCAGAGTCGGCAGAAAAGTTATGTTGACAAGCGTCGATCCGACTTGGAGTTCCAATTCGGGGATATGGTTCTCCTGAAGGTGTCGCCTTGGAAAGGCATCATTCGATTCAGGAAGCGGGGCAAGTTGGGCCCGCGATTCATCGGACCGTTCAGGGTCATAGCCTGGGTGGGCAAGGTAGCGTATAGGTTGGATCTGCCAGCCGAGCTCAGCCAGATCCACAACACTTTCCATGTTTCTCAGTTGCGGAAGTGCTTAGTGGACGATTCAGCAGTAGTGCCTTTGGAGAATATTCAGGTTGATGACAGCCTGAATTACATTGAGCGCCCAGTCGCAATCCTTGACAGGAAGTCGAAGGATTTGAGGAACAAGAGGGTGGAATTAGTGAAGGTGCAATGGCAGCACCGCAAGGGTTCGGAATGGACTTGGGAGCCGGTGGACGAGATGATGGAGCATTATCCCAAGCTGTTTCGGGATCGAGCAGCAGACTTCGAGGAAGAAGTCTAAAATAAGTGGGGGAGATTTGTAGCACCCGGTTCCTGGTATGTAAATCTTAATTGAGTATTTCCCTTCTTTTAGCCTTGGAATCGGCGAGTGTGACATCCCCAAAATCACGGCCAGAAAAGACCGATTTCATTTATGCTTTTTGAAATAATTTCAGAGTAAATCCTTTTGATTTAAAAGTGTTGCGGAATTTGTTCCCAAAACAAAACCTGATAAAATAATATTTATCAAAGCATTTCATCAAGAGATGCATTTTCATTATATAATCAAAACTCGGGATGTCATGTTCCGATACAGACCATAAAACATAAACGTTAACATTACAAGTCATTCAACAAACATATACATATACAAACTTGTAAACAAAACAACTTGATGATTCAACCATCTTATGCCCTCGCGCACCTACCTGTAATACAATTAAAACTGAGTGGGTCAGGCTTGGGAGCCTGGTGAGCATATAGGGTTTTCAACCCACAATAAATAAATTATATTTAATTTCACCAACCAATCACTATCCCGATTACCCATTCCCGTTATCCTCACTTTACGTCCCTAAAATAACATCTATCTCAAGGGACCTAATCTAGGATTTTCATCGGGACGGACATCACTGCTAAGGGGTTTCCTCAACAATAGATATCCTAAAGGCAACCATGAGGGGGATAGAGTACACCGGTGAACACATCGTTCACAACACCTACAGGTTATGAACCTGCTAGCGTTCCACTGGACTGTCTAGAAAGAGTCTGTGGTCGTTATCCATACTCCGCTGAATAACTAGATCAACAACAACAACAACATCGAGGCCTCTCATCTGTTTATTACACACCAACTATCTACCCATGTTCTACCCAACATATTAGTAGATAAAATATATACTTTCATACATAGTTTGAAACCTATATATCATTTTCATTCAATATATATTCCACATTACAGATGAGGCATACCCACGTAACACGTATTTCATAGAAAGCAATTCAGATCTATGAGATGGAAGAGGGTGAACATACATTCACACACATAACAATAAATTCTACACACAACACGTATTTTCGTATAAAATACTTCATAATCATGCGTTAGAAGAAAGTAACTACACACTCACACATATAAACAACAATATACCTAATACACTCGAACCATACTTGTATTATTATCATGTTTATGAAAGGTAGTATACACTCACTTGATCAAAAGATGATTGGACAGCACTACGACTTGCAGAAGTAGTAATCCTCAGCAGATCTGGAAGATCTCTACAAAAATCGAACTTCTCGCGGGCAGAGCTTCGACTCGGGAACCGCACTTCTCGGGATCTTCGGGATCTCAGGACTTGCCTCGGGGCTCGAGAATAATACCGAGGCTTCGGGGTATTTCTGGAACGCAAAACGATGCAAAACGGGAGAGAGAAGAGAGGAAATTAGCAAAATAGCCGGCTGCCCTCGCATCCTATTTATAGGAGGCTGGAGCCTCGGAGTACGCGGGGCGTACAGGCGTACGCGGGGCGTACTGGCCTCCGAAGTCGTCACTGCATGCGTCATCCGAAGTGTCGACACTCTTCGGAGTATGCGGGGCGTACTCGTGTACGCGGGGCGTACGTCGGATCGGACCGCTGACTCCTCTTCGGATAATACCGGAATTAAAGATTAAAAATAAATACAAATTATTTAATAAACTTCGGAAATTCATATCTTCTTCATACGAACTCCGTTTTCGACGTTCTTTATATCCACGCGAAGGTGAGACTACGCTCTACAACTTTCGTTTAGGCTCCGTTGGCTAATTTTGACTTTATTTTTATTATTTATTTTTAATAGGCCGCGATAGAAAAACTTCGTTATAAATTCATAACTTCTTCGTTTGACGTCCGTTCTCGCCTAACTTTTTATCGCTTCGATACCAACAACGAGACCTTCGATCCTCGTTTAGAATGCTTCGGCTAAAAACCGCTCGATCTCAAATCGAGTATTTCAGGCTGCATACCGCTAAGTCGAAACTTCGATAAATCATAACTTCCTCATACGAAGTCAGATTTGGGCGTTCTATATATATATATATATATATATATATATATATATATATATATATATATATATATATATATATATATATATATATGTATATATATTCGGAAACCTCTTTTCAACTACTACAACATTATCCAAAGATATTAAGTTTATTTTACACTTAAATTTTGACGCTTATTTTTATTCTTAATTAATCAGACCACATAATTAAGCAATTAAGCACAAAACACATAATACTCAAATAATACATTCTTATTATTTCAAAACGGGTTACAAAGGTTAACATAGACTATTACATTGCTAAAAATGGCAAGCCCAGAAACACAGGCGTTACAGCGAGTCATAGGTCTGACTCGCCGAGTGGATGCGGGACCCGGGACAAGTTTAAGTTGGAGACTCGGCGAGTCCATATCCTGGACTCGGCGAGTCACAGCTGTTGGATGAAACCCTAAGTTTCAGGGGTTTGCACCCTATTTAAACGACTTAACTGCCCCAAGCCAGCCCCCATTCACCCTCAGAGCCCTATATCTCTCTCTAGTCTTGCTTTCTTGTGAGTTTGAAGTGTTTTGTGGTGTATTGAAGTTTCTTTGAAGGAAAAGAAGAGGGGATCAAGAAGAGGAGAAGGAGGCCAAGCATCTCTGTGTCATTCCAACGTTTCCCCTAAGGTATAGATCGTTTCCCCTCTGTTTTTAAGCTTATAGCTCCATAAAAGTCCTTTTTGAGCCATTTCCAAGATTATGTATGCTTGAGGGTTGGTAATAAGTCGATTGGCCTCTAGATCTAGGCAAGATTGAGCTCCAGGAGCTCAGATCTGTTAGCTTTATGGCCCCATGTTGCTTGTTCACCCTAGATCTACCCTTTTGAGGCATTTTGAGCCCTAAAATCCATATTGGTGAATATCCACACGTAAAGTTGGAAACTTTACGTGTGATTCGTGTCCTAGAAGTCCAGATCTGTGTATTTAGTGGGTGCATGGAGACGACTCGGCGAGTCTGTTCGCGAGTCTCCGAGTTTGTCCCCTTTTCGTAGTGTCGAGTGAGCAGTGAGTCACGGGGTGTGACTCAGTGAGTCGGAAGCTGAACTCATCTATGGAGGTACTCGGCGAGTCAATGCCCTGACTCGGCGAGTTCAAGGCAATCTCCTTAGATCAAGAACAGACTCGGTGAGTTGTTCATACAACTCGGCGAGTCGCAGCATAAGTGTTCATCGGATGAAGATGAACTCGACGAGTTGTTCATACAACTCGGCGAGTAGGATGAAGGACTTGAATATCAGTTTAGAAGGAGAACTCGACGAGTAGGAACGGGATCCAGGACAATCGTTTGGGTGGTGACTCGGCGAGTTGGAAAGCCAACTCGGCGAGTCGGGTCAACTGAAAGTTGACTCTGACTTTGACTTAGGGCATGGTCAGGGGTAAAATGGTCATTTTACCCAAAGGTCAGTGAGCAGTGTTTGATTGAGTATGTTGTGGGAATTGCAGCCAGAGGATTTCCGGAGCAGCAGCAGCAGCAGTAGGCAGTCAGTTCCCGATCAGATCAGCAGCTACTTCGAGGCGAGTTACCTTCCAGTAGCGGCGGGTCTACGGCCACATTGCCGGCCCACCAGTAGGAGTTGTATGTTAGATGATTGTCTTTGTGATATCATCTAGGTTTGCTACTACCTGATATGTTGTATGCTGGCATGATATGTATATGTGGTAGCTGTAGAGTTCGGTTGTTAGGACCGAAGGGTAGGTCGGACACCCCAGATATGTCTGACAGTACATGATGATATGATTGCATGCTGGCTTGTTATGTTATATGAGGTAAAGGTAGTAAGAGGGGACTAGTCCCCGAGGATCGGTTGTTAGGACCGATGGGTAGTCAGCACCCCAGAATGGCTTGACACGGGTAGTCAGCACCCCAGAATGGCTTGACATGGGTAGTCAGCACCCCAGAATGGCTTGACACGGGTAGGACGGCACCCCAGAACGGCCGTACCGGGTAGTCAGGCACCCCAGAATAGCCTGGCAGTATGTATGTTACGTGTTTGTATGGTATGTGGTACGACGGGGGAACTCACTAAGCTTTGTGCTTACGATTTTCAGTTTTGGTTTCAGGTACCTCCTCAGCTAGGGGAAAGGAGCCGGCGCGGTAGCAGCATGACACACACACACTCTCCGGTTTTCGCATTTACGAGCTTCACTGGGATTTGTACTCTGATATTTTGATTGGGTGTATGAATTGGCTTTTAGACATGGTTCACTTTGTGTTATGGTTTGATCAAACAATGTTTTTAGTTATTAATATTTTCTAAAGTAATGTTTTAAAAAAAAATTTTGGTCGTGAAAATTGGGTCGTTACACCATGTCACAAACCCTAACCCCAACCTAAGGATGTAGTCGCCATCGTCGGAAGTTCATCAGCCGCCACCCGCCCTTACGCCACCTTTCACCACCGATGTTGCCATAGTTGTTAGAGTCGGAAGACCGCCGTCCACACCGTGAGTTGTTGTCGCTATCAACACTGTTGCTACTATTCCATTTCCTAACGTAGAGAACAGCCGAGAGAGGACCACCACACGTGACACCTTCCGCTACCGCCACCGACTCACTCCTGTTCTCCGATCTTTGCTCCATCGTCGGAGATGACGAGAACCAGTGGATAGGACCATCGTGGCCGCTAGGGCTGCTGCCCTACTTCTTGTGTCCATCTCCGTCTATACAATTCGTGCTAGCCACTATGGTTGCCCTCCGTCATCATCTTCGGTTGTTATATCACAAACCGCCGCTCCTGCCACCATGTACCACCGTGTGTGTATCTTAGTGGGTGTGTGTGTTTATTTGAGACTTAGCATTGGAAAATGTAATTAGAAATTGGAATAATGAAAAGAAACTCTAACCACCACCGTGTGGTGGTGGCTACCGCCTCCTGACGCCACCAACCGCCGTGTTGGGTGGCGGTGTGCTTTTGCTTGTGTTTGGTTGCTTTTGGATGCTTGGAAAAAAATGGACTAGACACCATAACCACCACCCTGAGGTGGTGGCCACCGACGTGAGCCGTCGTTGACCACCACTACCCGAGGTGGTAGTTGATGGTGCCCGACTAGTGAAACCCTAATGGGCCTAATGAAACCCTAATGAGCCTAATAAAACCCTAATGGATCTAAGGACTTAGCTAATTTCATTTGGGCCTTAGACTTATCGGGACCCACATTTGGGCCATTGGAATGAAATTATGAATTAGACCCAATCACACCATATGGCTTATCTAGTAGAGTGATGGATTTAATGGATTAAGTCCTTAAAGGGTTAAGTGAGAAACACTTAACCCTAATTGTCATTTCATGTGAAACCCTAATTTCATTTGGGCCTTGAGTTAGGCCTTTCCATTGAGCATTGGTGATTGGGCTAATAATGGGCCATTCAAGAACAACTTTATGGACTATGAATGTATGAATGGACTTTAGGGTAAGGCCCATACAAGGGTTGGGCCCAATTTGGAAAATTGGGCCATAGGTGGGTCATAATTGGGCCTTAATGATTATGAGATATTGGATCATCGAAATGCTAAGTGTATGCACTAGGATTTTGAATGGGCTTTAAGGTAAGGCCCATGTAAGGGGGTTTGGGTCCAATTTGGAAAATTGGGCCATAAATCGGCCTTCGTTGATTATTTGGCTTTTGGGCCTTCAGGTGTGAGTTTGGGCCTTGGTCTTGGACCAAGCTAGGTTAGGGGTAAAATGGTCCTTTTACCCTAATTGTGTACTTATGGTTATATGTTAGAACCCAATTATTAATTAGGTGTTGTTTTGATGATTGACAGTTTGGGGATCTGTCAGCCAGCAGCCAGGGATTTATTCACGGGACTTTAGCAGTGCGAGGTGAGTCTCCTCACTGTTTGTATGGGTCGAAGGCACCAATGCCGACACATTTGTTTGGTGCATGGTAGGAAGACCCGGGGGTTAGCCCTAGGCAATTGATGGGTTTATACAAACAATCCTATGTGTGCATGCAACCCTAATTTGGATCTATGTTTTCACTATAAGATACACAACATTATGAACACATGGATAAAACCCTAATGTAGCATGCTGTTTTCAAAAATCACATAGAAGGTTAGATCACATACCTCTTGTTGTTATATTTCAATAACAACTTAAATCTTCAAACCCTTAGTCTTGAAAGCAAGCACCACAAGTGTAGTGCCTCTAATGGCTCACAAACACCACAAGCAAATGGATAGGCTTTAGAGAGAGAAGGGAGGAGGTAGAAATCGTCCAATGGGAGCTCTTTGAAGCAAGTGGACGAATTCTTAAGGCCTAGGGGTCTTTATATAGGGTTGGGATTAAGGTTTCAGTCCTTATCCTTATCCAGTTACTTACCCACCAAGCAACCACAAGATAAGCCTTGAAAAACCCTTATCACTTGGACCTTGGACGATTTCAAGGATATCCTTATCCTTGAATTCGTCCATCCTTTAACAAGGATAACCATTGCCCTATTTTGCAACTATCACATAATTATAATTCAGCCCCTCTAGTTTAATTAATGACACTTGATCACAAAATTAATTCCTAATTAATTATTGACCAATATTAATTAAACAAATATGATTTCTCCTTTAATATATTATTCTTATAACATATTAATAAATCATAATAACCTCTTTCTCTATTTATTTCTCCAGTCAAGTTGCTTTGGTGAAGGCAACCCAAAAGGACCATGCACAACCGGGTCAAGTATTTACCAAATATGGTTACGGGCTTAGACACTAATCCAACAATCTCCCACTTGGATAAGTCTAGTAACCAAAAATGTAACGTACAACTCGATTAGCAATCATAGCTCTCAAAGACGCTGTCGAACTCTGATCTCATTAGTATCCTGTCCTCTAGATAAGGGATCGTATAGTCCTCTGTTTAGATATTGTGCAGACAATCTCATGGAACTAATTGTCCAACAGTTGGTTTCTCGATCTCAGATTCATTTGACATAGAACTTAATTGAACACGCCAATTCAGTCATGACCGGGCACGGCACATAAGTCAAATCAAATCATCGAGCAGCCGTGATATCGCTTTTACCCTCTTAGGATAAAAGTAACAGATAAACTTTGACTTATATGCATTTACTTATCCACTAATCAACTATACACAACAATGCGTTTTATAACATCAATTTACTGATGCGGTTTCGCATTATCAATGCACAACTAATTAGTAAATAATAAACCATATATCTAGGTTTTAAGACCATATGATATTATCGTCTTGCAATCACTTTTGTCACATTCCATAAAATGATTCCAGCAAGCGTGGGTTTAGTCCAATGCTCAAAACTTGTTCATAAGCACTCATGAATGTTGCAGCAAACCTTTGCTATGTCTAATACCTTTTAGACACTTTACATACCAATTCATGACAATCTTCATTCATACCTACTTCCAACATATGAACGATTGTGGACCATTCGAATAATTCGATTATTCTTAATAACTCAATTATTCAGGAAGTCAAAACATGCAAATTGAAACAATAGTTAAACAATCAACATAAGATAGTAACTTTACTTATAAATAATACTCCTTTATTTAATCATCAAAATGTCAATTACATTTATCTATTATATGTTACTAAAACTATCTAATCTGAACTAATATCATCCTTCAGCCCAATGCTCCTAGCGTGCTGCAAGTGCTTAACCCTACTCAGTCCCTTCGTAAGCGGATCTGCTGGGTTATCTTCTGATGATATCCTCTTAACCACGAGGTGTCCTTCTTCTACTCGATGTCTAATAAAGTGATACTTTATGTCGATATGCCGAGATCTACCATGATCCCTCGGTTCCTTGGTTAAGGCAACCGCTCCTTCATTATCACAGAAAATTTCCATAGGCTCCTTTATGGCAGGCACAACTCCAAGGTCACCAATGAAGTTCTTCAACCATATCGCCTCCTTTGACGCTTCGCTCGCTGAAATGTACTCTGATTCGCACGTTGAATCAGCTACAATTTCGTGCTTGGAACTTTTCCAAGTCACTGCTCCTCCATTTAGGGTAAAGACCCAGCCCGACTGCGAACGGTAGTTGTCCCTGTCGGTCTGGAAGCTGGCGTCACTATACCCTCGCACCTTCAAGTAATCACTCCCTTCGAGGACTAAGAACCATTCCTTGGTCCTCCGAAGGTACCTAAGTATATTCTTGACCGCAATCCAATGAGCTTTGCCTGGGTTCCCTTGATATCTACTGACCATGCTCAAGGCAAAGGCCACATCAGGGCGAGTACAAGTCATAGCATACATGATCGAGCCAACTGCAGAAGCGTAAGGTACTCGGATCATCTCTGCTATCTCGGCTTCGGTACTCAGACTTTGAGTCTTACTCAACTTGGCATTACTCTGTATCGGTAGTTCTCCCTTCTTCGAGTTTTCCATACTAAAACGTTTTAGTACCTTATCCAAGTAAGTATTCTGACTAAGTCCTATTAGTCTCTTACTTCGTTCTCTCACTATCCTTATTCCCAAAATATAGGAAGCCTCTATGAGATCCTTCATAGCGAAGCACTTCCCGAGCCAGGACTTAACCTCCTGCAGAGTCGGGATGTCGTTTCCTATGAGCAGTATGTCATCGACATACAAAACGAGGAATCTAACTATACTCCCACTGGCCTTGACATAGACACATGATTCATCTTCGCTTCGTACAAATCCAAACTCTTTGACTTTCTCATCAAAGCAAAGATTCCATCTGCGAGATGCTTGCTTAAGTCCATAAATGGACTTCACAAGCTTGCACACTCTATTGGGATGCTTCAGATCGACAAAACCCTCTGGCTGAGCCATGTAAACATCCTCAGCCAACTTCGCGTTAAGGAAAGCGATCTTGACATCCATTTTCCATATCTCATAATCATGAAATGCAGCAATGGCTAGCATCACCCTAATAGATGGACTTCACAAGCTTGCACACTCTATTGGGATGCTTCAGATCGACAAAACCCTCTGGCTGAGCCATGTAAACATCCTCAGCCAACTTCGCGTTAAGGAAAGCGATCTTGACATCCATTTTCCATATCTCATAATCATGAAATGCAGCAATGGCTAGCATCACCCTAATAGATTTTATCTTAGAAACTAGTGAGAAGGTCTCATCATAGTCAACTCCGGGAGTTTGAGTAAAGCCCTTCACCACCAGTCGTGCCTTATACGTGTGCACATTCCCATCCACTTCGGTCTTCTTCTAGAAGATCCATTTGCACCCAACCGTCTTACATCCGGGCACATTGTCAACCAAATTCCCAACTTGGTTGTCATACATGGACTGAATCTCGTTGTCCATCGCCTCCTTCCATCTTATAGAGTCTGGGCTTACCATGGCTTCCTTATAGCTGTTAGGTTCATCTAGATTTACTAGTGTACTATCACTAATATACATGTCCCCTTCAGTAGTAATATGAAAACCATACAACTGGGGTTGAACTCTAACTCTTTCGGAACGTCTAAGAGGTAAGGACTGGTCAATTGGTTCAACCGGAGTTTCCTCCTCGGGTTGAGCGCCAGCGGTAGAGGTTCCTTCATCGCTCGATTCTTGAATCTCTTCAACATCGATGTGCCTCCCACTGTCTCCTTGGCTTATGAGTTCTCGCTCTTGGAAAACCCCTATCCTCACAACGAAGACAACATTGTCACTCGGTCTATAGAAGAGATATCCAAACGATCTCTGCAGGTAGCTGATGAAAATACATCGCTCACTACAAGGTTCGAGCTTGTCGTGAGTCTCTCGTCTTATGAATACCTCACAGCCCCAAACCTTGATATGTGCCAACGAGGGAGCCTTCCCTGTCCACATCTTGTGAGGTGTTTTGGCAACCTTCTTTGTAGGGACTCGATTAAGGATATGGGCGGCAGTCTCTAAGGCATACCCCCAGAATGAGATAGGTAGTGAAGCACGACTCATCATAGAATGGACCATGTCTACCAAGGTTCGATTACGCCTTTCTACCACACCATTCAACTGCGGTGTGCTAGGTGGCGTCAATTGCGAAACTATTCCGCATTCCTTGAGATAGTCGTGGAATTCAAGACTTAGGTACTATCCTCCTCGATCGGATCGAAGCATCTTGATTTTCTTGCCCAATTGATTCTCCGCTTCATGCTTGAACTCTTTGAACTTTTCAAACGTTTCTGACTTGTGCTTGATTAAGTAAATATACCCATATCTACTATAATCATCGGTGAAAGTCACGTAGAAGCGGTTCCCATCCTTTGTGGTGGATCTAAAGGGCCCACACACGTCGGTGTGTATGAGATCCAATAAACCCTCACCCCTCTCATAAGTGCCAGTAAAGGGTGACTTGGTCATCTTTCCAAGTAAACAAGACTCGCACGTGTCATCTTCCCTAAGGTCGAATGACTCCAACACCCCATCCTTTTGGAGTTGGGCTATGCGCTTCTTGTTGACATGTCCAAGACGACAATGCCACAAAGATGCTTTATCCATACTATTGGAAGAATCCATACACAACACATCATTTCCTAGGTTATCTACAACTATAACAGCTTCATAAATTCCATTACAAGGCATTGCTTCAAAATATAAAACACCATTTAGATAAGCATAAATTGAACCATTCTCATTATTAAACGAATATCTAAATCCTTGTCTAAACAAACCATGAAAAGAAATGATGTTTCTTGCCATATCTGGCGAGTAGCAACAATTATTTAAATCTAAATTCAATGCATTACTAAGCACTAAAGAATACACTCCAATCTTGGTAACAACCGACGTTCTTCTGTTCCCCATGATTAGATTTATTCTTCCAAGCTCCACATCCCTATTTCTTCCTAGTCCCTGCAAATCAGAACAAATATGGTAACCACATCCTGTATCAAGAACCCAAGAAATAGCATGAGATGAATCATTAGATTTAATTGTGTATATACCTGCATAAGATGGCTTGATCTTTCCATCTTTGATGGCTTGCAGATATTCCGGGCAGCTTCTCTTCCAATGCCCTATTTTGTGGCAATGATGGCACTCTGCCTACTTTGGGTTAGGGTTGGGCTTAGCAGGATCAACCTTGGTCCCACTAGAAGAGGAACCATCTTGGGACTTCAGGTACTTCATTTTCAAAGGAAAGGAGTTGGAGATCGCATCGCATCACACTATGTTTTCCGCATATGGGATCTTTGGGATTATACTCTTATATTATTTATGATGACATGCTTTGATTATTGACATACCAATTTTGATATGATATGTTATTATGGATGTTTTCTTATATTTTTGGTTTTATAATAACTTAATTAAAACGAAATTTTTGGTCTTAAATTTTGGGATGTTACAAGTTGGTATCAGAGCCTTGATTTGAGGGATTTGGGAACACTCTCAAGTGTGTCTGAACTAAAACTAAGGGCTTGGCATGAAAGATTTTCAAAAGTTAAATCATTTTATAAAAAGAAGTTTGAAAAGAGAAAATAACTTTGAAAAGAACAAGGTGTGTGATGTGTGCAATCATCCGAGCTCAAGTAAGTTTTCCCCAAGATACCCATACATGTTATAAGATGATTATGAGAGCTACATGCTAGATTAGGGCTAAGGATCTAGGAAGGATGCCTTATATGCCTATTGTATGTGCTTGTGGACTTGCATGCTAGTACTGATCAGTCAGTGATAGGATGGCCTGTTTAGGTTATGCCTGATTGTATGAGCCTTTGAATTGCAATGTAGATTTTGATAAGAGGATAAAACGATTTGATTGGAATATGTTGGTTAGATTTTCCATTGTCTGAATGCTGCTTGCTTTGTGCTTTGTGGGACTCTTAGTAATGTGAGCTAGCTATTAAGTGAATATGCTAAGTCACATGTAGCATAAGCTGGATAATCTCAGAGTGATAGATTTGACCCTATTGTGCAGCTCTTGTCCGAGTCCAACCGTTCTAAGGTCGAGTCTTTTACTCAAAGGATTATCTGATATCTGTTGCATGTGGCTATATTCAAGAGGTAGCTAGTTGACATTACTCAGAATCTTTCAACAGCTGAGGACTGGGTGGGTTCAGGAACCTAGGAAGGCCTAGGAGATGCTTTAGTGGATTTGGTTGTGCTGTTAGCGAGCATTCAAGGTATTAGTTTGAGAAGGTGACTTGGGGGATTTGGGATGATTCTTGAGGAAAGTATGGATATGTGTGGAAGGTAGTATTGGGCCCGTACTACTGAAAGCAAAAAATCCATACTCGAATCGAGGAGAGTCTTGGAGAATCCAATAAGCCTGTGGGATAAGGATTCTTGGGTATATTCAGATCTCTTGAATGTCAGTTCGGTATAGTGTTGAGCACTCAAGAGTGGGTCTTGGATTTTGGTTCTGGCTCAGGAGCAGGGCCTGGGATAATCGATGCGCGATCGTGGGAGTTCATCTCATCGGAGATTACTTGCAGAGTTTTGGAATGGACCTCAGTGGTCTATCGTTTAGTCAAAGAAGGGACTTTGGGAGCTCTCAGTAGTCGTCTCGGGGCCTTTCAGGCCAGATTTTTTGCGGGGTAGTTAGGGGCTCAGGTGGAGCCCAAAGCCTGTGAATCCTTAGAATCCTTCAGGAAGGAGGATCCTGTAGTTAGTTCTTGTCATCAAGATCATGATTTCGTCAGATGTTCGCGGGTATGTCATCTTCTGCCACTTCAATGTGGATATTAGGAATCTGCATCACTTCAGAGTTATGAGTAAGTTTGGATAAGTCAGATCTCGGGTCGATTCTCTGCTATTGTCTTGGTTATCCGCGATTTTTATATGCCATCCTGCATCCTGAAAAATCCTTGATGAACCCACATAGGGATGTATCTTGTGGAGTGCGTTCCACGTGTACCATTAACATTCCGTATCTTTGTCGGGATCTATGCAGGAGTATTATTAAGAGGACATTTGGTCAGAGTTAGAGCGATAGCTCTCCAGTGAAGTCAGAGTTCAGTGGTTCTATCATTGTTCAGGTATGGTCGATAATTATCTATGGAAGAACTTTGGAGTTCAAGGCATGACGTTGCTAGGAAAGGACTGGTAGCATGAATATGGTTGTGTTAGTTGAGGGTGTTAGATGCATAAGTGGCTGGTCATTGGATGTTCAAGAGAATTGTATTTTCGCATGGGCTGTGTTCGGTTAGAGTTTAGTGGTGCTGCAAGATTGGAAGTGGGAACGAGGATTCATCAGCTAGGGCAAGATTAAGGCCTCCAGTTGTCAGCATTGGAGGTGGATTGAGGTGTCAGACTGGACTAGATTTCAAGAGTACACTTCAAGATTTCAGAGGATGAGCGATCATAAGATTTAACTGGTAATTGATCGCTAGCATTGGTAAGCACATATTGTCATCAGTGGGTTATGGGAAATCAAGAAGGATTGGGAATCCTTCAATTCTTACATGCCGTGAAGACTTAGTCGAATCTAAGTGGGGGAGAATCAATCAGGTATTCAAGAGCAGAGGTAGGTGTGAAACTAGGATGAGTTTCGCATCCCTGTCAGGGGCAAAGGGGGTCGATTGGCCATCTTAATTAAGGATTGGACAAGTTGGTAGTTCAAAAGACGTCCTGATATTTGTTTCACGCTTTTCCTTGGCATCAGATAACAGGTTTAGGGAATCAGGTTAGAGGTCCAATTAGAATTCAATTTCAGTTGAGTGTTAGGTCAAGTGCGCGTTCGACCCGGTATGGAAGTGTTATAAGACTACGGGGGTAGCCGTAGCATTCACTAGCAACAGATAGTGTGAGAAGTGTTGTAAGACTACACGGGTAGCCATAGCGTTCACTAGCAGCAGATAGTGTGATAAGTGTTGTAAGTCTGCGGGTTTATCCGTAGCATTCACAAGGTTGGCAGATAGTGTAAGAAGTGTTGTAAGTCCGCGAGTGTAGTCATAGTGTTCACAAGGTTGGCAGATAGTCTGAGGAGTGATGTATGTCTATGGGTGTAGCCGTAGCATTCACTAGGTCGGTAGATAGCGTGAGCACGTTGCTAGGACGCGGAAAGAACAATAGTACCCACTAGTACGGGTGCAGCAAATCCACGATTTGGTTTATGTATTTCCCCAGAGGGACTAGACCTGGTTGAGCCAGTGATGAGACTGTAGGAACGCCACTACAGATACGAGATCAAGAAAGCAATGGACTGCTTAAGGTCATTTGTGATATAAGGCTACCATTGGTCATGTAACAATCACTCTTTGCCTTGGATTTGGAGATGATAGGAGTCGATGTATGAACCCGCACGGTTATATCAGAGGGTTGTTAGAGAAACAGTGGCATGATAACTAGTGTCAATGAGTTCCAGGGAAGGATTTCATTCGGAAGTCGTGTGAGGCGACTAAGTGGGAGTTCTTTCACTATGCAGCCGGACCGGAACCCGGTATTTCAGATGACTGGTGAACGAATTGAGACGCGGAAGGTCTCGATAGAATTTGGAAAGCAGCCATGTGACAACATGCTTTTTCAGGCAGTTCGGTGCTTTAGGAAGTTTCACTGCTCTGGCAGTATTAGTATTTGTTCTTTAGGATGCAAGTACGAATGAAATAGTTGATTGATTGGGAAGTGACAAGTCACTCACAACGAGATTAGCTGATGTTTGGCCAATTATAAGTGATTTGCTGAGATAATTAGGTATATGATCAAGTTTTATAGCGGGAACCTCGAGCTATTAGAAGTAGAGTAATCAGTTGAGGGATAAACGAACTGGATTCAACGATAATAATTCCATATGAGTGGTTTGTAGGGATTCAGACCACCTCGAGACTGCATATTTCAAACGGAGTAGATGTGATCTTGTTGTGAGGAATTCATTCATCTGCGGATTTCAGGGCCTTGTGAAGATTGGTCAGGCTACCCTGGGAAGGCTAGGGTGTGCCCAGTATTGTGACCATGTTACTAGAGTGGTTGGGCATGTAAGGAATGGTAAGGAATGATTTCGAGGACGAAATCTAATTTAAGTGAGGGAGAGTTGTAACACCTCGTTTATTATGTAAATAAATAGATAAAGATTAATAAATTAATATTGGTCTTAAAATCCATAATATTTAGTAGGGCGTAGGTTTTGGGGAGCCAAATTTATTATTTGGAGTATTCGTGGGTTAAAGTGTAAATCCGAGACTTATTGTGTAAAGATTTTAGAAAATGGGGGGTGTTTGGTATCATTTGAACCTAATATGAAAAGATTAATGGAAGCAGGGTCAAAAGAGTAAATTTTGGACCTAAATTGAAAAGGATTTGTAGAGGGAGGGGTTTCTTGGTAAAATTCAAATCTAATTTGTAAAGGATTTTAGGAGGTAGGGTTTAAAAGGTAAATTATGGGTCAGTTTTGAAAGAAATGGGAGACGAAGGGACCAATTATGTCATTATGGCCATAAGTTTCAAGTGTCGGGTATTTAACCATCACCGTGTCATAAACCCCAACCCTAACCTAAGGATGTAGCCGACATCGTCGGAAGTTCCTCAGCCGTCACTCGCCCTTATGCCACCTTTCACCACCGGCGCTGCCATAGTTGTTGGAGTTAGAAAGACCGTCGTCCCCACCGTGAGCTGCAGTAGCTGTCAACACCGCTTCTACTATTCCATTGATTGAAGCCAAGAACAGCTGATAGAGGACCGCCATACGTGATGCCTTCCGCTACCGCCACCCGAATCTCTCCCGTTCTCCGATCTTTTCATCCACCGCCGACGGTGACAAGAACCGGCGGATAGGACCGCCGTGGCAGCTAGGGAAGTTGCCCGCCTTCTTGTGTCCGTCGCCATCTATAAGGTTCGTGCTAGCCACTCCGGTTGCCCTCTGCCATCATCTTCCATTGTTACATCACAAACCGTTGCTCTTGCCACCATTTACCATCATGTGTGTATCTTAGGGGGTGTGTGTGTTTATTTGAGACTTAGCATTGTAAAATGTAATAGAAATTGGAAAAATGAAAAGAAACTCTAACCACCACCGTGAGTGGTGGCTGCCGCCTCTTACCGCCACCAACCGCCGTGTTGGGTAGCGGTGTGCTTTTGCTTGCGTTTGGTTGCTTTGGATGCTTGGACAAAAATGGACTAGACACCATAAACACCGCCGTCAGGTGGTGGCCACCGCCGTTGATCACCACTACCTGAGGTGGTAGTGGGTGTTGCCCGACTAGTGAAACCCTAGTGGGCCTAGTGAAACCCTAAAGGGCCTAATGAAACCCTAATGGATCTAAGGACTTAGCTATTGGGCCTATTGGGTTGGGAACCCTAATTAGGGTTTAGAAAACACTAATTTTGGGTATATGGGCCTTGGACTTATCGGGACCCACATTTGGGCCAATTGGATGGACTTGTGAATTACACCCAATCACACCATATAACTTATCTAGTAGAGTGATGGACTTAATGGATTAAGTCCTTAATGGGTTAAGTGAGAAACACTTAACCCTAATTGTCATTTTATGTGAAACCCTAATTTCTTTTGGGCCTTTCCATTGGGCTTTGGTGATTGGGCTAATAATGGGCCATTCAAGAACAAATTTACAGACTAAGAACATATGAATGGACTTTAGGGTAAGGCCCATATGAGGGTTGGGCCTAATTTGGAAAATTGGGCCATAGGTGGGTCATAATTGGGCCTTAATGATTATGAGATATTGGACCATCTAAATGCTAAGTGTATGGACTTGGATTTTGAATGGACTTTAGGGTAAGGCCCATGTAAGGGGGTTTGGGCCCAATTTGGAAAATTGGGCCATAAATGGGCCTTGGTTGATTATTTGACTTTTGGGCCTTCAAGTGTGAGTTTGGGCCTTGGTCTTGGACCAAGCTAGGTTAGGGATAAAATGGTTCTTTTACCCTAAGTGTGTTCTTATGGTTATATATTAGAACCCAATTATTAATTGGGTGTTGTTTTAATGATTGACAATTTGGGGATCTGTTAGCCAGTAGCCAGGGATTTATTCGCGGTACTTCAGCAGTGCGAGGTGAGTCTCCTCACTGTTTGTATGGGTCGAAGGCAGCAACGCCGACCCATTTGTTTGATTCATGGTAGGAAGACCCAGGGGTTAGCCCTAGGCAATATGTATTAAAGACCAGGAGGCAGCTCCTGGCACACTCTATGCTATTATGTATGGTAGGAAGACCCGGGGGTTAGCCCTAGACAATATGTATGACAGACCAGGAGGTTGCTCCTGGCACACTCTATGCTATTATGTATGGTAGGAAGACCCAGGGGTTAGCCCTAAGCATTATGTATGAAAGACCAGGAGGTGCCTCTAGGCACACTGTATGCTAATTGGCTAAGTAGAGTAGTATGTATGATAGTTGTCTTTCTGATGCTTGTATGGAAGACCAGGAGGTGGCTCTTGACACTTGTCTGTGAGACCGAGGGGGTGGCCCTTGGCTTGGCAAGAAAGACCAAGTGGCGGCACGTGGCATAATGGCAAGACTATGTTTGGCACATAGCATCTTTATTGATTATGATATATGTATGGCTTATGGTTATGTATGCCGGTATGCGAGTTATGTGCTTATATGCTAGACAATATCCGGTTGAAAGAAACCGAAGGGGTAGGCCATCACCCAGATGTGCTAGACAGTATGTTGATATGTATGGTATGTGGTATTTGGGGAACTCACTAAGCTTCGTGCTTATGGCTTTTAGTTTTGGTTTCAGGTACTTCGTTTTCAAAGGAAAGGAGCCGGTGATCGCAACGCATCACACTATGTTTTCCGCATATGGGATCTTTGGGATTATACTCTGATATTATTTATGATGACATGCTTTGACTATTGACACACTAGTTTTGATATGATATGTTATTATGGATGTTTTTTTATACTGTTGGTTTTATAATAACTTAATTAAAACAAAATTTTTTATCTGAAATTTTGGGATGTTACACGAATTACCCCATTTAACCTAAATTCAAACTTGGTCAAAGTATACGGTCAACGACCAAAAGTCAAAGGTCAACATTCAGACTGAGTACGCCTATCGTAGAGCATCAGATGGCATTTACGGGACAAAATAGGGCTACACGTTGTGTAGCCAAAAGTACACCCTACGTACTTGTAATACCTGCAAATTCACGCTACACATAATAAGTAATAATTATTAAAATTAAATCGTTGATTAGGATCTTCAATAGTCGTGGTCGCTGCAGACTATATAATATGAGTTTCTTATTAAAGAAAAATAGGAAAAAACAGCCAAATCGTCCGTAATTCGTAAAAATAAGAATGCCAAAACATATATATATATATATATATATATATATATATATATATATATATATATATATATATATATATATATAGTTGGATTAGTGTCTAAGCCCGTAACCATATTTGGTAAGTACTTGACCCGGTTGTGCATGGTCCTTTTGGGTTACCTTCACCAAAGCAACTTGACTGGAGAAATAATAGAGAAAGAGGTTATTGTGATTTATTAATATATTATAAGAATGATATATTAAAAGAGAAATCATATTTGTTTAATTAATGTTGGTCAATAATTAATTAAGAATTAATTCTGTGATCAAAAGTAATTAATTAAACTAGAGGGGCTGAATTGTAATTATGTGATAGTTGCAAATTAGGGTAATGGATGTCCTATGGATAGGGTGGACGAATTCAAGGGGATAAGGCCCTAGAATTCGTCCAAGGATAAGGCTTCTAGACTTATCTTATGGGCTGCTTGGTGGGCAAGTAACCAGATAAGGATAAGGACTGAAACTCTAATCTCTACCCTATATAAAGACCCCTTAGGCCTAGGAAAATCGGCCACTTGATCCCAAGAAGACCTAGATCCGATTTTCTGCCTCTCCCCTCTCTCTATCTCTCTTGCCTCTTCATTTTCTTTTGGTGTTTGTGAGCCATTAGAGGTACTACACTTGTGGTACTTGCTTTCATAGACAAGGAGATTGAAGATTTGTGTTGTTATTACAATATAACAACAAGAGGTATGTAATTCTTTCTACCATCCAAGATTTCGAAATACCTAGATGCATGCTAGGGTTCATCTTGTGTTCATAATGTTGTGTATCTAATAGTGAAAACATAGATCCAAATCTAGGGTTGCATGCACACATAGGATTGTTTGTATAAAACCCATCATATATATATATATATATATATATATATATATATATATATATATATATATATATATATATATATATATATATATATATATAGAAAGTATATGTCGTCTTGATCCCGAAAATATAAATTTCGTAGTAATCCGACTACGTATGAATTAGATATGATTTTTATAAAATATGAAAGTCAGCCGCACACAAGGAATGTGTGACGTTAAAATGTACGAAAATAATGATTGACTTTTGGGTAAAGTCACCAAAAGGACAATCGTTGTACTCTTTAAGATAGGAATTTTTGTAACAGGGGAACCAAAATCGGAGTCCGTACGAGAGAGTTATGAATTTTGTACAATCATTAAATCTTATAAAAACATGGACGAAAAATAAAGTCAGAATCAACTGATGGATTCTAAAGGAAAGTTGTAGACCTTGTCACGATATTTCTGGGGATATAATGAACGTAAAAAACGGATTCTGTATGAAAAAGTTATGGAATTTACAAAATCTACGATTTGCTCCACACACAGTGGGCACCAGGTGCACACTGGGTGCACGACACACGCTTTTAGAAGATGAAAACGCGGACCACAGAGAGGCCGACACGTGGCACAAAGTGGCTGGGGAGATGTAGCCTTAAAATGCACGACGTGCACCCCAAAAACGACTATAAATTGGAGGCCAAGTGACATTACCTTCCCACACCACCCAAGATCTTATCTCTCGAGTTACTTTAGATTTTAGCCCGTTTCCCCTTAATTTTAGCCTTAGGTGAAGCCCTACGATCCTTGAAATAGTAGTAGCTACCGTGTAGAAGCTCTGCTAATGCACTTTCCTAACTTTTGTCAGGAAAATCTATGTAAGTTAAGCTACACTCTATCTCTTTCATTATAACTTATATTTATAGTCATAACTCGTTATTATGAACCTATAATTAAGATTTAACAATAATTCCATGTCATTACACTGATTGATCTACTTACAGGGATGATGTCTAGGTTTGATTTACTGAGGTTTTTAAAGTGAGATTACCAAATAGTATACTATGTATACCAAACGGACCCTACCTCCGATATGATCCTACTTTGTTGTCCCTTATCGGCTATAGATTAGTAGACATTGGGATTGTTGAGGAATTTAGATTGTTAATTAGTTATAAGAGGTAATAAACTAAGACTTAGAGATAATTGAACCTAGGTCATATCAAAGGAAAAGTCGAGTGCTAAAGCGAAGCGCTGTCCAATTTTCCTGTCATCCACTTTAACAAGTGAGTGCATAGTTACCTTCAACTTAAACATAGATATCAAGTATTTAATTTTCCTAAATGCTTTATATGCTTATTATCTGAGTTTATGATATTTTTGTTAGATGGGATAATGATTTTTCTAAAATATGATATATATATATATATATATATATATATATATATATATATATATATATATATATATATATATATATTCCGTACTCATAATGTATTGGGTAGGACGGGTAGAGAGGGATAAGAGAAATGAGATAAGAGTTAGGGACCATAAGAGTTGAGATAACATTGAGAGACCATAATAGAAAAAAGATAATGGTGAGAATCCATACCAAAGATAGACTAGTGGTGAGAGACTATGCCAGAGATAGGACAAAGAGACCAGGCCTAACAGAGATCATTCATCAAGCAGAGTATTGATGGCGACCATGGACTATTCTAGACAATCCAGTGGAACACTAGTAGACTTGAAATCTTAGGTGTTAATGAAATCACACAAACCGAGAGTATAGATTATGGATTCATTTGAGTAATCTGTTTTCCTTGGTTATCTTATCAATGCGTAACCCTTAGGGTAGAACCCAAGTGAAAGAGGGTGGGGGAGGGACGGAGAGAGAGGGGGAGAGAGAAGGAGAGAGAGAGGGAGAGAGAGAGAGAGAGAGAGAGAGAGAGAGAAAGAGAGTAACGGGAATGGGTAATCGGGTTAATTGTTTGGTGTGAATTATATAAAGAGATAAATTATATTATTGTAGGTTGAAAACCCTATGTATTCACCATGTTTTCCAACATGACACACTCAGTTTATTGTATTACAAATACTTATATATATGATGATATAGGTATCTCTCGAGAGATTCAAAGGAAATATAAACTATTAGTATAAAGAGATGCTGTAAATCTTCGTTTATGCTTATGTTTCTTGTATTGATGATGGTATTCCGAATTTTATAAATAAAATACATTTCTTGGAAATTTCATGATAATATTATTATTTTTGGGACAAATTCCGCAAAGTAAACCTTTTTAAAAGGACACTCAGATTTAATAAGCATAAACAAATTGGTCGTTTCTAACCATAAAAATGGGGATGTCACAGTACTTATGCCGAAGCAAAATTTTCCATTAAGAGCTTAATATAGAAGGACACTTGCATGGCTTATGAAGGCTCAAGAAAAAACCATAACCTTATAACATCATCTAAGGATCTCAAACTCATTCATGGATGGTTGGATATGGGCAAGATATTATTTTTATAACTTAATACACTCAAATACTTATGGAAATGCACTCTACAAGCTCTACAGTAGCTCATACTCAAATGGGCCATGATAATGGGACCAAAAAGGCATAAACATGACATCCTAGCTAGATCTAATCAAAGAAGTATAAAGGTACACACTTTATACCTTATGGAGAATGCTAATGAGATGCAAGTCCAGATCCACAAAGCTTGAAGCTCCCCAAATGCTCTCCAGTGGAATCTTTCCTTCAAAGATGAACACAAAACACTCAAATAGCTCAAAAACTCACTAATGGAGATTATGTTTTCGCGGTGGCTACTTAAACGGAGTCGAGGCTAATAATAGAATGCCTCAAGCAAGTTAGAGTTCTTAAATAAGGCTCAAAACCACGAAATTAGGGTTTGGGCTCTAGGCCAGTACGCTCTGCGTATACAGACCTACACCTTGCGTAGGTCATTAAAATCCTTCCTCCAAGTTTCCATATACACAACACATAGAAGGCTACCTACGCCCTGTGTAGTAACGTCCTCATCATCAAAACTAGAAAAAAATAAGCAAAGGAAATTTACCGAAAATGATCGATTGGTACATTCGTAGCTTCTTTTTACTTTGAAGAAGCTCATGTTTGTCATATCCAATGACTTTCGACAATCAAATCGTAGCATTGCTAATTGTGCCTACCATAAGCGGTCTCTGTGCAGAGTATGACCAAAACAAGATGAGGTCGTGACAAGCTTAACGTTGTCTAGAAACTCACTAACGCACACATATAACTAAACGGTATAAGTGGGTATTACTAATTTAGTCGAACTACTAGCAACAACGAAAATTGTTTGATTCACTCCATCCTTCTTTTTTCCACGAGATAATCTCCTTGTCACGTTCCAATAGTCCCTCTTACTTCTCGCGACTAGAGTCGATACTATATCAGAAAATGTTCTTAGAACCAACTCACGTACGCAGTATAGGACTCCACCACCTTTCACACCTACTTATACTTGGCCCAAGAATTTTCTCGCAATTTCCAAGCCACTTCCAAAACTACACACGATGACTGCTAAACATATATATATATATATATATATGTGTGTGTGTGTGTGTGTATGTATGTATGTATGTATATGTATATGTATATGCCCCGTAAGCACATACAATTGGTTTTCCTAGACTCCACTAGGACTTTGCATCTTTACCGATTCCATACCTTACAAATATATGCCCTATTAAGCATATATTAAACTTCCTAAACTCTCCTTTTAGGATTCCTTTTTACTTCACCCTACTATTAGCTAAGGAAGAACTTTTACCAATATTAACTAATTATCGGACGGACATAATTGCATATCACTAAAATCAAATTGTATGTCAATTGAAAGATCCGATACTATATTGGTTAGACTCATACGAGAGTTGCAAAATATTGCCAAATCAAGCAATCTTAAACTATTTAATTATGGGAGCATGTAACCTAATGTATTTGTCAAATAACTAATTAATATACGTATAGATTCTAAACAAAAAGTAACACCAAATTTCTAGGCTATAAGGCATCTTAAGTATTAGGCAATGCTAACTGGAAATTCCTGAAAAGATCATTGGCCTACATACTAGCATGAATTTCTAACATTTCACTTATTAGCAATCAAAATAATATGGATACTTTGGGAATCACTTTCCTTTCTGAGCTTCGGCTGACTGTATGCATCTTATTCTTCTTTTTTTGAACAAAGTTCTTTTTCTTTAAAAGATATATTAAGATATTCTTATCCTCGATTTGCGTCTGGAATCACACGAATATTCATCCAGTTTTCTCAAATCAGGGTTCTGATACCAATTTGTAACGTCTTGGTTTTCAACCCAAAATTTTCATTTTTATTTATTCAAATATATCATAGTATATTTACATTATGCAGAAACATGTTGCAAATGTGCATGTGTACAGTCGAACCTTACCCTTCTCATGAACAAATGAAGTACCTGAAATATATTTATAATCAACTGGGTAAGCACAAAGCCTAATGAGTTTCCTCAAGATACTATATACTATAATACATATATCGGACCCCGCTCAATAAGTATATTAATGAGCGCCGCCCAATAAGTATATTAATGAGCATCACCTAATGAGCATATAAATAGGCCCTGCTCAAACTACATAACGGGACCCGCCCTACATACACCATATTACGCATATAGAGACTACACTTTTAGGCTCTACTAATACAGACACATAGAGGCTATACTTTTTACTCTACTAACTTCAAGTTCACTAAAATTGAGCACCTAAAGACTATACTATTGGTTCTAGTCTACTAGCTCTTATAAACCAACAAACATGTATATGTATTGTAATACACAGTATAGTGAGATAACTCACCTGAAAAACTACTAAAATGATTGACAGTTATCTGGGTGATCCTACTGGCGATCCAACTGACATGCAACGCTTTTATCAAGTATTAACCTATAATATTATAAATAATTACTCCCTGTGACAATATGGTAATGAAATCTAGATCATTCACTAATCCCAATGAATATCAAGAGTTATAATAAATAAGGATCAACCAGTCAGGATAGTTGGAAGACAGGACCATTTCGGCATATAGCCTTTCTGAATCCAATAACCAAGCCAACGTGCCCATTCTAGACATCTCTCTTGTAAGTAGATCAATTAATATTATGACTAGAATTACTGATAAATCTTATTTATGCATTCATAACAACGACTATGAATATAAATATAAGTTACACTAAAAGTGATATAAGTGTAGCTTAACTTAAAGATATCTTACTGAAAAAAGTCTGGAAACTACGCTGGTAGAACTCCGACTCGAGAGATCCTACTAGTCGAGCCTAGATACTCAGAGCTTCACTAAAAACTTAAATATGAAGAAATTTCGGACCCAAGTGGAGAGAAATTTCGGAGAATGATTTGAAGAGTGTGAGGATGAAATGAGGGGGGTTTGATCCTAATAATAGGCGATATTGGCCAGGTGTGCCATGCACATATAAGGTGTGCGTCGTGCGTTCATGCGACGTCGCTCCTCTAGGTTTGTGCCACGTGTTGCAATCTGGTGGTCTCCATCCCACCTTCTAGAAGCGTCACGCGCCGCGTGCTACGAGATTTAATTATATTCTAAATATCATATCTTTCTCATACAAGCTCTATTTTTGATGTTTTTTTATATCCACACGTAGCTATCGACGAGCACTGCCACTTTCACTTAAACTCTATTAGCTAATTCTCAATTTATTTTTAAATTTATATTTTTAAAGGGGTTAGATTGCTAAAACTCATATAAAAATCATAACTTGTCCATATGAATTTCGTTCTCAAATGTCTTTATATCGACGAAATTGTGTCTACGAGATCTTCAACGTTCATTTAGATTGTTTCGGCTAACAATCAACTGATTTCTATTTCGATTTCTGTGTCGCACACTACTGCGTTAGAACTTCTAAAAATCATGGCTTCCTCATAAAAAGTTAGATTTAGGCGTTCTTTATATGAACGGGTTCGCCTTTTCGATTACTACGACTTTCATCGATACTATCCTAAAAAGTCATCTATAAAAAAATATCTATTTACGTAACTGGTTGTTTCTATTGTAAGACGAAAATAAGGTGTTACATAGCACTTATAATAACAAACCATATAAAAGATTAATAAAAGATAAAAAAAAGATCAATATCATACAAACATAATCATTACAAAGAGTGTAAGAACAGGGAATTAAATCGTACCAGTTCGATCTTCTTTCTTATCTAATTCATTATCAGAAGGAAAACACGAGGGTTCATTGGACTGATCAGTCACCATAAGTAACTAATTCATTACAAAAACCATCGTATTTTCCATTATCTCCAACTATCTTTTTAACTTCAACCACTCTCAAAAGAGGCGTTAATTCGAAGATCACAACTGAAAACCCATTCTATAGAAGTCGTGGTCGCCAAGAAAGGGTGATGACGAAGAGAGAATGGAGGTGGAAGATCAAGTCGGTGGTGATGGATTAAGGAGCTAGTCTTCGGAGAGAGAATGAAAGCAGAGGGAGGGCATCAGAACTGAAGCTAATCTGGCAGGCGTTGAAGATGATAGGAGGGTGTCGCCTCCATCGATGGACTGCACGGGGATGACGATGGCTAACCCTTTTAGGGATTTTTTTTCAAACTTTTACATAAATGATCCTTAAGGAACACACCCAATTTTGAGGTTCTGGTAACATACATATCAACTTCAAATTTATCAATGGAAGCTCATTGCAAATGTTAGTTAATCAAAACTGGTGACATATGAACATTAAGAACAAATATATACCGAATCGACATCAAACTCGCACTCTGAAGCTGGTAATAAGAACCTTGAAACATTATCCTGCAAATGTCCATCCCTAGTTCCAGGACCAGGCCACCACCTATAACCAGTCTTATTTTCTTCTGAAAGAAACCCATCTGCTCTAATCTCCTTACTTCCATTAAACACATAAACCTTAGGGATTTTCCTGCAAAAATCCCTCTTTTGCATTTTTAATCTCTCTGCAAACCCTAGCCATGCCCCTCACGATCCTATTTTTGAATTATAACAACTAAGAGGTCTGTCGTTTCTCATTCTGGGTAGAGAACCGGTTTGCTTCTCCTCTTAACCTCAACCTTGCCTTGCTTTCTGTTCAACTTATACAAATCGAAAAGGGGGTGTCTTCAGCTCAACACACACACACACACACACACTAAATCAGTTTTTCAAGATTTGAAATCCACACAAGAATCGAAGCAATCTCCACAAGAATCGAACCCAATTGAAGAAGTCGATGATTTCTATGAGGTTTAGATGTTATAATTTATAAATCCACTTGATCGGCCACCTGGATTCAAAACACACATGACGAGAAAGAGGAAAAGAGGAAGCGATTGAACGACTTCATCAGAGAATCGAACCTAACTTCATCCCGCCCTCTTTGGTGTCGGGACCTTGAGCTATGTGTTAGCGTAGATTGAACGAACTCGTCAGAAAAGAGAAGAAAGAGTCAAAGATAGAGAAAGAAAGTCAAAGAGATAGAAGGAGAAAGAAGGGGAGGGTGTGGGGTAGATGATCTTTTCTTTTTTTAAAACTATTAAAATATAAAAGAAAATATAAAAAAATAATAATAATGAGGGAAAAATAGTCCTTTCAACTTTATTAGGATCAAAATTACAGAAAAATCTTGATTTTGGACCTTCTATGTAAATCAGAAACTTTTTGGATATTATCTACAATTTTTTGAAAACCACATGGACCAATTTTAAAGTTTTGTGTTCTTATTAATTCATTAAATATGAATCAGACATTCTACGTCATTAAGCTATACATTTTAGATGTTTTACATTATAGATGTTTTTACACTCAATGATTGCCAATGATTGGTATCACTATCACCCTCCTTCAAGATAGGATAGGCAAATTCTAACCATACAAAGTAGGAAGTATTACATCAATATATAGTTGGACAAATTTCAAATTATACCCGGAAACTAACCGAATAACAGTCAAAATAATATAAATCGACAAGTAATTAATAAATTTATTTGATTTGTATTAGAATTTATATTTGATTTGGGTTGTACCCCATAAGAGAAGAGATGATGTTTATTATTTTCAATCGAGCTGAAGAAATAACAAAAATAACAGTGATAATCAGGGGGATTTTACCGGAATTCTATGAAAACATGCATCATGACTTGTGCAGTACAAGGCCACAATGCATGTTACAAGTCCGGGGCAAAAATTTAAAATCACTCTCAGCTACCGTATCAGTATTCAGTATGCTTATTCATACAAAAATTTGTCAATATATGTCCGTCATCCGTCAACTTGGTCATGGAATAATATTAATTCCGTCTGTACTATTAGAGAACTGCGGCGGCCATCGCCGCCCCTCTTTTAATGGCTCTGCCACCGCCGTCCGCTGCCGTTGCGAAGCTCCGGGAATGACTGAAGTTGTACATGAACTGGTTTACAATCACTGACCCTGGTCCTGCCACCATCTCTGCCCACGACTTATCGGCTTCTCTGCCGCCCCTTTTCTGGAAGACGGCGGTAGCGTCCAGCCGGTGAATTTTCCATCCTTTAGTGTTCCTTAGACGGTGAATTTTTTCGAGCTGCCGGCAGGCTAGTTTGCATGTATTAATCTTTGTTTCATTAATGGCTTCTTCTAATAATTTGGCCTGAGTTTTCTTGTCGAAGGAAGATGAATACTCAGATCGAAAATAGGCATCGAATTCCGGCACTCCGATAGCTCGTCGGATCCCTTTTGAGTAATCTGCGTTAGGGTTATACATTTTTCTAACTTCTTCGACTATTCCGGCGTCCACCATCCGATCAACCCTGTCGGAAACAAAGCGGTGAAGCACAGGCATTGCGACGTCGACCCACAAGAAACAAACCTCGTAACGTGACCGGAATTCATAATTCTGATCATCAATCAATGCTTCAATGAAAGAATTGGATCCTCCGGCGATGATCGGAAGTTTACCTCTTCCGACAATCGATTTCATGGTGATTGACGCTGTACTGACGAAATTTCTGGCGGTGAAATCCGCTTCCGGGTCCACTATTCCGAGGAGGTGGTGGGGGACGCCGTCGCATTCTTCGTCGGTGATTTTGTTGGTGACGATGTCTAAACCTTCATATACTTGCATTTTATCGGAGTTTATAATCTCGGCGGGGTAACTTGCGGCGAGGTCGATGGAGAGTCTTGATTTTCCTGTACCTGTGGCACCCATAACCACCACCACTTTTTCCTTCTGTGGCCGGCACCGGAGCATCGATAAGTTCATTCCGCCAGTGGGTATTTGCAATAAAGACGGCTGAGCTTCGTGGCACAACATCATTGTCATCTTCATTGTTGTTGATGCCCTCAATTAAAAAGTCTCAATTTTTTTTCAAACGAATAGAGTACAATGAAAAATGAATAAATTCTTTTGCTTTTTTAGTGGTATTATATGCGGCAACTTGCAAACGTGTGGCTTGTGGGGGAGAGAGATAGTGGTCGAAGGTGGTGGCTTAGCTTTGAATCATTTGAAACTACAATTCTTTAAGTTGAGACTTGAGACTTGAGACTTGAGAGAGAAGCAGCAAATATGAGTTGAAAACTTGAAATGTGCATGATGGAGAACACATACGCATATGTGCTATTTATATTGAACATAAAGTTAAGTTTGAATTGACAATTCGTTTTTCATCAAATTAAAATGGGCCCTACCCAATGTCTTAATATTATTTGGTTTCATGAAATGAAAATACCAGATGTGGAAATTAAACTCGCGGTTCGGTACTTCGGTTAACTAAATATTGGGTTCGGTCGATTTTTATGTCCAGTTGGGTAAATATCAATGTATCATATATATATATATATATATATATATATATATATATATATATATATATATATATATATATATATATATATATATATAAGCCAGAAAAAACTTTTTGACACATCAAGAATATTAGTATGTAATACGAACTTAGGAGTATTATAAATTTATTTCGATCAGAGGCCGAATGCTTCATATATTAAAAAAACCATGTTACCAAGGATCGGAGTTGGTGAAAATTAAAAATGTAGCATAGGTCCAATAGGTCTGTAATTAAGTCATTTCATCCTAAGTAATCGGACTCCTCCTACTAACGCACCAAGCAAACACATGACTAATAATGGAATCGAATATCACCTCTTTTCTCATATTTTTGTCACCGAACATTGTCGTGAACATAATCACCTCAAACAATCTCCTTGGTTAATTGGATGATTTGTAAAGAATCAACCTAGCTACGCAACAAGCTCTTCGAAGCCATCCATCCCGAGAAAACTAACATCTATCCACCTGAAAATAACATTCCAAGTACCTACTGCAATTTCACATTTAATGAATAAATGATTCGAATCTTCCATATATAAAATATGAACAAACCTAGCATAAGATAGAAGGAACATCAATTCCTCAAACAAAATTTTTAGTAGTAGGAATTTAATTCAATCATAACCTCCACTCCACACAAATAAGTTGACTTTTCTGGAAAGAAGCCGAGACTATTTACTTGGAATAGATCTGTCCAGAAGCAAATAATTATCAATAATCATCAATACATCTTGTCTCAGTAAACCTTGAAAATCCCAGTATCGTCAAGCACCTACATGTATTTATGTATCAGACTCTGAAAATTGAAATTGGTGTAGCAAAGATTCAAGTTCTAGTAATTAGGAACTTTCTATACCCTCTCACAATGCACCTCCAATTCCAAACCGACGTGTTAATTTGTAACACAAAAACAAAAAAAATCAATTTCTAGATTATATAATCTTGAAAACCGAACAAAGAATGAGACTTAATTTCCCAATTACTAGCTATCTTATTGAAAGCTTTTAAATTCCAAGCACAAAATGCAGGTTGTCAATCTGTGTCTATCCCATTCTGTCATTTACCAAAAACTCTTTCATGAGTGGTTTCATGTCTACGACGTACCACTTCATTGTTTTCACTACGAACAAACTTTAATACATAAGCTACTAGATTTAGATTTGATCCATATCCACGATCCACCAATATATAATTAAGGGGTGTTTCACAATGCTTTTCAATCAAATTATTAGCTTCTTGGAAAAGTCACAAATTTTTGGCTTTTTGAAAAAGTCTTTTTTACATTAAAAAGTTGGTATTTACCAAAAACTTTTTTATTAAATTGACTTTTTGAAAAAACAATAACTTAATAGGCAAAATTTTGATTTAAGGCAAACCAAATAATTTATAAAATATGAATGAATGACAAAATTCTTCAAACGAGAACAAAATTTAATTATATATGTATTCTAAACTAAATTGTTTATCTAAGTTGCACACGATATTGTCTTACGTCATTAAAATAATCTAAAATGGAGTCTAATCGACATATGCAACAATGTATTCTATTATACTAAATTTCAAGTTTTGAATGAGATAGGCCATATCACAACCCTAATTCCTTTACCCTAATTCTTTTTATAATTTCTTTTATTTAACAAAAATATATATTTAACATATCATATATATGTAATCTTAAATTTGTGTGGGTGGACCAAGACCCACTCTTGCACCTATATGGTTACGTCCCTGTTAATAAGTCATTTTGAAAAAAACTCTCAAACACCCCATTAATCTATATATCCGAGAAACCCTCTTTTTTACACACTTTATACACGTTTGAAATGAGATTTTATGTCATGAACACTTGCTAGTACTACACATGAACCATCCAATACCATTAACAAATCACTGACCTATAACACAATCTTTTTTTACAGTCAAGGCTTTTGTTTCATGTTCTTTATTCTTTTTTTTTCTACAATTAAAACTAACGCAAAGGACTATACATTTCCTCCTTCTTTCCCCCTTACCTCCTTGTTTCCTTCAGTTATGATCTTGATTAACTTGTTGTTCCATAGTCGGTTTAAGGTTCTTGTCTGCATGTAAAAATCGAGTTATGGATGCAAAATAGTGATAGTTTCCGATCCATATAGTGCATATGTTTCGAATCAATAATTGCTTGTTTTCTACCCGAAATAATCTGATAAATCCAAATATTTTGCCAATTTCGGATAGCTTCTTTACAATACAAACATCTAATACACCCCATACACTTCATATCTTCTCCATAAATCTTTCAATTGAATCATTTTCGAAAAAATGGTGACCCTAAGTCTATGAGGTGATGTGTTATCTCCTCATTTGTATAATCTATTTTTCTAAACGACATCCATGCAAATTTATCAGGTGCAACTATGAGACTTCATTCTTTATTGACGAAAGTTCATGTTTCGGTATACTGATTCAGATTTAAGACTGATTCGACATATTTAGTTGTATCAAATCACTCATAATTGTAACACGTGTTTCCCAGAATGGATCAATGTATGGAATTAAAGAGTCAAAGGCATGGTTTTTGGGAACAAAACATGAGTAACGACGTGACCATAGGGATGTCACGACGTGACAAGCTGAGTTGAAGAATACGCATCTGGAGGAGCAGTCGCAACGTGGCACATAGCTGATCACGACGTGAAAAGGGCTGCAACCCAAGCCCATGGTCTTTTAGGGTTTTCTTCATATTTAAGCACCCTAAACTCGGATTTAGGGTTTATTTCCCAGTCTTCACCTCTCTCAAACCACAACAACCCTAACCCTAGCCCATCTTGGTGGTTTTGGATCATTTTGGGTGGTTTTAGCTCTTTGTTGAAGAAGAAGGCCCATTTGGTGCATTGTTTCAACAATCAAGCCTCACCCTCAGCATTTTATGTTGCTTCTGGACCTTTGTAATTCCTCAAGTTCTTTCCTCTATCATTGAAACAAATTCGATCTACGTTTTAACCACTTTTTTCCATGTATAGGATGGGTTGAATGCATGGAATCCATAATGTTAGCAAATGTATGGATCTTTTAGGTCAATTGATAAGCATAAGTCTCAGATCTGAAGTTTGGTGGTGGATTAGACGCCAAGCATGAGTTTTGGTCTTATTTTCCCTTTATTTTAACCGTGTTAGTGTTCAAGTCATGCATTATACATGCATGACTAAAATGCTATGATTTTTATCCTCCTTTGGGTTGGGGAAAGCCTTCTAGAAGGTTTGAAGGATTAAGAGCTTAATGATTTAAGTTGTCTAGATAGGGTCTAACGACATGACAGGTTATGTATCACGTCGCTATGGCGGGTGTTTTGGGTGACCTTTTTGTCAGGACTCTGTCTATAATAACTCAAAAATCACAATAAATTTAAACTTTTAAAACAACCCATAGTCATAAAATGTTTAAAAAATCATTGTTTCCAACTTGTTTATCAACATCAGAGTATCCTAAAATCATAAAACCATAAAACAGAGGATGTGTACAGTCACGCCTTCGTCTCCCGCGATCATCAGAAGTACCTGAAACACCAAACTAAAATCGTAAGTCAAAGCTTAGTGAGTTCCCCCAAAGTACCATCCCATAAACAGATAACATATACAACAATGTGTAGGGTCTAATCAACCATCAGGTTGGAATACCCCAGGCCCAATCAACCTCATGGTCCAGTCATCCTCGAGATGGAATACCCCAGGTTGGAATGCCAATATACAATGGGTCCAGTCATCCTCGGAATGGAATACGCTCGGGCCAATCAACCATTGGGTTGGAATGTCCTCGGTCTGTTGGCTCACACACAAAGCAATAAAGCCTCAATCACAACTCAAAATATGTCGACATATACATAACAGATAAACAAACAGGCAGATCGACAGATCATTACCGCATAGCAACACCCTATAAACTAGGATACAGATCTAACTTATCAATACAACATAACAATATACGGTAAACCTGGATATCAATCTAATGGGCCGGACTTGGTGCCTTCGACTCGAAAGTCTAGGGAGGAAAACTCACCTCACAGTCTGAACAATAGTTAATGAGGTCCCGACTCTGTATCTCAGCTCTAACTGTCATATATTCATCCAAATGACCAATTCTCAAACACTATTTCAAAATACCCCTTGGTCACTTGGTCAGAGTCAACGTCAAATTTGTCAAAAATCAACAAGTCAGATGAGTCAACCCAGCCGAGTCAAAACAAAATGAGTACGCGGGGCGTACCCAAATCTTGAACGTAGACGGGAGGGTTGACCACGTACGCACTGTGTAATCAGGTTACACAGGGCGTACTCCCAGAATTCTCAAAACTTCATTAAGAGCTTAATGACTTAAGCTCTTACGTCCAACTTTCATATCCAAGGCCAAATCATCCTCAAGAGTCATAAAGTTTCCAACTTTATGACTTTGCATGCCCATTAAGTGCCCAATACACCAAAGTATAACATCTTATTGCATTAAGACCTTCTAAAGAAAGCATGGAGCAAAACTAAGCATCCAAACCACATTTTTATGACTTAAGACCCTTCCTAAGGTCTGAAAGGACGGCTTAATGGGTCAAGAACATGCTATGCTCAAGAATCACCACACACAGGACAAAAAGAACCTAAAATCAAGCCCAAAACAAGATCAAAGTGAAACTTCACCAAGTTCAGAACTTTATACCTCCAAGTGTTGCCAAAAGATGGTGTGGTTTTGGATCCAAAGTGCTTCACTCCTTCAAGATAGTCTTTACTTCCTTCCTTCTTCTTCAAAGGCACAAACCACACATACTCAAGCTTAGAAATGCGTCACAAGGTGGATTAGGGTTTCAAGGATGGTTTGAGAGGATAGAGGCTGATTAAAAGAGTCATGGTTGTGATTTAATGATGAATGAATAGGTTCCAAACCCTAAATATTAGTGTTTGGGACTTCACCCCGTTCGCCCAGCGTACACAAAACGTATGCCGAACATATGTGGATCCGCCCCCATAATCCAAAAGTGGCAATATCAGCCCTTCACGGCCACAAGTTTTACATTATAAGGACCAAAATAAATTAGATCTCAATATAAGGGTAAAAATGAAAGTAACTCAAAACAAGATGTTACAATTCTTCCCCAATTGACATAGACTTCCCCCTCGAAGTCTGTTGTAGTGAATAACTCTGGGTAATGCTCTTGCATTTCAGCCTCCGGCTACCAGGTTCACTAAGAGCCTCTCCATTGCTGCCAATAAACCTTTACCAAAGGTATCTCCTTGTTGCTCAGGACCTTCATCTTTCTCTCCAATATAGCCATCGGCCTCTCAATATAATTTAGGCGCTGATCAACCTGAATATCCTCCAAAGGCAACACCGCCTCACCGTCCACCATATACTTCCGCAAATGAGAGAAATGGAAAGTGTTGCAGTTCTGACTGAGCTCGCTCGACAAATCTAATCGGTAGACCGCACGGCCTACCCTTGCTTTCGCACATAATGGTCCAATATATCGGGGACCTAATTTCCCCTTCTTCCCGAAGCGTATCACACCCTTCTAGGGTGAGACCTTCAATTATACCATATCGCCGACTTGAAATTCCAAATCTGATCGATGTCGGTCGACATAACTCTTTTGTCGACTCTGAGTTGTCTACAGTCTCTGTCTGATTTGCTGAATAAGCTCCATGGTCTGAAGGACTACTTCGGTTATTCCCCTGACACTGTGATCAACCTCTCCCCAACATACTAGGGTACAACATCTCTGACCATACAAGAGCCCAAAAGGTGGGGCACCAATGCTGGAGTGGTAGTTGTTGTTGTAGGAAAACTCCACAAGAGGTAGGTAGGAATCCCAACTCCCACCAAAATCTATGGTACAGGCCCACAACATATCCTCAAGCGTCTGGATGGTCCACTCACTCTGACCGTCGGTCTGCGGGTGATAAATAGTGCTAAAATGTAGCCTCATGTACAGTTCCTCATGGAACATCTGCCAAAATTGAGAAGAGAAACGAACATCTTGGTCTAAAACAATGGAGGCCGGAACCCCATGATGAGCAACAATCCCCCGGACATTCACATCGGCCAATTTTTCGGCTGAGGAGCTCTCCTGGATGGCCACAAGTGGGCACTCTTGGTCAATCGATCCCTGATGACTCATATAGCATCAAAACCCTTGGCCGTGTTCAGCAACTTAGTGATAAAATCCATGGTGATCTATTCCCACTTCCACATGGGAATCTCCAAAGGCTGCAACTTCCCATGCGACCTCTAATGCTCGACCTTGACCATCCTACAGGTCAAGCACCTCTCGACATACCAGGCTATCTCCCTCTTCATACACGGCCACCAGTAGCTCAATTTCAAATCCTTATACATCTTGGTGGCTCCCGGATGTATAGAAAAACGATACTTATGAGCCTCCTCTGTCACACCCCCACACCGAAACGACGGAAACGTTCGGGGGTGGATGACGCCATGTGTATTATCACAAAAATTGCATCATAGTAATCAAAGTAAACACAACCATTACATTGAATATATGAAAGGTATTTACATCTGTTTGATACATATTTGTATACATCAAAAGTAAAGCAAATTATAAAAAGACGTGACTCTAAATGATCCGTCATCTTAAAAGTTGCGGGAATACCTGTCTACTGATTTCCTGAGAATACAAGCGGTTTTGAAAAGAATATCAGCATTAAGCTGGTGAGTTCATAAGCATGTTTTTGTAATGAAAACCTGTTAATGAATCAATGAAAATGTTTGTATGTTTCCAAGAAAATCCAATATTTTCTAACATATGAGTTTGTTATAGTGTTCCATAAAGTATTAGTTCGAATGCCTGTTTACCACCAGATGAATTGTATAATATTGTTTTAAATGTAAAACCCCTTTTGTATGAAAACCCTGGCTATCACCAGTATGTATAGAATGTTCTGCTGGAAAACCCTGGTTAGCACCAGTATGTATAGTAGTTTCATTACTTAAAATAAAATCATGTATTTTATCCCCTGGAATCCTCAAGTATAATGTATAGTAGTTCTATTAATTAAAATAAAACTAATGAAGAATGAAATCCCGTAAACAAAAAGGTTAGTTTATACTATTGTGAGTCGTATAACCATGCTTAATATGACCTAGTGACTTTTACGACGTTCTTCAAGTGTTGGATATATGACATTTGTCACCTCAGGCATGCCTACCTAACTGTAGCTAGCAGTTCTGGTGTGGGATTGTCAGTCCCGAATAGATCTATTCACAAATCTCACGCTCTCCCTCCAGGAGACTCTGGTTATACTATGACAGGATTTAGCTCAATACCTCGAAGGGTACAAATTGAAGTAGTGTCTCACAATCCTGTATTAACTAGTTTACGTGTAATTTTGTATTGTTCTATTACATTTGAATCCGTTTGTATACTTTGTAGAGTAATAATTATACTTAAATAATTATTTAGTAATGTATTCTTGTTACCCGAGAAAATCATTGAATATCATAAACTAAGTCTGACATAGTTTATATGCTTGTAAATGTAAAACCATGTATTGAAATCCCAAACTATACCTATTAGAGTTTGCATGTATGTTATGTACTTGGTTTGTGTATTGATCTGAAAACTATGCAATTATGCTTGTAAGTTGAAAACATCCCTTATGCTTAGCATGTTACAAAAGGGATAAAATATCTAAATATTTTATAAAAATGTGAAAACAGTATGGTTATGTCAATTGCATCAGTTTTAAGTGTGTTGAAATCCTTGTGTATAAATTCACAAAATCATTTGTATTTGGCTTGTATTCCCCCCCCCCCCCTGAAAACGTTAAAATAGTAAAAGCATAGGGGTATGAACTTACTGTTATGTGACAACCGTCAATTTCCGGTAAATTCAAAGTCAACTGAAGTCAACAAGTCAAACCGTTCGACTCAATTTGCCCGTGGGTACTAGAGTTTACATTATGTAATTCCTAAACAACTCGTTATTCTAATGAGAGATCATAAATTGAAAAGTGCGTACATCTAGATCTCCTTAACCTAAAACTGTGGTACGTGGCGAGCCAAACCGATAAAACAATGTTGTATACTCATCGGGAGTGTGTAAGATCCTTAAACAAGGCTTAACAGGGTTTACGGACCTTGTATTGCGAAGCCGGACACTCACATTGTCACACACGAAACCGCTCTCAATCGTTTTCACTCTATCTCTTTGTATGAGAAATCTCTCCAAGAATGTGGAATCTCTCCCAAATATCTCTCCAAGAATGTGGAATCTCTCCCAAATCTCTCTCCATATGTGAAATCTCTCCCAAATCTCTCTTTATATGAGAAATCTCTCCAAGAATGTGGAATCTCTCCCAAATCTCTCCATATGTGAAATCTCTCCCAAATCTCTCTTTATATGATAAATCTCTCCAAGAATGTGAAATCTCTCCCAAATCTCTCTTTGTATGAGAAATCTCTCCAAGAATGTGAAATCTCTCCCAAATCTCTCTCCATATGTGAAATCTCTCCCAAATCTCTCTTTATATGAGAAATCTCTCCAAGAATGTGGAATCTCTCCCAAATATCTCTCCATATGTGAAATCTCTCCCAAATCTCTCTTTATATGAGAAATCTCTCCAAGAATGTGAAATCTCTCCCAAATCTCTCTTTGTATGAGAAATCTCTCCAAGAATGTGGAATCTCTCCCAAATCTCTCTCCATATGTGAAATCTCTCCCAAATCTCTCTCAACATTTTATAATCACTTGGGGCATCCCGACTCTCGAATTTGGCGAAAACAGCCCAAAAACGGAAGTCTACGCAAAAAACGGACTTAAGGAGCCGAAACTCCTCTTAGGAACCGAAACCCCTCTCAAGGAACCGAAACCTCAGCAGCCGAGACCGAGACCCTGAGAACCCAGACCTCCCGCGAGCCGAACCCTCCTGAGCCGAACCCGAAGGTTGCTCTCGGGCCGAACCTCTCTCAAGCCACCGAGACCGAGCCTCGCTCTCGGTTCCTTCTTCTGCACTTTCGGTCTTCCCTTCTACTCTCGGTCCCTTCCCTTCCTCTCGGTCCTTCTCTACTTGTCTCGGATCCAAGCATCAGAGGCCGAACCTCCGGCCAGACTTCGGATTTTTGACGTTTTTCACCCATTTTCAATATTTTTAACATTTTAAGCTTGTTTTTCGAGATTTTAACGCGGGATTTTCACCCAAAATCATATTTTAACATAATAAACCCTAAATATTCATAATTTAATCATATTTTCATGAAAATCCTTATTTAAATAATAAAATCTAGTGGGTGAATAATTAAGGTGGAGTGTTGACTTTGCTTTACCTTATGACACAAGTAACCACCCCCACACCCACTCTATGACCAGCCACACCTCTCCACCTTACCTAGGTCACTTCAATGTCCTTTCCACTCAATTATCATCTTTCCCCACGTTCTTAGAGCTGGAACAACCCATCATCTCTCCTCACTTCTCTCATTTGCTCTCATTTCACTAAGGATCCAACTCCACTTTTCTCTCAAACTTTCTCTATCAAATTCCAGATTCAAGGCTGATTATCAAGCTTTCTCACACTCTTGGTAAGTATAATTCATCCTCTCCATGATTATTACACTTTCCTCATTCTCAAATCAACGATTCCTTACACAAACATCATCACATTCTTGTTAGATCTTCGAATCTACAAGTGATTCTTCAAGAGTTATTGAGTTGAACACTTCTCTTCATCAACACTCATCTACTAAAATCACTCAAGGTGAGTTCATACCCCTACATTTTCATGTTTTATCAAGTTTTTAGGGGGGGGGGGGGGAATACAAGTTAAAACACCAAGAACATAACTAAAATTTTCTAACAGCTTTCATCAGAAAAGTTGGACTCCATTCACGGACTGTTTTGGACAATTTAAAAATTTTTGTTTGAAAAACTGTTTTAGGTGTAAGTAGTTCTAGTTCTTAGCTTTAAAATGACTAGTTGCACATCTCCATACGATTTTTCTACAATTTATGGTGATTTTTACAAAATTGTCTATCATTTCAAACACCAATCCGGACCAGTCTGTGATTATGGACTATTTCACCCAAGTTGGAGGTCATTAGAAATCATGATAAAAATTATGAGTAAACTAGACACATTTTGGGAACTCTCAGAATTTACGGATTTAGTTTTCGACTTCGTATGATTTTTCTATGACTTTTCTAAAACAACACAGAAAGGTTAAATTTAGTTAACATCATATAAATTTCATAACACTTTGTATTATGTTGAGCAAAGTGAATAACAATAAGTTCTAAATATTGAATGTGTTTCCTTGTTAGTTTATCATCATAAACTGAAACTTAGTCATTCATGATAACATTACTCATTCATTTAGAACACGTATTTTAAGCTATAATAAGCATAGTTTATGGATTCATAACACTAATGCATTTTCATAAAAGAGTTCTTATACATTACAAACGTTTTGGATAAACTATAATAGGTATGGTTTATGTTTCTATTAATACAATAAATACTATTCAAAAGTTTTTATTCCCACAGAAAAAGGTTCTACACTCACACACACTACACGTAAACTTGTTAACTTAAGTTGTGAGACAATTCTCTACCCGTGCGTTCGAGTACGGGATATCAATTCCTGTAAGTTACAACCAGAATCTCTTGTAGGGAGAGCGTGATAATTGTGTATAGATCTATATCGGGGTTGACATCCCACACCTTGCTGCTAGCTGCAGTCGGACCGGCAGGTCTGCGGGTGACAAGAGTCATAGGATCAGGGCGTCTAAAAGACGTTGTGCAGGTTATCTCTAGTCATAGTATGGTTATAGCGACTCACATAGGGAGCTAACAATACATAAAGTTTACAGGATTTTTATAAAACAAAAGGGGTTTTATGTCGATTTAAAATCACTTTTTATATCAATAATTACAAATATTGCTGTGTATTTTCAGTCTTGGTATTTAAGACTACAGACCATTCATTACGGGAGTTTTCTCAAATCACAAAGGGTTTTACGCCAATTTGAAACCACTTTTATATCTTTAAGTATGGCAAATACTTGTTATCTCTCGGTCTTGGGATTTAGGACTACATATACATAATAAAGAAAATATTGGATTTTCTGGATACATACTCTATCGCTTTTACAAGGAAAACAGTTTACTTCTCTAACAAAATCTCTTATGAACTCACCAACCTTTGTGTTGACACTTTTTCAAAACTACTTGTATTCTCAGGAATTCAGTGAAACAGGAAATCAACCACGTTTTGAGGATGGGACGATAAATCGTCAAACAGTTCATTTTGTATCATAATGTAATTGATTCGAATCATGTAAACATATACTTTGGTGTAACTTTTTCAATTATATTTATGATGGTTGTGTTTACTTTGAGCACTATTATACTCGTTGTTGTGATACTCTACATGAAGTCCTCCACCCCCGGACGTTTCCGCCATCCTTGGTTTGGGGGTGTGACATGTTAGTTGTGTGAGCGTGTCGGACAACGAAACTAGGAATGAAGACCCTCGGGTTGATGTACGCGACACTTAACGGGATCCTAATAACAATTAAATACATATATGCATTTTATTAGCTAAACCATTAATTATAGTGTTGGAAAAACACTTGCTTTTAGTTTAGGAATGTTACCGGGAGTCCAGTGAATCGGAAAAAGCGGGTTTTCAGCCAAGTTCACGACTTGGGAAGAATTTCGGTCGTGAAGGGGATTACGGTCGTGAACTGTTCTCGGCCATGAACAGTTTACTGCCTTTGAAGGGTTTACGGTCTTTGAAGGTTTGAAGGGTTCACGGCATGTTCTTGGTGAAATATGAAGATTTGAAGGGTTCACAGTCGTGAACTCAAGAATAACAATACTTGTTTTGATGAAAAACTGATGTTTTGATGCTCCAAAACGAGTTCCAAGGCGGATAGAGTGATAGATGGAGAGAAATCTTGTGTTTTCGGGTGATGATTTTTAGAGAAAGAAAGGGTGTCGTGGCTAGAAAAGTAATAAATGAGGGTAGCACACACACACACACACACACACATATATATATATATATATATATATATATATATATATAGGGGGGGGTTGATGGTCGATGGTGGGTCCACCAGCCGGGAATGGGTTTACGACCGTGATCGGGTTCACGGCTGTGAACACCACTTAGGCCGAAATCTGCTTATTTTCGAAGGAAATTCGGGTTTTGCGTGATTTTGGTTCCAACTCTTATACAACTTAAATGATTTTGCAAACCATAGGAATTTGACGGAACTAAATAAAAATTCGAAATTTATTTAACGGAAATCGGGCTAACATTAACGGAAAAATGTCCGGGTTGTCACATCCTCCAACACTATTTGTCTGATCCCACCAGAAATTGGAACCCAAACCCGACTGCATCAGGTCAAAAACGCCCGACTATCGCTGAAAAACTTGTCGATCTCACCCCTGATCTTCTCCTATTTCCAATTCTCCTTCCGAAAACCCTTTGCCTAAGCCTCCCTGATCAAACCCAAAAGCGGAGAATCAACGGATATACTCATACACATCTCCCCAACCGAAGACCCAGCCGACTTGCGACTCAATGCATCTGCTACCACATTCGTTTTACCCGGTTGGTAAAAAATATAACAGCCATAATCCTTGACAACATCCAACCACCTGCGATGCCTTATGTTCGGGTTCGGATGATCCATAAGATATCTCAAACTCTTGTGATCTGTGTAAACAATACAACGGACCCCATAAAGATAATTTATCCAAATCTTGAGGGAAAACACCACTGCCCCTAACTCCAGGTCATAAGTAAGATATTGCGCCTCATGCGGATTCAACTATCGAGAAGCATAAGCAACCACTCGTCCCCTATACATGAGCATTGCCCCAAACCAGCGATGGATGCACCACAAAATACAACGAAATCCTCGAAACCCTCTAGAAGAGTCAACATCGGGCCCTAACATAACCTCTATCGCAGCGTCTGAAAAGCAACCTGCTGCTTAGGCCCCCATCGAAAATCCACTCCCTTCCTCGTCAAACGAGTGAGGGTGTAACGTCCCAAAAATAAGGCCAAAAATTTCATTTTATAATCAAATAAAAACAGTGCTCCAAACATTATCCAAACAAGTTTATCAAAGAAAGTGTATGAGTATTATCTCAAATCAGAGTAAATTATAAAATGCGAAAACATGTGATGCGTGCCCTACAATCATCGGGAGTTCCTTTGCTTGAAAACCATAGTACCTAAAACACAAACTGAAAACAGTAAGCACAAAGCTCAGTGAGTTTCCCCCAACATACCACATACAAAACAAACATACAGTCAGGCATATCTAGGTTCCCGACCTACCCTTCCAGGCATATCTGAGTGCCCGACCTACCCCTTCGGTCTATTTCAACCGGATATTTCCGAGCATATATGGGTGCTCGGCCTACCATTGTCAGGCATATATGGGTGCCTGACCTACCCCATCGGTCTATTTCAACCGGATATTGCCTAGCATATCTGGGTGCTCGACCTACCCTTGTTAGGCATATATGGGTGCCCGACCTACCATCCGGTTTATTTCAATCGATTACGGGGTCTTTTCACCCCTTCCACTACCACATAATATCATAGCATACAAGCACATAAATCACGATAGACAGTGAAATACCAGACAATTATCACAAACACAATCATCTTTACTGTAAACAACTACTAGTGGGTCGGCATTAGTGCCTTCGACCCACTGATACCAGGAAGGTAACTCACCTCGCACTGCTGAAGTCCCACAGATAAAACTCTAGTTGCTAGATGACAGATTCCCGAACTATCAACATCAAAACAACACCCAATTAATAACTGGGTTCCAATACATAACCATAAGTCCATGCTTGGGGTAAAAAGACTACTTTACCCCTAACCTAGCTTGATCCCAGCCAAAGGCCCAAACACACACACTGAAGGCCCAAAAGCCAAACAATAAACCAAGGCCCAACATATGGCCCGATTTTCCAAATTGAGCCCAAACCCCCCGCATGGGCCTTCCCTAAAGCCCATCCAAATATCCTAGTCCATATACATGTTCTTAGATGGCCCATCAAGAATCCAAACATCTAAGCCCAACTCAAAACCCAACACAATTAAGGTTTTCACATAAAATGATGATTGGGGTTAATTAAAAACACTTAACCCATTAAGGAATTAATCCATTAAGTCCATCACTATACTAGGTCAATCATACGGTGTGATCGGGCGTAATTCATTATTTAATTTCAACGGTCCAAAATGCGGGTCCCGACAAATCCAAAACTAAAATTCCCAAAATTAGTGTTTTCTAAACCCTAATTAGGGTTTCCAACCCAATCGCATTCCAATTATTCCAATGGTTAAGTTTTTAGGTCAAATTAGGGTTTCACTAGGCCGAACACCACCCACTGCCACCTCGGGCGGTGGTGGTCGACGGTGGCTCACGGCAGCAACCGGCGGCAACCATCATTTCTAATGGTGGTAGCTTATAATTTTTGACCCAACTTCATCAAAAAAATCTAGAACACACAAAACATCCATAAAAACACACACAAATTCACACCGCCACCTAATGTGGCGGCAGAATGGTGACATGAGGTGGCAGCCACCACCTCACGGTGGTGGTAGTGGATTTTCCTTCAATTATTCAGCCAATAAATGCTTGATTAATCTCATTACATTAACATACACACATCAACACCATAACATACACACATAGCCACCACCACACGACGGTTGGTGGTGGCAAAGTTGGGGTACAAGGTTGCAGCCACCATGGTGGTTCCCTTACAGTTTCCGTCGAATAGAAAACACACACACACATGCGGACACGAGCTGTACACAGGAAACGGACCCAATCATATCCACCCTCGCGGTGGCGCATGGCAGTCGCAGGAAAAAGGGCGTCAACCACGACCGCTGTATGGAATAGCGATGGCGGCGACAGCGTAACGACAGAAAAGGCGAAGGAGAAAGAGTGGTTGCAGCAAGGAACCGGGGGTTGCATCCTCGCCGTCGGACGACATCAGCAGCCACGTCTCACAGTTTCGGCAACCCACGTGATGTTATTCTTCGTCCACGACGTCCGGCAGTGGGGTTGTGGTGGTGGCGTTTCATTGGCGAGGTGGCATATGATAAGGTGGCGATCGATCTCAACAAGGCGACGGCGGCTGAGAGGCTCCATGGTGGTGGCGGCCGGAATGAAGTTTTAGGGTTAAGGTTTACATTTTGAGTGGGAAGAATTAAAGAAAGGGGACATGTTTAAGCCCCTCTCCAAATCAACTCTAATGTCGAAATTACAATTATGGTCCCTCCTCTCCGAATTATTTTCAACATAAGTCCATATGTTACCATTCAGACCCCCCCCCCCCCAGCATCCAAAATCTTTTCAATTTAATCCCAAAAACGACAAAGCCAACCCGATTGATTATTCTTTAGCCACATGCTCAATTATTCTTTACACCATAAACCCCGAAAGCACTCCTTAGACCTCCAAAACAAATTATAATGCCAGTTACACTTTTCACTAAAACTCTTTTATTTAAATTATATATCGGAATAAAATAATACCTAAAATACAATCTCGGATTTCAGGGTTTGTCTTTGAAACGAGGTGTTACGAAGGGGTACCGCAATCTTAGAGAAATCCTTAATAAATCTCCTATAGTATCCTTTCAAACCCACGACACTCCTAATCTATGAGGAAGATTTCGGAACCTCCCACTACATTACAGCCTCGATCTTGGCTAGATCGACCAAAATCCCAGTCTGGTTCATGAGGTGCCCAAGGAACTGGACCTATCGTAACCAAAATTCATACTTCGAGAACTTGGCTTATATCCGTTCCCGCCTCAATACTCCCAGATCTCTCGAAGGTGCTCCTCATGCCGCTCTCTGATCGTGGAATACACCAAGATATCATCAATAAACACAATGACAGATCGGTCGAGCATTGGCCTACACACCCGATTCATCAAATCCATAAACACAGCATGCACATTGGTGAGCCCAAATGGAATTACCACGAACTCGTAATGCCTATAACGATTCCAGAACGCGGTCTTCTCCATGTTCTCCTCTCTTAGTCTCACCTAATGATACCCGAACCTCAGATCGATCTTGGAGAACCAAGATGCACCCTGGAACTGATCAAAGAGGCCATCAATCTGCGGAAGGGGATAATGGTTCTTCATCGTTAACTTGTTCAACTCCTGGTAATCAGTGCACATCCGGTCTGAACCATCCTTCTACTTAACGACCCCCATGGCGAACTGCTCGGTCTGATGAACTGCTTGCCTAACAGCTCCTGGAGCTTAGAGGACAACTCTTGCATCTCAGGCAGTGCTTAGCGGTACGGCACCTTGACAGTCAGAGTCACACCTGACACTAGATCAATCTTGAACTCAAACCGCCTCCCAGGAGGCACACCGGGTAACTCCTCTAGGAAACATCGGCAAACTACCTGATAATTGGTGCCTCTGAAACTGAAGTCTGCTCCCCAATCCGAGTATCAACCACATAAGCCACATAACCCGCACACCCATGTTGAATATACTGCCAAGCCTTGGCTGCTAAACAAAACCCTGAACCAACCATGTTCCCTTCTCCATAGATAACCAATTCTCACCCACTTGGGGTTCGAACTACCACTCCCTACTTGTTGTGTTTTGGTATACTACAACATCCTATGGTGCACATACAACCCTAAATTCATTGGATCTATGTTTTCTCTAATTATACATGCAATATTGTTTCCAAAGCATTAAGCCTACAACTAGCATACAATTGACATAAACAACATAAAATACTAGTTAGGAGTTTACTTCATTATGTAGCTTGTAGAACTTGTTGTATTTGGCCTTTATGAACTTAGCACCCCAAGTGTGATGCCTCAAACGGTTCGCAACACACCTAGGACAAAGGAGAACTTGATAAAGAGGTTGCTAGCTCCAAAACTCCAAAATCGGCTCTAATGAACTCCAAGAACTCTAGTGTCCAATTTTGGGTGCTAAGGGAGCCCTTTATAGTGTGGCAAAGTCTAGGGTTACATCCATACAAACCCTAATGCCCATGACCTTTCATATTACTTAGGCTCCATAGGTTAAACCTCCATGGACTATCCATGGACTACCATATTGGTTTATCCCATCCTAAATAACAATTGGCCCACACTATAAGAATCATTGATTTACCAAATTAATCCCCATATATTTAATTAGTCTCTTTTGATCAATAATTAATTTCAAATTAAATCTTGATCAATACTAATTAAATAATATGATTTCATATTAATATATTAGAACTTATAATATATTAATAAATCATAAGTAACCTCTTACTCAAATGTCCATCCTACCAAATTGTCCTGGTGATTTGCAACCCAAAATTGACCATGCTACTCTTAGGTCAAGTACAGACCAATTATAGTTATGGGCTTAGACACCTAATCCAACAGTCTCCCACTTAGATAATTCTAGTAACTATTATTGCAAGTACGACTCCAAAATCCCGACTAGCAATTGTAGCTCTTAAAAGTCGCTATCGAAATCTGACATAGTCAATGACACGTCCATTACATAAGGGATCATATATTCCTCCATTTTAGATATCATATGGACATAAGACATGGATTATAATCATTATCCATGTCCATCTATTGTTTCCTGATTTCCGATTTATGACGACCGACTAATTGAACAAATCAAATCAGCCCAGGCTTGGCCAAGCACTTAGGGTAATCATCACTAAATCATCGAGGGGACCACATATATCGCTTTTATCCCTCTAAGGGTAAAATGAACGGATAAACTTCGACTCATATTCTTGCTTGTACTTACTCATCAGATCGCACACAACAATATGCTTTATAACATCAAGAATATAAGATATTATCGTCTCACAATCACTCGTGATAAAATCCATGAAGTGATTCAAATAAGCGTGGGTTGAATTCAATACTCAAATCTTATTACAGGTGTACTCATGGATACTGTAGCAAACTTGTGCTATGTCTAACACCTTAGACAATCTTACAGACCCATTCATGACAGTCTTGCCTCAATACGTACTTCCAAAGTATCATCGACTGTGAATAGTTTGAATAATCTTATTATTCGGGAAGTCAAAACATGCAGAATGAAACACAAGAATAATCGAATCCAATATGGTCTCAGAACTTATGAATATAAATAAAACACCTTTTATTTAATCACCATATTGATTACACATTATTCATTGTATAATGTTTCGACTAATCAACTTAATACTTGAATTAAAACAATAGTTTTCCTATGCTCCAATCGTGTACACTATGTTTACCTATGGTCCTTACTTTGTGAAATAGATCAACTGAAAATATTTTCAATAAAACTCATTTAACAATTCCAAATCTTTACAGTAAATGTACGAATACCAATGCTTGCCATTTACTGTAATCTGTTAGATTCTAAACTTATATGCAATGATCCTCTTGTAATGACAATGCACAAAAGTCACAGAGTCTAGTCATCCTTAGGATGAAATACCCCAGGTTGGAATGCCAATATACAACGGGACCAGTTATACTTAGGATGGAATACCCTCGGTCCCAATCAACCATTAGGTTGGAATGCCCCCGTTCTGTTGGCTCACGTATAAAGCAATAAAGCCTCAACCACGACTCAAAATATGTTGATATATACATAAACAATAAACATATAATCAGCCAACAGACAAACAGACAGATCTATGGATCACTACCGCATAACAACACCCTATAAACTAGGATACATATCTAACAGATCACTATAGCATATCAACATATGGTAAACCAGGATATCAATCCAATGGGTCGGCCTTGGTGCCTTCGACCTCAAATTCTAGGGAGGAAAACTCACCTCACAGTCCGAACAATAGCTGATGCGGTCCAGACTCCGAATCTCAGCTCTAACCGTCACCTATTCATCCAAATGACCAATTCTCAAACACCAATTAATATACCCAAAATACCCCTTGGTCACTTGGTCAATGTCAAAGTCAAAATGATCAAAATCAACAAGTCAACTGAGCCAACCCAGCCGAGTTGTAACATCCCAAAAATTTCAAAAAAATTAAACTTTTAAAACTACCCATATACTAACAAAGGTGTTTACAAAATCATTGTTTCCAAAACCTTATTTAAAATCAGAGTCTCCCAAGATCCGATCAATAGTAAAACCAAGGATGTGTACGGTCACGCTTTCGCCTCGCCACAATCATCTAAAGCACCTGAAACAATAGAATGAAACTGTAAGCATGGAGCTTAGTTAGTTCCCGCAAAATTCCACCACAAAAATAGATAACATTTTCAATAAACATGCTCAAATACTCATGCCTGGCCCAATCAGCCTCGGGCTGGAATACCAGGAATCTTTATAATGGGTCCAGTCATCCCCAAGATGGAATACCCTCGTATCATAAGCGGTTTGGTCTAATCAACCATCGGGTTAGAATACCAAACATGTCGGGTCCAATCAACCATTAGGTTGGAATACCCCAAACCTATTGACTGATGCACAAAGCAGTCTAGTCTCACCATATATCATATAATCATATCGGGTCCGATCAACCATCGGGTTGGAATATCCCCAACCCAATAAACCATCTAGTTGGAATGCCAATATACAACAAGCCCATTCATCTTCGGGATGGAATACCCTCGGTCCCTACACCATTAGGTTGGAATCCCCCAGCCTGTTGGCTTACGCATAAAGCAGTGAAGCCTCAGTCACCGACCAAACATGTGCACATATAATAGATAGCATACACATAACCAGCCAGTAAACAAACAGACAGATCTTACAGATCACTAGGCATAGCATCATCCTATCTACCAGGATGCAGATCAAACAAATCAATACAATACACAATCATACGATGAACCACAATAACAATCGAAAGGGTCGGCCTTGGAGCCTTCGACCCATAAGTATAGTGAGGAATACTCACCTCTTGATCTGATCCATAGTTGATGAGGTCCCGACTCCAAATCTCAACTCCAACTAACACCTATTTCCACCAAGTGACCAATTCCATCAAAATTCTAAAATACCCTCATGGTCCAACTTGGTCAAAGTCAAAAGTCAAGGTCAATAGTCCATGTTGACCCAACACGTCATGTTCCCTTTGCCACGCCGTGTTTCGCAAGTATCCAAACATTCAGGCAAATCCCAGCCAACACGTCGTGTTATACGAAGTTCCAACAACTTAATACATTAAGTTGTTTTCTTTGATTCCAAGAGCTCCAAAGCCCAAATCTAGTCCAAAATGTGATCCAGAAGGATAAAGTTTCCAATTTTATCCATTGGAACTACTCAAAAGGTCTAAAAACCCAATCCCTAAAGCTTAATAATATAATGGTTAACCGATAAGCACTAAATCCTTAAATTTCGAAGTTCATCCTTTCCAGAAGTGAGTCTAACACCAAAACCATCCCAAAGGTTAATGCTTTATAGACATACATGTCCAATGCATGTCTTGAACCCATATTCGGTCAAAATGAGGATTTATGACCTAATTTATATGCATGGCATCAAAACTTGATTATAGACTATATCCAAGACACTACTAGGTCAACTTGACCTAGAGATTCATAAAGTTGCAAACTTTATGAGATCTAGCCACTTCAACATTTAAGAACAAGAAGAAAAAGGGAAAAAACCCAATATCTAACAACTTTGAACGATAAAAATTGAGTCTTGGACACATACAAATGTCTAGAAGAGTTCCAAATTGAACAATGGGTGCTTAAGTGTTGGGTCTTTGCTTCCTTCCTCCACCTCTTTCCTTCTTTAGCTTCAAAAAACACCAAACTAGCTAAAAAATAGGATGGAAGATGATTAGGGTTTCATTCAGTGATTGAGGGGATGATGGGGGTTGAGGGAGAACAAACCCTAGCCTCCTCACTCCTTTACATATGGAGCAAAACCCGGAAGATTAGGGTTTCATTTCATCCATCAACACGTTGTGTTCCAAGAGGAACACGTCGTGTTGCCCATAATGAAACTCGCATATATTCTATTCTAGACACGCCGTGTTGGTGCCTCTAACACGTTGTGTCTAATCCTCAAAAGGTTATTTATACCCAAAGTTGCTCCTCAAATTTCCGTGTGTTAAAACTTTCCCCTACTTAATTTATATTTTGTCCTCGAAATCATTCTTTACTCTCTCCTTTACCGAACTAAACGATTCTGGCTGGACTCTCTAAATCCAAAAAATGACTAAGGAACTCACCCCGCTCTGATAACCACCCACCCTTACTGATATCGAATTCAAAATAGAAGATATCATGAGCCCTATCAAAGAATAAATCTCAACTTTTCCTTAAGCCAACGAGTATCCAACCGCTATACCTGAAATTTGGAAACCCTGAACAATGACGGACTCTAAGGTAGACATAACCAATCGAAATTGTTCTCGCAAAGATTCAACTTCACAATCCGAAACGAACAACTTATCTGGTTTGAACGAATTTATAGATACCCGAAAACATATACCCCGTCCACCTACCTGATCCCTGATAAAAGTCGACCCAACATATGATGGTCTTCCATTAATCGAACCCATTCTAAGCAGAACTCACATACTGACGACGGACAATCCTTGCTCTCGCTTATGTTAACCGATAAATGAAAACTGTCACTACTCAGTACCAAGACCAGGGATCCAATACCTTATCTGAAAAGAACCCAAACACATCAATCGTGAATATTCCACTAATCCTAAATCTATAAGATGCACCAAAAACCTTTAATTAACCCATGAATCCTTGACACGCCTCTCCAACCACGGCTCCTACGAGCAAAGATGAGAATTCCAGGAATTCCACATTTACCTCCAATCCTTAACGATTTAGGTGTATCCCCTATCTAGCAAAACACCCGATACATTAACACAAAACTTTTGATTTGAGACTTCAAAACCGGTTCCCAACCTTGATAATTAACCTCTCATAACAGCTTGCGAGCAAATGGGATTATAATGCAAACATTCCGAGAAATTTTATGATATGCGACCAATACTCCCAACAACCTTCAGTTGTTCCCTTTATCCATACCAGCTGATTGTGTGTCTCCCAACTTCCATCAATGCACCTGTAATGACCAAAAAATTCCAACCAATTTAAACTTTTCAAAAACAACCCAGTTTCATTAAGTTATTACAAAAAGGTTTTCAGTACAATTATTATCAGAGTCTTCCCATAACCACATCATAAAACATAATCATGAGGAGCGGTACGATCTCGCCTTTGCCTTGCCACGGTCTCCTGAAGAACCTGAAAAACATTAAACCACAACTGTAAGCCCGAAAGCTTAGTGAGATACCCCCAAAATACCAACCACATATACCATACACGCATAACATGTCATATCACAACAGAACATAGAACAACCATGCACTTCGGGTCTACTATGTGACTGGTCCGCCGCACCGGCCTTCAGTCCACCTAGTCCACCCTCTGAGTCTAACCACATACATCGAGTCTACAGTGTGATTGGTCCGCCCGCACCGGGCCTTCAATCCACCTGGTCCACTCCCTGAGTCTACAGTATGACTGGTCCGCCCACACTGGGCCTTTAGTCGGCCTGGTCCACTCTCCGAGCCTCGGCACGTCTGGTCTGCCCTCTTGGGGCCTACAGCCTATCCGGACCGCTCGCTGGGCCTTCGGGATAACCGGTCCTCCCTGGGTATGTTGGCCTACAGCACAAAGCAGGACCCGCCTCAACCCAACCCCAGTCCAACAACCATGTGCACATAAACATTCAAACATATAACAATTCGCATCCAATCAAACCGATATAGCAGATCACATAGCATAACCTCATCCTAACCAGGATACCGACCTAACCGGTCACTAGCATAGCATCATCCTATATACCAGGATTCCGACCTTAACCAGGTCTCTAACACATACCATCCTAACTACCAGGATGCAAACATAGCAAGGCAATAACATAACAACGATACCCGGATCACAATCCAAAAAAGGGCCGGCCTTGGTGTCATAGACCCTGTCGATATAGTGAGGATAACTCACCTCGCAACTGCCGATTGAAAAGATAAGCCCAATCTGCTCCGACCACTGACACGATCTCCACCACTAGCCAATAAAAAAACACTAGACTCAAAACAAAAGCCAATAATTACCAAAATGCCCCTGGAAAATCACTGGTCAACCCTTGGTCAAAGTCAAAGTCAGAGTCATTCTCCTGACTGACTCTACTCGCCGAGTCAACCTGATGACTCGCCGAGTTCCCATGCACAGAACTTCCCCAAACCGCGACTCAACTCGCCGAGTCACCCCGAGACTCGTCGAGTCCAACAACTCTGAGTCCTTTCACACTCAACTCACCGAGTCATCCCTTGACTCACCGATTCACGGCTCAACCAGAAGAAGGTTAGGGCCTCACGACCAGACTCGCCGAGTCCAAGGCTATCTTCAACCAACTCGTCAAGTTCCTGCCCATCTTCAAGCAACTCGCCGAGTACACCTTTGTGACTCACCGAGTACCTCTAGATCTTTATCCATACAGAAGCTTTCCAGGCCATGCAGCTGATCCAAACCATAGATCTAACCTCCTACAACCCATCCATCACGTAAAGTGGCAAACTTTACGTGAATCCAAGGAGATCTAGGCATTATACACTCTAGAGCTAGGGTTTGGGACAAAAGAACTTCACCAACAACTCTTGAGCATAGACTTTATGGCTTTCAGGATCATTAACAACCTAGATCTGGGGTAGCAACCCCAGCTCTTGCACCAAACTTGAGATGGACCTCATATGTGTCCCCAAAAACCCGACAATTGATAGATCTAAGTGCACAAAAGCTCATACAGAAGATTATCACCTCAAATGAAAGCTCCAACTGAAGAATAAGCTGAATGTTTGCAAATCCCCTTGCTCTAACCTCCTTGCTCTTCGATTTCTCCCCAAGATTCCCTCCACAAAGGCTCCAATCTCTCACAAGGAAAGCTCACACGAAACTAGGGCTTCTAGAACACAAGGGGGAGGTAAAGAGGTTGGGGGAGAGGATATCATGTTCTTTATATAGGGCTTAACCCCCGAATTAGGGTTTTCTCCACTCAGTACCAACTCGCTGAGTCCAGCCGCCGACTCGCCGAGTTGGCCACTTAACACGCGACCCTACTCGCCGGGTCCACTCGTAGACTCGCCGAGTTGCCCTTCCACAATTACACTTTGCACCCTGAACTTGCACTCCTGGATTCGGGATGTTACACACCAATACCGAAAGTACCATACTCAGATGAAACAAACAACCATGATCACTGGGCCCACAGCCTATGTATGGACTACCCTTACAAGGACCTCAACATAGGTATGGATAGCCACCGAACCCACACCATGAGTCTGCAATGCCTTACCCGACCCTTATCCCATGTATGGAATTTTGCCGCTATTACGCCAATCTTGTCGGCATTACATATTTCCCCTAGCACTCGCGACCAACAATACGGGCCCAAAGACTCACAGCCTCTTCCCACTACCTTGCAGGGACCTAAACAACGTCCCTCTCAACACAAATTGCACAACAAAGCCAAATTCTTACCACGCAAAATTCCTTTCACAGAAAATCTTGCTACCAATGCAAAACCCTACAAAAACATGGTCACACACGACCCGGGAATAGGATAAGCGGTCGTAATCCTGATCCAATTCAAAGGCTATCACCTAAAAGGACCATGCGAATAATTCGATCCAAACCCCAATGCTATCTTGTCCAACCCACATACACACAATGAATTACCACAATGCACATCCTTAGGTAACCCATAACCTCATCCAAAAGGGCAAAAATTGATGTGTTTGATTTAGTAGTCAGATGTAATGTCAGAAATCGTTAATCGGGAAACAAAATGTTGACCTTTAAGATTAACTCATATACATGGCTCATGTTTATAGAGATATCTAGAACAAAGGAATAAGTTTATCACTTGTCTAAGGACCAAATTCTAATCAGAGTTTGGAAGTTGTAATGGATGACTACTCTCTTGATTTTTAGCGAATTATTTAGCTCCTAAAAAGATAGCAACTTGTCCAAGTGGATGATTTTTGGAAATAATGTCCAGGTTTATTAACTATTTTGATAATATTTCTAATAATAGTAGGGTCCTTTTAGGTTGTCCTTATGTCCTAAATAGCATAAGGAAATGGCGATAAATATGTTGTTAATTTATTTTAATAAATTAGTTAGAAATTATTTTGGTAATTAATTAAAAGGTTTTAATTAATTAAACGACTTGAATATTAACTAATCAAAATGATAAACTGGAATATTCTAGAATCCTCTAGACGCTCTATGATGGATAATTTCGAGCTATCCCTGGGAAGGCTGATTCGAATCGGATATGGATAAACCCTAGATTTTGATTCCTTCTAGGATTCTATCTACAACCTATAAATATAATGCTATGGGTAAACCCTATAGATGCTTATTCCCTCACCTAAATTCGTTCATACTCTGCCTCTCTATCTCCTTGGAAGAAAATCATAAATTATCCTTTGGCATTGGTGACTTTCACACAAACCCTAGTTTTTTAGGTTCCTTCCTTTTACTTTTGGTGTTGTTGGTCTGATTCCATTAGAGGTGTGTTATGTTGGATCCTTCATCCTTGCAACGAATGACACATACAAGATCACAAACACGCAATCTTGAGGTTGGTAACTCTTTCTTTTGATGATTTTTAAAGTATGTTGCTATAACTAATAAATTTAGATTCTAGGATGCATGTGCACTTAGGTAAATCTTTTGATTATTTCACCACCTTTATATAGTGTACTTGATGCTAATAATCTCCAAAAAAAATAACAAATATGGCAATGTACTATGTATGATAGTATCAAATCAAATCAAACCTACCATTATTATACCAAATATAGCAATGTACTTTGTATAATGACAAATTAACATAATGTTGACAAGTTTGACATGTTAACAACCTTAGAAGATAGAATAACATTAGACAAAAACAATTCACCATAATACTTAAATTGATTTACACCTTTAGTCAAGATTACTTAAACAAAAACACAAACACAAATCACCAAAGTAGAATTACTAATACCAAATATATTTCATTAAGTAATGAATATTTACCTTAGGAGATTACATAAATTCATTTTAGGTACCATCGCCATGGTAATCTATCGAAAACCCCCAAAAATTAATACAGGTTTGCTAACCCATTAAACCACCAAAGTAACCCTATATTAAACCCTAAAATACATACACCATAGTCCATAAACATTAAACCCAAAATCAGTTACCACCAAAATCAGTTACCAAAAAAATGCACTAATACCAAAATTACTCAACAATCTACTTCCAAAAATCTGATTTCAGCACAACACACCCAATCCTACGTCAAGGAACAAGATATCACACTTAAAATGCACTCACCCCAAGAATCATAACCTACAAGCTTAAGCTAACTCCTCTCTAACTGCCATGAATTATTGATTCATCTGGTTACTCATATTTTCAACTTCAACCTGTGTCTCCATTGCAAGCCGTTCATAGTCAGTCGGAATATCTCGATCAAACTTGTGGAAACCACTGTCATATAAGAAGTTGGTTTATGATGCTATTGTGGATTGCATGATCGAATATATAAGGAAGAATCAAAATGGAAATTTTGATCGAAAAGGGTATCAAGGTTTGCTAGTACATCCAAATTAGGGTTCTTCCTCTTTATAAAGGGGAACATATGACACAGATGCTAACTTGGGGACTAAGAGTTCTACAGTGCATCCTACGTGGGTCTCCACAATAGCAACGAGTTTCCTACGTGGGTGTCTACATCATCAATGAATTTCATATGTGACCTATTTACCTTTCATAAGGGGTTAAAAGACTTTTTAAACGGGTAAATCATAGTTTATTCCCATATAGCACAAACAATAAATTAATGGACCTTATAAAACACTATTGATATATTTGTAGAGCTAGAATGTCATTTGATAATAATTATTTAGTAATTATAAATATATCTTTGATTATATTATCAATGCAACTGGTTTTCTTCCTTCCAAAGAGATTAATGTTACTTTGGAATAGGTATGTCCCAAATAAAATTAATATTCTTGATGGGAGTAATTTGTTTAACCACATGTATACTATAGTGAATATGATAAATAGAGAAGTTGATCTTCCCTCAACCTTTATATATATGTGGTAATTATGTGGATGAGATAGATCAAGTTAATTTTTTATAAGTCTGATTTGTCGGCTCGAAGTGTCGTTGCATATGGTTGTTGGTGTGACATTATGACTCCTAAATTTGAAAGACGTTTTGGTGGGTTGATTTGTGGGCGATCTCTAATCATGAACATTCAACGTTGGACAATATTTTGTCGATAACTTGATGGGTTCTTTGGAAGTACTGCAACTTGGTATTCGGCTATAATAAAATTAAAAGGGAATCTATTTTTATAGTAAAAAAGAGTTTTGTTTAATTGGTATGTACATCAGAATCATAAACCAAAACTTATTAGCAATTGTTGATTATAAAATTCAATTATAACTATCTCTATGTAATTGGTATGTACATCGGTCAAATTCGTGCTAAACAGTCATCGGTGCTCCTTTGTGCTCCTAGGCGGAAAAAATTTTAAAAATTCAAATTTTCAAATATTACACCAAAATTTACAAAATTTCAAAACTTTAAATTTTTATATATTTAAGTTTTGATATATTATACCAAATATTTCAAAATTTTCAAATTTTCAAATACTAATTTTGTTAAGATGTATTAAGTTATTTAACCCCCATCAAACTGATTAATCGTTTGATCTCAGTCGACCGTCGAGCTACCATCGAACGATTTTTACGACATTGTTTTGTAATATATATATATATATATATATATATATATATATATATATATATATATATATATATATATATATATATATATATATATATATATCGCAACTTTATTATTCAAAACAAATATTCATATATGTCCTATAATTCCAATGTCACGTATTTTGGCTATAAATTACCAAATTAACTTTGCCGACTTACCCTCACTAAATAGAAATAAAATCTTATTGGAAAGATGAATAACAAATTGACAATTGCCAATTGCATGGACTGTATGGTCAACTCCAAAGTGGATGAATGGTCCTATTAGGAACCTCAAAAGTTTGATTTCTTTTAGTATTGAGCGCTTGTGCTTTCCAACTTTATGTATTGGATGGTTTTTATGGTATTCTTCTTTAAAAAGGTTTCCCTAATTAATTGCACTTTAATTCTAAACCCTAATTTCATTTGTAAACCAATATAACATATATTTTTATTTAGTTTGGAACCATAATGCTTATAGAAGGCGGCAGCATAAGAATATATATACTTTCTATCAACTCATAAAGTCAAATCTATACAACCGTGTGTATGCATATGTGTAAGTGTATATAATCTTTGAGAATTACGATCGTTAAGAACAGTTTACGCATCTTTCTTAATGGGTTCGTGAAATCTTGTGTTGACAAACATGGTTGTTTTTAAGCTAAAGTCCCACGAATATATACTTTCTCAAAAGATGTTGATTATATATATATATATATATATATATATATATATATATATATATATATATATATATATATATATATATATATATATATATATATATATATATATATATATATATATATATATATAGTTAGTTAGTTAGTTAATTAAAGTTAGGTTCATGTGAGACGGCCTAATTTTGTAACACCGTGAGACGCAATCTTAGCCACTTATTTAGTAGATAAAACAAAAATATTTTTAAAATGCAAAATAATTGAAAATTTTCGAATTTTTTTTTCCAATATTATTTTCGAAATATATATTTTCCAAAAATAATAAAAAAATACCAAAAAAATAAAAAATAAAAACAAAAAATACATTTTTTACATATTTTAGTTGAATATTTAGAATATTCTACATATCTGTCAAATCTAGTAGAATATTCTAAAAATTCTAAAAATTATATTAGAAATGTACAGTGTAATATTTTATTAAAATATTTCACGTATTTACTGATTACAAATATGGATTCGGAATGACCCATTCTGAACATAGTGGTCATTTTTCAATAAAAAAAAAAAAGAAATTATGATTATTTTTTTTAAATCCCTATCCTTATCCTAATCCTAATAAATGAATAGGTTTAATATCCTATTGACAAGTGTTATTATATTAGAAATTCTCATTAAAGTTATATGTCCCTTATCATGCCACTTGTCAACATATTAATTATCCATTTTAAATTTTAAAATTTAAATTTCCCACCATAATTACATTAAATTTTAAATTTCAAATTTTAAATTTTTTCACTTTAATTATATTGAATTAATAACATCAGATTAAAAAATAAAATAAAATTAATATAGATTATAATATAATATAACTTCACGTATTTATTTAAATCAACTATTATAACTTTATATAACTAAAAATATATATGCTAAATAATAATTTTTTTAAAAATGATTCATTAATAATTTTGATTTTTAATATAAAAGTTTAATTAATTTTATAATCGTGGTTTCCACGGATTATAAACTAGTAACATTATAAAGTGATTATTTTTTAAACCAGTTGAAAATAATGTATACATAATTCGGCTCATAGAGTCATTGATAGTATAATAAGATTCTCTAAATCATATGCTTTCAATTTATATGTCATAACTGAATTAATGTAAAAACAAATTTTTAATACAAGATACCTTTCGAAACAAAATCTGATCCATGAGTAAAACATCTAATTCCATTTTCTAGTGTCTTGGGGACGAAATAGGAAAAAGACTTTCTATGGCACCTAGAGTCAAAAGGGAAATGACAAATTTTGGAATTTTTCCGTCTTTGTCCGTACTGATGGGATGACTTTATTTACTTAGTTATATATCAAACGCTTTGCCTTCTAACAACGAGTCGCTAGTTATTGTCTTTGATTTTATTTAATTGATTATCTTAATTTAATTTTTATTTTATGGGAAAGACTTAGTCTGTAATATCATACACATATAAATATAAATATGTATATAACAATCTATTCTAATAAATAAAGATTTTTTTAACACATTTCACATTCTTATTAATTTTGCCACATATAATTTTATGGTTATGTTAAATTAATTTTTATTCCACATGTTATTTTATGGTTTTTCTATTTTATTAAATCTCAAATATTATTTAAATCTAATAATAAATGTATATCAATTTCATTAATGAACTTTCTTTTTTAATTTCAAGATTACTAAATTAAAGTTTCAATAATTTTATTTATTTATTTATCTAAATTATTTGTTTAAATTTAAAAGAGAAAAAAAAATTTAATTTTTATAATTCAATATTTTTCTCACTTTTCTTAAAAAATTCGAACTTCTTAATAATTTGAATTTTATATTTAAATTTTCTTTTAAATAAATTCATATAATATATGAGTCTCACACCTAGTTTATTATATTATTATATGCATACAATCATATATATATATATATATATATATATATATATATATATATATATATATATATATATATAAAAGATTATGTATGTATGTGTTATGCTAATATCTAAGGATAAAAAAGTTACGTTGATATTGAATAACAAAGTTAGAATGTTTTTTAAACATATCACTTTGCTATGCTATTTGCAATATCTCTAAAAGCAGTTTTTGTCTTTATTTCTTTTGTTTTTTTATTTTTCCAAAAAAAATTATTTAATGACCCAACATGCCTTAATTTATAGGTTTACTATAATTATATTCATTATTAGTGCAAAAACCAACTCTATGAATCTCAGACCACAATAAACGATTCCTAACTCAGCATCCAATTATACAAGAATCCAAAACAACAACTTATTATAGTTTTTGGTGACATCTGAAACTAGTACAAGCATTACACATGATATAAAAATAATAATATTTTTTATATTTTTTATTAAAAGATAATGGTTAAAGATAATTTTTAAAATGTTTTCTCCTTTTAGATAATTTTTAAAAATGTTTTTTTGAATTTTTTGAATTGATAGGTTACCCCATTGATCATGATGAATTTTACATACTAAATTCCCACTAGAAATATGAAATTAAGTGGCCCATTAATGTGATGCATACAACACTTTGGTCACTTCTAAACCAAAAGCTTTAATTGACTCACTTATTTAATCTTCTCCTCATCATTGCTTTGTATGACCTATAATTCATGCCCATGAACATGTTTTTAATATATAATCAAGAAAAAACAGTTGATTTTGACTTTCTTTTATAAAAAAGGCAAATTGTATGGAAGCCGTTGGACTTTACACTTATTTAAATAAAAATATTTTATTTTAAGTTGCTAATTTTGTCTTTTGAGCCGGCTTATTGCAAGCGGGAATTAAGTGTTAACTACTTAACTTTGTGATTTTTAACGAATATCTATATATATATATATATATATATATATATATATATATATATATATATATATATATATATATATATATATATATATATATATATATATATATAAAAGTTATTTTGTTTTCACTATCTATTGTGTGCATGTATGATTGATTTTGGACCAATCATTTTAGTTATTTTAAGAAAGTAATTAATGCATATTACATGTTGAAGATATAATGAATATTAATTACATCTTCAGCATTTAATATGTATTAATTACTTTTTTAAAATAACTAAAATGATTAGTCTAGAATCAATCATACATTCACACAATAGACAGTGAAAACATTTGAACCTAATTATATACATATAATATAGACTAATCATTTTAGTTATTTTAAAAAAGTAATTAATACATATTAAATGCTGAAGATGTAATTAATATTCATTATATCTTCAACATGTAATATACATTAATTACTTTCTTAAAATAACTAAAATGATTGGTCCAAAATCAATCATACATGCACACAATAGATAGTGAAAACAAAATAACTTATATATATATATATATATATATATATATATATATATATATATATATATATATATATATATATAGGAATAAGTTCTATGAAAAACAAATAACTAGGACAACATCTACCGGAACCAATAATCAAATGACACGTGTCCATTTATTTCTTCACAAGTAATGTATTGTGGAAGTTATTGTGGAAGTGATGTGTTGTCATGTTTTCATTGGTTCAAATATGTGTTGCCCTAATCATTCATTTTCCATATAACTCTTCCCTATATATATATATATATATATATATATATATATATATATATATATATATATATATATATATATATATATATATATATATATAGAGAGAGAGAGAGAGAGAGATGTAGATTCAAATGTTTCTCACATCTACTGTGTGTTAGATTGCACCAATAAGAATTCAATATTAATTATATGTATATTAAATGTTATCCATACTTATAAATCATTTTTATTGAAATTAATTAAATTCGTCATTAATGTCAACAATAATATTCTTTCAAAATAAATTCATATCTAGAAGAATGAGACTGTATTCCAGCAGAATGAGAGTGTATTCTGTATTCTAGTAGAATACACTCTTGTTCTTCATATTCCATGTAACTTAATTGTATTTTAAGTGAGTGGATCCTGAAACAAAATATGAACTCATATATAAAAACCTAGATGCGAATTTATTCTGAAATAATGTTATTGCTGAAATTAATGACAGATTTAATTAGTTTCCATAAAAAAAGAATTATACTTATGGATATCATTTAATATTCATATAATTATGAAAATCATTTATATCTATATTTATTTAATTAAATAATTATTTAATTTACTAAATTTCTATTGGTGCATTTTAGCACATAATAAATATAAGAAACAAAATAATATATATATATATATATATATATATATATATATATATATATATATATATATATATATATATATATATATATATATAGGGTTAGGATTAAATGTGAATTGTAATTATAGTGTGATTGTATGACTAAATTGTGTCCATTATATTAAATATAATTGAGGGTTAGAATCAATAATGGCATAATGGTAATTAAGTGTAAAAAATTAATTTCTATCAATATTGAGAGCTCCAGAAGGGTAAATTTGACGTTATGGTTTTAAACAAATTAGGAATGGAAAATTTGAAGGGTATATGTTACGTTTTAATTTGATTTTAATTTATTTCAATTGTGCCTAACATTTTTAAAGAATATAGTATTTTAAATGAATCTACAACAGTCAATTTTAATATGATTTCAATTGATTTCAATTGCACAGAGTATCGATTTCGCATATAATTCTTTAAGAATGCATAGATATATTATAACACATTTTTAAGGAATTTGAACCATTCTTTTACACGGTACTCACAAAATATATATCAAATTCATATATTACATTCTTTGAGAATAAAATAAATAACTTGTATAAGAAATTTCAGCCAATGATAATTTTCAATTATTTAGAATACAAGCATTCTTGAAGAAGGATTTATGAAAAAAAAATGATATAAAGGTCCGAAGAATTCAAGAATTCAAGTATTATTGAAGAATTGAATAATAAAAATAGATTTGCACGTTTGTAGCACCACAACCTTTATATACAACCAAAAAATTCATGTAGAATTTAAGCATTCTTCAAGAATGTTTGAAGAATACAATTCTTGAAAAAAATAATCTCTTTGAAGATACTTATGTGCTTCTTCCCTTTCTTTATAGTACTTTTTTGTACAATATACAACATTCTTGAAGAATAAATTAATTGTTTTGAAAATTAACTTTTCAAGTTAATTTTCTTGGAGATTGGTTTACCCGTTTTCCAAGTCTCAATTAAATTTTCATTCTTGAAGAATAATTGTTCTCACGTTGTCTCTCTTTTTTGACCTGCAAATTTTGCTCTCGAAAATTTTGGTTTGTGTTGAACTTCTGGAATCAAAATCATTTAATTCATAATGTCATCGCTCTTTCTTAACATAAAAAATTATAATCAACAAAATTCAACTTCCAGGCTTGACAACGTGAAGTGGTGAATATGATTTAAGATCACAAATATAGTTTTAAAAGGGGATAAATTTATATAAAATTTGTAACTAAAAACGTGATTTAAGGAAAATATATGACTTATTTTTTGGTTAGTAAAATAATTATATGTAAACTTCCAAAATTACCTTTTATTTTTTTATTAATCATTTATTGTTTTCTTAATTCTCATTGGTTCACACATTCATACAATAATTAAGGTTTATACATGAATCTAACTCTCTCTCTCTCTCTCTCTATATATATATATATATATATATATATATATATATATATATATATATATATATATATATATATATATAGCCAAGTTCTTTTAAGATTCAAAAGATTTATGATAACTTGCAAATTCATAATCAGTTCATCATTTTTCAAAACCAAAAACACTAATCATCTTTTAATTGTACGTCTAAGCCATATTTAGGTTTAAAAAAATTAACGATTTTTTATTTGGATTTTATGAAAAATATGAATTTATGCACAATCAACTGTCATTTGAACTATTGATAACACAACCAACAGTCATATGATTGTTGATGAACACAATCAACAGGCATATGGAAGTTGGATCGAGTGAGGACTCAAAAATAAATGAGGACTACGAGGATTGAAAAAAATAATATGTGAAGATTTGATTTTATTTATCATCAATATCTCGCAAGATGATATGACGTTTTAGTAATTATGTACGAGATATTGATAATTTCCGGCAAAATAATTATTTGGGTTAAAATGAAAAAAAGAAAAGAAAATAAACATGTGTGCATGTCCAACTCCCCTCCCCCCCCCCCCCCCCCCTCCTCTCTCCTCCTTTTTTTTTCTCTCTCTGCCATTTGCCCCCCCCCCCCCAAATGGCTGGTGAGTTTTTTTTTCATCCACTTTGTTTTTGCCATAATTTTTTTTCTTCTTTGAAAACAAATCTGAATAACCCAAACTTTTTAAAATTTAATTTTCTACCAAATGAGCATAATCATGAATATATATATATATATATATATATATATATATATATATATATATATATATATATATATATAATAAAAAGAAACCAGAAAAAAATTCTCCAAAAATCATGAAAATATGAGGATAGCTCTACTCATTATACTAGAGGCTTTATAAAAAGATTTTTTTTAAATAAAATTTTGAAGTGTTTATTTTTAATTTTAAAAAAATATTAGTTTTTTAAAAAAAAATGTTGAACATAATATGATCCAAAATGTGATAATTCAAAATATTTATGATTAAAAAAAACATTTGAATCAATTTGTTTATGATCCTTAATTTGTTATCATCTAAAAGTATTTACACTCACATATTTTATAATCATGCATTAGATCTTTTATGATTTAAAATTAAATGATTCAAAATATATAATGATCCGCACTTTTTTTTGAAAAAAAAAATTATTTAATTTAATATATTATTGATCTGAAATCACATGATTCAAAAATAATTTGATTTAAATTTTTGTGATCCAAAAAATTATGAACGAGAAATATTTTGACCTTTAATATTCTTCTTATTAAAATTTTATATTGTTAAATATTAAAAACTCAAACAGATATTTAGTTTAAAAAATAAAAAAAAAATAGTATCTTCAAGTATGTAGTAAAGATATTAAAAAATAATAATAATTAAAAAAAAGTAAATATAAAAAAACAAAAAAGTTAAAAAAAAAAAAGAAAGAAAAAGAAAGAAACATGAAAACCGACTATATAGCTCTTTAATTTTTAATTTTTTTTGATTTTTTAAATATAAAAATAAACGAAAATAAATAATAAAATTCACTTAAATGACATTCCATGGACGTTCGCCGAACGTGATTAAATCATCGAGTCCATATTAATTATAACGAACGTGGGTCGCATACGAACGCACCACAACCAAGTATTGTGTTTGACGTTTGTGTTCTTAACGAAATGGGTGGTAGAGAATTGTCCTCAAAGCCCCCACTATTTTTTGAGTTTTCACCGGAACCGGTATATATATATATATAGTAGTTGTATACCCGTACAATGCAACGGGATAAATATTTAAGGATGGAATCGATTCACTTCTTTCCTTGGCATAATACTAAAGAAGTGTGTATTTGGCTCTATAACACATTTTTTCAGTTTTTAGGTTTCATCATATCAGTTTTTTAACTTCTAGATTTTTTTAGATTTTTTGCTATTGTGTCATGTGTAATGTATATGCCTTTAAAATTAAGTAAACAAGTATTTGTTTTATTCAAGTAGTTGTTGAAAATTTATTTTTATTGGATGATTGTTTCGGTTTGAAAACATTTATTATTCGAAAGATAAATTGATGCATCGGGTATGAGATTTGCATTTGCTTGATTGTAGTACCAAAGCTTATCCAAATTGAAAACTAATTCCTTTTAATTTGTATGAAAACGTGTCATATTCATGAATCAATGATATTTGTCTTTAAATACCAAAGGGTCTTTGGGGTAGTTGTATTAGGAGTTAGCTGATAGGTTTCTTTCATCCAAAGGTCGGGGGTTCAAGTCTCGTTTGAGACAAAACGTGTATATTTAGGAGTAAAGTTAACAGGTAAATATGTAAGAGTTTCCATGAAATTTATAGTAATGTAATTTAGATGACGTTGTTTGCCTTATATTAATAGAAAAACTGGACAATCAACGAAACAAGAGAATGGTGTTCCCTCCTTCCTCCATATCGATTATTCCATCATTCATCTTCTTCCTTATTTGTTTCCTCTCTAAATCGGCATGGAAATGTCTATTCTCTCTCCAACCTCCATAAATCTCCAATGATCATCTTCTTTCCCTCTATTTCCCATTTTCCCTCCATAACCATGTGGGACATGACATGCCGACACCACTCCAACAACCCTAAAATCATTACAAATTTATCATTTCATATTAGAGATTAAATTTAAATAAATTAGTGAAAATTAATTAAAATTTGAAGTTCAAATATAAATAAGATAGTAGAATGAAATATTATTCGCTAAATGAGATTAATTCTATGAAACCCAAAATAAAAATTTTAAGGCATAATTCGTAAATTTATCTAATAAAAAAACCATAATACTAACGACAAACGAAAATTAAAAGACATACTTGAATTCTAGAAAAAGAATAGTAATTTTTTTAAAAATATTACACACCATCTTCACATCTTGTAACGAAAATCTTTCAATTTATGGTGTTTGTGATACTCATTTTTTATTGCGTTTAAAAGTTCTTTGTTAGAAACTTCGGGCTCACAGTATTCATCTTGTGGGTGAAAATAAGATTAAATTATTTCACTTTCTCTTGCATATCTTTCCAGTTTGAAACAATTTTATGTGTTGAACGATCTGAACCCCCAAGTTGTTAATTAAAATAACATTAAACTCTTTCATCATTCTTTGCTCTGGCCAATGTCACTTCTTTGATTTTGGATCATCCTGCGAATACAACTGGCATAGGATGACATCAATTTCCAACTTGTTACGTAAAAACGAAATTTGGTCTGACCCAAAGACTTTAGTGAATATGTTTTTCGACTGATGCTCAGACCAAATAGCAACGGTTTTTATTTATCCATTGTTTGCACGTTTTCGTACGATGTAACAGTCCATTTCCACATGTTTCGTGTGTTCGTGACATATCGGGTTGTTAACAATATGTCTTGTTGCCCCATCATTGCATATTAACGGTGTAGCTCCTACATGTATTGCGTCTAGTCACAAAGCAACCATTATAGCCACAACACTTCACAAGTAGTGTTTGCCATGACTCGATATTCCTCCCTAGAGAGGATCTAGATACTACACTATGCCTTTTCATCCTCCAAGAAATGAGTGAACCACCGATACTTATGAAATAACATGTACATGACCTTTGTGTGGAAGAACAACTTAGCCAACTTGCAAAATAGTAAGCCACAAGTTCCAAATTTCATGTAGAAGGCAAGAATAAACCTTAACCCAAAGTAGTCTTCAACTAGCAAATGACTTTAAATGTTGAATCTATATGAGACTGTCAAGGCTTGCTTAAGAACTAACTGAAGTGATTAACACTAAATGATATATATGGTCGAGTTACAATAAGGAAAAACGACTGCTCCACCTAACGTATGTATATATTGATACATCTACTTTTGTACTTTCATCTTCTTTTTGTAATTGAAGGATATGTTCCATAGGGAATGTACTAGGTTGACATGCTTGATCATCCGGTCTTCAAGAATGTCCAAAGTATATTTTAGTTGATTGGTTACGTAACCTTGTGGAGACCTCTCAACCATGATCCCAAAAAATATTTGAGTGATCATCCGGTCTTCAAGAATGTCCAAAGTATATTTTAGTATATTTTAGTTGATTGGTTACATATCCTTGTGGAGACCTCCAATGTCCAAATTATATTTTAGTTGATTGGTTACATAACCTTGTGGAGACCTTTCAACCATGATCCCAAAAAATATTTGAGTGGGCCCAAGTCTTGGAGACAAAACTATATTTGTAAGTTATATTTTACTTCTTTAGTTTTGTATACATAAATGAGAGCAACCATGTGAATCGTTGCAGTCCTAAAAATGAATATGGAGAGATACACTTTTGAGTGTTGGAAATTGCTACTAGTAAGTGCCTTAGTGAAGTTTTGATATGAATTTTCTGAAGGTTTGTTGTAAACCATAAATTGATTTTTGCAACTTACTGACACAGTGTTTGAATGTTGGAAATTAGTACTATTTAGTAGGGGTGATCATTTGGACCGGCCCGGACCGGACCGACTCTTGGACCGGACCGGTTATGGAGAATTTTGTGGACCATAGACCGGACCGGATGAGTCGTGTCCGTGTCCGTGTCCGTGTCCGGGTCCAGGTCCGGGTTTTTCGGTTTTTGGACTCGTTTGGACCGGTACAACTTTAATTGCTTAGAGTATAATAAGTAATCTACATTGATGTATAATATTATAACTTGCAAAATTAATATGTTTCCGTTTCACGCCTAACTAATCTACATTGATGTATAATATTATAACTTGCAATTTGCAAAAATTAATTTTCCAAATAAAAGCAACTAACATATAAATCAAGTTCACCAACAAAAGTTAAACAATTTTAAGACAAACATACAAAAGTATTACCATAACAACAAAAATCATAGTTTAAACTTTAAAATCAATCAAACTAACAAATTTCATAAACTCATAATCTAATCTTCCATTGGCCTCTTCCCCATATCATTGTCATCCATATGTAACATATTTAAAGCTTGTGCAATCTCTACATAAACATAAATGAAAATGTTGTTAGTATTTAATAAAAAGTAATAATTGTATAAAAAAAGAATAAAGATTGTAATTTTTTTTTACCCAAAGCTATATCATCATCGTTCAAGATGTCATCAACGTTGTCAACTATCGGATTTGTAAACTTTATCACCCAATCTTGGGTGCATAACAAAGCTTCAACTATCAATGTCGATAAACTAGTTTGATACTCACTTACAACTCTACCACAAGTGCTAAACGCGGACTCGGAATTATAGTATAAAATAATACTAAAAAGCTGAAATATTTCAGCTTTGATAGCTCTACATTGAAGGATTGTAACTCAATGAATATAATACCAAAATAAACAAAATTATAGTCTAAATTCATCTACAAATTGTAAACTAAATGTTAGAAAAAACCGTAGGTCAATCCGACTTAAAACGAATGAGTTATGGGTGTTTAAAAAACGTCACAGCTTACAAAATGTTGCTGAAAAGCTGAATTTTTTCAGCTTTGATAGCTCTAATTTGAAGAATTGAAACACGGTAAATATAATACCAAAATAAACAAAATTATAGTCTTTATTATCTACAAACTGTAAACTAAATGTTGGAAAAAACTGCATGTCAATCCGACTTAAAACGAATGAGTTATGTGTGTTTAAAAAACGTCACAAAAATCTTAATCATGTCCAACCGGTTCTAAACCCGGTAAAAACTGGACCGGACCGGAAAAAAACCGGACCGGACCGGACCGGCGAGAAATCTTAGAACCGAGAACCGGCCCGGGGGTCCAAAAAAAGGTCCGGTCCGGTTCGGTCCGGTCCACTGGTCCAAATGCTCACCCCTACTATTTAGTATTTTCATATACACCTCTTCGTCATGATCACCATGTAAAAGGAGTTGTTCGCGTCCGGTTGGTGTAGCTCATATTGCTTCTTGAAGACAACAACTAAGGCACATCTAACTGTCACAATTTTTGCCACCAGAACAAAGGTCTCATGAATGTCAACGTCTTCAATTTGGGTAAAACTTTTTGCCACCAAGCCTTATATTATAGTTCTATCTCCCCATTTGGCTTGTATTTGAAGTTATTAGGAAAAAAAGTTAATTTAGAAAAATCATCACATTTTTTTTATCATAAATTGATCAGAACGCAAGCGTTTAACGAAAATTTGGATTTTGCAAATACACTTGTGAGTTGTGACTTGGTAATGAGCCCTATCACGTTATACTTGTGGCTACTTTTAAAAAAAAATTAAGATGACAAGGACATGTAAAAGAGTATTACAAATAATTTTTCAGGTAAGTTTACATCAAAAAAACGATTTTTTTTCTTCAAATATACCTAATAGAATCATGTGTTTTCTTCAAATATACTTAACAGAACAAAATGGGAAATTAATTTCAGTGAAATCAAAACGTCAAATATTTGGCTTTCTCTTGAACCATGACCACTTTTTTGTTAACCATGAAAGTGAATACACTAAAAGGCTCTAATTTCGTGGACAGTTTTTTCATTTTTCAGAATCATAAACGCTTATCCTATCTTATATTCTATGAAGTTTACAACTTTCTAAAAACATTAAAGAAAAAAAATTTTGTTTTCAAAACACAAAGCCAAAAAATTAGCTTTTATTTTATTTTTAGCAAAAAAACAAAATAGCGTAAATTTGAATTTACTTACCATATATATAAAACGGAAAACCCTAATTAAGTTACTAAAGAACTGTGAACACAAAACCAAAGGGAAGATCGCCAATAACGTATAAATAAAGCGTTTAAAGATCAAGTATGAGTGTTAGCCCTACTTTTATAAAGGAAAAAAAAAGGTGAATCACATTTAATATACTATTATATTATATTTAAGAAATCTAAAAACAGACATATTACTTAACCAGAATAGAGATGCTTTGAAGTTGGAGAAAGGGAGGGGTTGGGGTTGGGATTGGGGTTGGGGGCAATGTTAAAAGGAAAAAGGAAAAAGGAACAAGAACAAATGCCAGTTGACCCTTTGTTGGAACAGTGGGCAAGCCAAGCCAAAGGGCTGAATGGTGAGGGATACAAACAAAATACTAGTTTAGTTTAGTTAGTACCATTTTTTATTTTTGTTTTGTCCTCTATTTGGGACTACTTTTGTCTGTGGTCCTTAATTTATTCTCTACTTCTTCTTCAATATATATATATATATATATATATATATATATATATATATATATATATATCAAGATCAGATGACCTTACCACTCACCACACCATTTGGATTCCATTTGTTTGACTTAAAATTGCAAGAGAATCAAGCTAGCTTATCTGAGCATCTGGTTTGACCAACTTGGCAAAGCCCCACAATATCCCTGCATCATGGAATAATACCCAAACTGACCCCAACCTTATGATGACTAAAGGGCAAAATGTGGAATACATATTATATATTAAGGTTGCCCATCCCATCCACCTAAACCGTATCACTATCTCTAAGCATATTGTTTGTTGATAGGAGGGAGTATGGAATAAGAAGTGCATGATAAAAGTAGTAAAAGACAAGTAGGATTTAGTTTTAGAATTTAGAGAGAACATTAACAAATAACAGCTGTTTGGTGTTTTGTTGAAATCTCAAATGGTGAATTAGGAGTTAGGAGTTAGGAGGAGCGAGCATTAATAGGCATCATGTAAAGACCTCGACTCTCTAGCAGCTTAATTGCTGCAGAGGGACTTGTTTCCATCAAATTTCCAAGCATCTCTTCCAGTGGTCCACTAGCTGTAGCAGTCTTTTCATCAACAAGGTAAGCACCATATCCCTGTCCATTGTAATTATTATATAATTATAATTATTATTTTATTTCACCACGATTGTTTTTATTTTATGAAGAGGGTATTCTCGTCTTTTTGCACTGACAAGCATTAATACCTGTCCTGTCCCATCTTTTTTTTTTTTTTTTTGACTGAAACATAAATAAAATTTGTAATTTTTGTCCCAGTTCCAGAGGGTGTTTGGGATTGCCTTTTGAAACAACTTATTAACTTATTGGCTTTTTGTTCAAAAAGCCAATAAGTTAAAAAAAAAAAAAAAAAAAAAAAAAAAAAAAAAAAAAGTGTTTGGATAGGAGAAAAGGACTTTTCAATTTGGCTTCTTAGTAAGGTTGAAAAAACAGGTTACAAATACCTGGTTTTTTGGAAAAGACGTAAGTCAATAAGTTATTTTTTGGGTCATTTTACATATTTAAGCTAGCCAAACACTTTTTAACTCATTGACTTTTCCCACTATAAAAGCCAATCCAAACACTTTTTTTAAAAACTCCTTTTGAAAAAGTCCTTTTAAAGTTTAAAAAGCAGTCGAATACATACCAAATACAAGACCATTTTTATTGCTAGACATAGACATACCTCAAGGTAAGTTAAGTGATTGGAAGTTGGTTCCCCTACCAATCTGTTCTGACTCAATTCCTGCACCATTTTGAGGGATTTAAAACTCATGATTTTCTAATATTCACCCGACTGGGTTAACAGAAAGAAACTAGACCACTTTTATTGTACATACATGGCAATCAATCATCTTATAAGAGTTTAGGGGTTTTGTTAAGTTGCAAGACAACAGTCTCTCACCTTCATATGAAGCTGCAAATACTTTATATACTCTATGCAGTCATCAACTATGTTTGTTTTGTTTCCCTGCAGAAAAAATGGCGATTAAATGAAATGGGGGTTGCTTTTGGACAAATGTAACAAACTTTGACCTAATTTCATTCTTCTTCCTTCATCTTCATAAAAGGGACAAACATCAAATTATAAAATATTGTGTGTCACTCAGTTGCATAAATTTGTAAAAGTTTTACATGATTAAGGATTTAACTAATTGCCGCGTCATATAGAAACCCATTGCATATTTCATCTAAAAAAATCATTTTTTTGCACAAACTGGGAAAAGGTGAAATGCTGTTTGCATAAATGCACATTTGACCCAACATTTAAACAGCATAACACATTAACACCCATCCATATTACTACCTCTTTGGGCTGTGGAAGCAAATCCTCCAATGCATCTAGTGATGCTGCAATCCTTGTTCTGCGACGCTGAAAAGTAGAAAAAATAATAAACTCAAAAGCATTTTTATTTGGACATGGTAACAGTGATCAGAAAAGAAAACAAATTGGTATTGTATTTGTAGGTGTGATAATATAATCTGGCTAATATGAACCAGACTTACACGATCTGCATCAGTGGCCTTCTGTCTCATATATGTCCTGCGTGATGTGGTGATGCCTGACATGTTTGGCTTGTGTTGAGCAGCAGTATCTAGCCCTTGCTTCTGTCAAGGATAATGAAATAGCTGAATATGATATTAATGTAAATATGTAATGATCATAAAAATGTATACACATAGATAGATGTGTTCATGTCTGACATCATGTAGTACTAGAGACAACTTGACTTTTTTAAGTGACCTGATAGCATATTTGATGTTGTGTGTTTCTGAAATTGTTCGCCAGTATTTCTTCATGTTGACACCTTGATTGTCTTACCTGTTGACATATGACATAATGTTGTATGAAATGCATAAGAAAAGATTCATGATATGGCAATCAATCATTATGAATATACACGTATGTGGGTCTACCTGATGGGCTTCCATGCTGAGAAAAGACTCTTCAGATGTAAAACTGCATCCGATTCCATTAGTGTCATGTGGTATTTCTCCTTGCATATCAGAGATCCCATTTCCTACAAGATACTCAACATAGTATGGAGGCATCTGCTGGTATCCAATCCATTGAGGAGCAGAGTAGCTATCACAGTCTTCTGCTTTAGTTATGTGCTGATACAAACTACTTTCACCTAAATGAGGTGCATAATTGAAATTTCCTTCTAAAGTAGATGAGGACAACTGCAAATCGCAATCATTTTGAACAACATGTTCATCCATACTTATCCAGAGAGAAAACTGCATGGATGACAATTGTTAAAATCAACTGCATTAGCAAAGGGCCAGGCTTCTATAGTAAAGAAAATAACTACAGTTCATATCAACAAAAAGAAAATGTAAACAATATGAAATTTCACATTGAGCAGTTCATCTGGAAATGTGAAATCTAACTAACCCCCATATCATTGAAGCTATGAGGGGACATTCAACCCGTTGGAGACAGCTTAAGCAGTCATAATTACTGCTAGAATAGCAGTCAAGTGTCTATAAAAAACTTTGCAGACGGAGGGGTTACTCCTTTGCTGTAAACTTATTGTTCAAATCACAAGTTTTCTCGTTTTTTATTCAAAGATAAACTATATCAAACACCCAAATCATTGAAAAACTTATGAAATTTAACATTTCTCATGTACGACATGTAGCTTCTTATTAAACGCAGGAAGTATTTAATTTGACATATCGTTAACTACGTGCAAAAAAGAAGAACAGGTACCAATTTTATTATCAAGAAGAAATACGATTCTGCATTAAAACAATAAAAAGGTAACGATTGGACTGATACGAATGTATAAACACAAGTGATGATGTGAAAACAATCTTCAGTAAAGTGGAAGTGAAGCAGAAATTAAGAGATTAACGGAGAGAAGCTTACGGAGTACTGATATTTTAGGGTTTTAGTAGAAATGTGGAGTGGGATTTTGGGGATTCGAATGTTACAAGTTACAACAATCGTCAATCGGTCGCCGGTGTTCTTCTGTGTGTTTCTGTTCGTACATGCAACAAAGTATGCCCAGCGCATGAGTGATGAGACCACGCTTATTTTTAATAGAATAAAAATACTTTATATATCATATATTAATTTTTATAATTATATAGATTATAATATTTTTACAACTTCTTTTTTGTATCATCAATATTATCCCAAATATATCTTTAAATCTTTAAATATTATTAAAAGAGAAACTTTGTGACATCATTTTCAATAATCAGGGTCATTGATTGTGTTTCATTCATATATTTTCTACCGTTAGATAGTTATGCTGACATCATCATTTGGTCAATCTTTTTTTTTTGTTCCACCAATTTTATGAAAAATATTAATGACAATTACTTTTAACATTAGAAAATCTACTAATTACAATTAAATCTAACCAAAAATAAAATTATTTTTAAAATTAGGAAATCTATTAATGACATTTAAATCTCACCAAAAATAAAATTAATTTTAAAATTAGGAAATCTATTAATGACAATTAAATCTCACCAAAAATAAAATTATTTTTAAAATTAGAAAATTTATTAATGACATCATCATTTGGTCAACCCCGCCCTTCATTATCCGTTTCTTTTGTTCTGGTTTGAAAATCATGAACACAGTCATTATTTTCTTTTCAATTTATTGCAGGGAAGAAAATATGAAGATCAATGGTGCTGGAAGTTACATAATAAAGATTCTTCCACTAATTTCAATGTTGCGTACATCTTCTTTCATAGCGATTCTATCGATTCTCCCTTCTACGACCTCGAATCCAGATACAATTTTTCTTGCCATGTCTCTATGTGCAAACAATCCACAATCTTATCTCTTTGATTCCTCCTTATGTAACCTCAAATCCCTTTCATCTTATGATCACAACCGCAAGCACTAATCTATTTCGTCTATTTCCCTTTCTTCATATTTCTTGCGTTTCACCTTAGGGCTCTCCTTCTTCCACTCAGTTATTTGTTTCTCCGCACAACGACTTATAATTGATTTGTTATGTTTCAATTTCTGGTGTTTATTTCTAAATTTTGATTAAAAAAACCTAATTTCTACCCTTGCTTTCAAGAATTAAGGGAATCGCCGCTCCTTCTTCGCCTCCCTCTTTCTATCTGTTGCAGAAACTAGAAAGACGACATACACACACAATTAACGCGTTCGTCTTTTTTATTTATTCATAGGTTTGCTTTCTACATCACTCCAACCTATTGCTTTGCATTTTATACTATTTTTGTTACTGTTTTCTTCTTTTCCCTCATTTTTTTCACCATTTTTTCTCTCTCTCTCTCTCTCTCTCTCTCATATATATATATATATATATATATATATATATATATATATATATATAGTTTCTATGTGCTTACTTTTTTCTTCAAGACTATCTTGATGTTGAGTGGCAAATAGATAATGAAAAAAAGTTTAGTGACTAAATATGAACAAAATCGAAAGTTCGTTTCCCTCTAAAAAAGTTCAATGATTAAATGTGAACAAACTTCCTCTTGTATTATGTTTTAGCAAATTATTTATTTTTGTTAAATTCTATCAACATTTGTTGATGAAGAAAGTTTATAATCATTTTTCGATTATAAAAAAGAGGAGATATTTAGATATGAAAATTCGAAAGTTGAATTTTTCATATTATGCTAACTTGAAGACCGAAGTGACCTCAAAGTATTTGAAGTTTATGAAATGATTCGACTGGAGATTCGGAAGTGATTTCGGTTCATGATGGGTTTGGACTTATTGAAGATTTTTGGAGTGTGCATAAATGCTCAAATTTTGGGTAATTTTTTGGAGAATGAGAAATCCCTAATTACCTTTTGATGCTCGGTTTGTATGGTCTCACATTCTATAACCCAAATTGAAAAGTCATGGAAGAATTGAAGATTTGATGTTTATCTCTACATGTGTCACGTTTGAGGCTCGATTCGTGAAGTTGCTCGAGTTTGGAAGATTTGAAGCGGGTCATCCATTCCTAACTTTGAGGGGGAGAATGTTGGGTACAAAGTTATCCATGTATGACTTTGTAAATTGTTTGACTTTTGTATACTCACTTGCATGTGGTAAAGTAGCCTTGTGACATGATATATATATATATATATATATATATATATATATATATATATATATATATATATATATAGAGAGAGAGAGAGAGAGAGATGGAAAGACCTATATATAAGGTGAGTTCATACCACATGTAGAGGTATGCTTGAGAGATGTAACATCGAGAGTGTTAGTGTGTTAATTATGTATATTTAGATCTAGATCCTTTTTTGTAAACACCTTTCATAATCAAATGCATCTATTAAACACCCAAATCACCGTGTTCTTTGTGTGTTCTTTAATTCCACATGTCAAACCAATGGTCATAATTCACATGAGTGAGAATGATTAGTTGTTTTGTAAAAGCAAAACCGGATTGGAAATTTTGATTTTTTATTTTGGAAAATACAAAAGCATTGTTTTTTTTTTCGGTTTCGTTTTTTCGTAGATTTCTTCATCAACAAATGTTGCTAGAATTTTACAAAAATAAATAATTTGCTAAAACATAATACAAGAGGAAGTTTGTTCACATTTAGTCATTGAACTTCTTTAGAGGGAAACAAACTTTCGATGTTGTTCATATTTAGTCACTAAACTTTTTTTCGTTATCTATTTGCCACTGAACTATTGAAACTGTACACATTTTACCCTTATGACCGGCAACAATCGGTCATAAAGGTAAAATGTGTACAGTTTCAATAGTTCAGTGGCAAATAGATAACGAAAAAAAGTTTAGTGACTAAATGTGAACAAAGTCAAAAGTTAGTTACCCTTACAAGTTATTATCCTTTTTTTTATGGCACGCTACTTCAATGTCATCTCAATTTTACCACACTTTTATTGTTTTTTGCCACACAAAAAATGGTCACCACGACATGTCATATTAATTTTTTTTATTTAAACAATTTAATTTAAATAAAACTTAAAATTACATTAACTATAATAAAAAAAAATACATAGCAAAAAATAAAATCTTAAAAACACAAAAAAAAAATAACTAAAACATGCTAAAAGAAGTTGTCATCGGAGAATTCGTCTTCCGAATCATCTACCGGATCAATGTTTTTAACTCCGTAAATATGTTCCACTAAGTCTATAGTTTATAGAAAGATAGTGACATGTTTCATTGTTATGTATCTTAATTCTTCTTTCAATGTACTATTCGTCATCGATATATATATTAGAAGTGTCTTGGGAATGGTCTTGTTTTCGTCATACTCACATATCGCTTTCATTCGTCTTTTATAATCATCTTATGTAATATGATACATGCATATATTTCATCTTTAAGTTTTCTCTCATAAAAATAAAGTGTCGGCTTTTTTCCGTATGTGTCAACGTTTCTTAGGAGCTCCAAAGGTTCGTTCCACATATTTTCTAGCTCTCTCTTAAGGTTTCTTAAAGTTTTAATAGTTTAGTATCATTTTGACTTGAAAGTGACTTAACAAATACAACATACTTTGGATAAATCTCATCAAAGTAGTCATGCATCAAACGTTGATAGGCAACTTCAAAAACTCACTTTATATATTTTTATGATTTTCGTTGAGAACTTTTGGCTTCATTGTTGCGTAAAGCGTCATACGTTGTTTGTAATGCTTTACCAACCTCTATCATAGCTTACAACAAAACTTGAAATGTTTCCAAAGAGGAAGATGAAGACATTTTAAGTGAATTTGAGAGAAAGTATAATTATTGGTTTGGTTTAAAATGATAAAGATGGTTGGTATTTATGTAGATTAAAAAAATTAAATGAAAAATAATTGTAAGGAGAGAGAGAGAGAGAGAGAGAGAGAGAGAGAGAGAGAGTAAGTGAGTGAAAAAGAGATGTGTTTTAATTATGCACTAACATTTTTAATATTTATAATCCAATCTAATTTTACCAGCTAAAGTACAATTAGGCAATGTATCTAGTCGCGTAGTAGTATAGTAAAGTAAGTAAGGAGTCAAACACGAGGAACATAATTTCTAACAAGAAAATAATTACTACTAATTAAACTAAAGAAAATAACTATGATTTGGGGAGGGGGGGTATCTAATTTTGCAAGTTCAGAAAAAAAAATTAATTTCAACCAAACAGTTAACTAAATTACTTTTAACTAAAGCAAACAAAACAGAAAACAATTTTTGAACCAAGATTAAAAAGCATTTTCTTTTAGTTTCAAATCCACCATTTTTCATATGGTTGATTTCTAATGGATTAAATATACCAATGTATGAAGTTACTACTTTGTAACGTCCCAAAAATTCGGAGTAAATTTTTCATTTTAATAACACTGTTTCATATAACATTCCATTCATAAAATAATTCGATGTGAAAAATAGTATTTAAACATCAGAGTAAAAATCACGATTAATCAAATGTGGAATAAAGTCTGGGGGATGTTGTGCAGTCATGTCGGGCCCTTCCCTTTTGAACCGGAAGTACCTGAAACCATAAATATGAAACCATAAGCACAAGGCTTAATGAGTTCCCCAAAATACCGCATACCATACATATACGTCAGCTCAAGGTTGTACCGGGTCTATTTCACCCTGAGTCTATTTCAACTCAAATGTCAGCTTAAGGTTTTACCGGGTCTATTTCACCCCCAATTCTATGTCAACTCAATCGATATTTTTCAACCGTACGAGTCTATTTCACCCCACATACATATAGCAAACATGCATACAGGCGTACAACAAGAGTCACAAAAGACAACACGAGCATACAACCCTAATATACTCCAGTATAGTGAGCAAACTCACATCAGTCCAGAGATAACTTAATCACACACATTGTTGCTGTCGGGCTCCTCACACTGAACACATCTAAATTATCCCTGATTAATAATTAAGGCAATTTCCCAAAGTCCAAGGTCCAGATCATACTCTATCATATTAATGGGTAAAAGACTATTTTACCCGTCCCACATTTGACCCAACAACTCATGGCCCAAAAACCAGAAGACCCAAGGCCAAAAAATAGCCCATTATGGCACCTTGGTGTGTACGCCCCACGTACTACTCCAGTACGCCCAACATACGGTGCAAAAATCCAAAAACTCCATTTTTAGGTCTTATCCCTTTAATACCAAATGTCCAAATCCTCAAGTTCAAGCCTAATGGACGTCGAGAGTCTTAAAGTTCCTGACTTTATGACCTATCATGACTTAATAAATCCCAACACCCAACTAAGTTTCCTAACATAATAAATGACCAAGGACTCACTTAAAAATGCTTGATCCATTAAGACTTTACATCCAAGGCTTAGATCTTGTTATAATGGGTGTCTTAATCAATAAAGTTATCAACTTTATGCCTTTGCATGGCTCCAAGAAACCCAAAACCCAGATCTAGTCTACTAGCTTCACCAAGAGGTCAACAACTCATGCATGGTTGCCATCAAGATGCAAACTTTATGAACAAGGGACCTCACAACATCAAAATGAACAACCTAAAACTTTTGGAGTGGCATTTACTCTCAAGAATCAACTCATGGGACCAAAAAGCACAAAAACCCACTCACAAGCAAGATCTAACAAATGAACCATCAAGTTTGAGACTTTTTACCTCCAGAAGATAGATCAAGGTGAACAAATCTTGAATCTACAAGCTCCAAGACAACCAACACTTCTCCAATGAGTTCTTCTTCTTCTTCCAAATGCACCAAAAACCCACCAAAATCATTCAAAGGCTCAATAATCTTTCAAATAAGGCTAGGGTTTTGAGGAAGCAACTTAAGAGGATGGAGGATGAAGGTAAGGAGGGTTGGAAATGAGTTGAGGCCTTCAAATAGGGTCCAAGACCCAAAATTAGGGTTTGAGTATGGGTCGCGTACGCCCAACATACTCCTGGTACGCCTAGCGTACCAGGTTGTCCTCCGTGATCAATCCTACCAAATACGCCCTATACGCCCAACGTACTCGGCTTAACCCAAAATTTTTGTAACTTCAAACGGTCTTAACTTCCACATACCTAATCCATTTTCATCGTTCTTTATATGCTCGGAAAGGTAATGAGAAATTCTACAATCTCATCTAATCTCCTTCAACTTAAAATTATCCGAACTTAAATCTTAAATTCAATAAAAGGTCTGAACCATCATTTTTACCATTATACCCTCGAGCTCCAAAGCACAAACCAAACTCTTGGATCACATAATCTACATTACCCACTTCCAAATGGGTCTAAACCTCTCTTTCCTCAAAGCCCGAAGCCTCATGATAGTTGATCTTCGGGTTACGACCTCGAATTAAGAAACGACTCGAAACAGGGTGTTACAACTCTCCCCCATTTAAATTAGATTTTGTCCTCGAAATCATTCCTTACTACTTCCTCTGCCATCCTAATCGATCATGCCTGTACTATAAGGCATCTAAGGCCCAATATGGACCATGAACACCTAACATGGCCTTAGGCGCAAAAATGTCCTGTTACAACAAGTAGGCCTGAGGCCTAACCTAAACAAGTCCAAAATCCCAACACTAATCGAGCCCAAAAAATTTCTAAGCCCAAAGACTGCATACGTGTGGTGTACATGACTCGGACGCCCAGCGTATGCTAATGACCATTCGGAGTCGGGACACTGACCCAGTACGCGCAACGTACTCTAGAGTACGCCTATCGTACTGGCTAGTCAACCCATTCACATTCCCAAGTCTTATTCTATTAAACTTTTACGTCCAAAAGTTAGTTCCAAGCTCAAAATAATTTCTTAAGCCATAAAGTTGCAAACTTTATGCTTTTGCATGCATGGATGGGGCTCAAACCATGAATTAAGTCCATTAACTCACTTGGATGGTTACTAACACTTGCATGGTTGAGTCTTAACCACCAAGATCCAATTTTTATGACTTAAAACACTTCCAAGAGTCCAAAAGGACAGTTCAAGTGGCCTGGAGTTGCTCATAGTCCAAGATACCAAACTATGGGACCAAAAGATGTCATATTCTACCCTAAACCTAGATCTAAGATTGCAATGATCAAGGTTCAAACTTTATACCCTCAATAGGCTAGAAATGGTGCACAAACTCTGCATCTACAAACTCTTTATTCTCTTTTGCTTCTTCCCAAACTTCCTTCTTCTTCAAAACCACCAAAGAACACCAAAACACTCAAGGTAAGCTCAAAGATGCACTCAAAAAGGCTAGGGTTCGAGATTGACACTAAAAGGGCAGTAGAGGCTGAGACGGTAACAGAGTTAAGGGACATAAGTTCTTTAAATAGGGTGCAAACATTAAAAAGTAGGGTTTGTCCCTGACTTGAGTACGCCCAGCGTACGACGGGGATCACCCGATGATGCGCATGCAAGGAATACGTCGTGCGTAACAAATGTACGCCCAACGTACTCACAATTCCTCCACTACCTTTTTACTTGAATTAAAATAGAATGAATCATTAACTTCATATCTAGTGACTCGGGTGCTACAATATATATATATATATATATATATATATATATATATATATATATATATATATATATATATATATATATGTATATATATATATATAGAGAGAGAGAGAGAGAAAGAAAAAAAAAAGTTCAACAGAGAATCATTATTAATGGTTCTCTAAAAAACCAATATTTTTCAAGTTTAAGAGTTTATTCTTTATCGAAAAAAAAACGAAAATGTAACACCTGGATCCCGAGGTACTTCAAACTTTTCCAATTTTGGCATTTTAAGGTATGTCATGACGTGGTAGGGAGGCACCATGACGTGGCAACTCAAGATAAGTTTGTGTATTTCATTTAAGCCACCACGGCGTTTTTAAGTATTATTTTAGTTATTTCATTTATCTAGAAATTCTTTTTTAATACTATTTTTGTTATTTAATTTATCAAAATACTACTACTACTACTACTACTAATAATAATAATAATAATAATAATAATAATAATAATAATAATAATTAAAAAAATAAAAAATCACCGTTTTTTTTTTGAAATATAAATGAAATATTTTAATAAAATATTACATTGTAAATAATCCAATCGAATATTTAGAATGTTATAATATTCTCATGTTTTACTAAAATTAGTAGATATGTTAAAATATTCTAATATTCTGCTTGAATTGTTAGATTTGTTAGAATATTCTAATATCTATTAGAATTTTTGAATATTTATAGTTAAATATTCTAGTAGAATATTTAACATTCTAACATTCTAAAAATTCAATTTGAATATTTACAATATAATATTCTATTAGAATATTTCACATATATTTTGAACAAAAATGGTTATTTTTTCATTTTTTTAAAATTAATTTACTTTTGGATAAAATAAATGACGAAAATAATATTAAAAAAAACAAAAATTTTCATTAATTTGCATTTAAAAAAAAAATTATCTCCAAAATTAATGGGTAAGATTGTGTCTCCATGTCTCATAAAATGTGATGGTCTCATTATGAACGTAACCATATATATATATATATATATATATATATATATATATATATATATATATATATATATATATAGCAGGAGCAAGTGATGACACCTTCCCTGCAGCAGCTAAACTCGGACACTAAGACTTTTTCTGTCCCCTCTGATTGCACTGGAAGCAAATCAAATCTGATGCCGCAATGGCGGTAGTAGTGGTTGTACAATCTCTGCTCATATGTCCAGTCCGACCGCACTTGTAGCAGCCGGAACTCCCTGCCTTGCACGCCTCGTCGTGCAATCTCCCACACTTGCTACACCGATCGTGGCTCTGCTGACTCCTGGTTCTGTGATCTGAAACCTTGGGCTTTTTGCCCGAACTCCCTGGACCCGAAGCCACCTCCGGCTTCCTTTTTCTCGCCATCTCAAGGTCAATATCTCTCTCTCTCTCTCTCTCTCTCTCTCTCTCTCTCCCGAGCCCTAACAATCATGTCATCCAGCGTTTTACAGCTGGACCGGCTCACAAACTGGTGGATGTCACTCTGCAGCATCTCATGATAACAGGCCTTCTTCATTTCCTCATCAGCTGCGTACTGAGGAACGAGAAGCGCCCTTTCCCTGAACTTGGCGGTAATCTCCGTCACTGACTCTATAGTCTGAGTGAGGTCCTGAAATTTCCTGGCTAACTGTTGCACCTCAATAATCAATGCGAACTCAACTTTGAACCTGGCAGTAAAGTCAGCCCAGGACATAGCATCCAAAGCTGTGTCGTCTCCAGTGACATGTTTGACCTCCTCCCACCAATCCCGTGCCCTGTCTTTCAGAAGATAGGACGCCAATCTGACCTTGTCCCCCTCGGGACATCTGCTCGTGCGAAAAGCGTTGGCCACATCCGCTAACCATCTAGTACTCGCTATGGGGTCCCGTGCCCCATGATAATCTAGAGCTCCACAAGCCCGGAACTCCCTGAACATAAGCGTACGGGACCCCATCATGGCCGCCACCTCAGCATGAAATGTGCCTAGCTTCTCCTCCATCAACTCTAGTATACCCTCCTTGATCGAACCAAAAATCACTGGTGTCTGCTCAAGAATGATACGGGTCACCTCTGAAGTGAAAAACTCCCTATTATGCTCATCCAACTGCCTGGCTCCCGAGCCTAATTCTGATCCCTCCCCGGCACCTGAATTGCCGACTGCTGGTCTAGGGCGTAAAACCACCATTCTGGAAACACATAACGATAAACGTCAGAAACACTGATATATCTCGAGGGATCACTACTACTACAGGCTTTCCGGTCTCATCTCAGCCTTCCTTGATTTAAGTACGGATCCTCTGCTTCCAGTAGTATGGGCCCCTACTACCTTCCACATCTATCCGTACTCTCCTCAAGGACCGCCTCGACTCCACCAAGCAACTACTACTACTGTTGATCTCTACTACTCTCATCCTAGGCTTGCCCTAGGGAAACCTCTGACTCGACCCAAACCAGTCCTCAGCCGCTGAAGGCCTCCTTGTAATGCCAATGAGTCGTCACCTGAATACCATCACATATGATGAGGCTCGGATAATCCTTCGAGTAAAAGACTCGTCCCTACAACGGTTAGACTCAAACGAGAGCTACGCAGTAGGGCAAAATCCAACACTTTAAGATTATTCAACCCTGGTCACATGTGATGTGACGTATTCACCTAATGGCTAACTCCCATTACTCGAAGTCCCACAAAGCACATAGCAAGTAGCATTTGGACACAAGAAACTACTCAAGCAAACTATTCGCATAGTCAAGAAACTGTACTAGCATACAATGCTAAGCTCATACTATCAGGCATAACCTACACTGGCTATCCTACTACTGTCTACTCACTACTAGCATGCAATCCTCATCAAGCTGAAACACATAAGGCAGGCACATAAGGCATCCTCCTAGATCCTTAGTCCTATACTAGCATGCTGTTCTACTGAAACTGGAACTGATAATATAAACTTGTATGGGTAATTTGGGAGTACTTACTTGACCTCGGCTGATCGCACGCACCACACCTTTTTCTCTTTATCAAAACTCTTTTCTTTCTAAGTTCTTTTTCAAAAATCTTTTTCGAAAATGTTTTTCCTTTGAAAATCTTTTACCGTTTCCTTAGTTTGAGTTCAGACACACCCGAAAGTGTATCCGAATCCCTCAAACCAAGGCTCTGATACCAACTTGTAACGTCCCAAAATACGACCCAAATTTTTTTGTTTAATCATTTCTAAAATCATTAGATCAATACCATAAAATAAAACCCATACATCAATGTATCCAAAACCATAACAAAGTATCACAAGAAAACTGTATCAAGACTGTTTCAAATCATGTCAATGAAAAGCTAATCAACTCCCAGGACAAAAATCGAAGTTGTGGTGTGTGCGATGCCATCATCCGAGCTCTTCCCTTTACTTGCGGAAGTACCTGAAACCAAAACTGAAATTGTAAGCACGAAGCTTAGTGAGCTCCCCCAAACTACCACATATGTCACACCCCCGAACCGAACGGCGGAAACGTCCGAGGGTTCTTGTGACTTAAATTGAATACCATCAAAATGATTATACGTGAATCATAACATCATTCATCACCATACATTGAAATAATACAACTGATATTGTTTACATCCATTACATTGTTTTAGTCATTACAATTTCATAACATAAAGTGTTCGATAGATAATCTAAGCAAAACACCATGACATAACTTGGTACTTATTCTTCGGCTTACCTGTTACCTGAGAATACAAGTTATTTTGAAAAAACGTCAACATATGAAATGTTGGTGAGTTCATAAGTAATGTTGTAGTAAAATGATTTGGTGTAGTTTGTAAAACCCAAAAAATCCGATATTTTCTGAAAAGAGTATATGTTTATAAAAAGTGTGAAGATCCGTAAATATGCTTGTTGATTTTCAAAAAATGTATAGTTGTTGAACTTTGTATACATCACACAAGTGAAAATGTTGAACTTCCCAGGAAAACCTGATGTTTTCCCAATTCGTAAGATACATGACTTGTTTATTGTTATACCGACACGTCAAATGTTTTTGATTACCCGGGTGGCGTTGGATTAATTAGGGTTTGTGAGCTGTTATAATCACGCATTAAGAAAATGACTAGTTTATAACTACAAATTACGAACGATCCTTAAAGGCGTCGGCCGTTACTACTCACTTAATCCACCCACCCTGATTACTATTGTTTATCGTCCTGAATCTATTTACTTTGATTTCTCATAAGCCCAACAACCGAGGAGAAAAGAGGGTACGAAGCCCCCTTTATTTCCATGAGTTATTCAAGGCTATCGGGAATGCGAAAGACACTTGGACCAACTCGCATTTGTCTTCTCGACCTCACTAACAGTACTAATGGGCCACTAGGGCCTAATAGCACGTTAGAGCTATTGAAAGTCCTTTTACATGGAATTGGGTCATAGAAGGCCCATTAACACGTAAGCGTATTCCCTTCAGGCCCAAAGATCATGTTATTGGGCTAGCAAGGCCCAATAAGCATAATTTGAAATTTCCAAGCCCAAAGTTTGTAAGTTAACTCGTCATAATTATCGCGTGTTTATCGAAATGCTTTGGTTTTATGATTTTGTTTTGTTATTGATTCGAGACCGAATCAATTCGTTTCGTAACGATAATTGTTGTTGTGAATGTATTTGTTTTCCGTTTCGTTGGTAGTCGAGGATCTTGTATTTTGTATTAATGACTTAATTTGTTTGAAAATGGAGTTTGATCATTTTCATTACCCTCCTTTTATAATAAGTAACACTTTTGGCCCTTTTAAATAAAAGAGTTTCATTTTTAGTCCTTAAAATACTTTTCTTGACACTTTTGTATAATTTACTTGATGAAAACACGATTTTTAACCCAAAGTTTACTTAGTTGACAGATTCAGCCCCTCTAGAATAGTGATTTTCGGTGAAGGACTCATTTTTCACAACTTTTACAGTTTTAGCCCAAAATCTAAAAAGTTTGCATTTTTGGTCCTTTTTGATAATGAAAAGCATTTTTGACCCATATAAACATTTTGTTATGCTAAATACCCCCTGTTTTACAGAAAGTTACATTTCCAGCCCCTCAACTTGTAAAATTTTGCATTTGGAGGCTTATTGGGCCGAGAAGCCCATAATTAGCCCATTAGGTTCAAAATTTACATTTTCAGTCCTTCGAAGTTTCTAAAAATCATAAAAATATTTATGGAAACTGTTTTGGCCCCTTTTAACCTTCAAGAAACCGTGACTTGTTGATTTTTACCCCAAGTTTGTATTTTTGACAATTTAAGCCCAAAAATGGGTTTTATGTTCAAGTATGTTCATTCTAACCTTATAAACTATTTTTCTTGACTTGATTAGTGTAAAATAGATTAAGTTATGTTTATTTCCTTTCTCATGTCTTAGATCTCGGTTTTACACACTTTTTGATAACATATTCATCACAACACATGATATCACACACATACATGCATCAAATCACACATAGCATACATTTACACATAGATCTACATATTTTCTTGTATTCTCCCCCATAAAACCCATAAAAACCGAAAAGAAAGGGGTATGAAACTCACCTTGAGTTGTGGTTTGGATTTTGAAGAAGATTTGGAGAAGTTTGGTGCTATTTTCGGCCCTATCAAGTTCCTTGGATGGATCTCGAACTTAGTGGGTTCTAAGATGCAAGATCATGAACTTGAATGGGTTAAGAGATGATTTTTGATGAAAGGAAGTAAGTTAGATCATAGATTTAAGCACCAACTTACCTTGAATGATGATTTACTTGATGAAAATCCTTAGACTTCAAACCAAATTTTCGAGATTTTGGATGAAGAAGAGTGAATGATTCTTGAGTGATTTAGAGAGAGTTTTGTGAGGTGTGTGTGTTTATTCTCTTGCTCTCGGCCGAAGGAAAAAGAGAGAGGGGAGAGAGTGCATGGAAACATGAGTAAGGGTTTGGATGTATGATGAATAATGGCCTAGTTACCCACAAAATAACAATGAGGTGGCTAGAAAAAGTCAACTGTGACATCCCCAAAATCTCGGCCAGAAAAGACCGATTTCATTTATGCTTTTTAAAACATTTTCAGAGTAAATCCGTTTGATTTTAAAAGAGATGCGGAATTTGTTCCCAAAAACAAAACATGATAAAATAGATATTTATCAAAACATTTCATATAGAAATATGATTTCATTTCGTAATCAAAAGTCGGGATGTCATGTTCCGATATAGATCATAAAGCATAAACGATAACATCACAAGTCGTTCAACAAATATATACATATACAGACTTGTAAACAAAACAACTTGATGATTCGCCCATCTTAAGCTCTTGCGCCATTTCCTGTAATACAAATCAACTGAGTGGGTCAGGCTTGGGAGCCTGGTGAGCATATAGGGTTTTCAAACCCACAATAATCATATTTAATTACAACAATCAACAATAAACCCGATTACCCATTCCCGTTATCCTCACCTTACGTTCCTAAAAATAACGTCTATTATAAGGAACTTATTTCAGGATTTTCATCGGGACGGACATTACTGCAAAGGGGCTTCCTCAACAATAAGTGTCCTAAAGGCAACCATGTGGGGGATAGAGTACACCGGTGAACACGTCGTTCACAACACCTACAGGTAATGAGCCTGCTAGTGTTCCACAGGACAGTCTAGAATAGTCCGTGGTCGTCATCCATACTCTGCTGAATGACTAGAATAACACCAATAACACCGAGGCCTCTCATCTGTTTATTACACACCAATTATCTACCCATGTTCTACCCAACATATTAGTAGATAAAAATATACATTTTTACACACTGTTTAAAAAACCTGTATAGCATGCTTTAATCAATACATATTCCACATAACAGATGAGGCATACACACATAACACGTAATTCATAGAGAATGTATCAGATCTATGAGATAGAAGAGAGTGAATATACATTCACACATATAACCACAAAATATATACACGTAGCACGTATTTTATATTAAATACTTCATAATATTGCGTTGGAGAGAAAATAACTACACATTCACATCCCGTATTCTTAAATACGTTTAAAAATTACTTGTATAATATCGTGTATTGAAAAGGGACTATACACTCACTTGATCAGAAGATGATCCGACAGCACTACGGCTTATAGAAGTAGTATCTCTCTGTAGATCTGGAAGATCTTCACAAAAAACCGGGCTCCTCGCGGGCAGGGCTTCGGCTCGGGAATAACGCTCTTCGGGATCCTCGGGGCTTCGGATCTTGCTTCGGGGCTCGGGAATAATACCGGGGCTTCGGGATATGATTGGCATGCAATTCGAGGCAAAACTTAGAGAGAGGGAAGAGTTTGAACAAGAGAAAATGGCTGATTTCGAGTTCTATTTATAGGCTGAGGGTCTGGGATTACGCGGGGCGTAATCTCAAATTACGCAGGGCGTACTCAGTACGCGGGGCGTCACTGCATGCGTCGATCTGTGGCACTCGAGTATTGGTCAGACAACTTGCATCCGACTGAGTACGCGGGGCGTACTCAATTACGCGGGGCGTAATTGACTTGTCGAACTTCTAAATTGCGTAACTTTCGCATACGAGCTCCGTTTTCAACGTTCTTTATATCCACGCGAAGGTCAGACCATACTCTACAACTTTCATTTAGACTCCGTCGGCTAATTTTGACTTTTATTTTTATTATTTATTTTTAGAAGGCCGGGACAGAAAAACTTCGTTATAAATTCATAACTTCTTCGTTTGACGTCCGTTCTCGCCTAACTTTTCATCGTTTCGCTACTAACAACGAGATCTTCGATTCTCATTTAGATTGTTTCGGCCAAAAACCGCTCGATCTCAAATCGAGTATTCGGGCTGCATACTGCTAAGTCGAAACTTAGAAAAATCATAACTTCCTCATACGAAGTCAGATTTGGGCGTTCCTTTTATGCACGCTCTCGGTTTAACGAAATCTACGACTTTCATTTAGATCGCTAAGGCTAAATATCGCTCTATCTTAAATTCATATTTTACGTCACTCGACGTCGTGCCGGTTCTGTCGCGAAACTTCGACAGGTCATAACTTCTTCGTTATAACTCGGATTTTGGCATTCCTTATATCTTCGGAATCCTTGTTTCAACCACTACAACTTTATGCAAAGATATCGGGCTTATCTCACACTTTAATTTTGACGCTTATTTTATTCTTAATTCATTAAATTATAATAATTAAGAAAATAAACACATAAATCACATAATTCACAAATAATACATTTTTATTATTTCAAATTGGGGTTACAAAGGTTAACCTAGACTATTACATTGCTAAAAATGGCAATCCCAGAAACACGGGCGTTACATCAACCCTTCTTCTTGGGTTTGGCTTGGGCCGAGAATGGAGAGGGAAAAGAGAATGTTTGGGCCTTAAATGCTTAAGCCCAATTTCATGGTTATGTTGAGTGATTTTTGGTCCAAATAAATATAAATGTGATTTTTATGACCTATTAGGGCTAAATTAGGTTAGTTATGGCCCAAGAAGGTTCATTTAAATATTTTGTTTCATTATAGGCCTAATATGGCCCAAAATATTAAAATAAATGAAAGTGGGTCCACTTAGAGCCCATTCAAGAGTTATAAGCCCAAGATAGTCCAATTGGAAGCTTATTGGTCCATTGGGCCCAATAAGGAAATCCTAGTCCAAAATGGACTTAAACAAGGATTTTCTAGGGTTTCCAATTATTTTTTGACTCTTTGTAGTGCTTGTATGAAGGGTTTGATTGAAATTTTGTTGTTATTGAATAAGCATCTTACATGTTTTCACATTGTTGGTTCACATTTGTTATCATTGTTCAATGTTTACAAGGTATCAAAATTCCTAGTTATGACAACATACTATACAATAACATATAACCACATACTGGGCCTTGCCCACTGCATCAGACCGAAGTCCAGAAACTGCATCGGACCGAAGTCCGGAACTAACCAGAGCCTTGCCCTCTGCATGGGACCGAAGCCCGGAAACTGCATCGGACCAAAGTCCGGAACTGACTGGGACCTTGTCCCCTGCATCGGACCGAAGTCCAGAACTAACTGCATCCGACCGAAGTCCGGAACTGACTGGGACCTTGTCCCCTGCATCGGACCGAAGTCCGGAAACTGACTGAGCATAACATGGCATAACATAAACATATCAACTAGCATAGGCACATATACTGCATATTGCATCGGACCGAAGTCCGTAACACATAATACAAAAAATACTTTAATCACAAAGACATCAAGCAATCTAACTACTGCATCGGACCGAGGTCCAGAAATACTGCTAACTAAACGGGCCGACATTGTGGCCGTAGACCTGTTCCTACTGGAAGGAAGACTCACCTCGTAGTCTAACTGCTGAATGAACTACTCTGGAATCTGTCTGCTGCTGCTCTGGTTTCACCCCGACTACAATTTCCATAAGCACACTCAATCAAATACTGATAACTATACTGAGGGTAAAATGACTATTTTACCCCTGGTCAAAGTCAACCTCTTGGTCAAAGTCAACATACAGTTGACCTGACTAATCGAGTTGGCCCACCAACTCGTCGAGTCCCTATTCTCATTTCTCAATTCTGCTCGCTACTACTCGTCGAGTTTGGCATAGACTCGACGAGTTCCTTTTTGATACAAACACTTAGTCAATCTGCATCCGACTTGTCGAGTTGTATGAACAACTCATCGAGTTCTCCTTCATCATATGAACACTCCAACTGGGACTCGCCGAGTTGTATGAACAACTCATCGAGTCTATTCTTGAGATATGAAGATTGCCTTGGACTCGTCGAGTCAGGGCATTGACTCGCCGAGTCCCTCCATGAATGAGTCTGATCACTGACTCACTGAGTTCACCTAAAACTCACTGGTTCCACTCGGTATAAATCATAGAAGGGGGGAAACTCGAGGACTCGCGACCCGACTCGCCGAGTCTGAAGAACGACTCGCCGAGTCGGTTGCATGCACTTCTATACAATCAATTCTGCTCAAAACCACTGCATACAACTTATAGATATGGGTTCTTAAGGCTTGTTTACCACGTAAAGTTTCCAACTTTACGTGTACTTATGCATGAAAAGGGGTTTAAAGGCTCAAAATACACTTAAAAGAGTAGATCTAGGGCTTTCATGCAAAATGGCTCCATAAAGGTGTTAGATCTACGTTTTGGAACTGAAACATGGCTAGATCCGAAGGCTAATCAACCCAATGTGATCTCTCTACTATAAACAAGCTAAGAAATGGATAAAATGGCCTAAATGTGATTAAAAATGGAGAATCACTCACAGAAACAGAAGGAATCCGATTATTACCTCAATAAAATCAGTAGTGGGTGCAAGATCTTGGATCTCCATCTACTCCTTTGGATCTAGCTTCCTTCTTCTCTTTAAAACTTCAAGATTCACACAAGAAATGCTCAAAATGCTCAAGAAATGGCTAGGGTTTGCTAAATTATGCTCTGAGGGTGAAGGAGGCGAGTTTGCGGCTCATAACATGGTTTAAATAGGGTGCAAAACCCATGGATCTAGGGTTTCTTCCAGACTGGCGGACTCGCCGAGTCCAGGATATGGACTCGCCGAGTCGCCAACTTAAACGTGCTCAAAATCTCGTCTCTACTCGGCGATTCGGGCCTACAACTAACCGAGTCCTAGCTAAAATGCCAAAAATTACTTAGATTAAAATACATACCAGGAACCAGGTGCTACAACACCCATCAAGACACCATTTTTATGGCATGAATGAGTCAAAGGACCTTAGATCTACTATTCCTAAGCTCTAAAGTTGCTCCAACTCTCTAGAGATGATCCATAAACACAAAAAGGGACAATATAGAAACCCTAACCAGATCTAATGAATAAGATAGCAAGATCAAGGCTTTATACCTCCAAAAGCTCTTCAAGGTGAACTAGATGCGAATTCTTGAAGCCCAATGCCACTCCAAGCTTGCTTAGCAATTCCTTCTTCTTGAATGAACTATAAAATGGCCACAAATACACTCCTTAAGCTCAAAAACACTCTCACAAGGGATCTCTGGTGTAAAAGGGTGAAATAAGGCTATGAAGGTTGATTAGGGTTTGGTCCAAGAGGCTTAAGGGTGTTTAAATAGGTGTCAAGTCCGAGAATTAGGGTTTTGGCCCTCTGTCGCGTACGCCCCATGTACCTATACGTACGCCCTGCGTACGCGGCCACCCTCTACGTTCATACATTATTAGTACGCTAAGCGTACTCCTGGAGTACGCCCCGCGTACTAAGGGACCTTTTATGCCATCTTTTCTATTTCAAGGGTCTAAAGAGTAATACCTGATTTGGAGTGTTACAGTTCAGTAATACACAGTTTAATATTTTCATGCATACATTTATTCATATTTGAGCACAAAATTTATATAAAATATACAACTTAATACAGTTCATTTTTAGTTTAATACATAAAATTCACAACATAACATAATACAATCAACTATACATTAATTCACATATTTAAAGTTAATCTTAAACTCTACCATCAACACCAACTACCGAACGACACCACAAACTACATGTGCTATCTTCATCATCATCCTTCCTTTCAGATCTGTATATAAAATCATTGATTGATAGCTTAAATAATATATTCACAATTTAATTTACCAATTAAATTACTTATTTAGAGTTCAATGCAAAATAATTATAAAAACTAATACATTCTTACATATTTATACAACACTAAAAATAAATATGTTCATATGAAAATTAATAAAAACATTCATACATAAATCATTCACATTTAACATAAATTTATTAATAATTCACATCTTAATACAGTCAATTGACAGTTCAGTACATAAAATTCACAGCTTAATATATAAAATTCAGAGTTTAATGCAAAAAATTATACATTCACAACCATATTTTTAACTTCAAATTATACATATACCTTCAGATTTATATGCGAGTCCTTCTTTCAAAGTTTATTTAAGCAAATATTCACAATTTAAGTTTTACATACTTTATTCAAAATTAGATAAAATGATATATATGTATAGTGTTTCTTCAAACTTATATTTCAAAGGCAAGCAAAAAGTTTATAAAAAAATCATAGTTTAATACCAGTCATTTCACAAGTTAATACAGTCAATTCACAACTTAATACAATAAATTCACAGGTTAATATTATTGGAATAATGTCTAAGGCTGCAACTATATTAGGCAAGTATTTGACCCGATTGTGCATGGTCCTTTTGGGTTGCCTTCACCATAGCAACTTGATAGGATGATTTATTAAGAGAGAATAAATATTATTAATATATTATGAGAATAATATAAAGAATAATAATATTGTTATTTGATTAATATAAGTCATAAATTAATTAGAATTAATTTGGTGACTTAAAGAGATTAATTAAATAAGAGGGTATAAACTGTCAATTGTTTGATAGTTAAACTTTAGACTGTAAATCCTTAAGAGATAAGGGTTGGACGAATTCTAGAGCTAAGGATAGCTCAAAATCATCCAAGGCTATCTATGGTAAGGATATGGATTGCTTTAAGGAAAGATTATCCAACTAGGGTTTAAGGTGAAACCCTTAAGGAGTCTACAAGTATAAATAGACCCCATGGCCAAGGGAAATCGGCATCTCATCAAGCATAGAGAACCCCTGGCCGATTTCCTCCTAACTCTCTCTCTCAAATCATCCTCTTTGCTATTTGGTGTTTGTAAGCCATTAGAGGAGTGACAATTGTGACTCTAGAGCTCCAAGACAATAAGATCAAACAAGAGATTCAAAGGTATACTTCCAGATCTGATTTTGTATTGTTCTTATACCTAATTAGTCATTAGAAGTCTTGGATTCAAAGCATGTTTAATTAGAAAGCCTAGATCCAAGCATTAGGGTTTTGCATGCGCACATAGGAAAGTTCTTATGGTTAAAATCCATCAGTGGTATCAGAGCCTAGCTTGGTTTCTATTAAATTGTTCCTTGTTTGTTTGAATCTTATTTGCAAAATTCGATTTTTGTGTTTCTGAGTCATGGACTCGGCGAGTTGGCCTGACTCAGCGAGTCCCTTGGTGTACTCGGCGAGTCCAAGCGTCAGGAAAGGCCAGATTCAGGATTTTTTTGATGATTATCTTATGGAAACTTACCTTAATCATATTAGATCAACCCTAATCTGATTTTTTGATATATCTTGATCTAATTAAAGATATTTATCAACTACTAAAATATTTAATTTCCTTATATGATAATTAATTAATTATTTTGATTAAATTGGTAATTATCTTGCATGAAATCTTGGATAAATCAAATATAGATAATTAGGAAATTAATTGTTAATTAAAATTATTTGTTATTTGATCCTCCATGTTTTAAATGTTTAAAACTTGTCCTCAAGTTTAGAAATTTATGTTTTGTGATTAAAAGTTTTAATTTAGACAATTTAAATTTCAAACCCCAGATTTTTAAAAAGTTTAAAATACAACCCTATACTAATATAATATTACAAGATTAATATATATATATATATATATATATATATATATATATATATATATATATATATATGTACAACTAAAATGCTAGTCTTACCGTTAGTAGGCCTCATTCACGAAGCCGATATATAAGGTGGGTATAAGGTTGCGGCCTATAAAATGACGCTTAATGGGTGTACACTCACACCCACCGCTTGCTTCATCGGTGGAGGGTCGTTAGCCAAACGGGTAGGATAGGGCAACCTCATCCTCTCATCAAAAGTATAATATGAAATACAAAGTAACTATACATTTTTAAAATTTCCCAATCTTAGTTACTTTAGGGAAAGTGAATTGATGCAATCCCATGAAATTACACTTTGCACCCTTGCTAAGAAGTTAGTGGAGCGTGTGTGGTTTACCGACACACTAATTGGTTCTAAGAAAAGGTGGCAAAGGGTGATTCTTTGTTTATCATAGTTCGATGGAGCGTGTGTGGTTTATCGGCACATCGAATAGGTGATCGTTACAATGAAGGCACCATGTGAAATTGCATGGTAATTCACACCCGCTTTGTGATCCTCGGTATCCCAGTCACAAACAAGAGGGGCATATCGAGATTTAAACATGCCATTGAATAGTTTCAATGAATCTCATCCGAACCTAGGAATTCTCAATACATTTAGGACTTAAAGTTATGTTTTTATGGTGGAGAATTAGTGAATTGTCATTCACTTACCTTCAATTTGTTTTCATGTTAGATTACGACATCCCTTTTCTAATATGTAAATATTGTTGTTGGATCCTAGCCCTAATTTTTCTTATTGGGTGATAATTAGGGATTCATATTCTAATCTATCTTTGTCCTTTCTATTTGTAGATGTCGAACGCAAACAACGCTGCTGCTAGTTCTTTCACATTGATGAGCCTTTGTCAAAAGGTCACTTTCGATGGGACGAACTTTAGCGAATGATAAGATACATTCACACCATTGCTCGCTATGAGGATAAGGAGTATGTCCTCGATGAGAAGCTCGAGAAAATCAACCCTGAAATCGCTACTCCAGCTGAAATGACCGCTTTTGAAACTCATGAGCATGATGCAACGAAGGTACATTGCATCATGATAGCCACCATGAACTCCAAATTCCAAAAGTCCTATGAGGACATGTACCCGTACGAGATGCATCAAGACTTATTGGAGAGATACCACCAGAACGCGAGACAAAAGCGTTATGAGATTTTCACTAACATGATTTCCGCTAAGATGGGTCATGGAGAGTCTCTTACCGTGCACCTGCAAAAGATGCAAAGGTATGTAGACCGCCTTCGCAAGTTGAATGTTGACTTTGGGGAAGACTTGGCGATCGACATGGTGCTTCACTCTTTGCCTTCGAGCTACAATCAATTTAGGATGACCTACCACATGAACAAAGAGGAGGTCACCCTAAGCAAACTCCAAGGTCTCTTGAGGGTCGCTGAGAGCAACTTCAAGGACAAGTCTGTTGCACCAACTCCCAATCCACCCGCTGCTCCTGTCTTGGCTATTGGACAAGGAAAGGGAAAGTGGAGGAAGGCTTCGTCTAAGAACTATCGCAAGGTTAAAGCCCGAGATGGTGCCTGTTCTAGTGGGACCAAAGTTGATCCTGCTAAGCCCTGCCCTAACCCAAAGGAGGCAGAGTGCCACCACTGCCACAAGATAGGACATTGGAAGAGAAGCTGCCCAGAGTACCTGCAAGCCATCAAGGAAGGAAATATCAAGCCATCTTTCACAGGTATATACACAATTAAATCTAACGAATCATCTCATGCTATTTCTTGGGTTCTTGATACCGGTTGTGGTTACCACATTTGTTCTAATGTGCAGGGACTAAGAAGAAATAGGGATGTGGAGGCTGGAAGAATAAATCTAATCATGGGGAATAGAAGATCGTCGCCTGTCACCAAGATTGGAGTGTATTCTTTAGTACTTAGGAATGGTTTAAGTTTAGATTTGAACAATTGTTGCTATTCGCCAGAAATGGCCAGAAACATCATTTCATTTCATGGTTTGTTTAGACAAGGTTTTAGATTTTCTTTTAATAATAAGAATGGTTCTATTTTAGCTTATCTAAATGGTGTCTTTTATTTTGAAGCTATACCATGTAATGGAATTTATGAAACTGTTATGATTGTTGATAACTTAGGAAATGATGTTTTAAACATAGATTCTTCTAATAATATGGATAGAGCATCCTTGTGGCATTGTCGTCTTGGACATGTCAACAAGAAACGCATAGCCCAACTCCAAAAGGATGGAGTGTTGGAGTCATTCGACCTTAGGGAAGATGACACGTGCAAGTCTTGTTTACTTGGAAAGATGACTAAGTCACCCTTCACGAGTACGTGTGAAAGGGGCGAGGGTCTATTGGACCTAATACATACCGATGTATGTGGACCGTTTAGATCAACCACGAAGGATGGGAACCGCTTCTACGTGACTTTTACCGATGACTATAGTAGATATGGGTATATCTATTTAATCAAGAAAAAATCAGAAACCTTTGAAAAGTTCAAAGAGTTCAAGAATGAATTGGAGAATCAATTTGACAGGAAAATCAAGATGCTTCGATCCGATCGAGGAGGAGAGTACCTAAGTCTTGAATTCCACGATTATCTCAAGGAGTGTGGAATAGTTTCACAATTGACGCCACCTAGGACACCACAATTGAATGGTGTGGCAGAAAGGCGTAATCGAACCTTGTTGGACATGGTTCTCTCTATGATGAGTCGTGCTTCCCTACCTATCTCTTTTTGGGGGTATGCCTTAGAGATTGCCGCCCATATCCTTAACCGAGTCCCTACTAAGAAGGTTGTCAAAACACCTCACGAGATGTGGACAGGGAAAGCTCCCTCGTTAGCACATATCAAGGTTTGGGGTTGCGAGGCTTTCGTAAGACAAGATACTCACGACAAGCTCGAACCTCGTAGTGAGCGATGTATTTTCGTCGGCTACCCGCAGAAATCCTTTGGATATCTCTTCTATAGACCGAAGGATAATGTCGTCTTCGTTGTGAGGAGAGGGGTTTTCCGAGAGCAAGAACTCATAAGCCAAGGAGACAGTGGAAGGAAAATCGAGCTTGAAGAGATTCAAGAGTCGATAGATGAGGGAACCTCTACCGCTGGCACTCAACCCGAGGAGGAAACTCCGGTTGAACCGATTGACGAGTCCTTACCTCTTAGACGTTCCGAAAGAGTTAGAGTTCAACCCTAGTTCTATGGTTTTCATATTACTACCGAAGGGGACACGTATATTAGTGATGGTACACTAATAAACCTCGATGAACCTAATAGCTATAAGGAAGCCATGGCAGGCCCGGAGTCTGCAAAATGGAAAGAGGCAATGGATAGCGAGATCCAATCCATGTATGATAACCAAGTTTGGAATTTGGTTGATAATGTGCCCGGACGTAAGACCGTTGGGTGCAAATGGATCTTCAAGAAGAAGACCGACGTGGATGGAAACGTACACACATATAAAGTGCGATTGGTTGCGAAGGGCTTTACTCAAACTCCCGGAGTTGACTATGATGAGACCTTCTCACCGGTTGCGAAGATAAAATCTATTAGAGTGATGCTAGCTATTGCCGCATTTCATGATTATGAGATTTGGCAAATGGATGTCAAGACCGCTTTCCTTAACGGAAAGTTGGCTGAGGATGTTTACATGGCTCAGCCAGAGGGGTTTGTGGATCCGAAGCATCCGAATAGAGTGTGTAAGCTTGAGAAGTCCATTTATGGACTTAAGCAAGCGTCTCGCAGATGGAATCTTTGCTTCGATGAGAAAGTCAAAGAGTTTGGATTTGTACGAAGCGAAGATGAATCATGTGTATATGTCAAAGCCAGTGGGAGTATAGTTAGCTTCCTCATTCTATATGTCGATGACATATTACTCATAGGAAACGACATCCCGACTCTGCAGAAAGTTAAATCCTGGCTCGGGAAGTGCTTCGCTATGAAGGACCTCGGAGAGGCTTCCTATATTTTGGGAATAAGGATAGTGAGAGAAAGAAGTAAGAGACTAATAGGACTTAGTCAGAACACCTACTTAGAGAAGGTACTAAAACGTTTTAGTATGGAAAACTCGAAGAAGGGAGAATTACCGATACAAAGTAATGCCAAGTTGAGTAAGACTCAAAGTCCGAGTACCGAAGCTGAGATAGCAGAAATGAGCCGAGTACCATACGCTTCCGCAGTTGGCTCAATCATGTACGCTATGACTTGTACTCGTCCTGATGTAGCCTTTGCTTTGAGCATGGTTAGTAGATATCAAGGGAACCCTGGCAGAGCCCATTGGATTGCGGTGAAAAATATCCTTAAGTACCTTCGGAGGACGAAGGAATGGTTCTTAGTCCTCGGAGGGAGTGATGACTTGAAGGTGCGAGGGTATAGTGACGCCAGCTTTCAGACCGACAGGGACAACTATCGTTCGCAGTCGGGCTGGGTCTTTACCCTGAATGAAGGAGCAGTGACATGGAAGAGTTCCAAGCAGGAAACCGTAGCTGATTCAACGTGCGAATCAGAGTACATTGCAGCGAGCGAAGTGTCGAAGGAGGCAATATGGCTAAAGAACTTCATCGGTGATCTTGGAGTCGTACCTGCCATAAAGGAGCCCATGGAGATTTTCTGTGATAATGAAGGAGCGGTTGCCTTGACCAAGGAACCGAGGGATCATGGTATATCACGACATATCGACAGAAAATATCATTTTATTAGACATCGTGTAGAAGAAGGACAACTTATAGTGAAGAGGATATCATCAGAAGATAACCCAGCAGATCCGCTTACGAAGGGACTGAGTAGGGTTAAGCACTTGCAGCATGCTAGGAGTATTGGGCTGAAGGATGATATTAGCATAGATTAGATAGATAGTATTAGAAACGTGTAATAGATAAATGTAATTAACATTTGATGATTAAATAAAGGAGTTTTATTTATGAGTAATGTTACTATCTTATGTTAATTGTTTAACTATTGTTTCATTTTGCATGTTTTGACTTCCAGAATAATTGAGTTTATTAAGAATAATCGAATTATTCAAATTGTCCACGATCGTTCATATGTTGGAAGTAGATATGAATGAAGATTGTCGTGAATTGGTGTGTAGATTGTCTAAATTGTATTAGACATAGCAAAGGGTTGCTGCGACGTTCATGAGTGCTTATGAACTAGTTTTGAGCATTGGAACAAACCCGCGCTTGGTGGAATCACCTTATGGAATATGATATAAAAGAGGTGATCGCAAGACGATAATATCATATAGTCTTAAAACCTAGATATATGGTTTGTTATTTGTTAATTGATTGTACATTGATAATGCGAAAACGCATCAGTAACTCGGTGTTATAAAACGCATTGTTGTGTATAGTTGATTAATGAATAAGTAAATGCATATAAGTCGAAGTTTATCTGTAACTTTTATCCTAAGAAGATAAAAGTGATAACTCGGCCGCTCGATGATTTGATTTGACTTATGTGCCAGGGCCGGTCAGAACTGAATTGATGTGTTCGATTAAGTTCTATGTCAAATAAATCAGAGATCGAGAAACCTAAATGCTTGACTAATTATTCCATAGAATTGTCAGCATGATATCTAACAGAGGACTGTACGATCCCTTATCTAAAGGACAAGATTGATTAGATCAGAGTTTGACAGCGTCTTTGAGAGCTACGATTGCAAATCGAATTGTACTTGTGCATATAGTTACTAGACTTATCCAAGTGGGAGACTATTGGAATAGTGTCTAAGGCTGCAACTATATTAGGCAAGTATTTGACCCGATTGTGCATGGTCCTTTTGGGTTGCCTTCACCATAGCAACTTGATAGGATGATTTATTAAGAGAGAATAAATATTATTAATATATTATGAGAATAATATAAAGAATAATAATATTGTTATTTGATTAATATAAGTCATAAATTAATTAGAATTAATTTGGTGACTTAAAGAGATTAATTAAATAAGAGGGTATAAACTGTCAATTGTTTGATAGTTAAACTTTAGACTGTAAATCCTTAAGAGATAAGGGTTGGACGAATTCTAGAGCTAAGGATAGCTCAAAATCGTCCAAGGCTATCTATGGTAAGGATATGGATTGCTTTAAGGAAAGATTATCCAACTAGGGTTTAAGGTGAAACCCTTAAGGAGTCTACAAGTATAAATAGACCCCATGGCCAAGGGAAATTGGCATCTCATCAAGCATAGAGAACCCCTGGCCGATTTCCTCCTAACTCTCTCTCTCTCTCTCAAATCATCCTCTTTGCTATTTGGTGTTTGTAAGCCATTAGAGGAGTGGCAATTGTGATTCTAGAGCTCCAAGACACTAAGATCAAATAAGAGATTCAAAGGTATACTTCCAGATCTAATTGTGTATTGTTCTTATACCTAATTAGTCATTAGAAGTCTTGGATTCAAAGCATGTTTAATTAGAAAGCCTAGATCCAAGCATTAGGGTTTTGCATGCGCACATAGGAAAGTTCTTATGGCTAAAACCCATCAAATATAGTCAACTCATAGTTTAAACAGAAATTTCAAAGCTTAGCAAGCTTGGAGTGGCATTGGACTTCAATTCACAACTTAATACAGTCAACTCACAACTAAATACAATAAATTCACAACTTAAGAGCTTCCTAACCGATAGCATTTGCCACTATAAGAGATAGTGACTTGACATGGCTGTTCCACCACGTCAAAGCTCGATATGCGAAGGTGCGGGCGACAACTTTAACCTTGCACCCTTCCGGATAGGAGCAGATCTCGAAGATCGAATCCGTCTTTTCGAACCATTGCGAGAGGGCAATGATTCCGCCAGTTCCATTGAAGGCCCAGGGTTTGTAGTTGGTGAAGACCTTATACGAGCACTCTCTAGAGCGCACTAGAGCTTTGACAACAGTGAGAGGCACATAAGTCCCACTCCTACTAGTATTGGTCGAGGTGAATTATGCTAAAGCTGCAGTAACAGCCACATTCACAACAACTTGAATAGCTGTTGGGTTGTATTGAGGAGGAGGTGGAGGTGGTTCGTAGGAGTTATTGGAGGATTACGCCTCGTCACTCTTCGAGGAGGCATTGCTTAACTAAAGTTTACAAAGATTGATGGTGATAGTAAGAATTAATTGAAAGTATGATTGAATGTAGATCTAGTACTAGAAAGATGATAGCATTTGGATAATAATTTCCATGAGATTAGGTATCTGTCAATAATATTGGTATTACAGATGTAACAAGTTTGGGAAAAATGACCTAGAAGTAGGTCTTACATCAGACCAAGATGAGAAAATTTTGACAGAATAAAGACTTATCAAGATTAAAGTCTTATCAAAGATAGGAAACTAAAACTAGAGTTTTTACATAGACTTAAGTTATATCCAAAAGAGAAAGTTGAGTAGGCTCTATCTACGACGAGAACCACTAGAATAAGTCCTTGATTCTGCCAGACGATGCTCCATATCCCTCATGTGTCTTTCATATGTTTCCTGCCGAGCTCGAAGTTCCCTGACTTCGGCTTGGGTTGCAGCAAGATCTCTCTGCAGAGCCTTATTGGCTCTCCTAGTCCCTTCCATATCCTCTTCGAGATGGCGAATGTGGACTGTGTTAACGCCCAAATTGGCATCAATTTCCATGAATCGGTCGATGGCTGCTCGACCTTGCTCATCATTCCGAGCAATCCTGCGGACCATAATAGGCAGGACTTGGCCAGCTGAGCCTCCCTCGCTTAGATTGTAAAAGATTTTGTCTCCATTGTAGGGTAAAGGTTGACCCTGTTGGTGACTCCATTGATTCAAGTTTGTCGCCCACAAGGGTGTGGGGCCTTGAAATACTGGTCGGGAGTTTGGATTTGGGTTTGGAGCTACTAGGGGTTAGTCATTAACTTCTGGTTCGGAGTCAGACTATCCGAAAATCCCTCTGCTAGGTGATTATCCAGAGGGATTGGATGATCCTCTTCTGGCTCTGCTTCAAGCCATCCTGCATTGCCTTGGTTTGGGAAGTACGGGTCGCCAGGAGGATGGAATCCATCCATGATATCTACGCGAGAAAAGGGGTATAAGAATCTTATATAAATAGACGTACTACTTAAGATATTTATAAGATGATCCTTACCAGTTACTTCAATACTTGCATAGTGCATACCAGTTATATGAAATCAAAACATGATAGGCCTTCGAATAAGTGATCGTAACTCCAAATCCACAACCAAACAAGGAACATGAAGTAAAGCAAAGATCACAGATTCTAAGTCTATATGACACCTTAGTCACATATAACCGTAGCGTATCCACTTAGCAACTATTGACCTACTAGTAAAGACCTTTTTAGTTCTCAAATAAGTAATTATAGTATCACAAAATACTCCTATAGTATTTTAGGTTCATGTTCTGTTCTAATGTTCTCATTGTAGTAGTGTTGGTAAGTTTTTAGACTTGTTGCAACCTCACAACCATCCTTGGGCATATGATAATCACTTTTCGGACCAACATAGTTGATCAGGCTATGTCATTCCCAAAACTGACCATACATCCCCGAGTCTACTTATGATGTTCAACAATCATAATACTTTTGTTATGTACTAGTGACACTGATTTTAGTATGAATGCAGGTATGTATACTTAGTTAAATATTTTATTATTTAAAAGTATAAACTCTTGGTCAGAGTATTTTAATCCTGTTGTGTTTATAGTTTGTATATCTTTTATGGGTTGATATACTCGATTCACTATAAACAATGCTCTGATACCAATCTGTCACACCACAAAACCTGAACGGCGGAAACGTTCAGGGGCGGAGGACGTCATGTACAGTATCACAACAAAGCATAATAGTAAACAAGAAACAACATCATCCATTGCATTAATAATATAATTTAATACAAGTGCGTTATGTATTGTTTATAAGACACCAAAAATATAAATCAAAATAAGAGATGAGTCTTGAACGTGCTCCATCTTCTCAAAACCTGGCATCGGTACCTGTCTACTGATGACTTGAGAATACAAGTTATTTTGAAAGAGTTTATCAACTTTAAAGCTAGTGAGTTCATAAGCATTTTAGTGTCATTGTTTGAATGAAAATGTTTGTAAACTGTTTGATGTATAAGTTTGTAAATGTGTGTAGTAAATGTCTATATCTCCTAGAAAATCCTATATTTTCTACTAAAAAGTAGCCTTCTACCAAGGCATCAAATGTTTTGTATGTTTGTTTCCTATAAAAGTGTGTATTTTCCCAAGTGTGACTATCATTAACAAAATATAGTTTTTACATTACCGTTTATGTGAGAAGATCACAATGTGAATGCAATGGGAAAATAATAAAGTACTGTAGTATTGTATATACTAACTACTATTGTACAAACTACCTTAAACCGATTGTTAATTAAGGTATAATGTAATATAATTGTAACCATACTTGATCGACTTAGTAAAACACGACGCTTGAAGACGTCAAAATGGTATGACATTCGTCACCCGTAGACCTGCAGGTCCCACTGTAGCTAGTTAGCAATAAAAGAAAATGGACTCCTTTGGCACAACACATCAGACAATCACAGACTTAGTTCTTTCTGGACTTCCAATGTTGCAAGTGTCCATTGCATTTTAGGATTTTGACTCACCAGACAAATTTGCTTGATTAGCACGCCAAATCATTGCTGATTCAGCAGCTATAAGCAAATAGGTGAGATCAATGAGGTTCACGTCGTGATCCATCATATAGTACTCTCTAACGAACTCACTATATGATTCAGGAAGTGACTGAAGAACCCAGTCAACAACCAATATTTCTGAGATATCGACACCCAACATCCTTAACATATCAATGTGCGACTTCATCTCTAAGACGTGTGCACACACAAACTTTCCATCTTCATGCTTAATTGCCAATAGGGCTTGAGTGAGCTTGAACTTTTCAAGCCTTTGAACTTGTGGGGTATGGAGAATAATTGGAGGAGGAGGAGGAGGAAGTGAAGCATGATCTCTTGTTCCTCGATCATATCGTGGAACATCATCTTCATTTCGAAAGCTTGTTCCATGGGATTTGGGAAGACCATGATTGTCAGAACTAGACATCTACAAAACGGGAGAAAATTCAAGTTAAGTTGATTAGAATTCTTGATGTAACACCCAAATGAAACATCAAGCTAGGATCCAACACAATACTCTACAACCTAGAAGAGGGATGCCGTAATCTAGTCGCAGAATATTTGAAGGTAGGTAAATGACGATTTACCAGTTTCCACCATGAAAAACGAAAAGGAAGTTTAAGTTTAAATGAATTGAAACTCCTAGATCTTTTGAGATTCATTGAACTTTTCAATGGCATGTTTAATCTCGATTATGTCCTACAATTTGTGACTGGGATGCCGAGGATCACAAATAAGGTGTGAATAACCATACGAATCACGTGGTGCACCCAATGCTACTATCACCTAATCAATGTGCCAGTTAGCCACACACGCTCCATTGATCTATGATAAGCATCGAGCCACCCTTCGCCACCAATGTCATCCCCAAATTTGTTTGCCGGTTAACCACACACGCTCCACTAACGTTTGACAAGGGTACAAAGTGTAATTCCATGGAGTAGCATACAATTTCACATTTTGCCTAAAGTAACTATGATTTGGGAATTTGTATAAGAATTTAGTTACTTTGTACTTCATTATACTTATAATGGAAGGTTTCTGTCCTATCCTATCCGTTCGGCTAACGACCCACCACTAGTCAAGAGTGCGGTGGGTAAGAGTGGATACCCATTCAATCGCCATTTTATAGGCAATTTCCTTAAACACCCCTTATAGACCAGCTTCGTGAATGAGGCCTACTAACGGTAAGACTGACTTTTACTCATATATATATATATATATATATATATATATATATATATATATATATATATATATATATATATATATATATATATATATATATAATATTAGACTTTTAATGTTATGTATATAGTATAGGGTGTATTTTACACTTTTAAAATACTGGGTGGTTTAATTTAGTAAATTATACTTTTAATTTAATTAAATGTAAAACAAAACTTTATGGGTTTATTAAATCTCTTTTAATTATACACTTTAATTAATTAATAAAACCATAAGGGTGCGATTTGAACTTTTCAAATTACTAGGGTTTTAGAATTTAACATTTCAAAATTAAACTTTTAATCAACTTTTAAATTCCAAAACTTGAGGGCAAGTTCTGAAACATTTCAAAACATTAGGGTTTAGAATTTAAATATTTCAAAATTAAACTTTTAATCAAAAATTTAAATTCCAAAACTTGAGGGAAAGTTTTGAAACTTTTCAAAACATTAGGGTTTAACTATTTAAATTTCAAAAACAAAACTTTTAAGTTCAAATTTAAACTGTAAAACCTAAAGGGGGGAATTGAAACCTTTTCACAAGATAATTCAAATCTAAATTACAAATAATCAATATTTATCTAATAAAACAAAAGATTATCTAAATTTGACAATTATCTTCAATTTTGGCAAGGATAAACTCCAAATATTGATAAAAACCGGATTTTATTAATATAAAATGTTTTAGGTAATTATCTACAGCTAAAACAGGTCAAAATCCCGAAATCTGCTCCATCTGCGACTTCGACTCGTCGAGTTCACTATGGACTCCCCGAGTTCAGTCATGGACTCGGCGAGTCCAGCCTCTAGAACCAAAAAAAATCGATTTTAAGTATGAATAATCAACCAAAGCATCAAATACATCAAACAAACAGTCATACGCTCTAATACCACTGATGGGTTTTGCGCAATACATCAATCCTATGGTGTACATGCAAACCCTAATAGCTTTTGGATCTAGTTTGTCTAATGAGCATACAATTGAATATCCAAAGCTATAAACCCTAGATCTATCAAATAAGAACTGAAATAAGGGTTTAGTAATTACCTTTGATTGTTATATTGCAATAACAATCAATTCCTTGCTTTGATTGGCTTCAGAAAGCTTAGTGCCTCAAGTGTTGCACCTCTAATGGAGTCACAAACACCACTAAGCAACTAGATGAAGAAGGAGAAGAGAGGAGGCACACAAAACCGTGTAGAAACCCTAAGGATTCAGTTACCCACGTTTTTAGGGCCTAATGGGTCCTTTATATACTTGTGTGGGCTGCTAGGGTTTCAGTCAAAACCCTAATGGACAGCTTAAACTCTAAGCAGCCCATCGAACCTTCTGGATTAGGCTATGGACGAAAATATGATGGGCTCCCATCATAATTTCGTTCACCCCTTGTTCCTTTAGCGTTCCTTAGCCCAATAACTCAATTATCCGATAATTACAGTCTAGTCCCCTATATTTAATTAATCTCTTTTAGCCACAAAATTAATTATCAATTAATTCTTGACTAATACTAATTAAACAATATGATTTCTCCTTTAATATATTATTCTTATAATAAATCATAATTAAACCTTTCTCTCCTTAATTCATCCTACATATTGCTATGGTGAAGGCAACCCAAAAGGACCATGCTCATAATCGGGTCAAGTACATACCAAAATAGTTATGGACTTAAACACTAATCCAACAATATATACTAGCCGTTTACCCGCGTCAAGCGACAGATATCAATAGTTTATTTTAAAAATTAGTTTCGAAAGACGATAAATTTCTTTTTGCCAAACAATATATTATTTAATGTATTCGGCGCTTTTGTGTATATTTGATAGGTGTTTTTATTTGTTGGATCTATTGTTTCAAAATTAGATCATTTTTAATTCGTAACATATAATTTTTTTTCCATTGATGTAAATTTAGAAGAAAACAAAACATTGTAATTTAGGTTTAAGATTTGAAAAACATGCCAAGTTGTTCATAGATGATGGGTGATATGTGTATCAAGAATTTCATAGATTTTAAATTATATATATTTTTTTCTATTTTATATAAAAAATATGAATAATACATAATAAGATAAAAAAAAAATAGGATTAATACATAATAGTTTGTTTTTAGAAGTTACTGAATGAAAAAAAAACAATAAAAACTTAGTAATATACATTTACAAAAGCAAATATTAAAAACATCCTACTAATAGTAGCATGAAACTCACCAGAGGCAACAATCATTGAGGACGATTATATCCTCCTTATCATTAAAATAACATCAGTGACTAATTTCAAAAAATATTAAAAAGAGAAAACAATATTTTTTCTGGACATACACTCTTCTACAATATATGATGTAAAACTAATTTCAACAAATACTAAAAAATAGGAAAAATTGCAAACAGTAGATGCCTAAAGATTTAGAGTTCAGAAAAAAATGTCATTGCCCATGCCCCCTCCAACAGCCCCTATAAAATTCATCTCTTACGTCATGCGCTTGACATTATTATTTTCAATGATTGCAAAAACATAACCAATAAGATGAAATATCACAAAAGAAGTTAACAAGAAAAAAATATGTTTACTAACCTATAGAAGTTCAATAGGCTACATCGGTCTTTGTAGTAACTTCCTCATTATTTTCATTCATATCCATCTCCAATAACCAAAGACTAAACCAAAATGTCAAGATAATTTTAGGTCAGAACATTTTATTGTCAAAAGCCTAAAAGAAGCATAAAGGCCTTAACACATAAAACATGGCTAAAACAAATATAAATATAAGTTCCCATCATTTTCTTTTAAGATAATGAGTAAAAAACTTAATACGATAAGATGTTTCTTAATACGATAAGATGCATAGTTTACATTGAAGTAAATTGATGGCTTGATGTCAATTAAGCCATTTTTTTGGTTTTTTTTATTATTATAGGGTCGGAAGAACATCTCTATTGATCAAGGCAATATGATGTCAAAAAAAATTTAGGTTTGTAAAACTTGATAGAAAATCTATTTTTGGTCTTTTTTTTTCTAAATTGACATTCATTTTCTGGATACATAAGGTAACAAAAAGTTTTGAAGGGTTAGGATCAACAATTGAGGCCGGGTTCTATGACTTTTCTAATTTTGTTGGTTCATGACTTCACCAGGTAAATCAAAACTCTTTAAGTTTCTTAAGTATGATTGTTGAAGGGATAATTACCATGAGTTATGTCTGATTACCTGAAATTATCTTATTTTGAATTGCGTTTTCATATTCTAGAGTTGTATGATTTTGTTTGTAGTTTAATGGATATGTTGGCTGAATGGGCAGTGAAAGATAGCTCCAACTTTAGAGGTGTTCCAATCTTTGACCCAAACATTTGGGTTGACTATATGGATCTTTTTAATCTGTTTAAAAAAGTATGTAAGGATTATATCATTAAAGAAACAACATAAATTGGAGTATTTTGTTATTAGGAGATGGGTATGCTGGAGGCAAGGCGTCAACGTGTTAAAGTAAATGTTGCATGTAAGTTTCATTAGCTTTCTGTTTATATTTCATTCTTATGCTAATTAGCATCTGCTTGATTTAAATATATACTATACACATGGAGTTTTTCTAATTATATTAATAATTTCTTCTATGTGATAAAGTGTTGAAGAAGGGAAAGGACGAAAGGAAAGCTAGGTAAGAGGCAGTGGTCATAAAATAACAAGAATGGGTATATATAGATATATTAGACTGCCAAATCAGCCTTTGAAGCTGGCTCTACTTTTTCCCCAGAAGATACAATATTCACAGATTGGATTACATCTTAACTTATTAAGCTTTAAGTGTACTGTACATCTACATGCTATTGTCTTTCTGATTTTTTACTTTTGTGATGTATGATATTCACTCTTAATGTTTTCTTACAGTGTGTTGGTGAAGATATAGAAGATTTGGAATATACACCAAAAGTTGAATTTGAAGGATACTTTAAAGTGACAAATGTGAAGAATGAGGTGTGATTTCTGAAAATTCATTCAGATTTTATTTATCTTGTACCTTATATGCATCCTTTGATTCAAGAATTTAATCTCTCTTTGCAGGAAGAACTTATCAAATCATGGTTTGCTCATATGGAAGAGGAGAAACCTGGTATTTATGTCACATACAATGGTGACTTTTTTGATTGGCCATTCATGGAAAGAAGGGCAGCTCATCATGTCTTGATAATTAAAACATGTGAGTGTTAATTTCATGTATCTTTCTGTGTCGATTGGTTCATAATCAAATTGAAGAGGAGGATAATTATGTATGTGTGTAGATGTGGACAATACAAAAATGATAGTATGAATGCTTGTGTGATTCCTTTGCCAACTTTATGTTTTTTTATGTAGGAATGGTTGAATGTTGCAATATTGGCTTACTTCTCATAGGTACAGGGTTGAAATTATTCTACTTGATCTCAAAATGGGATACCCTCACCAATTGAGTCCCAATTGGCTTACCTTTCATTCCTTTTATGAGTTCTCAAATTATCATATATCCTTTTGAATATAGTGTTTTTTGGTGGTGTTATTACGGGTAGATTTCCATCAGTGTAGAAGAGCTTCACAATCCCATAAATTGTGAAATTTGTGAAGGTAATTTTAAAATTAATTTTTTGAGAAATCTCATACATCTAATGTTCTCTCTCACAAGTAGTCAAGTATAATGTTCTCAAGGAACTCGGGAAGCTAAGGAGGGGTAATTTGGTAATTTTAAAGCTATAAACATTAACCCTTTGGTAAGCCAATTTTCTTCTTTTGCTAATAACTCTTACTTAATTCTATATTTAACATATTATATTATTTAGTTAACTCTTACTTAATTCTATATTTAACATTTTTTTTGTAACTTTTAAATGACAAGTTGATAATAATCTAAATGGAGAGATTCCTAAAAATTTATGCAATTGCTTCGGTCCGGCTAATATGCCAACATATATAAGAAATCATTATTGTTTATTAATCTGTCTATTAACATGTTTGATATAAGTTTTAGAAAATTGTGATTTCATTAAGACAAGTGATGAGATATGGTTGAATGGAAACTATTGAACCCAAAGTTATTTAAAAAATGGAGAATTCCGTATGTGCCTTTATTAAGCATTTTCCCGATTTCTATAACAATGATAAAAACCAAAATGGATCATTTTGCCCTTTACTTCTATAACACTAGAAATCTTCATAGAAAACCATAAGCACGCATTTGCAAAGAAAAACTAAAATAGACCATTTTGCCCTTTTTTATTTTTAAAATCATTAAAAGTGAAAGAAAAACCAAAATGGACCATTTTGCCCTTTACTTCTATAACACTAGAAATCTTCACAGAAAACCATAAGCACGTATTTGGAAACTGTAAGCACAACACTTGCACCTGCACCTGCAGAAGGTTCTGCTGTTCATAATTTGGAGTTTTTTTTGGTTGTTGGGAAAGGGTTCATTAGGGATAAAAATGGCAGCATGTTTGTGCATTTGCATTGAGGGAAACCCCCTTTCCCTTATTTTTGGTTTGAGTCCTTTCTGTATTTAAGCCAAAAAGAAACATCTTATCGTATTAAGCTGTTTACTCATTATGTTAAAAGAAAATGATGGGAACTTATATTTATATTTGTTTTAGCCATGTTTTCTGTGTTAAGGATTTTATGCTTCTTTTAGGTTTTTGACAATAAAATGTTCTGACCTTAAATTTTTTGACTTTTTGGTTTAGTCTTTGGTTATTGCAGATGGATATGAACGAAAATAATGAGGAAGTTACTACAAAGACCGGTGTAGCCTATTGAACTTCTATAGGTTAGTAAACATATTTTTTTCTTGTTAACTTCTTTTGTGATATTTCATCTTATTGGTTATATTTTTGCAATCATTGAAAATAATAATGTCAAACGCATGACGTAAGAGACAAATTTTATAAGGGTTGTTGGAGGGGGCATGGGCAATGACATTTTTTTTTGAACTCAAAATCTTTAGGCATCTATTGCTTGCAATTTTTCCTATCTTTTTAGTATTTGTTGAAATTAGTTTTACATCATATATTGTAGATGAATGTATGTCCAGAAAAAATGTTGTTTTCTCTTTTTAATATTCTTGTTTTCTCTTTTTAATATTTTTTGAAATTAGTCCCTGATGTTATTTTAATGATATGGAGGGTATAATCGCCCTCAATGGTTGTTGCCTCTGGTGAGTTTCATGCTACTATTAGTAGGATGTTTTTAATATTTGCTTTTGCATTTGTGATGATCGGTGGGAGGGTTTGAGAGGAGGATCGGCTTAACATGATTTAGGGTTTGTTGATAAAAACGACTAATTTTGCGTTTTGGTGAGTTATGGCGAGTCTAGGTGCATTTGCCGTTGTTGTATTGGATAATAAGTTGTACATGAGGTAATATGTATTGTATCTCTTAATTTTCAAGAAAGAAGCAATATGTTTAATATATATATATATATATATATATATATATATATATATATATATATATATATATATATATATATATATATATATATAGGGTGAGGTTCAATAGAAAACCATAATTAACCAAGGAACCAATCTTTTTTCAACTTTTAAAACTTATTTTTTTTATCAAAACAAAAAAACTAAAAATACAGACATTCATAACTTTTTATCATTTTTTCCAATGATATCAAATTCGATTTTTTTTACATCAAATTCACAATGTGAATTTTGAAAATTCATAACGTGAATCCGGATTCACACGGTGTATACGAAAAATGTTTTTCACATTCACAATGTTAATATATGAATTTAGATATTTTTAGATTTTTTTTTCGATAAAGAATAAGCTCTAGAAATTGAAAAAAAAGATTTGGTTCCTTGAAGAACCAATAATTATGGTTCTCTATTTGTAAGAAAAAAAGATTTGGTTCCTTGAAGAAATTGAAAAATAATCAACATGTATTTTGTGATGGTTTCAAATTTTAAATTATCCTAAATTTAGGAAGGATATAGAATTTGTTGAGAAATATAAGGATTCAAAACACATGTTAAAATTTAATATTATTTTATTGATGACTAATTGTACTATTAGCTTAATGATTTGAACGTTTTAAAAAAAATAATATTATTATATTCAATCTATTTTTAAAAATAGTGAGATTTCTTTTATAAGATAGTATATATATATATATATATATATATATATATATATATATATATATATATATATATATATATATATATATCGTGTGTCTACATGTATAAATAAAGTTTTAAGAAGAAATCATAAAATAAAAATTATCTGCTTTTCTATGTCATTTTCTCTGTTTCATTTAGTCAAACATTTCACAATTCTAGATAAAATCTTTGAAAGATTCAAACCGACATAGAATAACACCTGTCATTAAACAAATCAATAAATCAATAGTAATTAGATGAAATAACTATTTGTGTTTTTCTTTATATGGTTAAAACTTTTTTTTTTTTTTTTTTTTTTTTTTTTTTTTTTTTTTTTTTTTTAACTTAAATCGTATGGCGAAAGTTGAAGATAAATTGAATGGATATGTTTATTTGTTTACGTTAACCTAAAAGTTGAACGAACATAAATATATAAATGAATGGATTTTTTTGCATGTGTTGGTTAAAATAATAAACGAAGATAAACTATTAAATTTTTTGATATATTGATTATATTTACTAGTGATAATTTTGATAGTTTCTTAACAAATTTATAAGTACTTCAATGATTCTATAAATTCTACTTTCAGTACTCCAATCATTTTTATAGTATTATATACTGTATAACGTAATATCATAACCAAACTTAATCCAGTGTAAACAAACAAATATAACCAAACATTAACTGATATAAATATATAAACAAAAAGTCTTATGTATATTCTTTTTAATTCATCTAACTAAAAAAATAAAAAGTATTTTTATGTTTTTGTATCAGCCTAATTAAAAAAAATGTTATGTTATAGAAATCAAATATACTCTTATCTTTTATTTTTATTTATTTTAGGATCAAAACAAATATCAAAATAAAAAAAATATTAATAAATATTATATATCATTATTATTTTATATGATAAGATGTATTGAAAATATATATAAAATATTTAATTTTTTTCATGTTAAACACTCGATAGCCGATATGTATAGTTATTAGATTACTTTTAGACACAAGATGTCTCCCAATCGGATAACTCCGTTTGACATTCATGTAAGCAGATATTATCAGTAATTTATCTATCTCTTCAATAAATTAATCACACAAAATCTTAATGAACTCAAGTCAAATTTGCTTTGCATACGAAGAATTTTTTTGATTTATTAAGCTTAAAAGATGTCTTCGTTGACTTTTTTGGCATCCATGTTGTGTTCACGTAACCTCCTCATATCTAAGCTTTGATAGCCGACTGGTTCTATAAATTGAGATGTCATTTCCTCCGAATCGCCACACCTCATCTTTCTCCAATCGAAAATGTCTGCTTCCGCCGTCCAATTTCTCATATTCTCCGTTTTTCTCTTTCTATCTCTGTCCTTTGCTCAGACGTCATTCCGGCCTGATGCACTGGTGGTTCCGGTTAGAAAAGACTCCGCCACCAACCAATATGTCACTCGCATCAACCAGAGGACTCCGTTAGTGGCAGAAAACCTGGTGGTCGATCTCGGCGGGCGGTTTTTATGGGTGGACTGTGATAATAACTATGTCTCCTCCACGTACCAGCCAGCTAGGTGTAGGTCGGCCCAATGCTCGTTAGCTGGAGCAAACGGATGTGGGGACTGCTTCAGTTCGCCTAGACCAGGATGCAATAATAACACATGTGGTGTGTCCCCTGACAACCCTGTTACTAGGACAGCCACCGGTGGTGAGCTAGCCACAGACCTAGTTCAGGTCCCGTCAACTGACGGGTCGAATCCTGGTCGACCCGTTAATGTTTCTCGGTTTTTGTTTTCTTGTGCACCAACGTTCTTGCTACAAGGACTTGCTAATGGTGTATCTGGAATGGCCGGTCTGGGTCGGACCCGGATCGGGCTTCCGACTCAACTAGCTGCAGCTTTCAGCTTTGACCGAAAGTTCGCCATTTGTTTGTCATCATCGACTTCCTCAGACGGTGTTATTTTCTTCGGTGACGGACCGTACAGATTCCTTCCAAATATCGATGCTTCACAATCACTTACAAGCACCCGACTTTTTATCAATCCGGTGAGCACGGCTTCATCTTCTACTCAAGGCGAGCCTTCAGCTGAATACTTTATAGGAGTGACTTCGATTAGAGTCGACAATAAATCCATACCGTTGAACACTTCATTGTTATCAATCGACAATGAAGGCAACGGTGGGACCAAGATCAGCACTGTGAATCCTTACATAGTGCTTGAGGCCTCAATCTACAATGCTGTAACTGCAGCCTACGTCAGAGAGGCTGCAGCTAGAAACATCACCAGGGTCACATCCATAGCACCATTCGACGTGTGTTTCAGCACGACGAACGTGATAAGCACCCGTGTGGGACCTGCAGTCCCATCCATTGAGTTAGTCCTCGAGAATGAGAATGTTGTTTGGATGATCACGGGATCAAACTCTATGGTGCAAGTCAACAATAACGTATTATGTCTTGGAATCGTGAATGGCGGATCAAACCCGAGGACTTCGGTTGTGATAGGAGGGTTACAACTGGAAAACAATCTTCTTCAATTCGATCTTGCTACTTCAAACCTAAGGTTCAGCTCGACTCTCTTGGGCAGACAAACTACTTGTGCCAACTTCAACTTTACGTCTAGTGCTTAAAATGTATTATATTCATATTTACTTTGCAACGTGATTATGTTGTAAAGACATATACATATACAAATTGATAATGTTGAACGAATAAAATGAAAGAGATCAATAAAGTTATTTTATAATACTGTTAATTGGATGTTTTTATGAGTTAAAAGTTCAGTATATGATGAAAGACAACAACTTCCATTAGAGATTTTTAACTTTTAAGTGTTTGATGTCTCGTTTGGTAAGAGAAGGCGCGACTCTTTTTTTTTTTTTTTTTTTTTTTCTTACTTATTTTTTATGCTAAACTAGAGAAGGTTTCCCCGCGTTGCGGGGTTAAAAGCCTTCAATATTTATGGTATGTATAACCGAAATGTATTTTTGGGGTACCATGGAGACGGGTGAGGTATCTGGAACAAACGACATCATCTCATCTGAATTAACCAAACATAAAATGGGTATTGAATTGATTTTAAGGAAGGAGAAGAGAGAAGCATCTAGCAACGTATGCAGGACTAAATTCAAATATCATTTGAACCCACCAAATTACGGTTCAATTTGTCTAATGTCATAATTAAATTCAAATAATTAAATCGGCTAAAATAGTCGTCAGTTTAGTCGGCTGCGATATGGCCGGAATTGAAGAAGGCTATTGTCGATCGATCTCAGAAGTCGTTAGGGGTGTCATGAGCAAGAAATGATGAAAACTGAAAAAGTCGGTGTAAAGGATAGGAAAAAAGGAGTGAGAAACGCATCTAATTGGGAGCAGGGGAGGTGGAAGAGGGGACATAACACGTGTGCAGGACACTAATCCAGGCATTGACCACAGAGTAAAATAAAAACCATTGACCAAATAATAACCGGGATGTAAAAATAATTTTACCAAGGGTTAAAGTTAACAAAACCCACAAACATAAAAGTCAAGGGGCTAAAATAAAAAATGGGCTACTTTTACTGTTCATAAAGGGGGTTTAAAATTTATATGTATATATAACTATTGTAAACTTATGTTCGAATGGTCATATTTACAAATGTCTTTTAGTTTTAATGTTGTACAATTGATTGTGGATGACCCACGCCAAACAAATCATAAGATCATCCCGTAAATTATAAAACACTATTAATATTTTAGGCATCTTAATATTTAAACATTATAACTATTTTTATAGAATTACTAGTTAATGACTCTGACGACTTACTTTTAAATTTAACAGATGCAAGTATCATCTAAATTGACTTCATTCTGATTAAAAAAAAAAAAAAATCTTTCACTTTTAGCTTCTTTCTATTGCTTTTGAACTCATATTATTTTTTATTTTGAAATTCATCTCCAACATCTATGTATTTATAATGTGTTTTTCTTAAACCTCTAGTAAAAGCTTCACAATTTCCTATGACACATATCTTATGTATACTTGCATTGTTTTTTTTTTTTTTATGGATCATGGGAAGAGGTTTATCGGGTTTTTAATGAACAATTGCAATCTTTCACTATAGTTTTCAATAGTAAATTTCAATATACCAAACTACATGTAGTTGGTAAAAATATTTTTATACACGGTTTGTGGTGCAAAATTAGGACGGAGGGAGTATATACAAACATAAACTCTAAAAGGAGTTACAAAAAATATGGTAGAGTGATTTGATTGAATTTGTTAAAATTATATATATATATATATATATATATATATATATATATATATATATATATATATATATATATATATATATATATATATATATATATATATATATATATATATATATAAGTCCTAAACTTGCCATCATAGTTGAGATACAGTTTGGTTTTTCAGTTTTCTCCCGATATATGTTTGGTTTTGGTTACCGATTTCACAACAGACACAATAATCATCTTTGAGCTTATACTATTGCTATCATTTGATGTGAAATAATACAACATATTTATGCAGTTTATATGTCCAAATCCAATGTGAAAATCATCTCTATAAGTTGGCCAAAAATTCAAACCTTGTATAAAACTAGAACACCATCTAAACCTAAAGCTACAGGAAAAATCAAGTAATGAGTATGACAATGCTAAAATACAAGACTGGCCCTGATGATCAGATGGCGAATGTAAACCCTTCAACTGAAGCTGCTTCATTTTTATAAATTGTTATTTTTGACTTCTTCAAAGAGGATTGATTATTTGCGTCTACCATTTTTCTCAAAAGTTCTGCAATCGGTTTCTATTCTGTCTGCATACATAGGGAGACGAATGATATCGTTGATTTCGTTTAGTACTACTTCTTCCGTTATGTTATCCTTAATGCTCCTCAAAACCTACATTTTTCAAAACCAAACAAGACTTCATCATAGCAGAACAGAACAGTAGAAAATAAGACAGTCTTGTACTTGGTTTGGCATGCAGTGGATTGAGACTGAGAAAAAGACGTAATTACGAAAATGCCCTCCTCAGCCAGCCTCATCACTGGAAATAGCCCAAGAAAGTTTGTCCAATCATTCTAATTTGTTAATGAGAGAGGAAGTAGAGACCTTTTTGAAAGTTATAAATTCGTTGGGTGTGGATTTATCAGGCCGCATTCGCATAAACACCCAAACATTTTCCTCGGAATCAAATGAACATTCTATGATCTTCCCAGATAACGAATATATATCCACCGATGGATCTGCACAATTGCATTGACAACATTCTTAGAAGCTTCCGGAAGAAAAATGAAATATAAAATATATCATGCTCTCACCTCTAAAAACAATGCGACATCCATCCATCTGCTTCCTTCTCCCACGCTCGTTCACACAAAGTATATGACGGTTATTGTTTCCCTTTCCCATCTGTCAAGATAAACCTTTAGCTTAGATTAAAAACAAAAAAAAAAACTTAATAAATCAAACACACGTGTCTTTTTTTTTTTGTTTTACAACCTCAAAGAGAAAATCAACGGAGTTCATTTCTGGATATTTCCACTTCAAAAGACCTTCATGTGTGCGAGGCACATAAGGATCGTCCCAACCCTAGCAATAAAAAAAAACAAAACATCAGTTTTTACAAAATGGAGAATAAAACTAATCTTTATAAATGTGAAAATATATCAAAAGATCATGAATAACTACCTGGAAAATGAGACCATCGGATGCATGGGAAAGGCGTGGAATGAACTGCTTTAGAAGCTTAGATACAGCAGAAAGTAGGTAAAAGTCTTTCCTTCTCACCTATATATATATATATATTATAATCCACTCACTAATTGTTCAACATAAATTGTAAAACCAAGAAAAATAAACAATTAAAATAAAGTAGTATGTACCCTAAATGGTTCCAAGTCATATCTGTAATACGGAGTTCTAGTCTTGAACAAACGGTCTCGCTCTTGGTTCCTAGGTTTAACCACTTCATTTTCTAGAATCATCCACCTTTCACTGAAAGGCCTCTGAAAGAATCACAAAAATAAATACAATCTTTACTTCACAACCTACTCAACAAATCAAAGGGTATAAAAAATAAATAAAGAAAGAAGAGAAATGAGTGTGTTATTATTTATATTTATTACCTCTACGAGTGATTCTCGGTTGATTGCTATGAGATCATAAATGAGATATCTCCTTTCCTGTTTGTGTGTGGTGGGGTCCGTATCAATTATCATTTCTCCATCAAGTAAGGTGTAGTTATGAGTGTTTCCGCCTGCACCCTAACATAAAAACATGTCAGACACAAGCAAGCTAAAGCTATAATGAGAGGAGAGGGTTATACTGTAATTTCACACTACCTCATTGACATTTCTGCATGGAAACCGCAACTCAACACTTCGAAAATTGAAATTTCTATCAATCAGAAAACAGCCATCCCAAGTAATTAGCATCATATATCGTGTCCCATCGGCTTTCCATGTGGCGTAATAGTATCGCTGCCTCAAAAGTTGCAAGTTGTCCCTGGAGTACAACAATCAGCATTATATTTCTTAAATAGAAAGATTTTTTTTTCTCACTTTACCATAAAATAGTGTATTATCCTTACTATTATTATTATGAACATAAATTAAACTGATTTAGACAAAATACACACATGCGATAAAGTTGAATTATGCATATCATTTGAAGAGGAAAACGCAAGACTACATGAATTGAACACTAAACTGCACCTGCTAAGAGAAACAGGGTGCGATCCTGGAAATTGTGGCTTTCCTCGTGCCTGAGGATTAAAGAGAAGAAGAAAAAAATATACATAAAGTCATCTCCCAAAAAATAAACTATACATCCCAAAACAACAAGAAAGCTCTCATGCAAGAAGCTAAAACTCAATCTTTAACATTTCTCAATATGATGCATATTCTATTTGTCACTTGACTGACATTTAAAGATCTTGAAAAAAAAAAAAAACTTTGTACTTCAAACACACTCATTTGATTCTTTATTACTAAGTAACCATAAACATAATAAGTTGCCAAAATACTTACCCGTACATTCAACTTTAGAACTTGATTGCAAAACTGCCTCATTGACTCTATCTGATTAAATGGCACGGGATCTCCCAGTACATCATCATTTGTCATCTCACTTGGTGCCAAATCATATCCCATCTCATCTGTCCCCACAGCATTTGCCAAAACAGTATTTCCATCATCATCATCATCATCCCGATCAGGTGACCTCTTCCATTCGGGGGTTTGTGGGCAAACAAAGTTTTCAGGAATTTGTTCACCAAAAAGATTGTATAGATCATTGATGTAATCTTGTTTGTAAATCCCTGGAGGACGTGCTTCAGAAAATCTATATATTGCCTGCATGTTTTGTTAAAAATAGACAGAGCATTTAAGATTTAAGAACTCTCACTGAATAATCAAATTCAAATCACTACTTACCTCTGTGAGGGAAACCGATTCTGACCGAATAAGAAAATGCACAATCATATAACCTGTCCGATTATGTCCATGTGTGCAGTGGACAAGCACATACTTATTTAAATGAGCTTGTTGGGAGCTGAATCGGGTTGTCTAAACAACATAAATGCAAATGTCAGTGACAGATCATATTCATAAATCATAAGTGTCGAAATTTTCAGAAATCAAACTAACAGATGCCTACTACCTCCTGAATAAACTTTTCTACAGACTCGTTATCAGGCACTGAATCCCTTCCTGCACACCTGATCTGAGTTTAAAGGGGCGATTGAGAAAATTAATGAGCTGTTTTTATTGAGATTTGGGACACACAAGACCAAGAAGCAGTTACTGAAGATCTTACCTTGACATATTTAATACCTTCTCTCGTCCAATCTGACTCGCGATAGTATCGATTAGTGTTTGTTAGATCTATTACTAAACCTATCTGGAAAAGGATGATAAAGAACTGATAAGTCAACTGGTAGAAAAGAAATATCCCCTAAGGCACATAAAAAGATTAGTACTTACTTCTCTCCCAAGACGCCTTTGCTGACGAATTGCTTGTTGAGGAGAATATCTTTTATCAGAAGTAATCTTTTCATTGAAAGACTCACCAAGAGGGACTTTTGAAGGTATAAGAAAGTTTATTGGATCTCCAGATGGAGGGCAATCCAACCAACCTGTAGAGCAGAATATCACATTACTACATTATGTATAAGCAAATCATATATGAAACAAGAATCACAATATTTATGCACAGATACCTGGGGGAAGGCTATTTCGGTCATAGGATCCATTGTTGCTATTCTGAAATCCTTGACTACGTTTAGATGGCTGGGACATATGCATTGGATCCACATCCGTGTATCTTCTTTTTGCTCCCCCATTTCTTCTCTCCTGAGGCTTAAAACACTTGATATCAACTATTAGGAATCTAGATATTTGATTTGAGCATGTTTATGCATACGTATAGTAAAAAGAAAGATAACAGACTAATACTTGGTTCATGGTCTCAAAGCCAGTCCCTCTCTCTCGTCCAGAGAACTGATATCTTACAGTATCTGAACGTACTGAGTCATCTTCTTCTGGTAAAGGAGAAGCATTCAAGTCCATGTGTTGATTCCCCACATCAACAGTAAGATTTGGTGATATGTAGATCCAAATACTCGAGTAGAACTGAAATTCTAGAACACCAAAAGCTCAATCAGCATATCACTAGTTTATGGAAATGTGACATGTCTATAATAAAAAAGCATAGCCTATGGAATTGTGACATGTCTATTATAAATGAATTGAAACAAGCACATTAATCAAAGAAAGGATTGTCCTCAGGTGTCAAAGTAGAATATAGCATCTCACTCTAAATTGCTTAGTTATATTATGATCTGTGTACACCTTCTCAAGCTCAAATTAGTTAAGTATTTCAAAGACAAGACCTTTTTTTCTTTTAATTTACCAAAAAACGCAAAACAAGGTAAAGAATATTAACTACTGGTAAATAAAGGCTCTATTAAATTTCGGGAAAAGACCCATGCCATGGAGGGAATGGTCAAGCAATTTGACTGTGTCCATTCTTAGCTTTTGAATGTAAACCAAAAATGCACAAACAATGTTTGATTTTTCAATATCAGCATAGCTCTTTGCTACTTCAAAGATATTACGTATTCAAATCATATCGGCCAGAATTACTAGTTAGTTATTATGCCACTGCCTTGCAGCAGAAAAAAACAAGCTGAATCGCTGATATGAAGTGGCTAAAATGTGCATTTATTTAGAATTTTTCTTTTCTAAGTACCAGGAACTGACCATATATCCAAATTCAAAACGAATCAAACTGTTAATAATCAATTACGCCATTGACTTACTCGAGCCTTTTCATTACACGACACAGCAAAAAAGTTGCTCAATTTGATCAAGACAAAACATAATGAAATTTGATAACCCAAAAAAGAAAAGTGAATTGAAGATTTCAATTGAAGAACATAGTTGTATACATATACATCTATACTCTGGACGCAAAACATGAATGAATTCCACAGCGGCAGTTAGATCAATCATAGTAACCATGAGAGTAGAGTGAATAACAGAAGCGCACCGTCAAATTTGGATTTTGGATTCGGATGTGGAGGAATGTTTTTTTAGGGTTTTTGCCCGCCAGGCAACTGTTATAAAAGAAGGGGGCGAAAACGTACAAACGGACAATTAAAAACCGACCATCTAACTCAAGCCACGCAAACGTCGTCGTTCTCCCGCGTCTTGGCTAGGTAAGTGTTTGACCGACCGGTGGTAAGATTCACTTTTTAATTCAATATCAATCGTAATCGAGTGTGCAAACCGAAAATAAATATAAAGTGTGCAATCTCTTAGCGATATTCAAAAACTTTAATGAGCTATAAATTTTGAATGAATTTGGATCCATATGAAATATGTTATTTAATAAAGTTGTTGAATGGATGTCTTTACAAATGTCAAAAATACACATACTTAATGGAGACCCGATATTCAAACCCGAATTGATGAGGAAATCATGTGACCATCACATATGAAACCATAATATGGGTAAGCAAAGTCAATCCCTTCGATCACGATTTTCATCATCGGTCTTCAAATCTTTTTAAGGTTATTAAGATCATCTCAATAATTCAAACCCAAAGTAAAATCTTCAAATAATTTGCATAGAGATCACTTGGGGAAAAAAACATTTTAGAAGAAAAACTTTGAGAAATCATCATCACAACTCATCAATAACAAATCGTCATAGACAAAAAATAATGCAATACATATCCAAATACTCAATTTTGTACTCTCATGAATGTCTCTTTCTCTCTTAGGGCCAAGATGATATTTGAAGCATACACAATGTATTAACATTACTCATTAAACTCATTTAGGAGACTCACTCCTAAATCTTGAAGGCGTCCGTTCATCATACATGAAACCATAAAATGGGCAGGCAAACTTCATCCTCTCAATTATGACTTTGTAGAATATCAATCACAACTCAAAAACGTCATTGATTACATCAAACCGTAATCCCAAAATAAAAGTGTTTGGACAACACACAGGGCAGCCCATTCAATGGATGTAATAATTATGTTGAACTCTCTTTTTAAAATGTAAATTTATTCTATGTTTTATAAAAATCCATTGAAAAGTATTTTTCGTAAATGAACACACAATGTCTATACTATTTCATACAACACAAATAAGTGTAGAAATAAGAAAAGTCATAATTTAAAATTGGAATATGGATATATATTATTGTGTAATGAACCCACCTCAAAGTGTAGACTAACATATAATAAGATACTTGAGTATAACCAAAGGGTTATAAGCTTATCGATGTTTAAAAAAAAGACATTCATCTTCTTTTGGGTTGAGAGTTCTCATGGTGGACAATGTAGTTAAGAGTAAGATTTATAGGATTTATGTGTTAGTCTTGCTACAAAAAGAAAAGTTATATCCGAATATAAAGATGGTCTAGGAGCACCACCAAATATAAGATAACAAATAAAATCAACTATGATCCCCCCAACTCTTTATCCGGCTCCAGATCATGAAATTAAGGAGGAAGCAGGGCTTTCAAAGGTTTAAGGCAAAACCTTTCCAATTTGACTGTTTTACTCCCTCAAATTTTATTTTCCATCAAATGGCCCCACAATGATCCAAACTTCTTACAAACTCTTAATATTTCTAGTTTAATCTCATATATAAAATATCTTAACATTTTTGGACCCAAACCTAACTGAGTCATGGTCAAAACCAAGTATTCTATTTTGACAAGTTTGGTCCCTCAAACTTCATATCTTCAATCTAACCCAAATTAACCTTCTTTTTTAATTTGAAACTTTTAAATCCAACAATTTAATTTTATTAGTTTAACTTTAATTAAGCTTTCTATTCAAATATAGTCCCATCGAATATTGAAGCTTGAAGCCCCAAAATACACTCCAAAAGTTACGCATCTTAAAAACTCTATATTATAATTTTCGAAACCTTGTTTTTTTCTTCGTTCCACAGTTTTATTGAATTTACGCCTCGTTCCCGAGTTTAACAAAAAAAAAAGAGAAGAGAAAAGAAAGCCACGAGAGAAAAGAAGAAAAAGAAAGGAAAACAAAATTTTCTTTGTGTTCCCGAGTTGGAGAGAAGTGGAAGGAAAATGAATCATTTTGTTTTTTCTTTCCAAAGTCTCCCAAATCGGAAGGAAAGTTAGGAGGGAAAGTGATCCTCTCATTTCCCTTCACTTCCTTCCACTTCCCTCCTTTAATGAAACTCATGAACACCAATTTATTTTATTTTCTTCTCATTTCCACCAATTTCCTTTTCTTTCTCTCCTTAAATTGAATTCAGGAACGGGGTGTTAGTATAAGGGATAGTATAACTTACGAGATTGTAACACGGTTAAATCTTCATTTTTTACAAATTCTGTAAATCATGGGTTGTCAAAAGTGGTCGAACAAAAGCATGCTTCTTGGATCACAAAAAATTGTGAATGCTAATCGTCGAACACTAGTGTCATACGCATACAAAGTTAGGGCTTTGTCAATATTCATTTGCGCCGAATTGAAAGTACCTTGCTTAACAACTTTACAAGTGTCCCACATGATTATTTTAATGTCAATTTTGTTGTAGGCTTGTATAACGCACCACATCTTTTGCATTGAGCCTTTTATTTCTCGCTGAGGTTCAATCTCTCGCAAAATCAATATTTCCACCAAATAGTAACATTTAAGAAAAGTTATATCCGAATAGTTGGACTGGAAACGAATAGCGAGGCCTTTCTAATGGGCCGGGAGTAGGCCCTAAATACAAACTACACAAGTGTAATATACAAGGATTACACAGTCGTTCTCTCGTGCCAAAGCCCTAAAACAGCAAAAAACCCTCTTTCCCTTCGCGTTCTCCGGCAAATTGTTAATCATCAGTCTCTTCTGCATTCACTCCGGCAATGAAGCTCGTCCGGTAAGTGACAACGGTCTCTGCTGATTATTTGAACTTTGTTGAGATTATGCAGGTTTCTTATGCAATGTTTTGACTATTTTTTTTTTTTTTTTTTTGTCTTTGGTTGATTTTGACTGGATAGGTTTTTGATGAAGTTGAACAATGAGACGGTTTCGATCGAGCTCAAGAACGGAACTGTTGTTCACGGAACAATCACAGGTTTTCATCTTCTTCTTTCACTTTTACATGAATTAGCTTATGAAAATCTTTCATTATTATACGGTTTCATATAATATTTCTTAAAAATTTACTTCGATAGTAGTTTTTTTAGGAGCAGACGTTTATCCTTGTCAATCACGCGTCGAGTTCCTTACAAAATAATGGACGTAGTTTAATCTCCAAACATTGTGTTTGTCGAAGAAGGTGGGTTAGATGTTGTGTTTTATGGTACGTTTCACATTGATTAGGTTTCACTTCGTGTTTGCATTGCAAAATCAGAATTCTAATTCGTCTCCTTCTACTAAGGCTGTAAGATTTTTGCTGCACTTGTTTATAAATCAAAGTGGAGAACAATAACCTGTACGCCATAACTTTTAATCCTTCCCTATTAACCACACAATCATTCTAGGAATTAGTAAAATTTCACATCTTTCAGCTTATCATGTAAATGTCACATATGCAAATTTGGTTTGAAGGCATATCTAGCATGTTAGAGTTAATTTCTCTATCCACATGTACTGTTTCTCAATTAGATCTAAAAAATTGGACAAAAGATTCGATGAGCCATTTAAAGCTGTATAATTTATGAATGAGCGAAAGTGTCTGAACCAGAGTACTAGGGAGATGATACTGATAAAATATTATGATGAGCTGTTATGTACTTTTTCTGTGAATATTCAATATTCATGAGAAACTGTTTCAGAAATCAGAGTATTGGAAGTGTCTTTAGCTTTATGATTTAGTACTTGACTACTTGTAAGGAATGATGAAAGATCATAGTTATCACATTTCTAATCAACCGCCTTTGCATTGCTTAACTCTCATTCGCCTAAGAGACCATGAGAAGCATGCAATAGTTTGATAGATTTACTAAATTAAATGATAAAATGACAATGTTTTTCATATTATACACAACTGAAAGCAATAAATACTTTATTGCAGGTGTGGATATTAGCATGAATACACATTTGAAGACAGTTAAACTTACCCTAAAAGGGAAGAATCCAGTGAGCTTAGATCACCTGAGTGTGAGGGGCAACAACATCCGCTACTACATCCTTCCCGACAGCTTAAATCTCGAGACTCTTCTGGTCGAAGAAACTCCCAGAGTCAAACCAAAGAAACCAACTGCAGGTATTTTCTTTTTAACAACATTCGACCCCTTTTTTTCTCCTTGTTAAAATAATAATAATAAATGAAATTATTTGTGACATTTAATATTTTATTAAATCCTCTTTTTTTTTTATTCAGGGAGACCGGTGGGACGTGGAAGGGGCCGTGGACGCGGACGTGGTCGTGGGCGAGGCCGTTAATGTTAATGTTGTTGATTGTTGTAGTGATATCTGGTTTTGTAAACAGCTGCTGTATTCTTGGAGAGTTTCTTTGACAGCTGACATTGTTATGGATGTGATCATTTTGCGGGTTTGTTTTCCCCTTTATGCCCCCAAAACCAACTCGCCTTTTATGGTCAATTACAAGTATCTTTCAAGGATAAGTCCCCATTCCTCATTAGTTTTGTTAATTAGATTTGGATTCTTGATATTAAGAGTATAACTAGCGTGTTCAAGTGTTTATGCTTTATGCGTGCATGATAATGTTACCCAAAGCTTTGACGTTTAGGTACATCTATTAGACTACTTTTTTTGGGATTGCTTATTTCTAAAATGGGTCAAAATTAGATTTAAAAAACTTACCTTTTAGTCGGACCAAAATGTTTTTTTTTCTTCTGTCTTTTGGATTTTTTTAATAAATATAATGTATTTAAAAACTAGTATCTAATTTCTTATAAAATTCAATTCAACTAATCATGGAGCCATGGTTTTTGCAAAACTAGACGGTGTTCGGATTGCTTCATTGAAGTGTATTAATTTATTGTTATTGTTATTTCACATAACTAATAGTATTTTTTTTAAGTGTTTGAATATGAGAAATCTTATAAACATTTAAGCTTCTTTATCACAAGATTAATCTGGCTTTATTAAACGTCAAATAATAACTTATCAGCCTATTGTGGTTTAACCCATTGTATTTGATTCAGAATAAATTAATCTATTTTTTTTTTAATTTAAACTATGTTTTGGCCCTTTTGGAGGATTCTAAATACACCTGATTTAAGGGTCAAAAACGATTGCCATGCCTTAAATAACCTCAACTTGATGGGACTTGATATGATAATCGGCATAGTGATATCCAACAACATTATGTGTCTTGTTATGATATGGTCGCAAAGAGCGGCCTTTTTAGTTCCAATCTGGGTGGTAGTTGCGACTAGTTGCAACTAAATGCGAACGGTCGCATTAAGTTTAGGGATGCAAACGAGCCGAGTCGAACCCGAATTTGACTAGGCTCGGCTCGAGCTCGTTTAAGTTACATGATGCTCGAGCTCAAGCTCGGCTCGATTCGAGCATTCTTGTATTGAGTTAAACTCAAGCTCGTAAAAAATTATACAAGTTCGGCTCGTGTTTTTGTCTAACATGTAATTTCCCAAATATTTTTTATTATAATATATAAAAATAATAATAAATTATATTATATATAGGCTTATTTAGGCCCGCGAGCCTAATCAAGCTTAGTGACATAAGCTCGAGCTCGAGCTCGTTTAATAAACGAGCTTAATATTAAGCTCGAGTTCGGCTCATGCTCGGTTAAAATCGATTTCGAGTTGAGCTTTTATTGAGTCGATCCCAAGTAGCTCACGAGTAGTTTGACTCATTTGCACCCCTAATTGAGTCGCAATGTATTGTTATCGGATGCAAAAAGAGTATTGAGTGCGAATGGAGTGATGGATGCGAAAAGTATGTAGGTTGCGATCATATGTGAACGACTGCGAACGATTGCAAGCCATTGCGGTCACTAGTGGATCAGATGAGAATGCGGGCCAATTCGATACGACTGGATGCGAAGTCGAAACAAGTCTAGTTGCGATTCCCGGAAGTTGTTTAGTTACGAACGAGGTTATTGGATGCGAACGACCATTGGGTGCGAGTGGTTGATGCAAAAGCTGGTTGGGAGTTGTTCCAAAACAAGATGAGTTTGAATGGTTAATCACGTGGACGATCTAGAAGATTCTACTTTATTTTTAGAAACGGTTTTATTTATTTTATTTTAGCATTTAATAGGTAGTTTATTTATATTTGATACTTTCCTTTTTGTAAGCATTTGTAAGGCTATAAATAGCCCCATCGTTGAACATTTTGAAAATAAATAGTTGATTGAAGTTGAATTTTGAACGTTTGTTCTTGCTTTCTTGAATTATTGTGTATAATTCGGATTGTCGTCATTGTTTGGAATGTGTTTCTCATTCGTGACTCGATTTCAAGTCAATGGGTCTTGGTTTGTCGTCACATATCATTTGACAGATGATTTCTTGATCTTGATAAAAATTCAAGTTAATAGGTATTAACTTGTTTTCACCCGATATTCAATCTATAGGTCTAAGTAGTATATCAAATCTATCATTTTTTGTTATTTTTTATATTTCTTGTATTTTTTTTCTTATTTCCCGTTGTGTGCATAAAATCAGAACACCTAAAAAGAAATCAACCCCCTGTATTCGTATCATATGTGGTAACAGAGCCCAGTTCTAATCGACCAATTCGTTTGATTTCATTTGTTGTCAATTTTTGTTTGATTGCGATCATTGTTTGAAAAAAATTGAGACTAGTTTTGATTTGCTGTTGCGATTTTTATGTTGCTGTTGTGATTCAACAAGTTTGTTTTTCATATTGGTATTATTGATTGGTTGAAATCGCATCGGATGCCATGGATTTTGAATATCCAGCTTTTCTGAATGTCTTGCGTGAAGTCTGGCATGGATTGTAAGAAGAAGGAAGCCAACAACAACCAATGAAGGTTGGAGGCGTTAATGTGAACGACTTGCCTAAGTTCGTTGGTGGATTCGATCTAGAAGAATATTTAGATTAGGAAGAAAAGATTGAAAAAAGAATTAAGTTCAAAGGTTGGATGATAAGATGAGTTGCAAGAATGTGATTTTGAGACTGAAGGGAGAAACGTCGATTTTGTATGAAGGACTGAAGGCCAAAAGAAGTCTTGAAAGGAGGAAGAAAATCTCATCTTGGGAATCATTAAAACACAAACTCAGAAGAAGGTATGTTCCAGTGAATTACCCTAATCACAACTTATCGTAAATTTTCTAAATATTGGCAAAGAAAATTGGATGTGATCGATTTTGATGAATCGATGGGAGGATCTACTGTTGAGATTGGAGAATTTTCCGTGATGATTGTTGTGAGTGAAGAATCTGTTGTGATTGAGAAGGTTTGTGAAGAAGAAGAAGAAGTCAATGAGAGCACCTTCATCTACAAGGTTGCACTCTGGTACGAACCAAAAAAACATATAGATAATATTTCACTCTCTAATACCGAAACAGAAGAAGAAGATGAGGTCCCAAAATATGATGTCGTTGATGTTGTTAATATCGATGGGAAAGAAGAAGTTATTGAAGAAATTAAATTTGTGGTTGAAAACGAAATTGATGAGGCGATTGTTGAAGATTCTGATCCTTTTATACGACACCATAGTGATTTTGAAAGCAGTCAATCTTGCTGATCTGGACTGAATACTCTATCCCTATCTACGATACTGATGGGGAATGAGAATTTGTTGAAAGGATTAATTTCATGGTTAGAGACATAATTTTTGAAACCGTTGAGGAAAAAATCAAATTTGTTAATTTTGACATCCCCAATTTTTCACGGCCAGAAAAGACCGATTTTGTTTATGCTTTATAAAAATCAGAGTACTTCATTTCATAAAAAGGTTGCGGAATTTGTTCCCAGAAAAACACGATAAATACGTTATTAAAACACTTTCGAAGAAACGTATTTTATTCATTTAAAACGTTTTGGGTGTCATCGTTAATACAGAAACATAAGCATAAAGAGAACTTACATTTATTTGCACTAGTGATCTACATCTCTTTAAATCTCTCAGTGTAATGTCACTTCATATCGTCACCTGTGATATAAATAAACTGAGTGGGTTGGGTTGGGAAACCTAGTGAGTACATAGGGTTTTCAACCCACAATAATATAATTATTATGTTTAAACAATCAAACAATCAACCCAATTACCCATCCCCATTATCTTTTTTACTCTTAAGGATTTAACCTAAGAGTCATATATCATGCATTCGTTTATTTCGAAGTCCCTTACTTCCAGGGTTATAGGACCGGCACTAAATCCATAGCTGCCGATGTTCGTTCGTAAAACACTAATCCCATAGCTGCTATATCCTACTCATCGGGTACTAAATCCATAGCTACCAGTGTTCAATAGGTACCAAGTCCATAGCTATCAATTCCTAACAGGTACTAAATCCATAGCTACCAGCGTCTAACTAATAGGTACTAAGTTCATAGCTACCAATTCCTTACAGGTACTAAATCCATAGCTACCAGCGTCTAACAGGTACTAAGTCCATAGCTACCGGTGTTCGTCCCATAGGCACTAAGTCTATAGTTGTCAATGTATACTCACATCATCTTATATCTCTTATCGTTCATCTACCCATCTCATACCCAACATATTCGTATATATAAAATACGTATACAGTTTAAGTCCTTTAAAACATGTATAAAACGTTCATCCAGCATAGACAGCAAGTATTCAGATAATATGCACACATAGCACGTAGTTTATATAAAATACTTCATATCTATGTGTAAGGTGAAAGGGACTATGCACTCACCTGAAAGGTGGTGACTCAGCACTCGGACAACGCTTCGATATTCTCAAAACAACTTTCCTTCGATAAAACCTAGTATCAATACCACTAGGGTTTAGTCTAACGATAACCGCGACAAATTAATAGTCTGACTATTATTATTATTATATAAGCATTAAATAACACTCAATATAACTCATAATAATAGCCCAAATAATTATTTGAAGGGCCTAATAACATTCCTATAATTATTCGAAAGCTATATTAAAAATTGCGTAAGCGTAGCACACTTACAGCGAATTTTATCGAAAACCGGAACTTAATTGGAACAGCGTTTCGAAACCGAAAGGCTCTTTTTCTCAGGACTCCGGGAGCCTCGGGGCTTCCCTCGGCAGCTAAGGGGTTTATCTAGGGTTTAGGGGGGTTGGAATGGGTTAGAGAGAGAAAGAAGTTAGAGAGAGAAGTGAAAAAGGTGTGAAAATCCGGGAAATCTCGCATTCAATTTATAGGCCGGAGGTCCTCGGACTACGCGGGGCGTAGCCTCGGACGCGGCACGTTCTTCTTGAGATGTGTCGCTTCGCTGATGGTGCATCGTGGCTACTTCTCGGACCGCAGAAGGCTTGGGATACGCGCAGCGCTCCCTCCTCGTACACATGGCGTACCTCGTACGCGAGGCGCTTCTTGGCTACGCTGGACGTCCGAAGTACAGGTGTCCGAATCCGAAGACTAGACCGTGATCAACAAGCAACGGACCTGATTGAGCCACGTCATCATTTCATGCATCAGCTTCGCAAGTTCATGCTTCAACTTTAAAAATTCATAACTTTCGCGTACGAGCTCCGTTTTTTACGTTCTTTATATCCACGCGAAGGTGGGAACATACTCTACAACTTTTGTTTAGACTCCGTCGGCTAATTTTGACTTGATTTTAAATTTCATATTATTAACAGGCCGGGACAGGATTGGTCCGTTAAATCCTCATAACTTCTTCATCCAACGTCCGTTTTCGCCCATCTTTTTCTCGTTACGCTACTCTTAACGAGATCTTCGATTCTCGTTCAGGTCGTGTCGGCTAAAAACCGCTCGATTTAATATTCGAATTTCGGGTTGTACACTCCTAGTCCGAAACTTCGAAAAATCATAACTTCTTCATACGAAGTCAGATTTGGGCGTTCTTTTTATCGATGTTCTTAGTTTAACATATTCTACGACTTTCGTTTAGATCACTAAGGCTAAATCTCGCTCTATCATAAATTCACTATTTACGCTTCCCGGTGCCGTGCCGGTTCCGACGCGAAACTTCGACGGGTCATAACTTCTTCGTTATAACTCGGATTTCGGCGTTATTTATATGTACGGAAACCTTGTGACATATTCTACAACTTGGTTAAGATTATTTATTCTAAATAATCTTTTGTTGAAAGTCGTTTTCGGCCCCTATTGCCTCTAAATTGACTAGCCCGGATCTACGGGCGTTACATTAATATGAACAAAATTGTTGAAGAACAGGTTAAAGAATTTGAAGTTTTGGTTGTGGTTCAGAAGGATACGAAAGTGGAGCAGATGGTACAAGAAGTTCCAAATGTGAATTTGCCCATGGACTGTCAAACTACGATTTTGTCTGATTAGATCGCATGTCATTGCGATCCGGGGGAGACAAAGGGATTGCGAAAGTAGATTGGTGAATCCTTGAAGATGGGTTGTCACTTATATTCTTTTGATGTGCTTTAAATTGGGAAGCCATGAAGATGGGATGTGCTAATCATCAATTTGTAAATACAAACCATGATCCATTCTTTTGAATGCCTACTGTTAATCCTTTAAATTATTACAAGGTTGTTTTGTAGGATCCTAATTATAGTGTAAGAAACTGGTTTTTGATCCACAAATGAAAGGCATGGTCGACAAGATCTTTGAGTTGTTTGAAGAAGAGCCCATGTATGTGGAGGAGAAACTTATTGGAGAAAAAGTTCACATTGTTGTGATCAGAGAGGAGTCGGTCACATTGAAAATGGTGGCGTCGTTGCGATTGGTGGCATCATTGTGAATAATGGAATCGTTGTGATTGGTGGTATCATTGCGATTGGTGGCATCATTGCGATCAGATCAGTTGTGTCAATGCGATTAGAATAGTTGCATCTTTGTGATCCGAAGGAACTCATTATCGTTGCGATCGACTCACATTTGTTATGATCTTGTTTGGAGTGAATAAAATGAGTATGGTTACTGATCCTAAATTAGTATATTTCAAGTTCAAGAATAATGATCGTGGGATAATCCGTTTGTACAACACCAGATCTCAAGAAGATGCTTATGTCAATAGTTTGCAATTTTCACAAGTGTTAAAATTATTTTTGAACAGATTCGTGATGAAATATTTTGACGATATTTTGGTGTATGGTCAAGGATAATATGAACATTTGGAAAAAGTATTTGAAGCCCTTAGTGAACTCTATGGAGAGAAGAAGAAACATTTGTTTTTGAAAGTTCAAGTTCTGTTTGTTGTTCTTCAGTGTTTAAGTCATAAATTTATTTTTGAAGAATATGCTAGTTTTCAGACGGGTGATGATTTGAGATATCCTTCATTTGAAAGAAGAGACCAGGTTGAAAGGATTGTATTGAAGGTTTAGATTAAAGAACAACTTTTTGAATGCCTTCCTGAATTGAGGAAAATTCCTTTTGAATGGGGAGGAGATGATATGATTGCATAGGGTAGCCTTTTTAGTTCCAATTCGGGTTGTAGTTGCGACTGGTTGCAACTGGGTGCGAACGGTCGCATTGAGTCGGAATGTATTGTTATCGGATGCGAAAAGAGTATTGAGTGTGAATGGACTGATGGATACGAAAAGTATGTTTGTTGCGATCTGATGCGAATTACTGCGAATGATCGCAAGCCATCACAGTCACTAGTGGATCCGATGTCAAAAGAACCATTTCGGTACGACTGGATGCAAACCGCAGAACAAGTCTAGTTGCGATTCTCGGAAGCTATTTAGTTGTAAATGAGGCTATTAGATGCGAACAACCATTGGGTGCGAGTGGTGGATGCGAAAGCTGGTTGGGAGTTGTTCCGAAACAATATGGGTATGGGTTTGAATGGTTAATTGTAACGACCCAATTTTCACGTCCAAAAATTTCGTTATAAAACATTACATGAAAGCATTAATAGTTAAAACATTGTTTGATTAAACCATTTCACATCGAAAACCAAATTGAAAACCACAACATTCGATCAATCAAATTTCAGAGTATTAATCCCAGAATAAACTCGTAACTGCGGAAACAAGAGAGTGTGTGTGTGTGACATGCTGCTACCGCGCCGACTCCTTTCCCCTAGCTAAAATAAAATAAAATAAAATTGTATCTAAAAATAAAGTAGAATCGTCTAGATCGTCCACATGATTAATGTAGCACCTGGTTCCTGGTATGTAAATCTTATTGAGTATTTTTCCTTCTTTTAGCCTTGGACTCGGCGAGTCATAGGTCCGACTTGCCGAGTAAGGACGGGACTCGGGACATGTTTAAGTTGGCGACTTGGCGAGTCCATATTCCGGACTCGGCGAGTCACCGCTGTTGGATGAAACCCTAAGTTTCAGAGGTTGCACCCTATTTAAACGACGTTTTGTGCCTCATATCAGCCCCCATTGCGTCCAAAACACTCCCTCTCGAAGCTCTAACTCCTCTTTGGTAATTTGGGTGATTTTGGTGCATTAGAAGAAGAAGGTAGATCAAGAGGAGAGGAAGAAGATCCAGAATCTTTGTGCCATTTCAGAACTTCTAGAGGTATTGGACTCGAAACCCTCTCTGTCCCTTCATTATTATCTCGTTGAGAGCTTGTGATAGCCATTTCAAGGCTTCTTCTAGTCTTGACCTTTGTGTAATGAGCTTATAGTGTTGAGGGACTTCAGATCTAGGCATGTTTAGGAGCTAAGGGCTCGGATCTGTAGCCTTTATGGACCCTCATTGCTTGAAGACCTTGGATCTACCATTTTAAGTACATTTTGAACCCTAAAATACGTATTGGTGAATATCTACACGTAAAGTTGGAAACTTTACGTGTGATTCGTGTTCTAGGAGTCCAGATCTGTGAATGGCATGGACTGGAATCGAGTAAATCTGTGTATTTAGTGGGTGCATGGCGACGACTCGGCGAGTCTGTTCGCGAGTCTCCGAGTTTGTCCCCTTTTCGTAGTGTCGAGTGAGCAGTGAGTCACGGGGTGTGACTCAGTGAGTCAGAAGCTGAACTCATCTATGGAGGAACTCGGCGAGTCAATGCCCTGACTCGGCGAGTTCAAGGCAATCTCCTTAGATCAAGAACAGACTCGGTGAGTTGCTCATACAACTCGGCGAGTCTCAGTATAAGTGTTCTTCGGATGAAGATGAACTCGACGAGTTGTTCATACAACTCGGCGAGTAGGATGAAGGACTTGAATATCAGTTTAGAAGGAGAACTCGTCGAGTCGTCGCCTAACTCGACGAGTAGAAACAGGATTCAGGACAATCGTTTGGGTAGGGACTCGGCGAGTTGGAAAGCCAACTCGACGAGTCGGGTCAACTGACAGTTGACTCTGACTTTGACTTAGGGCATAATCAGGGGTAAAATGGTCATTTTACCCAAAGGACAGTTAGCAGTGTTTGATTGAGTATGTTGTGGGAATTGCAGCCGGAGGATTTTCGGAGCAGCAGCAGCAGCAGTAGACAGTCAGTTCCCGATCAGATCAGCAGCTACTTCGAGGTGAGTTACCTTCCAGTAGCGGTGGGTCTGTGGCCACGATGCCGGCCCACCAGTAGGAGTCATATGTTAGATGATTGTCTCTGTGATATCATCTAGGTTTGCTACTACTTGATATGTTATATGCTAGCATGATATGTTATATGAGATAGAAGTAGAGATCAGTTGATAGGACCGAAGGGTAGTTCAGACACCCCAGAAATGTCTGACAGTACGTGATGATATGTTTACATGTTGGCTTGTTATGTTGTATGCGATAGAGGTAGTAGGAGCGGACTAGTCCCCGAGGATCGGTTGTTAGGACCGATGGGTAGTCAGCACCCCAGAATGGCTTGACACGGGTAGTCAGCACCCCAGAATGGCTTGACACGGGTAGGACGGCACCCCAGAATGGCCGCACGGGTAGTCGGCACCCCAGAATGGCCGTATCGGGTAGTCAGGCACCCCATAATAGTCTGGCAGTATGTTATGTTATCTGTTTGTATGGTATGTGGTACGATGGGGGAACTCACCAAGCTTTGTGCTTACGGTTTTCAGTTTTGGTTTCAGGTACCTATTTTCCTCTTTGTAAGCATTTGTAAGGCTATAAATAGCCCCATCGTTGAACATCTGAAAATGAATAATTAATTGAAGTTGAATTTTGAACGTTTGTCTTGCTTTCTTGAATTATTGCGTATAATACGGATTCTCGTCATTGTTTGGGATGCGTTTCTCATTTGTGACTCGATTTCAAGTAAGTAGGTCTTAACTTGTCATCACATATCATTTGACGGATGATTTCTTGATCTTGGTAAAAATTCAAGTTAATAGGTCTTAACTTGTTTTTACCTGATATTCATTTTATAAGTCTTGGTGTCTATCAAATCTATCATTTTTTATTATTTTCGTATCGCTCTTGTTCTTGTTCTTATTTTCCGTTGCGTTCATAAAAGCATAAAACCCCAAAAAATATCAACCCTTCCCCCCCCCCCCCCCCAATTTCTATTAGGGATGAAAATGAGTCAAAACCCAGACCGGATGGACCCGTACCCGGAACCGGTTAACGGGATTTTATAGAACCGAAAATCGGACCAGTATAGAGGAATCGGTTCCAGGTATGGTACCGGGTAAAGTGAGTCTAGAACCAGAAAACCCGAAAACATCAAAGTGGGTAGGTTGAAACCGGATAAAGTGGGTTTAGAACCGGAAAACCAGAAATTTTTGGTAATTACTTACTATTTAGTGGGTTGAACTTTGAAAATTTTCATATTGATATCCCGACTTTGGGGGATTGTAACTCATTGAATATGAAATCAAAATTGACACAATTATCGTCTAAAATCATGTACAAACTCTAAACTACACTATGGAAAAAAACCGCATGTCAATCCGACTTTAAACGAATGAGATATGTATGTGTTAACATTTTCACAGAATACAAAGTACAAAAATAAATAACTTAAAAGTTGAAAATTTTCAGTTTTGATATCCCGACTTTAGGGGATTGTAAATCATTGAATGTTAAACCAAAAATGACAAAATTATAGTCTAAACTCATGTACAAACTTTAAACTACAAGTTGGAAAAAAAACACATGTTAATCCTACTTCAAACGAATTAAATGTGCATGTTTCAAAACTTTCACAGAATACAAAAAACTGAAAAACTAATAACTTTCAGTTTTGATATATCGACTTTGTGGGACTGTAAGTCAATGAATATAATGTAACATCCCAAGTTTAGAAGCAAGAGTTCAAGGGTGTAAAGTGTAATTGGAAAAGTAGACTTGGCGAGTTGGAGCTTTAACTCGTCGAGTCGGAACGTGTGTTGGGCACGCGATACGTGACCTGACTCGCCGAGTCGGCGGCGGGACTCGACGAGTCGATGCTGGGAAGAGAAAACCCTAAATCTTAGGGTTTGCACCCTATTTAAAGGACCATATGTCCTCCCCTCAGCCTCCTTGTTAACCTTGAGAGTCAGTAAACCCTAAAATCGTGTGAGCTTCCATTGTTGAAGAGATTTGAGCTTTGGGAGGAGGAATATAGAGAACGAAGCTAGTAGATCAAGAGGCTAGCATCAAAGAATCCTTGTAGATCCGGAATCTACTTCATTTTGGGCACGTTTCTGAGGTAACAAGATGTTACCTTGAGCTTTTCCCTTTTAGATCTATTCATGGTTAAGGTTTTGGGGCTTTTTAGCTTGATTGGGTTCCATTTCGGGTGTACGGACTAGATCTGAGGTTGCAACTTCAGATCTAGGCTGGTTTTGGTCCATGGAAGCATAAAGCATCAGCCTTTGTGCATGTATAAGAGCATTCTTGTCTTGAACCTTTTTCTAGCTTGTGTTGAGCCTATATTGCCTTGCATGACACGTATAGTTGGAAACTTTACATGTGAAACTAGCCCTAGGAGTCTAAATCTATGAGTTGGAAGCAGTGAGATGGTCTAAAATCGTCTAAATAGGGATGGCTTAAGTAGACTCGGCGAGTCTGTTCCTGGACTCGACGAGTTGGGTTTCAAACCCTAAACCAACTAGTTATGATGCAAATCAGTGAGTTGAGTGGTGACTCGGTGAGTTGGACAGGCTAGGACTCAGATTTAAGGACTCGACGAGTCATGGGGTGACTCGGCGAGTCTAGTTGCGAGTTGTGGGGTTCTGAGTTCATGAACTCGGTGAGTCACTAGGATGACTCGGCGAGTAGGGTCAACCAGGAATGTTGACTTTGACCAGGACTGTGACTTTGACCAAGAGTTGACCAGTTTGACTTCAAAGGGTATTTTGGTAATTTGGGCTCTGATGGTTATGGTTTCAATGAAGTTTTAGGCGGTGGTGTTCGTGGCGGTGATCGGGAGTTTTGATCTCATCTCTTCACTTCGGCATTTGCATGGTGAGTTATCCTCACTATACTCAAGGGTCTAAGGCACCAAGGCCGGCCCTTTGATTTGTATTTGAGATAGTTACATTTGTAACATGTTAAATCAGTATCTTGGTAGATTGGATGTGGTTATGCTTAGTGACCTATAGTTAGGTCTGACTGTCGGTATGTTGGTAGGAGATTACTTGTTATATGTGCACTTGGTTGATTGGTAGTGGTGGGTATTCCATCCCGAGGATGATAGGGCCCTAGTATGTTGTCTCTATAGACTGTTATATGGTTATACGATAGGTGCACATGTTTGTTAGTATGTGGGCATTCCAACCCGATGGTTGTGGGCCAAGAGTATTCCATCCCAGTAGGATGATTGGACTCATAGTAGGTGGGCATTCCAACACGATGGTTGTGGGCCAGGAGTATTCCATCCCGGTAGGATGATTGGACTCATAGTAGGTGGGCATTCCAACCCGATGGTTGAGGGCCTGGGGTATTCCATCCTGATGGATGATTGGACCCATAGTAGTTATTGTATGTGTAAGAGTGTGGGCATTCCAACCCGATGGTTGTGGGCCGAGAGTATTCCATCCCGAGGATGATTGGACTCATAGTATATTGGCATTCCAATCCGATGGTTGAGGGTCAGGGGTATTCCAACCCGATGGTTGACTGGACCCATAGTATGTTGTTCGTTGTTGTATGTGTATGGTTGTATGTGTATGGGTATTTTGGGGGTAACTCACTAAGCTTTCGGGCTTACAGTTTTCAGTTATTGTTTCAGGTACATCAGGAGATCGTGGCAAGGCAAAGGCGTGATCGTACCGCTCCTCATTTTTATGATGTTGTTTCTGGGGTACTTTGATATGATAATATTTGGAAAACTATTGTAATAACTAATGGAACATGAATTGTTTTTGAAAAGTTTAAATTGGTTGGAAATTTATGGATGTTACATATAAAACAAAAAATAACAAATTTATAGTCTAAAATCATGTACAAACTCTAAACTACACGTTGGAAAAAACCGCATGTCAATCGGAGTTGAAACGAATGAGATATGCATCTTTTAAACGTTTCACAAAAACCGGTTCCGACCCTAAAAGTGGTTTCGGTTCCTAACACCGGTTCCGGTTTTTAGACCCGTTTTACCCGGACCCGATGGACCCAAACCTGGATTACCCGGAACCCGGATAAAGTCGATTTTTAAACCCGGAACCGGAACCGGTTCTATATATTCCGGTTCCGGTTCGATTCCGGTTCCGGTCCGGTTTTTCGGTTCTAAATCTCATCCCTAATTCCTATCATGTTACATATACAATTTATTAAGACTTTCATTTATAGCCCTCTAATATATACTAAACTTCTAATTTATCCCTTTAACTATTAAATATTTTATCGTGAGAATTGTCATATAATATCTCGATTTTATTTTGTATGCTTACATAATCAGTTTGTTTTGTATCATTACATAATCAATTTTATTCTGTATATTATCTCAATTTTACTATAGGAAATTTCATATAATGTTCCAATTTTAAAATTTTCTTTTAAGTTTTAATATTAACGATATCAATTGGGTCACAAGACGAACCAAACGAACATAAATAGAGATTGGAGATTTGTTCATATTTGTTTATTTAACCTTTAACAATAAACAAACAAACACAAACAATTAAACGATTTTTTTTATGTTCATGTTCATTTGTTAAGAAATTCACTTTGTTCATGTTCGTTCGTTTAGTTGATAAATGAACATTAACAAACACAAACACAAATGAAGGGTGGGGGGGGGGGGGGGGGAGGGGGCACAAATTAACATAAAATAATACAAACACAATAAATTTTAAGTCCCTAGCAAAGGGTAGGGGGCACAAATTAACATAAAATAATACAAACACAATAAATTTTAAGTCCCTAGCAAAGGATGGACATTAATTTCGCATTTTACATCATTAATATTGATTCTCCGGTGAACTGAACTGTATAAGGGGGATGAGGGGAGGTTGGGAGGGATTTTTTATTTTATATATTTTTTTTCATATTTTTAGCATAAAAACATAATATGGTATCTTTTCACAACTACAATAAATACAAATTACAATTTTCATTTACCGTTGTTTTGTCAAACATTATGATATTTTAATTTTATTAATTATCACGAACATCGGCTATATGAATATTACAATTATTACGTGGTGCACACACTATAAATAAAATTACATTATAGAGAAAAATTGGATTCATGATACTGACTTGTTACTTATAAAATTCCATATTATTAATTTTAATGTCATCTTAATTATACAAATGGAGTCGATATGGATTTTGTTGACGTTGATTTCTATGTAGGTAAAACTTTCTTTAAATCAACAACTAATAGGTTGTCATTTTCAACACTCTAATATTTGGATGTCATGTGAAAGTCACCATAACAATTGTCCATAACAATTGTAAGTACTTTTAATAAGGATAATCAAGTGTTCCATGGTTCTTTTTATGTCGTGATTATTAATGATATTCTATGATATTTTTATGTAGTTTATTATTTTTGTTTTATAGGCAATTGTTCATAGGTTAGATAAACAAGATGAACAATTATGCAAAGTTCATCTTCATGTCAACTTTCGTGTTTCTTTTCAACATGTATTTAGGGGTCGTTTGATGGTTGCTAACTAGGTTAAAGCTGATTGGGTTAAAAGTTGACTCTGACTTGGTTAAAAGTTTTGACTGAGTTAACTTCTGACTGAAACTTGTTGTTTGATTTTGCATCTGACTGACTGTACAAAATGACTATATTACCCCCAAATAACATTTTTTTATATTAATTCTTTTATGATTTATCAACTAATTTATAACATTACATTTTTTATAAAAGCATTCAAAATGATCAAAATGATGCAGTTTTTCAAAATGTTAGTAATTTAAAAAATGACGTAGTCGATAGAGACTAAAGCACCATTGTTGTAGTTTACTCAAAAAAAAATGAACATAGTTAGAAGAGAACATACTCATTTAAATCCAATAGAGAATAAAATCAAAATAAAATTAAAGTAGTAAACCATCTGCATGACTAGCATTACAATTGAAAAAATCTTGTTCAATCACATAACTAATGTACCATTAGTTTAGTTTACTTAAAACAAAATTCACTTCTTGATTAAAAGATAAAGTTATATCAATTAATCTCATTCCTATCCAAATTCCCATCTTCTAAATCCACAAACATATAAAATTTAAGAAAAAAAATAATAATGCCCTGAAAAAAAATTATTTTTTCTCTTCTAAACTGTAGATATCTCTTAAAAATGTATCGTTTATAGATATATTCACGGTTCAAAGTATCATATTTATAGTTTAATTAATTCACTACTTCACAATATATTATTTTCACGCATACATTCATTAATATTTTAATATAAAATTTATATAAAATATACAACTTAATACAGTCTATTATCAGTTTAATACATAAATATCACAAATTGATAATATACATATTTTGAGATGTCAAAACCAAACTCTACCGCCACCAACTACCATATGCAGCCACCAACCACCTATGTCACCGTCGCAACCATAATTTCTTCCAAATCATAACTATATATAAAAACATGGATTTGCAGCTTAGATATTATATTCACAGTTTAATAAATCAATTAATTCATTATTTTTGAGTTTAATATAAAATAATTATAAAACCCAATACATTCTTACATATTTATACAATAAAAAATAAATATATTCATGAAAAAGTCAGTACAAATATTCATACATAAATCATTTATATTTTAACACAAAAGTCATTAAAATTCACAGATTAATATTGTTAATTCACAATTTAATACATTCAATTCACAATGTAGTACAAAAAATTCACAGTTTAATATAATAAACTCACTATTTAATACACAAAAATGATACATTCACAACCATATTATCAACTTAAAATTTATATTTATACATTCAGATCTATAGGCTAGTGCTTCTTTTAAAGTTTATTTACACAAATATTCTCAATTTAAATTTTACATAGTTTATTCAAATTGGATACAATTATATATGTGTATAATGATTCTTTTCATATCATATTTCATAAGCAAAAAAATCATAAAATTTTCACAGCTTAATACAGTTACTTAATAGTTTAATATATTCAATTTGCAGTTTAATACAGTCAAATCACAGCTTAATACAGTTAATTCACAATTTAATATAATAAATTAACAATTTAATACACAAAAATCATACAGTCACAACAATATTCTCAACTTAAAACTTACATGAATACCTTCATATGTATAGGTTAATGCTTCTTTCAAATTGTATATACACAAATATTTGTGTAAGTAAATTAATACATTTATACCCCACTATTGTTTCCTCCGGTAACTTCCTTTCACGGTTTAATAAACCAATTAATTCACCAATTCAAAGTTCAATGCAAAATAATTATAAAAACTAATACATTTTTACATATTCATACCCACCAAAAATAAATATATTCACAGGAAAATTAATACAAACATTTACGCATAAATCATTCACATTTTAACAAAAAAAATCATAAAAAGGTAATAACTTAATATAATCAATTTACAGTTTAGTATACAAAATTCACATCTAAATATAATAAATTCACAGTTTAATACACATAAACAAATACATTTACAGTCATATTCTCAACTTAAAACTTAAATTTATATCTTCATATATGGAGGCCATCAGGCCAGTGTTTCTTTTAATGTTTATGTATACAATATTCACAGTTTTAAAATTTACAAACTTTATTCAAAAATAGAGAAAATTATATATGTAGATAATGCTTATGGAACACTCCGAGTTCAGAAGTGCAAGTTCAGGGTTCTTAGTATAAATAAGGAAAGTCGACTCGGCGAGTCGAGTCGCGAATTTAATATAATGGTAACCTATAAAACCTGTTATCACCGGTAAAAGGGTAAAACCGAACATTTTTTTTTGCGAATTTAATATAATGGTAACCTATAAAACCTGTTATCAGTTATCACCGGTAAAAGGGTAAAACCGAACATTTTTTTCGAAAATGTTTGGATAAAAACGGACATAAATTTCAATTTTCGGCAAAACCGACAAAACCCTAAAAACTTGAGAGTTTTTATGACATTAACCCCTCATTTAATATATATGTGTATATATTAATATGGAATTATCACTAAATTAAAGTTTTTAATTATATTATTTAAAAGTTCAACGATCCATATCAAATACAAATAATTCCATGCTATAAGATGTCTATAATTCAAATACGGTATGAAAAAACAAATAACAATTTCTAGTAACCATTTTTTTATAAGTATTTGGTTCCAAAAAAATAAAAAATTCTTATAAGTATTCCGTCTAATATGTCACGTCATTAAATGTATAAGTGTCATACTCAGTATAGAGATGAGAGTGGGTCCAAACCCGGACCGGTAGACTCAGACCCGGAAAACGGTTAACGAAATTTTATAGGACCGGAAACTGGACCGGTATATAAAAATCAGTTCCGGTTTGCTTTCAGGTAAGGTATCAGGTAAAGTGGGTCTACAACCAGAAAACCCGAAAACATTAACGTGAGTCGGGTGGAACCGGGTAAAGTGATGTCACACCCCCGAACCAGACGGCGGAAACGTTCGGGAGCTGTCGTGACTTAATTGAATACCATAACATTGAATATATATGAAACATAACAACATTCGTCACCATGCATTAATATAGTACAACCGGTAAAGTTTACACTGAGTACATTGTTTTAATATTACATTCCCAAAAATAAATTGTTCGGTTCATAGATAAACAACTGCAATCCAGCACTGAGTACATATTTCCTTTGGTTCACTTGTTACCTGAGAATACAAGTATTTTGAAAAACGTCAACATATGAAATGTTGGTGAGTTCATAAGCGGTATTTGAAAATCAATGTTTTGTATCATTTTGAAAACCACCAGAAAATCCGATATTTTCTGAAAGAGCTTTTGAAAACATTTGTGAAGATCCATGGGTATGCTTGTTTGTTTCTATAGTTGTAAGAAAATTGTTCATCAAAATTGTGTACGTTTTGAAAATCGTGTGTATTGAAAAACCCTAGGAAAACCCGATGTTTTCCTAATTCTTTGAATTCCATGAAGTAAACATAAAACCATTGCAGCGCGTGAAGTCAATAATTTCAGGCGACGTCGGATTATTTTTGCGCATGATTAATTGCTATAAACACGCGTTACACAAACGACCTGTTTATAACTATACTAACGATCCCGTAGGCGTCGTCCGTACTAATCACGTTATCCGACCGCCCTGACTTCTTGTAGTCCCACATCCGAAGAGAAAAAGGGCACGAAGACCCCGATGACTCCATTAACCGGTTGGGGATAAAAAAAAAGGTACGAGGGGCCCTTGACCCGCCTCGCATGAAATACCGACTTTACTAGCAATACCATAGGACCCTTGGGGACCAATAGTATAAATGCCATTGAAAGTCCTTTTACGCTGTGTTAGATCATGTAAGATCCAACAACTCGTAAGGTAGGAGTCTTCGGGCCTTAAGATCAGGTCATTGGGCTAGCTAGGCCCAACAAACAAGATTTTACACTTTGGGGCCCAAAGATGGTGCGTAGACGTCTGTGCACTCTCACGTGTATATTGAATTACCAAATGTTTTCGTGTATGAATCGAGTTATCGTCGTGTTAGTATTTTCGGATTGTTATTGATTCGAGACCGAATCAATTCGTTTAACAACGATTTTTGGTATTGTTGTGTATTGTATTACGTAGGTAGTCGCGGTGCCAATATTTGATCAAGTTGCGTGCATTGAATTAGCCTTGAAAGTTTTCTGTTTTCAGCCCCTCATTGTTTGTAAAATTTACTCTTTTCAACCCTCTAATTAAATAACTTTCCGGTTTGGTCCTTAAATCATTTTTCTTGACATTTTAACACCAAAAATTATTGAAATTAATATTTTTCAGCATATTTTTCATTGAAAACAGTTTAAGTCCCTGAAATTGCAGTTTTCTCGGTTATAACCCCTCTTTTTCGCAGTTTTTACAATTTTGGCCCAAATTGGAAAATTTTTGCAACTTTGGTCCTTTTTAAATTTGAAAAGCATTTTAAACCTTTGAAAAGTACTTGGAACCTTAGTAGTCCACTGTTTTACAGAAAAACACAGTTTTGGGTCCTCCAAAACAGAAAATTTCGCATAATGGGCCCTATTGGGCCGAAATTGTCATTTTTAGCCCATTAAGCTTGAAATTTATATTTTTAATCCTCCAAATGAGTATATTTTCAGAAAATATTTCATTGAAACTGTTTTGACACTCCTCATCCATCAGAATTCGTGATATGTCATTTTGGGCCCTTTAACTTTATATTTTTAACATTTTATGTCCAAAAATTGAGTTTTTAGCCCAAATAAAATGTTATTAAGCCATTTAGCTATTTTTCTTGGAACACTTTGTATGTAGAAATATACTTGATGCTAGTATCATTAATCATAAAGTATATCTTGGTTTTTTGGGGTTTTAAGGCTAGATCCAACATTATAACACACAAAAACACACATGTAAGCATAGAAATCATACAAGGCATACAAAACATATATAGATCTACACTTTCACTTGTATTCCCCCCCCCCCCCCCCACAAAACTCATAAAAACAGAAAATAGGGGGTATGAAGCTCACCTTAGGGTGTGATTTCGGTTTTTGAAGAAAAGATGGAAGAAAACTTGGTGATTTTTGGCCTTAGCACCCTTTTCTTGAAGATCTCGAGTTTGGTATGCTTCTAAGAGGTAAGATCACGATTTTTGCATGGATTAGGAAAAGATTTTGTTAACACAAAGAACCTAAGTCATAGATCCAAGCATAATCTTACCTTAGATGAAGAGTTTGTGGAAATATCCTCTTGAAAGCTTCTTAAATTTCGAGATCTTTGAGTGGAGAGGGAGGAAGTTTTCTTGAGTGTTCTTGAGAGAGTTTGTGAGATGTGTGTGTGTGTTTGAGATGGCCGAGAGTGAAGGAGGGAAAAGAAGAAGTGATCTTTGAAGTGATACTTGCATGGAGGTATGTGATATGTTGCATGGAAATCCAAAAGACAATAATGAGGTGGCAAACCAAAGTCAACTCCTCACCACTTCTTCTTGGACTTGGGCCTTGGGCCGAGAATCTTGAAGGAAAAGGAAAATTTGGGCTTTTTGCCCCTAAGCCCAATATTAGAGTTAGTTTGGGTGAGTTTTAACATAAAAGAATATAGTATGATTTTTACATATTTGTTGGACTAGTTTAGGTTATTCATGGATCAAAGCTTTTAATTCATTTCATTCTAGGCCCAATGTGGCCCAAAATGTTGAAATAAATTAATGTGGGTCCAAATAGAGCCCAATTAGGGTTCTATGCCCATGATAGTCAAATTGGAAGCTTATTGGTCCATTTGGGTCCAATAAGGAAGTCCTAGTCCAAAGTGGATCTAAACAAGAACTTCTAGGGTTTCCAATTGTTTGATGACCATTTATAGCACTTGTAGGATGTATTTGCTTGAGGTTTTTGATGTCATAATAGTAGGTATCACACATGCTCTTAAGTTTTGATTCACATTAACTTGAGTGTATAGATTACATGACACAAAATTTCCAGTTGTGACATCATCCCCCCGTTAGAGGGAATTTCGTCCCGAAATTCTGTTTGAAAGCTAGATTTGAGAATGTTAGAATAGGTGAGGGTACTTTTGCTTCATTTGGTCTTCGCGTTCCCACGTGAATTCTGGCCCACGCTTTGCGTTCCACCGTACCTTCACGATCGGGATGCGACTTTGCTTAGTATGCTTCACCTCCCTGTCCATGATTTCGATTGGTTCTTCAACGAACAGGAGATTCTCATTGATTTCGATTTCGTCAAGAGGAATGACAAGGGTTTCATCTGATAGACACTTCTTCAGGTTAGAGACATGAAACACGGGGTGTACACCGTTTAGCTCTGCGGGTAGTTGTAGTCTGTAGGCTACCGGACCTATTCGGGCGACGATTTCGAAAGGTCCAATGTATCGCGGGTTCAGCTTTCCCCGTTTTCTGAAACGTATAACCCCTTTCCAGGGTGAGACTTTCAACAGTACTCGATCACCGACCTGGAATTCTAAGGGCTTTCGCCGTTTGTCGGCGTAGCTCTTTTGTCGGTCACGCGATGCTTGCAATCGAGCTCTGATTTGAACGATCTTTTCTGTGGTTTCGCGAATGATCTCCGGTCCCGTTAGTGCCTTGTCCGACATATGTGTTCTCGCTAGCTGCGTATCACCTATTTCAACCCAGCATAACGGTGATCTACATTTACGCCCGTACAGTGCTTCGAAAGGAGCCACCTTGATGCTCGAATGGTAACTATTGTTATATGAGAACTCGATCAAAGGTAGGTGGGTATCCCAAGACTTCCCAAAGTCTATCACACATGCACGAAGCATATCTTCAAGCGTTTGAATGGTTCGCTCACTTTGGCCGTCCGTTTGTGGGTGATACGCGGTGCTTATGTCGAGATGAGTTCCCATTGCCTTGTGGAGTGATTGCCAAAAGCGCGATGTGAACCTACTGTCCCTATCCGAGATAATAGATTTTGGCACTCCATGGAGTCTCACAATTTCTCGTAGGTACAAACGCGTCAATCTCTCCATCTTGTAGGATTCTTTGATTGGCAGGAAATGGGCAGATTTCGTCAGTCGGTCGATTATTACCCATATGGTGTCCAGTCCGTCCGACGTCTTGGGTAGCTTGGTCACGAAATCCATAGAAATCCCCTCCCATTTCCACTCAGGGATTGCCGGTTGCTGCAACAATCCTGAGGGTTTCTGGTATTCCACCTTCACTTTGGCGCACGTAAGGCACTTACTAACGTAGGTCGCGATTTCCGCCTTCATGTTAGGCCACCAATAGTGTTGTTTAATATCCAAATACATCTTTTCCGAACCAGGATGAATGGAGTATCGCGTCTTGTGGGCTTCCTTCATAACAACCTCCCTAAATCCTCCGATTTTTGGGACCCAAATACGGTTCATGAAGTAGTATACCCCATCCTCCTTTGCTTCTAGGTTCTTCTCCATCCCGCGTAATGCCTCGCTAGCTCTATTTTTCGTTTTCATAGCCTCCGACTGAACTGATGCAATTTGAGTGGCCAGATGAGATTGAATGGTTATCGAGAGAGTTTTCGTACGGCGATTAGAGTACTCCTTCCGACTTAATGCATCAGCTACCACGTTGACCTTGCCTGGGTGGTACTTGATTTCGCACTCGTAGTCGTTTAGCAATTCAACCCATATTCGTTGTCTCATGTTCAGCTCCTTCTGGTTCAAGATGTGCTGGAGACTCTTATGTGACAACCGTCAACTTTCGGTCAAGTCAAAGTCAACTAAAAGTCAACAAGTCAAACCGGTCAACTCATCTTGCCGTAAGTGCTAGAGCTTATGATAAGTAACTCCTAAACAACTCTCTATTCTAACGAGAGATCCTAAATCAAAAAGTGCGTACATCTAGATCTCCTTAACCTAAAACGGTGGTACGTAGAAAGCCAAACCAATACAACAATGGTACATACTCATCGGGAGTATGCAAGATCCCTAATCAAGGCTTAACGGGGTTTACGGACCTTGCAGTGCGTAGCTGGACACTCAAAAAGGTCACCAATGAAACCTCTCCCACATATCCCTAAGTATGTGAAACCTCTCCCACATATCTCTAAGTATGTGAAACCTCTCCCACATATCTCTAAGTATGTGAAACCTCTCCCACATATCTCTAAGTATGTGAAACCTCTCCCACATATCCTTAAGTATGTGAAACCTCTCCCACATATCTCTAAGTATGTGAAACCTCTCCCACATATCCCTAAGTATGTGAAACCTCTCCCACATATCTCTAAGTATGTGAAACCTCTCCCACATATCTCTAAGTATGTGAAACCTCTCCCACATATCCCTAAGTATGTGAAACCTCTCCCACATATCTCTAAGTATGTGAAATCTCTCCAAGTACGTCAAATCTCTCCCAAATCTCTCTAAGTATGTGAAATCTCTCTCACATATCTCTTTGTATGTGAAATCTCTCCAAGTATGTCAAATCTCTCCCAAATCTCTCTAAGTATGTGAAATCTCTCCCAAATATCTCTCCGTATGTGAAATCTCTCCAAGTATGTCAAATCTCTCCCAAATCTCCCTAAGTATGTGAAACCTCTCCCAAATATCTCTCCGTATGTGAAATCTCTCCAAGTATGTCAAATCTCTCCCAAATCTCCCTAAGTATGTGAAATCTCTCTCACATATCTCTTTGTATGTGAAATCTCTCCAAGTTTGTCAAATCTCTCCCAAATCTCTCTGAGAACGAGGAATCTCTCTCAAATCTCTCTCGAAATCTCTCCCAACTTTCTATAATCACTCGGGGCATCCCGACCCTCGAATTTGGCGAAAAATAGCCCAAGAACGGAAGTCTACGCGAAAAACGGACTTAAGGAAACGAACCCTCCGAACCGAAAGTACTATTCATGAACCGAACCGAAAGCACTATTCATGAGGGTCCGAACCGAAAGTACTGTTCATGAGCTGGACCGAAGTTACTGTTCATCCGAACCGAACCCGGCTTTGAAGGAAATCCGAACCGAACCATGCTAAGAAGAAAGGTCCGAACCGAACCTTGTGTAGAAGGGAAATCCGAACCGAAGGTACTGTTCATTACTGTTCACAACAGTCCCTTCGGTTCTAGCCTGACCTCGGACCGAACCCTTGCCTTCGCGTCGGACTGCTTCTCTTCGGACCGAGCCTCGGACCAGATCCTCGCCTCGCTCCTTCTTCTGGCTCGCGCCTTCGCTTCCGAGACCAGCCCCTCCGAGCCGTGCACAGCTGACCGAACTTCGGCCTAGGGACCGAGTTTCGGCCTAGGTCCGAAGAATCTCGCTGGAAATTACGTTTTTCACCCCGTTTTTGCGTATTTTTGCGTTTTAAACCCATTTTTAATTATTTTAACATAGGATTTTCACCCAAAACTTTATTTTTAATTATAAGACCCCTAAATTAATGATTTAATCACATTTTAAGGATAAAATCTTATTTAAAAAGGAGTTGGTAAAGTACAAAAAGAAGAGTGTTGACTTTACCTTATTTTATGACGCAAGCAACCCCCATACCCACTCCATGACAACCCACACTCCTCCCCACCATACCTTGTACTTTTTACCTCCCACACAAGCCATCTCCATGTTGTGAGAGCTGGATATTCATCCTCTCTCCTCATTTTCTCTCATTTGTTCTCATTTCACAAGAAGATCAAACTCCTTTCTCTCTCTCACTTTCTCTCTTTAGAAATCCGAAATTCAAGGGCTGATCTTGAAAGTTTCCTCCACCTTTGGTAAGCATAATCCATTTCCTTTAAGATTATCTCAATTATTTCCACTCAAATCATGAGTATCTTACTCAAACTCCATTAAATTTGTGTTAAAGCTTCGAATCTTCAAGCGATTCTTCAAGTGTTCTTGGGTTGAACACTTCTCTTCTTCAACACTTATCTACTGAAAACACTTAAGGTGAGTTCATACCCCTACATTTTCATGTTTTCTCAAGTTTTTAGGGGGGGAATACAAGTCAAAACATCAAGAACACATCTAAACTTTTCTAACAGCTTTCATCAGAAAAGTTTCACTCCATTCACGGAATGTTTTGGACATCTTAAATATTTTTGTTTTCAAAACTGTTTTAGGTGTATGTAGTTCCACTTCTTAGCTTTAAAATGACTACTTGCACATCTCCATACGATGTTTCTACAATTTATGGTGATTTTTACAAAACTGCCTATCATTTCAAACATCAATCCGGACCAGTCTGTGATTATGGACTTTTTCACCCAAGTTAGAGGTCATTAAAAATTATAATAAAAATTATGAACAAAATAGACTCATTTTCCAAACTCTCAGAAGTTACAGAACCTGATTTGGACATTTTATGATCTTTCTACAATTTTTCCAATAACAGTTACAGAAAATGTTATTAACAGAAAAACACAATAAATTTCATTTCACCTTGTAACATGTTGAGCAAGGTATACATCGTTATGTGATTATGTGTAGTTGCAATATATGACATATTTTGTATTCTTACATAGACATACATCAGAAAACAAATGGATTTACACCTTCACAAGTATGACATATATATATATATATAGATATATATATATATATATATATATATATATATATATATATATATATATATATATACACACACGATATTACGAGGCTCTATCCATTAAAATATAAACAGTGATAAATTATGACAAGTAAGGCCTATGCTCTTTTCCCACGAAATCAATCGATAAACTATAATAGGTATAGTTTAGGGTTATTAATATAACAAACACAATATTAAAGGTCTTACACTTACAAAAGAGTTATTGCCGCTATGGACGATTAAGATAATCTATAATAAGTATAGTTAAGCCATTATACCCCCACAAACGAACGCGTTAATTATAATCGGTATAGTTATGGTAAATACATATTACAAACAAAGTAATAAACTATAATAGGTATAGTTTATGTTTCATCTACCCTAGGAACTAAATTACAAGAAAGGAATTCACCATCACTTTCGATAAGCTATTCATATGCATAGTTCAGGTTCACTAATCTCTATTACTCCCCGGTGAACTATGATATGTATAGGTTATATTCACATTAACACATCATATAGGTTATATTCACCATCACTTTCGATAAGCTATTCATATGCATAGTTCAGGTTCACTAATCTCTATTACTCCCCGGTGAACTATGATATGTATAGGTTATATTCACATTCACCATCACTTATGATATGTATAGGTTACACTCACCATCACCATCACTTTCGATAAGCTATTCATATGCATAGTTCAGGTTCACTAATCTCTATTACTCCCCGGTGAACTATGATATGTATAGGTTATATTCACATTCACCATCACTTATGATATGTATAGGTTACACTCACCATCACCATCACTTTTGATAAGCTATTCATATGCATAGTTCAGGTTCCCTAATCCCTATTACTCCCCGGTGAACTATGATATGTATAGGTTATAATCACAATAGATTTTCATATGGTTAGACTTCAACTATAATCGTTGAGCGTATATGCTTGAGTCATACAAGAATTTAGTCTGGATTGACTTGGAATTGGTGGTGCCCGCCTCATCTCCTGTTCCTTGTTTGGTTGTGGACCTAGGGCAGACCCATTATATTCGACGTTTTATCTAACCTAAATCTTATATAACTTATATAGGCTGGACAATTATAGGGGAAATCTATGGGTAAATCTAGAATACATCAACGCATCGCTTAGAATTATTCTGTTTACACTTAACTAAGAAAATATTGGATTTTCTGGAAATCAAACTTCATCGATTTTAAAAAAAAAAAGGGAAAATGGTTTCTACTCCAAACAAAACTCTTATGAACTCACCAACTTAATTGTTGACACTTTTCAAAACTACTTGTATTCTCAGGAAATCAGTGAAACAGGAAAACTTCAGCGCTTTGAGGATGGGACGTTAAACCGTCAACAATTTATTTTTGTCATCATATTGTAATTGATTTTGAAACATGTAAACATATACTTTGATGTAACTTTTTCAATTATATTTATGATGGTTGTATTTACTTTGAGCACTATTATACACGTTGTTATGATATTGTACATGAAGTCCTCCACCCCTGGACGTTTCCGCCATCCTTGGTTTGGGGGTGTGACATCTTATGGTCAGTGAAGATGGTGCACTTCGTACCGTACAGGTAGTGCCTCCAAATTTTCAGAGCGAAGACCACAGCTCCCAATTCTAGGTCATGGGTCGTGTAATTTACTTCATGCGTCTTTAATTGGTGGGACGCATATGCTATCACTCTTCCACGTTGCATGAGAACGCAACCTAAGCCCTGATTCGACGCGTCACAGTAGACCACAAAATCTTCCGTTCCTTCAGGTAGGGATAGTACAGGAGCGCTACAGAGAGCTTGCTTCAAGGTTCGAAACGCAATCTCTTGTCGGTCTGTCCATTTGAATGGTACGCCCTTTTGCGTAAGTGAGGTAAGCGGCTTGGCGATCTTAGAGAAGTTTTGAATGAATCTCCTATAGTAGCCTGTTAGGCCTAAGAACTGACGAATTTCTGTGGGCGTGGTCGGGGTTGTCCATCCTTCCACAGCTTTGACCTTAGAGGGATCCACATGAATTCCGTCTTGGCTAACTACGTGGCCTAGGAAATTCACACTCCAGAGCCAGAACTCACACTTGGAGAGTTTGGCGTACAGTTTTTCCGATCGCAGTGTTTCTAGGACTTGTTGGAGATGTTGGCCATGCTCCTCTTTGCTTCGAGAATAGATGAGGATGTCATCGATAAACACAATGACGAAGTTGTCAAGGAACGGTCGACAGATTCGATTCATTAGGTCCATAAATGCGGCAGGTGCATTTGTTAGACCAAAGGGCATTACGACGAATTCATAATGTCCGTAGCGGGTTCGGAAAGCGGTTTTAGGAATATCCTCTTCCCGGACTTTGAGTTGGTGGTATCCGGACCGTAGATCTATTTTAGAAAAATAACTGGCTCCTTGGAGCTGGTCGAATAGATCATCGATTCGTGGGAGTGGGTAGCGGTTTTTAACAGTGAGTTTATTTAACTCTCTGTAATCGATGCACATTCTGAAAGATCCGTCCTTCTTTTTGACAAAGAGCACCGGAGCTCCCCATGGCGAGTAGCTAGGTCGGATAAATCCCTTGTCCAAAAGCTCACTGAGTTGGCTGGACAATTCCTGCATTTCAGCAGGAGCCAACCGATAGGGTGATTTAGCGAGAAAAGTTGCTCCTGGAACAAGGTCGATTCGGAACTCAACCTGTCTCTCTGGGGGTACTCCCGGAAGATCTTCAGGAAACACGTCTGGAAATTCACACGCTACCGGAATATCTCGGATGTTAGTTTCTTCTTTGGTCTTGTCCACTATGTGAGCCAAGAACGCCAAGTTGTTCTTTCGCAGATGTTTTTGTGCCTTGATGCACGAGATGTGACGAAGATTCGTGCTGGGTTTGTCTCCGTAAATTACTAGGGTTTCGTGATTTGGGAGACGGAGGCAAACGGCCTTCTCGTGGCACATAATCTCAGCATGGTGGGGGCTTAACCAATCCATGCCGATAATCACATCGAAACTCCTAATTGACACTGGCATTAGGTCTATTCGAAAGACGTGTTGGTTAAGGGTTAGGGTACATCCGATGTAGATCTCCCCAGTGGATTCGGTTTTCCCATTGGCCATTTCCACCATATAGGTTTCATTTAGCTTTTGGGGTTGTTGTTTTAATAAGTGTTTAAACTTCTCGCTTACGAAACTTCGCTCCGCTCCGGTGTCAAATAAGATGCATGCATAAGTGTGGTTTAGGAGGAACGTACCGGTCACAACTGCGGGGTCTTGAACTGCCTCACCCTGACCCATAGTCAGCATCCTTCCTGCTACTCTGTTTCCTGAGTTGGTGTTGTTAGGTAAATCTCGGCGGAAATGCCCCGTCCTTCTACACCCGAAGCAGGTGTGGCTAGGCCCTGCATTATTGCCGCCGGCACTAGTGTTGTTGTTATTGCGGTGGTTGTTGTTGTGGTTGTTTCCCTGATTTTGATTCTGGGGAGGATAAGTCCCGCAGTATCTTGCAATGTGTCCCCTTCGGTTGCAACTGGTGCAATGGAATTCCCTACATTCGCCGTGATGATGGAGACCGCACTTATTACATTTGTGAAGATTACCGGAATAGGGTCTTGAAGCGTTTGAAACAGCTGAGGCTGGAGCATGTGGTGTGGCTGGAACCGGTGTGGTGACAGCGTTAACTGCCACTGTCTGCTGCTTTTTAGAGGTCTCGGGGCCCTGACGTCCCTTTCTCTTGTTGTTCCTCCCTTTCTTGCCATCACCCTCCTTTTTCTTCTCAGCCTCCACTGGCTTCTCGCCCTTCTTGTTGTTATGATCATACAACTTCTTCGCCAATCTCTTCGCACTGTCGAACGTTTCAGGGTTCGCAGCTATCACATTCCCTTGAATGGGTGATGTTAGTCCCCAAATGAATCGTTCAATCTTCTTTCCTTCTGATGTGATCATACCCGGGCACAGCAGAGATAGTTCGCTAAATCTCGATATGTAGGCATCGATATTCGCATTCTGCACGGTGAGGTTCCATAGCTCTTGCTCCATCTTCAAAGATCAATGCCCCAAGGAGGGGTAGGCCCAGTGGGGCCCACACGATAAGCAGGCACCCTGATCGGGTAAGGGGGGTTGATGACCTCGGACTCTGCGTCCGAATCACCCCCTTCGCTGTCATCGAGCTCCTCTTCGAAATTTTCTTCGTCTTCTTCGGGTTCGGCAGGCTCGCCCTCGACTTCTGCCTCCTGTTCCCCGTCAGATTCCTCTTCGGGGTCTTCCTCAGGTTCCTCTTCAGGCTCTTCCTCAGGCTCCTCCTCCTCTAGCCATCCGTTGTTTCCCTGATTAGGGAAATAGGGGTCTCCAGGGTGATGAAAACCAGCCATGCTGTCTGCGCGAGTATGTAAATATGCTAACATTATTCCTAGGATGCTATGTCTATTGTACGGACTAAGCAAGCGTTCTCTTTTTAGTGATAAAGGGTATTGTTTTAGGTTCCCTAGCTATCCCGATCTCATCAAGACGTGTGTTAGTTTTACTTTGGAGAGAATGTAGTTGATCAGGCTACATCCACTCCTTGGTATCACTAAGAACAGTCCCGAGTTAACCGAGATACCAACATTATTGTGTTTGATTCGGCGTTATGTTCTTATTCCTAATGCAAACAAGTGTGTTTTATTTACTTGTTTTGTTCAGAGTTATGTTAGTCCCTCTTTTTGGTTTATAGTTGCATATCAATGTGTGGCT